>NC_090320.1:161792935-162501934 GCF_040869045.1 Eurosta solidaginis | reverse complement strand
GGGGGTACTAACACAACAACAACCACATGGAAATCGCCAACTTCAACTGCAAATATCTCCGGACAGAGATAAAATTTTCCTTTTCCGCCATCGGATTATTGTTCTCGACATTAATACGCGTCTTTTGACACCTCTCTCGATATTTTTGGTAGCGTATTAGCAGTCGACCCCTCAACTAGACTATTACCAATTTTTTTTTTGGTCCACAGGATTCGGAGATATCGCTAACGCATCTCAAAAAAACCAAGAACGCAGCAATTTGGAAGCACGAAAAGTACTTTTCCTATAACTACAAACGATGAAATTGACTATATTGAAATTCATTTTTTTGTAGTTTTAATTTAAGCAAATTTGGGTTTTTTCTTTTTGAAATACGTTTTAAATCGTTTGTAGTTTTTCACAGGAAAAAAATTTTTTTTTTGGTCCACAGGTTTCGGAGATATCGATAACGCATCTCAAAAAAACCAAGAACGCAGCAATTTTGAAGCTCTGAAAGTACATTTCCTTTAACTACAAACGATGAAATTGACTGTAGTGAAATTAATTTTTTTGTAGTTCTTATAGTTACTCCGAAAATATAATACATTGTGCGGAAACCAAGCAATTTAATTAAATTTGGTTTTTTTTTTTTTTGAAATACGTTTTAAATCGTCTGTAGTTTTTCATACGAAAAAAAAATTTTTTTTTGGTCCACAGGTTTCGGAGATATCGCTAACGCATCTCAAAAAGACCAAGCACGCAGCAATTTGGAAGCACTAAAATTACTTTTCCTATAACTACAAACGATGAAATTGATTGTAGTGAAATTCATTTTTTTGTAGTTCTTATAGTTACTCCGAAAATATAATACATTGTGCGGAAACCAAGCAATTTAAGCAAATTTGGGTTTTTTCTTTTTGAAATACGTTTTAAATCGTTTGTAGTTTTTCATAGGAAAAAAATTTTTTTTTTGGTCCACAGGTTTCGGAGATATCGCTAACGCATCTCAAAAAAACCAAGAACGCAGCAATCTGGAAGCACTAAAAGTACATTTCCTATAACTACAAACGATGACATTGATTGTAGTGAAATTCATTTTTTTGTAGTTCTTATAGTTACTCCGAAAATATAATACATTGTGCGGAAACCAAGCAATTTAAGCAAATTTGGGTTTTTTCTTTTTGAAATAAGTTTTAAATCGTTTGTAGTTTTTCATACGAAAAAAAAAATTTTTTTAAGTCCACAGGTTTCGGAGATATCGCTAACGCATCTCAAAAAAACCAAGAACGCAGCAATTTGGAAGCACTAAAAGTACTTTTCCTATAACTACAAACGATGAAATTGATTGTAGTGAAATTCATTTTTTTGTAGTTCTTATAGTTACTACGAAAATATAATACATTGCAAAATTGGGAAATTCGAATACACCCGGTTGGGTATTCCAAACAATGATTTTTGCACAGCAAATGGGTTCTTTGAATAATTCTCTCGATTTAAATTACAAGCATATTAAAGTTTTTGAATGTGCAAGTAAATATTGTTGCTTACAATTCATATGTTCAAAAATAAAACAAACTTCATTTCAGCATACCCCTTCTAACAAAAATTATTCTTACGCTCAAGCAAATGTACGTACATACATATGTATGTATGCTCATATGTAAGCTAAGAAATGTATGAACATGGTAATGTATCTGCTATGACGATCGTAGCGTATAAACAAACTTAGATATATGTATATGCAAACACATACATATATTCTTAAACTAAAGATCAACCAACACCCCACTTCACTCCACTTCACACCCACCACATTGATACCAATATATCCAAGCATAAGCTAACATATGTATGTTTGTACATTCACATGTTCAAAAAAAAAAAACAAACTTCTATTCAACCAACCACTTCCAACAAAAATTATTCTTACGCACAAGCATGTGTACATACATACATATGTATGTTCAAATGTAAATCACAAAATCCTGAAAACTAGCTTCCTCTTTTCCATTCATAATGCTTCTTCTTAAGTTGTCCAACTTGGTGATGCAATTTGGCAATATGGCATTTGATAAAATCGTCAAAAGAAAAATGTTTGTGATTTTATAAATACCAACTTCGATGCATATTGAGGGCTTTCATTATAACGCGCATAACTACTTCCATAACTAGGCACTTTTCCTATGAAATAATACCAAACTATTTATATGCCCTAATCGAAGTAATAATATGGTAGTAAAAAATGCAAATAAAGATGCGAGTATATTGCCCAATAAATGGCCAGTAACGTATTAGCAATATAATCTAAAAATTTTCATGCATTGTTCATATACATTTTTGCAAATAATTTTCCAATATGCCGAATTGCCGAGTTGGCAGAGCTTATGGAAATTTTAATTTGCTATTTGAAAAACCTGATCTTATTCTGTCGAAAAATTGTTCGCGCAGTCGAACAACCAAGTTTTCAGCAGCTGTGTTGCAGTTAATACACAAAAGTCGAGTTTTACCCGTTTTTGGCCCGAATTCGCACTGTGACGTCATATTGTATATGCTGACTTGTTTATCACATGTCAGTACAAAGTAAGAATTTTACACTATTTTCATAGATAAAAAGTAATAAATGGGAGGGGCGAAATGAATTAAAGTAATTTTGCCAAGAAAAATAACATTATGTCGCAAAAGAGCAATAAATTCCTTTATTTTAGTATTAATAATAAATTCCCCTTTTAGCTGTCAGTTGATTAAAGCTGCAAACGGCAACACTTTTAACCACCGACAACACATAATTTGGCTCGTGCCTATTGTATTTCGTTGGCTAATTGCTACGAGCATTCATATGTATATATATATGTCTGTATACGCGGATTTACATAAAGTCTTTGGTCGCTTTAGAACGTAGCAAGCGGCAAGTTTTTTTCTTCTTATCTCAAGACGCTGCCACAGCATCAAAGCGACCAAAATATTTATTTATATCTGCCTTTACTTTGGAGTATTATTGAATATGTATGTATGTACATTTCTAATTTGGTTCATATTTTCATACATATATATTCAATGATCCAATGCTCAAAAGCTGATCGACAGGCACAGGTTTCTGTGTACATATGCACATACGTATTTAAGGGTGGAATTGATGCTAGTCAAGTGCTCTTTGACTTGGCTTATCAAACTACAAATGATGAAATTAATTGTAGTGAAATTAATTTTTTTGTAGTTTTTATAGTTACTCCGAAAATATAATACATTCTGCGGAAACCAAGCAATTTAAGTAAATTTGGATTTTTTCTTTTTGAAATGCGTTTTAAATCGTTTGTAGTTTTTCATACGAAAAAAAAATTTTTTTTTGGTCCACAGGTTTCGGAGATATCGCTAACGCATCTCAAAAAAACCAAGAATGCAGCAATTTGGAAGCACTAAAAGTACTTTTCCTATAACCACAAACGATCAAATTGATTGTAGTGAAATTCATTTTTTTGTAGTTCTTATAGTTACTCCGAAAATATAATACATTGTGCGGAAACCAAGCAATTTAAGCAAATTTGGGTTTTTTCTTTTTGAAATACGTTTTAAATCGTTTGTAGTTTTTCATACGAAACAAAAATTTTTTTTTGGTCCACAGGTTTCGGAGATATCGCTAACGCATCTCAAAAAACCAAGAACGCAGCAATTTGGAAGCACTAAAAGTACTTTTCCTATAACTACAAACGATGAAATTGATTGTAGTGAAATTCATTTTTTTGTAGTTCTTTTAGTTACTCCGAAAATATAATACATTGTGCGGAAACCAAGCAATTTAAGCAAATTTGGTTTTTTTGTTTTTGAAATACGTTTTAAATCGTTTGTAGTTTTTCATACGAAAAAACATTTTTTTTTTTGGTCCACAGGTTTCGGAGATATCGCTAACGCATCTCAAAAAAACCAAGAACGCAGCAATTTGGAAGCACTAAAATTACTTTTCCTATAACCACAAACGATCAAATTGATTGTAGTGAAATTCATTTTTTTGTAGTTCTTATAGTTACTCCAAAAATATAATACATTGTGCGGAAACCAAGCAATTTAAGCAAATTTGGGTTTTTTCTTTTTGAAATACGTTTTAAATCGTTTGTAGTTTTTCATACGAAAAAAAATTTTTTTTTGGTCCACAGGTTTCGGAGATATCGCTAACGCATCTCAAAAAAACCAAGAACGCAGCAATTTGGAAGCACTAGAAGTACTTTTCCTATAACTACAAACGATGAAATTGATTGTAGTGAAATTCATTCTTTTGTAGTTTTTACAGTTACTCCGAAAATATAATACATTGTGCGGAAACCAAGCAATTTAAGCAAATTTGGGTTTTTTCTTTTTGAAATACGTTTTAAATCGTTTGTAGTTTTTCATACGAAAAAAAATTTTTTTTTGGTCCACAGGTTTCGGAGATATCGCTAACGCATCTCAAAAAAACCAAGAACGCAGCAATTTGGAAGCACTAAAAGTACTTTTCCTATAACTACAAACGATGAAATTGATTATAGTGAAATTAATTTTTTTGTAGTTTTTATAGTTACTCCGAAAATATAATACATTGTTCGGAAACCAAGCAATTTAAGCAAATTTGGGTTTTTTCTTTTTGAAATGCGTTTTAAATCGTTTGTAGTTTTTCATAGGAAAAAAAATTTTTTTTTTGGTCCACAGGTTTCGCAGATATCGCTAACGCATCTCAAAACAAGTAAGGAAGGCTAAGTTCGGGTGTAACCGAACATTACATACTCAGTTGAGAGCTATGGAGACAAAATAAGGAAAATCACCATGTAGGAAAATGAACCTAGGGTAACCTTGGAATGTGGTTGTATGACATGTGTATCAAATGGAAGGTATTAAAGAGTATTTTAAGAGAGAGTAGGCCATAGTTCTATGGATGGACGCCATTTAGGAATATCGCCATAAAGGTGGACCAGGGCTGACTCTAGAATTTGTTTGTACGATATGGGTATCAAATGAAAGGTGTTACTGAGCATTTTAAGAGGGAGTGGGCCTAAGGTCTATCGGTGGACGCCCTTTCGAGATATCGCCATTAAGGTGGACCAGGGGTGACTCTAGAATGTGTTTGTAGGATATGGGTATCAAATGAAAGGTGGTAATGAGTATTTTAAAAGGGAATGGGCTTTAGTTCTATAGGTGAACGCCTTTTCGAGAAATCGCCATAAAGGTGGACCAGGGGTGACTCTAGAATATGTTTGTACGATATGGGTATCAAAGGAAAGCTGTTAATGAGTATTTTGAAAAGGAGTGATCCTTAGTCCATAGGTGGCCGCCGTTTCGAGATATCGCCATAAAGGTGGACCAGGGGTGTCTCTAGAATGTGTTTGTACGATATGGGAATCAAATGAAAGGTGTTACTGAGCATTTTAAGAGGGAGTGGGCATTAGGTCTATAGGTGGACGCCTTTTCGAGATATTGCCATTAGGGTGGGCCAGGGGTGACTCTAGAATGTTTGTACGATATGGGTATAAAACGAAAAGTGTTACTGAGCATTTTAAGAGGGAGTGGGCAATAGGTCTATAGGTGGACGCCTTTTCGAAATGTCGCCATTAGGGTGGGCCAGGGGTGACTCTAGAATGTGTTTGTATGATATGGGTATCAAATGAAAGATGGTAATGAGTATCTTAAAAGGGAGTAATCCTTAGTTCTATAGGTGGACGCCTTTTCGATATATCGCCATAAAGGTGGACCAAGGGTGACTCTAGAATGTTTGTACGATATGGGTATCAAACGAAAGGTGTTACTGAGCATTTTAAGAGGGAGTGGGCATTAGGTCTATAAGTGGACGCCTTTTCGAGATATCGTCATTAGGGTGGGCCAGGGGTGACTCTAGAATGTGTATGTACGATATGGGTATCAAACGAAAGGTGTTACTGAGCATTTTAAGAGGGAGTGGGCATTAGGTCTATAGGTGGACGTCTTTTCGAGATATCGCCATTAGTGTGGGCCAGGGGTGACTCTATAATGTTTGTGCGATATGGGTATCAAACGAAAGGTGTTACTGAGCATTTTAAGAGGGAGTGGGCATTAGGTCTATAGGTGGACGCCTTTTCGAGATATCGCCATTAGGGTGGGCCAGGGGTGACTCTAGAATGTGTTTGTACGATATGGGTATCAAATGAAAGGTGGTAATGAGTATTTTAAAAGGGAGTAATCCTTAGTTCTATATGTGGACGCCTTTTCGAGATATCGCCATAAAGGTGGACCAAGGGTGACTCTAGAATGTTTGTACGATATGGGTATCAAACGAAAGGTGTTACTGAGCATTTTAAGAGGGAGTGGGCATTAGGTCTATAGGTGGACGCCTTTTCGAGATATCGCCATAAAGGTGGACCAAGGGTGACTCTAGAATGTTTGTACGATATGGGTATCAAACGAAAGGTGTGACTGAGCATTTTAAGAGGGAGTGGGCATTAGGTCTATAGGTGGACGCCTTTTCGAGATATCGCCATTAGGGTGGGCCAGGGGGACTCTAGAATGTTTGTACGATATGGGTATCAAACGAAATGTGTTACTGAGCATTTTAAGAGGGAGTGGGCATTAAGTCTATAGGTGGCCTTTTCGAGACATCGCCAATAGGGTGGGCCAGGGGTGACTCTAGAATGTTTGTACGATATGGGTATCAAACGAAAGGTGTTACTGAGCATTTTAAGAGGGAGTGGACATTAGGTCTATAGGTGGACGCCTTTTCGAGATATCGCCATTAGGGTGGGCCAGAGGTGACTCTAGAATGTTTGTACGATATGGGTATCAAACGAAAGGTGTTACTGAGCATTTTAAGAGGGAGTGGGCATTAGGTCTATAGGTGGACGCCTTTTCGAGATATCGCCATTAGGGTGGGCCAGGGGTGACTCTAGAATGTGTTTGTACGATATGGATATCAAATTAAAGGTATTAATGAGGGTTTTAAAAGCGAGTGGCCCTTAGATGTATATGTGAAGGTGTTCTCGCGATATCGACCAAAATGTGGACCAGGTGATCCAGAAAATCATCTGTCGGGTATTGCTAATTTATTTATATATGCAATACCACTAACAGTATTCCTGCCAAGATTCCAAGGGCTGTTGATTTTGCCTTGTAGAACTTTTTCATTTTCTTCTACTTAATATGGTAGGTGTCACACCCATTTTACAAAATTTTTTCCAAAGTTATATTTTGCGTCAATAAACCAATCTAGTTACCATGTTTCATCCCTTTTTTCGTATTTGGTATAGAATTATGGCATTTTTTTCATTTTTCGTAATTTTCGATATCGATAAAGTGGGCGTGGTTATGGTCGGATTTCGGCTATTTTTTATACCGAGATAAAGTGAGTTCAGATAAGTAGGTGGGCTAAGTTTAGTAAAGATATATCGGTTTTTGCTCAAGTTATTGTGTTAACAGCCGAGCGGAAGGACAGACGGTGGACTGTGTATAAAAACTGGGCGTTGCTTCCACCGATTTCGGCCAATTTCACAGAGAACAGTTACCGTCATAGAATCTATGTACCTACCAAATTTGAGAAGGATTGGTAAATTTTTGTTCGACTTATGGCATTTAAAGTATTCTAGACAAACTAAATGAAAATGGGCGGAGCCACGCCCATTTTGAAATTTTCTTTTATTTTTGTATTTTGTTGCATCATATCATTACAGGAGTTGAATTTTGACTTAATTTACTTATATACAGTAAAGATATTAAATTTTTTGTTAAAATTTGAATTAAAAAAATTTTTTTTTTTTAAAGTGGGCGTGTTCTTCATCCAATTTTACTAATTTTTATTTAGCATATATATAGTAATAGTAGCAGCGTTCCTGCCAAATTTCATCATGATATCTTCAACGACTGCCAAATTACAGCTTGCAAAACTTTTAAATTACCTTCTTGTAAAAGTGGGCGGTGCCACGCCCATTGTCCAAAATCTTACTAATTTTCTATTCTGCGTCATAACGTCAACCCATCTGCCAAGTTTCATCGCTTTAATTGCCTTTGGCAATGAATTATCGCATTTTTTCGGTTTTTCGAAATTTTCGATATCGAAAAAGTGGGCGTGGTTATAGTCCGATATCGTTCATTTTAAATAGCGATCTGAGATGAGTGCCCAGGAATCTACATACCAAATTTCATCAAGATAGCTCAAAATTTACTCAAGTTATCGTGTTAACGGACGGACGGACGGACGGACGGACGGACGGACGGACATGGCTCAATCAAATTTTTTTTCGATCCTGATTATTTTGATATATGGAAGTCTATATCTATCTCGATTCCTTTATATATGTACAACCAACCGTTATCCAATCAAACTTAATATACTCTGTGAGCTCTGCTCAACTGAGTATAAAAACCAAGAACGCAGCAATTTGGAAGCATTAAAAGTACATTTCCTATAACTACAAACGATGAATTTGATTGTAGTAAAATTCATTTTTTGTAGTTCTTATAGTTACTCCGAAAATATAATACATTGTGCGGAAACCAAGCAATTTTAGTAAATTTGTTTTTTTTTTTGTTTTTGAAATACGTTTTAAATCGTTTGTAGTTTTTCATACGAAAAAAAAATTTTTTTTTTTGGTCCACAGGTTTCGGAGATATCGCTAACGCATCTCAAAAAAACCAAGAACGCAGCAATTTGGAAGCACTAAAAGTACTTTTCCTATAACTACAAACGATGAAATTGATTATAGTGAAATTCATTTTTTTGTAGTTTTTATAGTTACTCCGAAAATATAATACATTGTGCGGAAACCAAGCAATTTAAGCAAATTTGGGTTTTTTCTTTTTGAAATACGTTTAAAAATACGTTGAAAAACTACAAACGATTTAAAACTTATTTCAAAAAGAAAAAACCCAAATTTGCTTAAATTGCTTGGTTTCCGCACAATGTATTATATTTTCGGAGTAACTATAAGAACTACAAAAAAATGAATTTCACTACAATCAATTTCATCGTTTGTAGTTATAGGAAAAGTACTTTCAGTGCTTCCAAATTGCTGCGTTCTTGGTTTTTTTTGAGATGCGTTAGCGATATCTCCGAAACCTGTGGACAAAAAAAAAAAAATTTTTTTTCCTGTGAAAAACTACAAACGATTTAAAACGTATTTCAAAAAGAAAAAGCCCAAATTTGCTTAAATTGCTTGGTTTCCGCACAATGTATTATATTTTCGGAGTAACTATAAAAACTACAAAAAAATGAATTTCACTATAGTCAATTTCATCGTTTGTAGTTATAGGAAAAGTACTTTTAGTGCTTTCAAATTGCTGCGTTCTTGGTTTTTTTGAGATGCGTTAGCGATATCTCCGAAACCTGTGGACCAAAAAAAAATTTTTTTTCGTATGAAAAACTACAAACGATTTAAAACGTATTTCAAAAAGAAAAAAACCAAATTTAATTAAATTGCTTGGTTTCCGCACAATGTATTATATTTTCGGTGTAACTATAAGAACTACAAAAAAATTAATTTCACTACAATCAATTCCATCGTTTGTAGTTATAGGAAAAGTACTTTCAGTGCTTCCAAATTGCTGCGTTTTTGGTTTTTTTGAGATGCGTTAGCGATATCTCCGAAACCTGTGGACCAAAAAAAAAATTTTTTTCCTGTGAAAAACTACAAACGATTTAAAACGTATTTCAAAAAGAAAAAACCCAAATTTGAGTAAATTGCTTGGTTTCAGCACAATGTATTATATTTTCGGAGTAACTATAAAAACTACAAAAAAATGAATTTCACTATAGTCAATTTCATCGTTTGTAGTTATAGGAAAAGTACTTTTAGTGCTTCCAAATTGCTGCGTTCTTGGTTTTTTTGAGATGCGTTAGCGATATCTGCGAAACCTGTGGACCAAAAAAAAATTGTTTTTCGTATGAAAAACTACAAACGATTTAAAACGTATTTCAAAAACAAAAAAAACCAAATTTACTTAAATTGCTTGGTTTCCGCACAATGTATTATATTTTCGGAGTAACTATAAGAACTACAAAAAAATGAATTTCACTACAATCAATTTCATCGTTTGTAGTTATAGGAAATGTACTTTTAGTGCTTCCAAATTTCTGCGTTCTTGGTTTTTTTGAGATGCGTTAGCGATATCTCCGAAACCTGTGAACCAAAAAAAAAATTTTTTTTTTCTATGAAAAACTACAAACGATTTGAAACGCATTTCAAAAAGAAAAAACCCAAATTTGCTTAAATTGCTTGGTTTCCGCACAATGTATTATATTTTCGGAGTAACTATAAAAACTACAAAAAAATTAATTTCACTATAATCAATTTCATCGTTTGTAGTTATAGGAAAAGTACTTTTAGTGCTTCCAAATTGCTGCGTTCTTGGTTTTTTTGAGATGCGTTAGCGATATCTCCGAAACCTGTGAACCAAAAAAAAAATTTTTTTCCTATCAAAAACTACAAACGATTTAAAACGTATTTCAGAAAGAAAAAACCCAAATTTGCTTAAATTGCTAGGTTTCCGCACAATGTATTATATTTTCCGAGTAACTATAAAAACTACAAAAAAATGAATTTCACTACAATCAATTTCATCGTTTGTAGTTATAGGAAAAGTACTTTTAGTGCTTCCAAATTGCTGCGTTCTTGGTTTTTTGAGATGCGTTAGCGATATCTCCGAAACCTGTGGACCAAAAAAAATTTTTTTTTCGTATGAAAAACTACAAACGATTTAAAACGTATTTCAAAAAGAAAAAAAACCCAAATTTGCTTAAATTGCTTGGTTTCCGCACAATGTATTATATTTTCGGAGTAACTATAAAAACTACAAAAAAATGAATTTCACTACAATCAGTTTCATCGTTTGTAGTTATAGGAAAAGTACTTTTAGTGCTTCCAAATTGCTGCGTTCTTGGTTTTTTTGAGATGCGTTAGCGATATCTCCGAAACCTGTGGACCAAAAAAAAATTTTTTTTTCGTATGAAAAACTACAAACGATTTAAAACGTATTTCAAAAAGAAAAAAACAAATTTACTTAAATTGCTTGGTTTCCGCAGATTGTATTATATTTTCGGAGTAACTATAAAAACTACAAAAAAAATTAATTTCGCTACAATTAATTTCATCATTTGTAGTTTGTTAAGCCAAGTCAAAGAGCACTTGACTAGCATCAATTCCACCCTTAAATACGTATGTGCATATGTACACAGAAGCCTGTGCCTGTCGATCAGCTTTTGAGCATTGTATCATTGAATATATATGTATGAAAACATGTAACAAATTAGAAATGTACATACATACATATTCAATAATACTCCAAAGTAAAGGCAGATATAAATAAATACTTTGGTCGCTTTGATGCTGTGGCAGCGTCTTGAGATAAGAAGAAAAAAACTTGCCGCTTGCTACGTTCTAAAGCGACCAAAGACTTTATGTAAATCCGCGTATACAGACATATATATATGCATATGAATGCTCGTAGCAATTAGCCAACGAAATACAATAGGCACGAGCCAAATTATGTGTCGTCGGTGGTTAAAAGTGTTGCCGTTTGCAGCTTTAATCAACTGACAGCTAAAAGGGGAATTTATTATTAATAGTAAAATAAAGGAATTTATTTCTCTTTTGCGACATAATGTTATTTTTCTTGGCAAAATTACTTTAATTCATTTCGCCCCTCCCATTTATTACTTTTTATCTATGAAAATAGTGTAAAATTCTTACTTTGTACTGACATGTGATAAACAAGTCAGCATATACAATATGACGTCACAGAGTTAATTCGGGCCAGAAACGGGTAAAACTCGACTTTTATGTATTAACTGCAACACAGCTGCTGAAAACTTGGTTGTTCGACTGCGCGAACAATTTTTCGACAGAATAAGATCAGGTTTTTCAAATAGCAAATTAAAATTTCCATAAGCTCTGCCAACTCGGCAATTCGGCATATTGGAAAATTATTTGCAAAAATGTATATAAACAATGCATGAAAATTTTTAGATTATATTGCTAATACGTTACTGGGCATTTATTGGGCAATATACTCGCATCTTTATTTGCATTTTTTACTACCATATTATTACTTCGATTAGGGCATATAAATAGTTTGGTATTATTTCATAGGAAAAGTGCCTAGTTATGGAAGTAGTTATGCGCGTTATAATGAAAGCCCTCAATAGGTCCTATTAAGGTGGCAGACACACTATAGCAAACAACAATATTATATATTAAATAATTTATACCTCATTTATTGGCAATTTAATACCGCAAAAAAAAATTTAAAGCTGCGTCCGGTTCCGAGAAACGGGAGTGTCTGCTAGCTTAAGACTCAAGCCAGCAGACACTTCGTGAAAACACGACCTACGACTTCCGAACGACTTGAATAATTGATATTACATTTATTGGCAATTTAGTACCGCAAAAAAAAATTTAAAGCTGCGTCCGATTCCGAGAAACGGGAGTGTCTGCTAGCTTAAGACTCAAGCCAGCAGACACTTCGTGAAAACACGACCTACGACTTACGAACGACTTGGATAATTGATATTACATTTATTGGCAATTTAGTACCGCAAAAAAAAATTTAAAGCTGCGTCCGGTTCCGAGAAACGGGAGTGTCTGCTAGCTTAAGACTCAAGCCAGCAGACACTTCGTGAAAACACGACCTACGACTTCCGAACGACTTGGATAATTGATATTACATTTATTGGCAATTTAGTACCGCAAAAAAAAATTTAAAGCTGCGTCCGGTTCCGAGAAACGGGAGTGTCTGCTAGCCTAAGACTCAAGCCAGCAGACACTTCATGAAAACACGACCTACGACTTCCGAACGACTTGGATAATTGATATTACATTTATTGGCAATTTAGTACCGCAAAAAAAATTTAAAGCTGCGTCCGGTTCCGAGAAACGGGAGTGTCTGCTAGCTTAAGACTCAAGCCAGCAGACACTTCGTGAAAACACGACCTACGATTTCCGAACGACTTGGATAATTGATATTACATTTATTGGCAATTTAGTACCGCAAAAAAAAATTTAAAGCTGCGTCCGGTTCCGAGAAACGGGAGTGTCTGCTAGCTTAAGACTCAAGCCAGCAGACCCTTCGTGAAAACACGACCTACGACTTCCGAACGACTTGGATAATTGATATTACATTTATTGGCAATTTAGTACCGCAAAAAAAATTTAAAGCTGCGTCCGGTTCCGAGAAACGGGAGTGTCTGCTAGCTTAAGACTCAAGCCAGCAGACACTTCGTGAAAACACGACGTACGACTTCCGAACGACTTGGATAATTGATATTACATTTATTGGCAATTTAGTACCGCAAACAAAATTTTAAAGCTGCGTCCGGTTCCGAGAAACGGGAGTGTCTGCTAGCTTAAGACTCAAGCCAGCAGACACTTCGTGAAAACACGACCTACGACTTCCGAACCACTTGGATAATTGATATCACATTTATTGGCAATTTAATACCACAAAAAAAATTTGAAGCTGCGTCCGGTTCCGAGAAACGGGAGTGTCTGCTAGCTTAAGACTCAAGCCAGCAGACACTTCTTGACAACACGACGTACAGCTCCCTAACGACTACAATAATTTATACCTTATTGATTGCCTAAATGTTTCGTTGTCCTGAAAAATATTTTCACTATACCAAAAGAAAAATTTAATTTTATATTTTGCCGACCCAAATAAATATAAATTATAACTTTCGAAAATCAGTGAGTTGCATGTTACTGATTACTGAAAACTTAGCAACACTTAACTTGACTTAGAAGTCTGTTGAATTTTGATTTTCTATGTAAGTTCTAAGTGACGTTTACATTTTGAGATGCCATTTATTTGTTTCCATTTCATTTTGACATACAGATTGACACTTATTGATTATGATGCCAGAGTGTATGCGCTAAGTGGAGTATAATCGGTGCTAA
Organism: Eurosta solidaginis; assembly: GCF_040869045.1. Classification (NCBI taxonomy): domain Eukaryota; kingdom Metazoa; phylum Arthropoda; class Insecta; order Diptera; family Tephritidae; genus Eurosta; species Eurosta solidaginis. Next base: position 162,488,081 of record NC_090320.1, on the reverse strand, counting down.
ATTGCCAAGTTTACGCCAAGTCAAGTCTATGCTAAGTATCAGTAATGGGCCCTTAAGTCTGAAGCCAGCAGACGCTTCGCGAAAACACGTATGAACATACATGCATACATACATATGTACACATGTACAATGTACATGTTACCGCGCATACAATGATTTAAGTAATGCGTAAATTTAGTTGCATCAATATGTTGATTGTTTTTGTGTTGATGATGTTCGCAACTATAACGGTTTATGAAATACATGTCGGTATTCTTTCTTTCGAAAATCAGAGAAAAGTTTGTGCATATTTCGTATTTGTATTTTCCCGCTTGCGCGCAGGATTTCTGATAACGGGTACAAATGTATGTGCTTTAGGGTGTGCCGAGAAAAACAACTTTTCAATTTCCATCCTCTCAAATATTTCTATTTTATTAAAAACAAAAAACCCTCACCAAAGATGGGTCCTATAACTCCACTCTACAGGGTACGATATTTTTATTTTATTTTCCCATTTCGTTAACATGGGAACAACTATTTTTTGTCCAAACTTAAATTTACTCAACTTTTTACGAAAATCTTTTATGTGCCGTTTTGCCTAGTTTTGAGGTCTTGTACAGGTTACAAAAAGTTTTTATGATTTTTTTCTAATCACATCATTTGAAAACACTCTTAATGTATTGCGACCTTAATTACGAATTTATGTTATTATTATATTGTTTTAGTTATGGCTATGTGAATTTATGCTTTATCATTTCAATACACTTTTTAAGTGTGAAATAACTGTTTACACAATTTCGTCAAAGAACACTACTTCAAATGGCCACGACTTTTGGACAAAAATCGTAATTAAGATCTCAATATATTAAAGAGTGTTTATAAATGATATGATTAGAGAAAAAAATCATACAAATTGTTTGAAGCCTGTACAAGACCTTAAAACCCGGCGGGAAATCCGTTTTTCGGGTACCACTTAGGGTGGAGTAATAGGACCAAACTTTGGTGAGGGTTTTATTTTTACATCAAATTGAAACATTTCAGAGGACAGAATTTGGACAACATTTTTTTTCGAACCACCCTAATATGAACTTTTTCATATGTACCCATTAGCGCAGAAATCCTGCGCGCATGCCATTTGAAACATATCGAAATACAAACTTTTCTCTGATTTTCGATAAATAGTAGAGCGAGATGTATATTAGAAACCGTTATAGTAGCAAACATATCAGTTTGTGATAACACATACACAATCAACATATTCATGCAACTAAATTTACTCATTACTCAAATCATTTGTAGCAAGTATGCTCGCTACCTTGAATGTATGTTCCAGCGTTGCCACTCGCGCAATTTTTTTTGTTCCTAAAGTGTATCATTCCTGAAAAAATGTATCAATTCGTTTTAATAGATTGATACATAGTTTTTGAGTCATTTCGTCTGAATTTTATATAATGTGTGAAACAAAATTCTGAAATTAATAATATTTAAAACAAAACATCACCGCACTATTTTGGCTAAACGGATCACACAACTGAATTTTATAAAATTTTACCAACGCTCAGTTTTAAATAAATGTCGCTGTTATAAAGGTTTTTCTATTTAACATATCGAAACGCGTTTATTTAAACGGAATTATTGTTTATACGTTTTTTAACAAACACTACTTATTTTAAACAAAACTAATACCAACAAAATAATTATGTAGAAGAAATACGGTTTATCTATATATATAATATAGATATAAAGGAAAAAATAAATATCATTCTAAAATTTCATTTACTCTAAAACTGCATATTCAAACATTTTTTAGAAATCTTACTGATAATTTGTAGTTCCCATGACAGGCACAGAGCTTCAATCTTCCAAAATAAAATGTATACATTTTAGATTTTTTGTATATTTGTATCCACTCATTAAAAATGTATTAAAATGTATACAATTGTATCCAAATGTCAACCCTGGCATGCACATTGTACATATCTGTTTTCATATGTACGCACTAGGGTAGATCTCCTGCGATCTCATGCTATTAGAAAATATTGTTTAGGACAACGAAAAATTTAGCCTGTTGAAATTGCATGGGGAAACTAGGTTATTTTATATTATTGCCACTTACCTAATTCATGGCCAAGCATACCGAGAGATATTGAGAGTTTGAAAAGGACAACGTGCCAAACAAAAGTAACACCTTAAAAATTTTTGACAAAAAAATTCTATGCAAAAATTTTGAAAGCAATAGTTCTTGTTTGGAACATCGATATTTAAATATTTCTAACCCAGCTCAATGAGTTCAAAGGGCGGAACAAAGTATCAAATATACAACCATACCAAAAACACAATAAAATAACAAAATTTAATAATAACTTGTAAAATATTAATTTTACAAAAATAATTAATATAAATTATAATTTATTATTAGAAATTATTAAATTCTATTTTCGAAAAGGAAATTTTTTATATTATTACATGAGGTATCTAAACGTGTACACTATACTGGGTCGATTTATTAACCGATAGCGCGACATCGTTTTTCGATAGGATTTGGGCTCAGGAAAACAAAGTTCCACTACACATGCCCAAAAAAAATAATTTTCGAGCCTGTGAAAATTATAATTTTTTTTTACTTTTTTTCGACTTTGATTTTTAAGTTTTTTTTTCATGACCTACTAAAAAATCTTCATTTGATTGTAAAATTTTCATGTATACCCTGTCCGACCAAAAAATGTCCGCTAAAAAAAATATTCTTTTTTTTTCAAAAACTGTTATCGACAACGTTTAGCGGATATTTTTGGGTAGGACAGGGTATACATATGAAAATTTTTTTAGTAGGTCATGAAAAAAAACCTTAAAAATCAAAATCGAAAAAAGTAAAAAAAATGACATTTCGCGGGCTCGAAAATTATTTCTTTGGGTATGCGCAGTGGAAATTTTTTTCCTGAGCCCAAATACTATCGAAAAATCGATGGCCCGATATCGGTTAACTTTCGTCCATACAAATCGACCCACCCTAGTGTACACATATATTTTCTTACGAAGGTTTTGAAATGTGCGTTGTGAATGAAAATAAAATTTATAAAATAACTAAAGGAGTAGAAATTATTTTTTTATTTGTATCCTATTGTCCTTTGTACTACAATAATGATTGCATATGTATATATATGTGTATGTTGTTGTTGTTAAGTTGACCATGCATACATATGTACATATGTATATACATACATATGTAGGCACGCGTTAGCTGTATACAATTAATGCCACCTATTGCTTGCTGTAAGTAAATGTAGGCAAGCTGGTCGTAGTAACGTGAGAAATTAGTTAATATTTTTTGAACTAACAAAATAAAATAAAAAGGGGAATAAAGTATGTAATATTTGTTTAAAAAGTATAACTTTTATTTACTATTTCGATTTTATAAAATAATAATTTTATTATTTATTTACTATTTCGATTTTATAAAATAAAATCTTTCTTTAACGCAGTTATAAAGTAAATGTCGTTACCTTCAAAATAAAACAAAAACGACGAGTGGAACCAAATATATAGAATTTTGAATGTGGGCAAGTTTGCTTAACCATGGAATCTGAACACATGCAGATCTTTGAAATAAACTTTTTTTGAAGGAAGTCTTGATATACATATGTATTTAGGTATTGACTTAAATTGTGAAAAGATTCCAGGAAATCTGGTATCTTTTAACCTTCCTATACCCGCGCGTTGGTCTGTGAGATCAACAAAACGCTTTTACGTAAATACTCTTTTTTCCAGCAACCCTAGAAATTTGAATTTTCTGTTAGCTGCCGCTTTTTTTACAGGCTTTGTTTTAGTGTTTGTGCGAGACGGGCATACTGGTGTATTTGATAATAATTGGTCTGTGAGACCGGCACGGGTATATGTGTAACTTTTTGTGCAGGTAAAATTTTTTTGTGTTTTTTCTTCATTGCTGTGCATTTGAAGCTATTGCATAGATTTTATCGTGGGATTGGCGACTAAATCCAAAAACCGTAACGGATATTTGTCAAAAAAGGTTCGAAAAGTTTCGAAAAAGTTTCGGTGTTAGCAACAAGATGATTACATAAAATTGGATCTATTTATGCGAATATTGGTTGTTGTCTTTAGTGTACATTTATCTTCACTACTGCGCTGTAGATGGCACTGGTAACCGCCAGATGCCAGATGACCTGCACGCTAGATGATGCACACCAACACACACACACACACACGCTGTACAGAATTGCCTTTGTTGCTGTTCAACTTAGTACAGTAATTACGTACATAGTTGTTCCCTTTGATTTTAAGTTATTGCATAAATTTTATCGCGGGCTTTGAGCGCGGCGACTGAATCAAAAAAAACCGTAACTGATATATGTACATAAAATCATGGAATAACATCTGTTAATAACAGCAAAAGTTTCGGTGTTAGCAACAGGCTGATCACATAAAATTTGATCTATTTATGCGAATATTGGTTGTTGTTTTTGGTGTACATCTATCTTCACTACTGCGCCGTAGATGGCATTGGTAACCGCCAGATGCCAGATGACCTGCACGCTAGATTTAATCAATAAAAGTAAAAAATTTGTTTTCTTATCGGTCACCACGCTTAAAAAGTGTAACTTGAATTAATATCAAAGACAAAACTTGAATTAATATCAAAGAAAACAAAATGTTGCATAAATATTATAATTGCATAAGTGATAATATGCAATAGCTTTACCATGGCAGTTCCCGAGTGCCACACGTCCTTTTTTTATTATTTTGAAGGTACCTGTAATTATCAAAATGAATCAAGAGCAAATCAAACTACTTTTGGAGGAAGAAATTTCGAGTTCTGAATATAAGGATGAAAATGACAGCCAGGTTGAAGATTTGTTTGGAACATGCTATTATGGTATGTTCTAACTGTTACTGTAGGGTGAAGAAGCTTTTTTCTTACCGCGGAAAAAATTCGAAACAGGGACTGAGCTGTGCTCTAAATTAAAAGAAAAATAGCACGATAAAACTACGCCTCTTGGTGGTTCACTGTAGACTAGTTTATTCAATATAAAGAGAAATGTAGTTTAGTTCTAGTTATATAACAATAGCTGTGTTTTTTTTACTTCTATATACGTTTACGCTTAAACTTTATATGGACTGCTAAGCGACAAACTTTAAATACACCTCTGAAATTGATGCGCATAAAATTTGTCCTACTAAATTTCAATACGGATTATACTCAGATGTAACTGAAATATGTGTTTTTGTTTCACCCTCTAGACTCCGAAACCTGTGAACCAAAAAAAAAATTTTTTTTTTCTATGAAAAACTACAAACGATTTAAAACGCATTTCAAAAAGAAAAAACCCAAATTTGCTTAAATTGCTTGGTTTCCGCACAATGTATTATATTTTCGGAGTAACTGTAAAAACTACAAAAGAATGAATTTCACTACAATCAATTTCATCATTTGTAGTTATAGGAAAAGTACTTTTAGTGCATCCAAATTGCTGCGTTCTTGGTTTTTTTGAGATGCGTTAGCGATATCTCCGAAACCTGTGGACCAAAAAAAAAAATTTTTTTTTCGTATGAAAAACTACAAACGATTTAAAACGTATTTCAAAAAGAAAAAAAACAAATTTAATTAAATTGCTTGGTTTCCGCACAATGTATTATATTTTCGGAGTAACTATAAGAACTACAAAAAAATTAATTTCACTACAATCAATTTCATCGTTTGTAGTTATAGGAAAAGTACTTTCAGTGCTTCCAAATTGCTGCGTTCTTGGGTTTTTTGAGATGCGTTAGCGATATCTCCGAAACCTGTGGACCAAAAAAAAATTTTTTTTTCCTGTGAAAAACTACAAACGATTTAAAACGTATTTCAAAAAGAAAAAATCAAAATTTGCTTAAATTGCTTAGTTTCCGCAAAATGTATTATATTTTCGGAGTAACTATAAAAACTACAAAAAAATGAATTTCACTATAGTCAATTTCATCGTTTGTAGTTATAGGAAAAGTACTTTTAGTGCTTCCAAATTGCTGCGTTCTTGGTTTTTTTGAGATGCGTTAGCGATATCTCCGAAACCTGTGGACCAAAAAATTTTTTTTTTCGTATGAAAAACTACAAACGATTTAAAACGTATTTCAAAAACAAAAAAACCAAATTTACTTAAATTGCTTGGTTTCCGCACAATGTATTATATTTTCGGAGTAACTATAAAAACTACAAAAAAATGAATTTCACTACAATCAATTTCATCGTTTGTAGTTATAGGAAAAGTACTTTTAGTGCTTCCAAATTGCTGCGTTCTTGGTTTTTTTGAGATGCGTTAGCGATATCTCCGAAACCTGTGGACCAAAAAAAATTTTTTTTTCGTATGAAAAACTACAAACGATTTAAAAGGTATTTCAAAAAGAAAAAACCCAAATTTGCTTAAATTGCTTGGTTTCCGCACAATGTATTATATTTTCGGAGTAACTATAAGAACTACAAAAAAATGAATTTCACTACAATCAATTTCATGGTTTGTAGTTATAGGAAAAGTACTTTTAGTGCTTCCAAATTGTTGCGTTCTTGGTTTTTTTGAGATGCGTTAGCGATATCTCCGAAACCTGTGGACCAAAAAAAAAATTTTTTTTTCGTATGAAAAACTACAAACGATTTAAAACGTATTTCAAAAAGAAAAAAAAAAACAAATTTAATTAAATTGCTTGGTTTCCGCACAATGTATTATATTTTCGGAGTAACTATAAGAACTACAAAAAAATTAATTTCACTATAATCAATTTCATCGTTTGTAGTTATAGGAAAAGTACTTTCAGTGCTTCCAAATTGCTGCGTTCTTGGTTTTTTTGAGATGCGTTAGCGATATCTCCGAAACCTGTGGACCAAAAAAAAATTTTTTTTCCTGTGAAAAACTACAAACGATTTAAAACGTATTTCAAAAAGAAAAAATCCAAATTTGCTTAAATTGCTTAGTTTCCGCACAATGTATTATATTTTCGGAGTAACTATAAAAACTACAAAAAAATGAATTTCACTATAGTCAATTTCATCGTTTGTAGTTATAGCAAAAGCACTTTTAGTGCTTCCAAATTGCTGCGTTCTTGGTTTTTTTGAGATGCGTTAGCGATATCTCCGAAACCTGTGGACCAAAAAAAAATTTTTTTTCCTGTGAAAAACTACAAACGATTTAAAACGTATTTCAAAAAGAAAAAATCCAAATTTGCTTAAATTGCTTAGTTTCCGCACAATGTATTATATTTTCGGAGTAACTATAAAAACTACAAAAAAATGAATTTCACTACAATCAATTTCATCGTTTTTAGTTATAGGAAAAGTACTTCTTTTTCGTATGAAAAACTACAAACGATTTAAAACGTATTTCAAAAACAAAAAAACCAAATTTACTTAAATTGCTTGGTTTCCGCAGAATGTATTATATTTTCGGAGTAACTATAAGAACTACAAAAAAATGAATTTCACTACAATCAATTTCATCATTTGTAGTTATAGGAAAAGTACTTTTAGTGCTTCCAAATTGCTGCGTTCTTGGTTTTTTTGAGATGCGTTAGCGATATCTGCGAAACCTGTGGACCAAAAAAAAAATTTTTTTTTCCTATGAAAAACTACAAACGATTTAAAACGTATTTCAGAAAGAAAAAACCCAAATTTGCTTAAATTGCTTGGTTTCCGCACAATGTATTATATTTTCGGAGTAACTATAAAAACTACAAAAAAATGAATTTCACTACAATCAATTTCATCGTTTGTAGTTATAGGAAAAGTACTTTTAGTGCTTCCAAATTGCTGCGTTCTTGGTTTTTTTGAGATGCGTTAGCGATATCTCCGAAACCTGTGGACCAAAAAAAAAATTTTTTTTCCTATGAAAAACTACAAACGATTTAAAACGTATTTCAGAAAGAAAAAACCCAAATTTGCTTAAATTGCTTGGTTTCCGCACAATGTATTATATTTTCGGAGTAACTATAAAAACTACAAAAAAATGAATTTCACTACAATCAATTTCATCGTTTGTAGTTATAGGAAAAGTACTTTTAGTGCTTCCAAATTGCTGCGTTCTTGGTTTTTTTGAGATGCGTTAGCGATATCTCCGAAACCTGTGGACCAAAAAAAAAATTTTTTTTGGTATGAAAAACTACAAACGATTTAAAACGTATTTCAAAAAGAAAAAACCCAAATTTACTTAAATTGCTTGGTTTCCGCACAATGTATTATATTTTCGGAGTAACTATAAAAACTACAAAAAAATGAATTTCACTACAATCAATTTCATCGTTTGTAGTTATAGGAAAAGTACTTTTAGTGCTTCCAAATTGCTGCGTTCTTGGTTTTTTTAAGATGCGTTAGCGATATCTCCGAAACCTGTGGACCAAAAAAAAAATTTTTTTTGGTATGAAAAACTACAAACGATTTAAAACGTATTTCAAAAAGAAAAAAACCAAATTTACTTAAATTGCTTGGTTTCCGCACAATTTATTATATTTTCGGAGTAACTATAAGAACTACAAAAAAATGAATTTCACTACAATCAATTGCATCGTTTGTAGTTATAGAAATCACAAAAAAAAATTGGATTTTTTCAAAGCGGGTTCCAGCGTGATGCAGCTGCTTATGAATGTGTGTAAGCATACGCTTGGCTACATGACTTTTGTTAGACTTATTAAGAATGTAATAATTAGAGTAAATATGTATATGTTTATGTACTAACTAAGTAGCGCATAAGAAATGAAAGAGTTATAAAGTATAAATACACTGAAGTTTTTAAAATAATGAAGATTTGGTATTCTGCACTCGAGGGTGCATCTACCCTCAATAACAATGTGTTGAAACTTTTCTGATATCCGGCACTTAATGGAGCCTTTATCGAAATAAAAAATTTGATACATTATACACTACCAGTATCAAGGACATCATTTCCTCCTATTGCCGTGATTGCAGAGCAAGGTATTCAAGCAATAGGAGATGACAAAGAAAAAGATACACTAAGATATAATGTGGCAACGAAAATAAATTCATTTGAAAACAAGATAAGATATAATACAAAAGAAAAACTTATACTAAATGTCTACGAAGACACTATACATCTTATTAAAAGGTATAAAGATGTAGCGATTATTACAAACTCGGATAAAGGAAACAAAACAGTTATGATGTACCAGGTGGAATACAAAAACAAAATGGAGCAATTATTGCACGATAGACAAACATACAAAAACAATGAAAACGGATCCAACACACCATCTATTAAGGAAAACCAAAAACATTGTAAACGACATATATAAACAAGGGAATATCAGTCTTTATTTAAAACAAGTAAGGAACGCTAAGTTCGGGTGTAACCGAACATTACATACTCAGGTGAGAGCTTTGGAGACAAAATAAGGGAAAATTATCATTTAGCAAAATGAACCTAGGGTAAACCTGGAATGTGTTTGTATGACATTAAGGTGGACCAGGGGTGACTCTCGAATGTGTGTTGTACGATATGGGTATCAAATCAAAGGTGTTAATGAGTATTTTAAAAAGGGAGTGGGCCTGAGTTCTATAGGTGGACGCCTTTTAGAGATATCGCCATAAAGGTGGACCTGGGATGACTCTAGAAAAGGTTTGTACGATATGGGTATCAATTGAAAGGTGTTAATGAGAATTTTAAAAGGGAGTGGGCCTTAGTTCTATAGGTGGATGCCTCTTCTAGATATCGCCATAAAGGTGGACCAGTGGTGACTAGAATGCGTTTGTACGATATGGGTATCAAATGAAAGTGGGGGTTTTAAAAGGGAGTGGCCCTTAGTTGTCTATGTGAAAGCGTTTTCGAGATATCGGCCAAAATGTGGACCAGGGTGACCCAGAACATCATCTGTCGGGTACCGCTAATTTATTTATATATGTAATACCACGAACAGTATTCCTGCGAAGATTCCAAGGGCTTTTGATTTCGCCCTGCAGAACTTTTTCATTTTCTTCTACTTAATATGGTAGTTGTCACACCCATTTTACAAAGTTTTTTCCCAGAGTTATATTTTGCGTCAATAAACCAATCCAATTACCATGTTTCATCTCTTTTTGCATATTTGGTATAGAATTATGGCCTTTTTTCATTTTTCGTAATTTTCGATATCGAAAAAGTGGGCGAGGTCATAGTCGGATTTCGGCCATTTTTTATACCAAGATAAGGTGAGTTTAGATAAGTACGTGAACTAAGTTTAGTAAAGATATATCGATTTTTGCTTAAGTTATCGTGTTAACGGCCGAGCGGAAGGATAGACGGTGGACTGTGTATAAAGACTGGGCGCGGCTTCAACCGATTTCGCTCATTTTCACGGGAAACAGTTACCGTCATAGAATTTATGCCGCTACCAAATGTCGCAGGGACTGGTAAATTTTTGTTCGACTTATGGCGTTAAAAATTATTTAGACGAATTAAATGAAAAAGGGCCACGCCAATTTTGAAATGTTCTTTTATTTTTGTATTTTGTTGCACCATATCGTTACTGGAGTGGAGGGTTGATATAATTTACTTACACACTGTAAAGATATTAAATTTTTTGTTAAAATTTGACTTAAAAAAAAAATTTTTTTAAGTGGGCGTGTTCTTCATCCAATTTTGCTAATTTTTAGGTAGCACATATAATAGGAGATACATGCCTGCCAAATTTCATCATGATATCTTCAACGACTGCCAAATTACAGCTTGCAAAACTTTTAAATTACCTTCTTTTAAAAGTGGGCGGTGCCACGCCCATTGCCCAAAAATTTACCAATTTTCTATTTTGCGTCATAAGGCCAACGCACCTACCAAGTTTCATCGCTTTAGCCATCTTTGGTAATGAATTATCACACCTTTTCGGTTTTTCGAAATTTTCGATATCGAAAAAGTGGGCGTGATTGTAGTCCGATTTCGTTCATTTTAAACAGCGACCTGAGATGAGCGCCCGGGAATCTACGTACCAAATGTCATCAAGATACCTCAAAATTTACTCAAGTTATCGTGTTTACGGACGGACGGACGGACGGACCGACGGACGGACATGGCTAAATGAATTTCTTTTTTCGCCCAGATCATTTTGATATATAAAAGTCTATATCTATCTCGATTAGTTTATGCCGTTACGAATTACCGTTATGCGAATAAAGTTAATATACTCTGTGAATTTTGCTCAGCTGAGTATAAAAATAAGCTTTCATTCAACAAAATCGATGGACTAATACAAAAGTTATAAGCATTCAAGTAAATATATCCATTTAATACTTAATTACCCTACTGGTATATATGTGTAAATATTCGCATATCAGTTAGTTAGCGAATATTAACACATATGTACCAGTAGGGTTGTAATATTTCCGAATAATAATAAAATTGAAGTTCTGAAGTTTAGCGTCAGAATGATATTCCTCTTTTATTGAATAAGTCTTTCCTATTTATACAAAAGTTCTTAACCTATACATATATACATTAACATTTACATACAAGAGGTGCATGACTTAATAGTGAGAAATGCTTTGTCACTGAATTATTATATTGACCTACATATTGTCAATATGATTCTTACTTGAGCAATTTGGGTATGACGCACTAATGCATTGGGCGACTTGGCAAACGCGAATGAACTCATAGTAGTTATCTGGGTCAATGCACGAATGTTTGTAATGTTAAGCGTGTTTGAAGTGAGGTGAATTCCACGCGATACTACACCATCGGATTTTTAGGTGAGCGTATATAATTGTATGCTTAATTATAGACGGTCACTCCAATGTCACTGTGATAAGTGTGCTGTGTTGTTTAATTTTTCGTTGAATGACCCAGTCAACTGGCTTGGTATTACCAAATCATTTTTTGCATTCAGTTGTAATTTATGTCATAGTGGTAACTTGATATTATAAGTTTGTATGTTTTCTTTGTGCTTTTATTCGTTTGCATTTGTTTTACATACTATGTCCGTTATGCTCATTCTCGCTTTTTCACAATAAGCTGACTTTTTCAATTTTTTTTTTTTGTGTATTTACTATGATGAGTAATTTATTTTTTATTTATTTTTTTTCCACAGCCGACCCTTAAGAGCGTCGACTCCCTTAAAAAGCGGTATGTGTTTACAAATTATTATGAGGTAACTGTAACTTTGTGCTAACATGGGTTAGTATTTTTATTTCTTTTGTTTATTTACATTTTCTTTCTTACGTATCTATGTTGTTCAGTAAATTGGGATGCTTATAGTATGATTGTTTTGGTTTTTAAATCATATGTGTTACTAGTAAATGTTTTATAGTGTGCCATGTAATATGTTCTATACCGGATTAAACCTATTCGTATGGAGTATACGTGTGGGTTGAAGTAAAAATATTTTCTATTACTATATTCAACTCTAAAAAAATATTTTTCTATTACTATTTTCTATTCTACCTGTGGCTAAATAAAAATATCTTTCCTAAAATTATGATCTCTCTAAAAATTAGGTTTCCTATCTGAAGCATCTCATACTTAAATCTATTTTTTCCTTTTTTTTCTATTTCTAACTTTAATTGTTTTTATTAAATAACGGCGTTTCATTGTTATTTCATTTTATTAGGGTTTTATTGAATTTAGTGTATAACAAAAATCTGTAGCTAATTGTGCAGGAATTTTTGGGGCTGAGGTTTACGGAAGAGCAATGTAGTTTATATTAGTGGTAGTAGTTTAGCTGGTTATTGGAAGGATGGTACAGTGGATGCAAAAATTATTCTATTTATTTTTCTTATTTTTCCAGCAATTTCTTTGATCTTATTTGTCATGCGATTTCTGCGGCGGCCACCAAGACAGAATCGTCGTAATTTTTATGAAGAATTATTTTTATTTTTATACCGGGATTTGCCACTTTCACAACCTCTTGTGTTTGTGCAATTAGTTGAACTTGAAAACCTGGTTATCAATTTTTAAATTTGCCTACTGCAGGAAATATTCAATTATTTTTTCCTTATAGTTTTCAAGTCCAGGATTGCCGGCATTTCTTGTATGTCTGGTCGAATATTGTCCTAAGTCAATAAATATCTCAACAATCTGGTTGCTTGATACTTTTTCTACTCTAACATTTTTCTATCCTAATATGAAAATGAGCGCGACTAGTCCTTTATTGCTAATTTATATAGCGCTTTACATATATTTTTAAGGTTCTCTTTGTGACTTTTTCCTCATAAATCTTTTTTTTTGTCTTATTGGTTGGTTGTAAAATTTTTGTATCTTTTTTTTTTTATAGGTCCGCTGACACAAATTTTACCAGGGCTGTTTTATAAATCTTTTTCCTTTGACAGCCTTCAGGGATGTTATCTTGATAACTTCCATGGAAACTACTACTGTGAGGTATGCAAATTATTGATTTGCAATTAATTTTGGGCAGGTCTAATGAAGCTGCCTTTAATGTCATTTGCGACATTTTGAGAGTTACTGGTTAAAGGTTTATTTATTTATTTTTAATTATTTGTTGCTCTTCCTCAGCTTTGTGTTTGATTTTGAGTAAAAGGTGCTAAAGTGGTTGTTGGTAAATTGGGGGAAAAAATTTTTAGATACGATCTTGAACGGGTTTTAGTTGTCTGTACTTATGCTTCATATATTTCTTTAGTATTGTGGCTATTGTAATGATTAATAGCCCGATTATGCAAAGCAAAACGGCTAGCCAAACATCTGGAATGTTTGTAGTAATTCCTGTCTCTGGTTAAGCTGGTGGTTCATATTTTATTAGTCTATTCTCTGGTACTTCAGAATTTCTTTCCCTAATTCATATCCGGCTATCGCTATCAGGATGCCGTTGGCAATCTTTGTCCACCAAGCCATTTTGAATTTTTTCTATAATTATTTTGCCTGCTTCTGTGTGAACATTTTTGGTATTATTCTTTATCATATGCATTCCATTTTACTTTATTATCTTTTTTTCTTATTTAATTAGCCTTGTTATTATTTAGAAAAAAAATCTTTATTCTTAAAGAAAAATTTTGTTAAATTTAACATTTCTAATTCAGATATTTCAAATTTTCTTACAAAATTTTCAAAATATTAATTTTACAAAGTATTTAAAAAAAATTTATTTCTATGTTATTATAAATTTTTTTTTAAATTAATTTTACAAAATAATTAACATTTTTCTTTAAATTTTAGAAATAGTAGTTTTTTTTAATTTACAAATTATTTTAAAAATTTATTTTTATGCCATTTTGCTATATTTCTTTATTTAATTAAATTGGTTTCTAAAATATTTGATTTTCTTAAAAAAAGTTTTTAAATTTAATAATTTTGACATTTCTATTTTCCTTAAAATTGAAATTTATTAAATTTTTTTTTTTAGTTTGTGTCATTTTCAAAGCTGACATCAAAATTTTTGTAAAAAAATTTTGTTCATCCTACCATTTAAAGAAAATTCCTAAGCAGAAACGAATTTTTTGCTCATGGTTTAGCGTCAATAAGGCCGCTCAATTGATTCTAATCTTAAATATACATGTAATGTAATAACTTTTAAATATACTTATTTAAAGCTAACAGCCGCCAATCGCTCTTGAATCTTCTTTCTTTTGCTGCCAGGCTATTGGCCAATTTTCCATTTCTCTATGCTGCTAACTGCTTTCCTTTTTGCTGCTAGTCTATTGGCCAATTTTGTATTCCACTTCACTATGCTGCTAACTGCTGTTGCTGTTATTTTGTTGCAAGCCCATCAAATCTCTTCTGGTTGTTGAAAGCCTATCAAATCTCTTCTTTTTGTTGAAAGTCCATCAAATCTTTTCTGGTTGTTAAAAGTCCATCAAATCTTTTTCGGTTGTTAAAAGTTCATCAAGTTTCTTCTGGTTTCCAATTTGTTAGTTTTGTTTATACCAGAATATCCTCTAGCTTCGAACCAGTTTGTTGCCATTACTTTTCATACTTTTTAAAATAATTTTAAATAAAAAGAACTTGCCAGGATCTCTTCCAGTAAGATCCTTCAAACAATTTTCGCTTGTTAGGCAGATTTTATGTTTTAAGGGTCCAAGTAGCAGGATCTTCCTCCAACTAGATTTTTTAGCAGTTTTGCCAATTTCAAATCTAGTCTGGCAGGATCGTCATGCAATATTTCCGAATAATAATAAAATTGAAGTGCTGAAGTTTAGCGTCAGAATGATATTCCTCTTTTATTGAATAATTTTTTCCTATTTATACAAAAGTTCTTAACCTATACATATATACATTCTTACATTAATATTTACATACTAGAGGTGCATGACTCAACAGTGAGGAATGCTTTGTCAGCGAATTATTATAATGACCTACATATTGTCAATATGATTCTTACTTGAGCAATTTGGGTATGACGCATTAATGCATTGGGCGACTTGGCAAACGCGAATGAACTCATAGTAGTTATCTGGTTCAATGCACGAATGTTTGTAATGTTAAGCCTGTTTGAAGTGAGGTGAAGTCCACGCAATACTACAGGGTACTTAAATATTAAATGGATATATTTACTTGAATGATTATAACTTTTGTATTAATCCATCGATTTTGTTGGGTGAAAGCTTAATTTTTTTATAATAAAACAGAGCTTAGAGAGAGAAAAAAACAAATCTGCAAAGAAATAAAAAGTTTTCTAGATCTTTCCTTGCAAAATAGAAATTTTTTTTTATATTTTTACAAAAAAAAAATTGAAGAAATCCGTAATGATTTTTCGTTATCTTTGAATCTGCAGGGCCTAGCAAAAAGTGTTGTATCAACAGTTTATAGCAAATTTTATGGCCTTTTAAAGGCTTTAAACCGTTTTCGAATTGTTTAGTTAGTTCTGAGATGTGTATGATTAAGTGGACCCAATTTTTTTATTTTTTGGAAAACCCGTTATCCGTAAATATCTCAAAAACATTACCATAGAATTAATAATAACCTTGATTTTCGAAATCAGGGGGTGATTTTACATAGGAATTTTATAATGGCACCACTCGTGCAGAAAAAAATTGGAATTTGTGATCCAGTGGAATTGTAAGAGTGGGTTCGTGCTCACTCTTCTTCTTGAAAAGTTTGAAACTGCGTTAGGATAGGCATACCGATGACAGAGATCAATAGCTGTACTTCATGAAGATGTATCTATACTAAAGAGGAAAAATTAAAATTGCAGCCACCAGTTTACTAAGAGTAGCGAGCTACTGCTGAAAGACAAAAAATGCATGCCCAATGTTTTCTATGAGGGTGTTTTTTTAATTCCCTCCCATTTATTCATGCGGTATAGTCACCTTGTGCAATTGTGATTTTTGGAAAGAGAATGAACCAATCGTTAAATAATCGTGAAGCAATCGTTAAAATAAACACGAAAACACCACAGGTTTATTATTCTACCTGGTGCTCAGAACACGTTGTTCATATCCCATAATACTTGTATTAAAATTGTGAAATTTTACCATGTATCTGATTGCATTGTGCCAAAGCGAGAGAACACGATGCAGCGAATTATTTGTGATTTGAGGTTAAGTCTTCCACTGACAGGCAGCGTTGACAGATTGACGACGCCGTCGTCATTTTGACGATTTTCAACTAGAATGCCGCTTGGACGATTTTGTAATGAAAAATGACGATTTAAGCCTGCCTTTTATGTAAGATTTATTTTAAATATCCAAACACCGAGAAATTACATATAGTTAAAATTGAGATACATGCTTTATTGAACATTTTATACCTTATACTAAAAATATGATAGGCTGCAGACGGAGCCAATAACATGACTGGCTCGATTTTGTAATGAAAAATGACGATTTAAGCCTGACTTCTATGTAAGATTTATTTTAAATATCCAAACACCAAGAAATTACATATATTTAAAATTGAGATACAAGCTTTATTGAACATTGTATACCTTATACAAAAAATATTATAGGGTGCGGACGGAATCAATAACATGACTGGCTCGAAGCATTCGGTCGCCCGAATTTTTGAAAAAGAAATTCCTAACATAATTACTTTTAAATGTATATATCATTTTCTTTGGCACTTTGCTCTTCGTATACCTGCTTAAAGCTACCCAGCAGTGTAGAAACATTGGTGCGCAATGTGTATAATTACGTTTCCAATAGTTCTCAGAGAAGTACCTACTCAATTGAAATATATAATTGCGCTATTGGAATTGCAGCCAAAAAAGAAGCTACATCCTTAGAGGCAGTATTATACAGAGTATTAGAACTTTATGAGCCATTAAAAATGTTTTTTAACTTCGCTCTTAATGTTGACAAAATAGACAGTGCAAAAACCATTCTTGATAACTTGGATGATATGAGTGAAATTTATCTCTCCTTCCTGAAGTATATCCTTCAAAATATTAATAAAGTTAATAAAATTTTCCAGAGCGAGGGGCTTCAAGTACATAATATGTATTCGGAAAGACTTTATTTAAGTATTTGTTATTTAAGTATATTTTATAATTTTGTAAAGCCAGATACCTCTAGAGTGTGTTTATACAATATGGATGAAATGAAAGCTGTTGATGAGTTCTTTAGCAGAGGGTAATTTTCATACATCTGGGTGACTAGGGTCCGAAATATTGCCCAAAACGTGGATCAGAATTAATCTTAGGATGTGTTTTTACATTATGGGTACTATATCAAATTCAACCAGACTAAGTTACGGTCCGAGGAATACATTCACTTACGGGATGCAGTGAATAACGGTGGAAACATGAATGACATCGGTAGAATGATCATATTACCAGCAACGTATACTGGTAGCCCGCGGCACATGCATTAATATGCACAGGATGCCATCGCGTGTGTTCGCGCTTATGGACGGCCGGATCTGTTTATTACTTTTACATGCAATCCGCAATGGAGTGAAATCAAAGACCATTTGTTTCCTGGCCAATCCCCAATTGATCTACACGACATAACTGCACGTATTTTCAAACTAAAACTAAAATCTTCATATATTTTTGTTAAGCTTTTCCGATCTATTCTGAACTAGTGCAAATAAAACAGTTTATTTCACCTTACAGCTCGACGTTTCGCCAAATTTTCTTGGCTTCTTCTGGAGCAATTCTGTATTTATTAACAATAAAAACACAAAAACAACAACATTAATTTGAAATTATCACAATTACACATATTAACATTTAACATTGATTTATAAGTTTTCAAATTTTCACTTACATTTGAATTACGGCATTAAATTAAAGAAATAAAACATAATTACAAGAAAAAAGATTAAAAAATATAGAAGATTAAAAATATTAAATAAAAAATAAAACGATACCATCTACTGTGGTACACTTGTCATACTAAAAGTAAAATGTTATAAACATAATATGTAAGTGGCAGGGATACCATCTGTGTCCTCTTTCTTATTCATAGTCTTTTCCCTATTTTGCAAAATTCGTAGGCTTTCCAAGGTGTATCGTTTTTTCTCTCTAGCTTCTTTGTCTATTATTTTCGTGTTTTTGAAGTCAGTGACGTGGTTGTGTGTTATTACGTGTTGTGAGAGAGCTGTATTTTGTTTTTGTTTCCTAATATCAGCTTCATGTTCAGCTAATCGTGTACCCAAAGCGCGCTTAGTTGTTCCTATATAAACTTTGTTGCATTTTTCTTCGTTATTCCCTTTGCATTCTATTTTGTAAACCACATTGCTTTGTTGTTCTCTGTTTATAGGGGTTTTTGTTTTTGTAAAGCATCTTGATAATGTATGGTTGGATTTGTAAGCTATTTTGATGTTCTGTTGTTTAATGTTGGAATGCCGATGCGTAACCCCCTTTCCCCCACGATCGCGGATATAATAATGGATGATCTTTTAAATAGCACATACTCGGAGCTCAAAAAGCAGCAGAAAGGCATTAAGTTCATTGTAAAGTATGTGGACGACATATTTGCCATTATCCAAAGAGATGATGCAAATATCATACTTAAAACGCTGAACCAATACCATAACAGACTACAATTCAAGATGGAAATGGAAAAAAATAACAGCATACCTTTTCTGGATGCCCGCATACATAAAACAAACAATAACTTAATATTAGACTCGTACTCTAAGCCAACAGCGTCTGGGCGCCTAATAAACTTTTTTTCATCACAACCACGAAAATATAAAATTAACACCGCCAAAAACCTCATACACAAAATCTTGACTATAAGCCATCAGCAATTTCATGACGACAACATAAAGAAAATACAAATGACGCTTAAAAGAAACAATTATCCTGACTACCTTATATCTGACCTTATAGAACAAAAGTTAAATCAAATTCAACAAAACCAATCACTAGCAACAACAACAAACAATGAAACGAAACAATGTCACAGTGTCACTCATATTCCCAGGCTAACAGAAAATTTAACACAAGACGTAATTAAACAACAGAACATCAAAATAGCTTACAAATCCAACCATACATTATCAAGATGCTTTACAAAAACAAAAACCCCTATAAACAGAGAACAACAAAGCAATGTGGTTTACAAAATAGAATGCAAAGGGAATAACGAAGAAAAATGCAACAAAGTTTATATAGGAACAACTAAGCGCGCTTTGGGTACACGATTAGCTGAACATGAAACTGATATTAGGAAACAAAAACAAAATACAGCTCTCTCACAACACGTAATAACACACAACCACGTCACTGACTTCAAAAACACGAAAATAATAGACAAAGAAGCTAGAGAGAAAAAACGATACACCTTGGAAAGCCTACCAATTTTGCAAAATAGGGAAAAGACTATGAATAAGAAAGAGGACACAGATGGTATCCCTGCCACTTACATATTATGTTTATAACATTTTACTTTTAGTATGACAAGTGTACCACAGTAGATGGTATCGTTTTATTTTTTATTTAATATTTTTAATCTTCTATATTTTTTAATCTTTTTTCTTGTAATTATGTTTTATTTCTTTAATTTAATGCCGTAATTCAAATGTAAGTGAAAATTTGAAAACTTATAAATCAATGTTAAATGTTAATATGTGTAATTGTGATAATTTCAAATTAATGTTGTTGTTTTTGTGTTTTTATTGTTAATAAATACAGAATTGCTCCAGAAGAAGCCAAGGAAATTTGGCGAAACGTCGAGCTGTAAGGTGAAATAAACTGTTTTATTTGCGCTAGTTCAGAATAGATCGGAAAAGCTTAACAAAAATATATGAAAATTAATCAAACCGATCGGAAACCAATATATAGAACTAAAATCACTTATGGACTTTATTGTCAAACATAGAGTGTTTGGAGAGGTGCGTTGTTATATGTATTCCGTTAAATGGCAAAGTTGACAATCGTTGCATTGTTCCATATTGTCCATTTTTGTCCAAAATATTCAAAGCGCATATTAACGTGGAATACTGTAATTCCGTTAAATCAATTAAATACATTTGCAAATTGTTAGGTAACTGCCTGGTGCGGGAGAGGAGGGGTGGCGGAGTGGCATGGTAGTAGCCCGGCTGAGGCTCGTCGGCTTTGAGGCGCGGTTCTTGCCACTTCTCCTTCGCCAACAGTTACCTAGCAAAATTGATTTCATGCCTGAGGTAAAGTATTTAAACAAACTAAAGAAAAATAAATATAGGAAAGCGGGAGAAAACCTATCCGAGTCAGGTGGAGCCTTCCCACCCCTCCTGTTCACGCGATGTGAACAGCCTTTGGACTCTACTATGGCTCCGCTTCCCGAGTAGAGTCCCCTTGAACCTGACTAATATCCGTCTTTAGGTACCTACGTACCTTCCATCTTTCCCCTCAACTGCCCCAACTTACCATCAGTTGCTGCAAGGGCAACACCTACACCAACAAATAAACTGCCTTTAGCCAGACATGTTATAGCTGAAATTACCTACGTATGAAAAATAATACACCTCAGCCCATATAACACAGTATAAAGACGCTGATTCCAAGGAATTCCAACTTCAAATTAATAAACAATATTTATTAAAATAACTTATAAATGGCTGCTTACAGCTTATCAAAAATTATAACTCCTGTTTCATAACTTCTCCCCTAATCCAAATCTCAAACTTTTAATTTTTGTTTGAAAGGAAAATTTACAAAGGAGAATTAATAATTATTATTTCAAAGAAACATTAAAAATTCAACAACGGCCAAATGTCTATCTAATCATTTATGCACAAGCACACGTATTAACATATGTAAAAATGCACGTACGTGTGTGCTTTCACTCTCAAAAGTATGCCAACAGAAATATCTGTATAGGAATATGTGCCCTTACTCAGAGACCCACTCTACATAAATAAAGGTATATGCATATGTTTTCTTCAAAAAAACTTACCTCGCTCATCCGTATGATTTTGGTACCAAAAACAACACCCAAGCTGGAAGTAAAGAAAGAAAACAAACAACATATGTAGATCAATGAGTTATCTCTGATACTGTTACGGGCTTTGGCCGCTTGACCGTGGTCAAGGCTAATTATTAGGAGCTAATGTCTTTTGATGTTAGTTTAACGCGGCGGTTCGGTGCATGTGCATTCTTTCATGCATATGCAAAACAATGATGTGTTTAGCAAAAAGTAAAAATTAAATATGAATTAAATTAAATATAAAAATTAAAAATTAACAAAACTAAACAGGGTCGCGGTGCGTAAGGCAAAAAGTGCAAGTGAAGTGTAGATTTAAGGAAAAATCAAAAAGAAACGAAATTTTTCAGTCCTAGAACAAAAGGATTAAAAAATGTGGGCTAAGACAGCCAGAAAAAATCCACAACTAGGATTTAATTTTGAGAGTGGCAGCATACACCCTACTGGTGATGTATATGCCTGTGTACGTGTAGGCCCGAGTGCAAAAAAAAATGTAAAAAAAAAACTTAAAGGTAAGGAAAATATTCAGAATATAAGGGAATCCGTAATTCCGTAAACTTATGCTAATTAAAGAATAAAACTGATTTCATAACTAGGCAAAGCAAAGAGAAGTAATAAATCCAAAACTAAAAAAAATTCAAATTAAAAATTATTAAAAACTTTTCGACAAAAAAAAATGTTCGGGTGGTGTACCCTAATATTATAAAAAGTGTAAGTGGTGGTGGTGATAAAAAATAAGATTTCAAGTTGGTGAGCGCGCTTCCAGTGAGCCGCGCTTTACTGCTCTCTCTCTCTCCTTTTATCAGTGCTGTGATCGTGGTATTTTTGTGTTTTGAGTTGCCGTGTGGATGTGTGGCGAGCAAATGTTGATGAGTGCTGTTTGTGTAGCCGTGCTTCCTTTAAACAAATGTTGCCAAGTGCGTGGGGTGGTTGGGCCACTAAATGTTTAGCAACACGTTGTATGTTGCTGCGGTTACGTGCAATGGTATTTCTGCTGCTATCCACATCAGGCTGACCGCGGTTGCGAAGTCGGTTTTAACTAGGTTGTGTTACCTTTTTGTGCGGTGGTTTGATGTGTATAGTGTGAAGTTGCGTGTCTTGCCGTTGATGTTCGGGTTTGGTCTTATTTTCTTGTTGGTGTGATGTTGGTGACTTTTTGATTATGTTGTGTGTGCGTGTTTGTGTATGTGTTTGCGAAATTCTGGCGCTAATTCGTTCGGATGCTTTTGGCCAATATAGCCTCGTTGGCTTCCCTTTTGGCCAGAACCCAATCCCTTAATTTGACAGTTGACCCCTTTTGTATGTGTGGTTGGTGTTTGTGGTTGTTTTGCGTGTTTTCATCGACAAAATAACTTGTATCCTTTTGTATGTTTTTCCGTGTGATTTTGTGTAAATTTTATGTGAAAAGAAGTCGCGGCCTTCGGCTGGCTTCGTGCGCTGTGACTTTGCTGCTTCCTTACGGGGATTTTTCCACGCCCAGTGGTGGCGATACTCCTTGCTCTGCGGTGCAACTAGGGATGATTCCCTGGTATAAAGATTCACTCTTTTTTTTTCGCTCGCGTTTACTTATCGCTGTAACGAATGTTAGCAGCACTGAGCGATGCTATCGTCTCTAAGCCGATGCTAACCAGTGACGTGAATGCACATCAATAATTCAATCATTATGTATCTACATAAACGAAACAATAACTGCGTCTACATATATGTACCATGTACGTATACGAGCAGCGGAGCGGCAATGCACAAACACATGCATATATCTTATCTGAGTTGTCACAAGAGAGAGCAATAATTTGTGCACGTAGTTGTGGCTGGCGATTTTGTAGCCGAAAGTAACTAGTAAGTTCTGGAAATCGAAGAGCCTAGAAGTATGCATCGTAAACTATAAAAGCGGGGCAGGAGAGTAAGAAGTAATTCAGTTTGATTTGAGTTGTCAAGCAGTTGCGATTAAGACGATATCTAGAGAGCAATAGCAGTATTATTTTGAATAGTAGAGTCTCATTGAGCTATCAATCAGTGTGATTATTAAGCAAGCTATTCGTTGCAAAGTACAAGTGTTATTGTGAAGTACTGTAATAAAGGCCATTTTGCATTATTACAAATTGGAGTTATTTATTCAACAATTTAGTGATTCGAACTTAGCAGAGGATTGCAAATAAGAGGATTTGCAAGCAAATTCGTTACAATTGGTGTCAGAAGAGGAATTGTTGAATAAATTCCAGAAGAAAACAAGGATATGGCAAAGTTCAGTGAATTAAAGATCCAGCAACTGAAGAAGGAGTTGGAGAGCAGTGGATTGAATACAAGCGGCGTTAAACTCGAACTTCAGGCACGGCTACGAGAGGCAATGGAAGCAGAAGGAATTGATGTGGAAGAGTATGTCTTTCACCTTGATGGCGAGGAGACAACAAAAACTGAAGAGAAAAACGAAACATCGCAGACGGTTACCAGCACAGACTTGAACATGATTTTGGCTGCAATATCTGCTCAAACATCGACAGTGGCTTCTCAACTGGAATCGCAAAAGACAGATATAACATCTCAACTAGAAGAACAGAAAACGTATATGTCATCACAAATGCAATCACAAGAAATGCGTATTTCAGAAATGTCGACACAGATTACATCGAAGATTGAAGCACAAGAAACGCGTATTTCCGAAATGTCGCCGCAAATGTCATCTCAACTGGAAGAACAGAAGACATATATGGCATCGCAACTGGAAGAACAGAAGACATATATGATATCTCAGTTGGCTCAGCAGTTGAAAGCGCAAGAGGATCGCATATCATCGCAGTTGGAGGGTTTTAGTGAACGACAAGATAAAATGGAAGCTGAGATGGATGCTTTGAAAGATCGGATTCAGCAGTTACAATTAAATCGTCCAGCAGTTTCAGCGAGTAATCCAAAGGTAAAAACACCATCCTTTGACGGTTCTGTTCCTTTCCAGGTCTTTAAGCTACAGTTTGAGAAGACCGCAGCAGTGAACAATCGGAATGTGGAAGATAAAGTTGCTGCACTGTTCATGGTGTTGAAAGGGTCTGCAGCTGAGATTTTACAAACCATTCCAGAGGGCGAACGGAACTGTTATGAAGCATTGATGGGCGCTCTAGAGAGACGATACGGAACTGAGCATAGGAGACAGATATACCAAATGGAGTTGCTGAACCGCTTCCAGAGGCCTGGTGAAACATTGCAAGAGTTTGCGTCGGATATTGAAAGGCTAGCACATTTAGCGAATGCGGACGCACCCGTGGAATACACTGAAAGGGTAAAAATCCAGAGCTTCATAAATGGCATACGAGATGTGGAAACGAAGCGGGCTACATACGCAAACCCAAAGCCAACATTCGCAGAAACGGTGTCACAAGCTCTGATTCAGGAAACAGCGTCGCCTCTGTGTAAGCCAGTTTTCAAAGCACGCCGTGTGGAAGTAGAAAAGCCAGAGTGGGTAGACGCAATATTGGAGGCGCTGAAAGGATCGCAAAAGCGGAGTGAAAGAGTTATCAAGTGCTTCAAATGCGGGAAGTCCGGTCACATTGCACGTCATTGCGATCTTGGTCCTAATAGTTCCATCAATGTGGGTGGCCGTAAACGCAAAGCTGGAGCAGATGAGCAAGAGCGAGTAAGAGGTAGAGATCGAGAGCTAGATCCAGCTATTGAATGCCCTGTGATATCTGTGTTGCAAATTGGTAGAAAATCGAGCAGTGTTACCGTCAGAGGGAATGTGGATGGCAAAGAACATGTACTGACTGTAGATACAGGCGCATCTCATTCCTTGATCCGATCTGACTTGGTCAACAGGAGAGTAAAACCGTTACCTGGAGCAAGGTTGCGTGCGGTCACAGGCGAGTATAACCAAGTCCAGGGAGAAGTGATATGTGAAGTCCTAATTGGGAAGGTCATAGTTCTACACAAATTTGTTGTGGCGGAGATTGTTGATGAAGTTATATTGGGAGTGGACTTCTTGGTTGACCATGACATCAAGATCGATATGCAGAGAAGGGTGATGCATTATAAGAACCAGGATGTGCCAATTAACTTCAGTTTGGAAAAAGGGTTCAGCAGTAATCGGGTACTGGTGGAGAAGACTCGACGAAGGCCACGAAATTCAAAGGTAAAGGTTGATGGAGCAAATGGGCCAAACAAATCAAAACCGAAGGTACCTGTGAGAGAAACGCTGGCATTGAAAAGCCCTAACGGACGTACTAAAACGAAGAAAGAATGCAAGGGTGGTTTCAAGCCAAGGCACACTGCTGTTGTGAAGCGTCGGAACGATGCTGATTATGCAAAGCAAATCCGTCCAGCGCAAGCTCTGCGAAGTAGTTCTTCATTGGCCGAGCAACAGAGTGCGAGGGAACGATCCAGGATAATGAGTAGTAAGATGAAACACAGGTACGACAAGGAAAATAATTCGGAAGGTTTCCGGGAGGGAGATTTGGTACTGCTATACAACCCTCACCGGCGGAAAGGTGTTCCATCCAAATATCGGTGCAGTTGGGAAGGCCCGTACAGAGTTGTGAAGACGATCAGTGATGTCATCTGCCGCATACAAGCAATTGGGAAATCACGAAATAGAAGAGTGGTACATTTGGCGATGCTAGCAGCGTTTAGATCGAGAGATTTGTCTGATCGGGACGATCAGACTTAGGTGGAGGGCAGTGTAACGAATGTTAGCAGCACTGACCGATGCTATCGTCTCTAAGCCGATGCTAACCAGTGACGTGAATGCACATCAATAATTCAATCATTATGTATCTACATAAACGAAACAATAACTGCGTCTACATATATGTACCATGTACGTATACGAGCAGCGGAGCGGCAATGCACAAACACATGCATACATCTTATCTGAGTTGTCACAAGAGAGAGCAATAATTTGTGCACGTAGTTGTGGCTGGCGATTTTGTAGCCGAAAGTAACTAGTAAGTTCTGGAAATCGAAGAGCCTAGAAGTATGCATCGTAAACTATAAAAGCGGGGCAGGAGAGTAAGAAGTAATTCAGTTTGATTTGAGTTGTCAAGCAGTTGCGATTAAGACGATATCTAGAGAGCAATAGCAGTATTATTTTGAATAGTAGAGTCTCATTGAGCTATAAATCAGTGTGATTATTAAGCAAGCTATTCGTTGCAAAGTACAAGTGTTATTGTGAAGTACTGTAATAAAGGCCATTTTGCATTATTACAAATTGGAGTTATTTATTCAACAATTTAGTGATTCGAACTTAGCAGAGGATTGCAAATAAGAGGATTTGCAAGCAAATTCGTTACAATACGGTGATGTGTTGATCGCCGAATGGATGACGCTTCGTAATGCAAAGGCCGCATCACTAACGTGTTTGTCCCAATTTTTCTGGTATTCGCCTACATATGACCTCACTATTTGCAATATTGATCGGTTGACCCTTTCTGCCGCGTTGCCTTGTGGTGAGTAGAACGCCGTTCTTACATGCATCGTACCGTATCTTGCTAAAAATGATGTAAACATTTCTGAAACGAACTGTTTGCCATTGTCAGAGTGTACATACTCCGGTACACCAAACACATGAAAAACATCCTGTTCTAAAAATTTTACAACTTCAGCTGAGGTTGCCCTATGCATGGGTTTCAAAAACACAAATTTCGAAAAGTGATCTAGACACACAAACACATAAACATTACCATCACATATACGTGGATATGGACCCATAAAATCTATAAATAAACGTTGAAAAGGGCGTTCAGTAACATGTTGTTTTCCCATCAACGGTTTGTGGAAAGCATTTTGGGTTTTGTTGCCTTTACAGGTATCGCAACTTTTAATATAATATTTTTCATCTGCCACAAGTCCCGGCCAGTAGTATCTTTCACGGATGCGCGCAAGGGTCTTGTGTATACCTCCATGACCTGCAGAAGGCGAGCAGTGCGATGCCTCCACCAACCCAGAACGAAGTTCATTCGGTACCCAGAGTTTCCAGGCATGGTCTCCTTGAAGCCCTTCCCCCTTGTCAAATTGCGTCCGTCTATAAACGTATCCATCAGATACGTACAGTTCCGGTAATTTGTCCTTGTTCGCTGTCACCGAGTTCGTGGTACTCAGTCGTTTTAAAGTAAGTTGAATTTACGTCGATGTCCAGTATTCTGTCGTTTACTAAAATTTCACTCATGTGGACCCTGGATAAAAAATCCGGCACTACATTTTGGGTGCCCTTACGGTGCTGGATGTCGAAGCCTTGTAATTTTAAACTCCACTTTGCCAGCCGGCCAGACAAGTCCTTCTGACCCATCAACCACTTCAAACTGGCATGGTCAGTTATTACCGTAAAGGGCAATCCCTCGATATAGGACCGGAACCTCTTTATACTCAGGACCGCTGCATAACACCCTAGTTCCGTGATACTGTAATTTCTTTGTGCCTAATTTAGTTTCGCAGATACGTAGGCAATCGGTCGCTCGTTTCCGTCCTCGTCTAGTTGGAAAAGTACCCCTCCGACTCCGTCCGTGGATGCGTCACATTGCACGTAAAAGTGCCTTTCAAAATCCGGATGTATTAACACCGGCGCAGATATTAATTTTTGCTTTAAGCAATCAAATGCTTGCATCGCTTCGTCCGTCATTTTAAAAGATTTTATTTTGTCTATAGTGAGGCAGTCGTGCAGCGGTGCTGCAATTGTCACGTAATCTTGTATGAATCTGCGGTACCATCTTGTCATCCCTAGGAACCGTCTGAGTTGCTTCGGTGTTCGGGGTTCGGGGAACTCTTGCATCGCTGCCACCTTATTTAGGTACGGATACATCCGTCGCCTACGACATAACCCAGATATCTTACTTCTTTAAAACAAAACTTACTCTTTTCAACGTTTATCGTCAACTTCGCATCACGAAGACATTTTGCAACTCGGGACAACATATCTAAATGGGACGAAAAATTCTCGGAACAAACCAGTAGATCATCTAGGTACACAAACACAGATTCACGAAGATAAACGGGGATGACCTTGTCCATTAAACGACACATTCGCTGTGCCGCGTTGCACAGTCCAAAGGGCATTACTGTGAAATGGTACAAAGGTCTACCAGGTACAGTGAAAGCAGTTTTCTCCCTGGACTTTCGCTCTAAAGGTATCAATGGCAGATATGTACCTGGTATTCTGAAGCCGACTTAGAATACCGTCTATATGTGGAAGTGGGTAGGCGTCTTTGATTGTGTGATCATTTAATTTGCGGGCGTCCAACCATAGGCGATTTTTAGTTCCTTTGATGACGAGTGAGACGGGGGAATTCCAGTAACTATTGCTCTCTTCAATAACGCCCATCTCCAACATCCTGTTCAGTTTGTCGAATATTAATTTTTGAATTGCCGGAGAAATACGGTAGTGGCGCTGCTTCACAGGAAGGTGCTAATCCGTTACCTCGATGACGTGCTCCTCTACATCGGTCTTACCCAGCCCAAATATTGCGAAGGAAGGAAACTGTGCTTTTACACGATCCAAAGATACAGTTTCTCCGTTTTGGCGAACAACCTATTATCACCCTGCACCAGTAACTATGGTCGAAATAATTTTTTTTCTAATCCTCTTGAAAATCTTGTGTTTTTCCCACATCTTCCGTATTTTTTCGAAATTTTTCTTCCTCTTTTTAGCCTTGATCTCTTCGCAGAATATTCTTCTCCTTGCTTCCTCATACCTCAACTTCCTAACATGTAAACTATCTCTAACTGGCTCAACTTTCTTCTTTTCCTCTACTTTTTCCTTTACCTCGTTCTCCCTATCTCTTTTTAAAATTTCTATCTGCCTATCTCCAATTAATTCCCCGGGCGATCCTGGTTTGAGGCAGAGCTCCCGGACATCTCTGCCAACGCCCGGTTTCCCGCCTCTGGTAAAGACACAAAAGGACGAATCACCTCCACACGCAAAACATTTCATAAAGTGGAAATTCGACTTGCACTTTGTGTCTTTTGCTGCTTCTGCTGGGTTCTTCAAATAGAAATCCACCGGCATTCCACAAGCATAACACAACATAAGGTGAAACGGGGAGGGACAAAACAATTGCTTTTGGACAGGACTAACATTTTGACTATGGACATTGGACGACGAACTTGCGACAGGACTGGGAAAATTGGTTGGGATGTTGGGTTTAGGATGGTTTTGTGTGACAGGGGCACGGGACATATTCTTACTAACTCCTAAATTCCTATTGTCTTTGTTGAACGCCTCTATGCTAAACTCACTCTCCTGACCTTCTGACCAATCAACGTTGTTTGTCCCTAACTAGCTGACCGGCTTCGCCCTAGACCTGTTTTCCTTAATTAACTTTTCCGTCCTTTTGCATTCGGCCTTCAACTCCGCCAATGTCGCTGTCTTTGTCGCGAATGTCAGTTTGGCCAGATATGACTTTAGGTTGCCCTTAATAATTTTGACTAGCTCGTTCTCCGGGATTCTTTGCCTCAGTCGGAACGTTAGGTCGTGGACGTCAGCATAGTACTCGTCGAAGCTCTCTTAGGGCTGCTGCTTCCGCTCCATAATCTCGCGTATTACCTCGTAGTCTGACTCTGCCGACTTAAATTGAGATAAAATTTCCCTCTTCAACCCAAAATAGTCAAACGATTCATCATCGGCGTGATCTTCCAGCACCTGCCAATACCACTTGAGAGCGGGCCCTGAAACTAGACAGTGGAAATCGGAAAACAACTGCTGATAAGACAACTGGTATTGTACGCGCATTCATTCCAACCTGAAAACAAAACTTTCCACCGTCATCCCCTTTGCTGACCCGTCGAACTTAAGGTGCCATTTGTCTAAATCTACTTTCTTTCGCCCAGAATGTTTGGAGTGGCCGTTGCATGCATCGGTGTGGTTCACGGTTCTGTGCAGGTTCCTGGTGGCATCCCGATTTTGTCCTGGCGTGGACGTGTTCGGTGGAGGAGCTGATGCAGGAGCGCGCATAGATTTCTCCACATGAGCGACACGATTGCTAAGAGTGGATATATCCTCCCTTACCTTTCGCACTTCGCCAATGTGATGATTCATCTCAGCGTTCTGCTGCATCATCACCTCCATCATACGTCCATGCGCTCTTCTACCGGTGCCTGCGTGCGCCTGTCTCCGCCAGTCCCCGCTGCACCTGCCCTGGGGTCTTGTATCCCTTCACCTCCAACAGCTCCCTCCTCTGTGTCCGACATTTCCAACAATCCTTCCAATTTCTGCGAAAAATTCAGCGAGCGATCCGACGTGTTTATGACAACCCTATCGGCAACCGAAACCTCTGCTTGCCCAAATACCCTAGCAGTGCAAAGATTCCAGAGGTCTACTGGGACGAAATCGGATAGTAATTCGATGCCTGTGTCGATTTGATTGAATAAGGACCCTACCACCTCGTTCTCCAAACCCCTTGCTACGCTACGCGTAATTCGCCTGTTGCTTCCTAACAGTCCTAAAACCCTCCTTGGAATCACCCCCTGGTCCTTGGACTTGTCCATAAACTAAGGGACTGGTATCAAAAGGGAGTCCGCAACCCGACTACCGAAACGTAATGAAAAAAAAAACTACAAAATTCAAAGTTGGACAAAGGAAACAAAAAAAAATAAAACCGAAACGCTTTTGTACAGCAAAAAAAAAAAAATTTAAATTCAACGATTATATCACCTATGGATTTATTTCTTAAATCGGAGTTAAAAAAAATTTAAAGAAACAATCGCAATTCAAATGATAAAGATGTATGAAAGAAATATATGTATGTGTGGATATATGTATATAAAAAGTGTATAAAAAGATACTTATGTGTATAAAGGATAAAAAAAAATATATGTGCAAAATTCAAAAATGGACAATTATTAAAGTATATGTATGTATATGTATTTAAATGGGTAAAATTCAAATATAAAGGATATGAACGTAGTATATATGTATATATATATATATATATATATATATATCCAAATAGGTATAAAAGATAATTATGATAAATGTGTAATTCAAAAAAATTTGGAACTTTCTTAAGCGTATCTATGTACGTGTATGTGCATTTGTGTATAGGTAGATGTATGTGTACAAAAATTCAAAAAAGGCAAAATTCGAAACCTGAAAATTACATGTATATACGTACCTATGTATGGGTGTGTGTTTTAAATCGTGTCTATTTCAACAAGGCCACAAATTCAAAACTAATTAGCCTCAAAAATTTCTTTATTTGTATTTATATGTAGCTCTGTTTAAGTATGTCGAACAGTATGTAACAAAATGTGTCTAACACAAGTATTTACTACGCGAGTAAGTCTTAGCTCTGAAAAGGGGTACAACTCCAAAATTCAAACAGAGATTTTTTTTTTACTAGAGTAGTATATGGATACGTGTATGTAATATTCAAAAATGTTCTTTGTTTGTGTATGTGTATGCGTATAAAAAATTGTTTTCAACAAAATTCATGAATAGATTACTCTCTCAATGTAGGTGACGAGAAAGTGCATAAAGATAAAAATAAAATTCACTTTTAATCGTAAAAAATATAAAAATTCAAAAAAATAAATTAATATAAAAATACAGAGTAAATAAACAGTATAGTTTTAAATTGTTTGTTTAAGTTTTAGTATAGATAAAAAAAATTAATAAGAAAAAGATCCAAAAAAACTTCCAAGAGTTGAAATCAAAATGAAAGAAAAATCATAAAAAAAATAAAAAAAAATCGTGATCAACAATCTCCTCGATTTATACTCAACCCATTAACTGGAAAGTTGTAGTAAAAAAATTGATTGCAAAATATATATGGAAATTCTGCAAGTATAAATGATAGAAAAAACTAAATGAAAAAAAATGTAAAAATCTCAGTATGACTAAGTATTTTGAATTAAGTTTCCGAATGAAATTTTAAACTTTCTGAAATATATTGTGGTATTGTTGGTGCATTTGGTGTTGTCCTCGCTCTGTGGGTAGTTGAGTAAAGTAAAGAAGTATTCTGTCCAAGGTCAAAGTCAGCTAATCCCCTCTTAACTGTGAAATGTGACACTACAGCGTCTTAAGAACTAGCACAATACTTGGTTGCCACAATTCCCCTTTTACCCTGCCAAATTATCTACCCCTGCAAACGTACAAAAACCTCACATTCGTACGGTGCTGGACCATACGCATGGCAGCTGATGTAGCTTGCAACAAAATAAAAACAAAAAAAATTATCGTCTTAAAGTACTGCCGATGACTTCTGATACCACTTTTCAAAAACGTTGGAGTTCTTAAAAGGAACTCAGAAATCACCGCCAGCACTCCGCCCACTGGTTTGTCACTTGGGCACATATCTCTCGTTGCTGACAACAAGCGATGTTGCCCTCGTGACCCTAAATCTGTCCGAGAGAAGGAAAATTAAGAAACTAGATGAGGTAGTGAAAAGCTGAAACTAGTATACTGAAAAGCAACTTGAGGTGAACGAAAAGACAAATTGGAAAGTAAAAGAAACGAAATATGTGAAAAATTGGAAATTACTAGTGGGCTATATCGTTGGGCGCCATTGTTACGTAACTGCCCGGTGCGGGAGAGGAGGGGTGGCGGAGTGGCATGGTAGTAGCCCGGCTGAGGCTCGTCAACTTTGAGGCGCTGTTCTTGCCACTTCTCCTTCCCCAACAGTTACCTAGCAAAATTGAGTTCATGCCTGAGGTAAAGTATTTAAACAAACTAAAGAAAAATAAATATAGGAAAGCGGGAGAAAACCTATCCGAGTCAGGTGGAGCCTTCCCACCCCTCCTGTTCACGAGATGTGAACAGCCTTTGGACTCTACTATGGCTCCGCTTCCCGAGTAGAGTCCCCTTGAACCTGACTAATATCCGTCTTTAGGTACCTACGTACCTTCCATCTTTCCCCTCAACTGCCCCAACTTACCATCAGTTGCTGCAAGGGCAACACCTACACCAACAAATAAACTGCCTTTAGCCAGACATGTTATAGCTGAAATTACCTACGTATGAAAAATAATACTCCCCAGCCCATATAACACAGTATAAAGACGCTGATTCCAAGGAATTCCAACTTCAAATTAATAAACAATATTTATTAAAATAACTTATAAATGGCTCCTTACAGCTAATCAAAAATTATAACTCCTGTTTCATTACTTCTTCCCTAATCCAAATCTCAAACTTTTAATTTTTGTTTGAAAGGAAAATTTACAAAGGAGAATTAATAATTATTATTTCAAAGAAACATTAAAAATTCAACAACGGCCAAATGTCTATCTAATCATTTATGCACAAGCACACGTATTAACATATGTAAAAATGCACGTACGTGTGTGCTTTCACTCTCAAAAGTATGCCAACAGAAATATCTGTATAGGAATATGTGCCCTTACTCAGAGAACCACTCTACATAAATAAAGGTATGTGCATATGTTTTCTTCAAAAAAACTTACCTCGCTTATCCGTATGATTTTGGTACCAAAAACAACACCCAAGCTGGAAGTAAAGAAAGAAAACAAACAACATATGTAGATCAATGAGTTATCTCTGATACTGTTACGGGCTTTGGCCGCTTGACCGTGGTCGAGGCTAATTATTAGGAGCTAATGTCTTTTGATGTTAGTTTAACGCGGCGGTTCGGTGCATGTGTATTCTTTCATGCATATGCAAAAAAATTATGTGTTTAGCAAAAAGTAAAAATTAAATATGAATTAAATTAAATATAAAAATTAAAAATTTACAAAACTAAACAGGGTCGCGGTGCGTGAGGCAAAAAGTGCAAGTGAAGTGTAGATTTAAGGAAAAATCAAAAAGAAACGAAATTTTTCAGTCCTAGAACAAAAGGATTAAAAAATGTGATGTGGGCTAAGACAGCCAGAAAAAATCCACAACTAGGATTTAATTTTGAGAGTGGCAGCATACACCCTACTGGTGATGTATATTCCTGTGTACGTGTAGGCCCGAGTGCAAAAAAAAATGTAAAAAAAAAACTTAAAGGTAAGGAAAATACTCAGAATATAAGGGAATCCGTAATTCCGTAAACTTATGCTAATTAAAGAATAAAACTGATTTCATAACTAGGCAAAGCAAAGAGAAGTAATAAATCCAAAACTAAAAAAAATTCAAATTAAAAATTATTAAAAACTTTTCGACTAAAAAAAATGTTCGGGTGGTGTACCCTAATATTATAAAAAGTGTAAGTGGTGGTGGTGATAAAAAATAAGATTTCAAGTTGGTGAGCGCGCTTCCAGTGAGCCGCGCTTTACTGCTCTCTCTCTCTCTCCTTTTAT
Organism: Eurosta solidaginis; assembly: GCF_040869045.1. Classification (NCBI taxonomy): domain Eukaryota; kingdom Metazoa; phylum Arthropoda; class Insecta; order Diptera; family Tephritidae; genus Eurosta; species Eurosta solidaginis. The sequence continues at coordinate 162,453,634 of NC_090320.1, read as the reverse complement.
CAGTGCTGTGATCGTGGTATTTTTGTGTTTTGAGTTGGCGTGTGGATGTGTGGCGAGCAAATGTTGATGGGTGCTGTTTGTGTAGCCGTGCTTCCTTTAAACAAATGTTGCTAAGTGCGTGGGGTGGTTGGGCCACTAAATGTTTAGCAACACGTTGTATGTTGCTGCGGTTGCGTGCAATGGTATTTCTGCTGCTATCTACATCAGGCTGACCTCGGTTGCGAAGTCGGTGTTAACTAGGTTGTGTTACCTTTTGGTGTGGTGGTTTGATGTGTATAGTGTGAAGTTGCGTGTCTTGCCTTTGATGTTCGGGTTTGGTCTTATTTTCTTGTTGGTGTGATGTTGGTGACTTTTTGATTATGTTGTGTGTGCGTGTTTGTGTATGTGTTTGCGAAATTTTGGCGCTAATTCGTTCGGATGCTTTTGGCCAATATAGCCTCGTTGGCTGCCCTTTTGGCCAGAACCTAATCCCTTAATTTGACAGTTTACCCCTTTTGTATGTGTGGTTGGTGTTTGTTGTTGTTTTGCGTGTTTTCTTCGGCAAAATAACTTGTATCCTTTTGTATGTTTTTCCGTGTGATTTTGTGTAAATTTTATGTGAAAAGAAGTCGCGGCCTTCGGCTGGCTTCGTGCGCTGTGACTTTGCTGCTTCCTTGCGGAGATTTTTCCACACCCAATGGTGGCGATACTCCTTGCTCTGCGGTGCACCTAGGGAGGATTCCCTGGTATCAAGATTCACTCTTATTATTTTTTTTTCGCTCGCGCTTACTTTTCGCGTGAAACCGCACTTTAAAAAAATATTTTGTCACTCGCGCACCCACACTTTAAGGTGAACAACACGCACTTTGAATATAAAACTTTTCACTTCACTTTTGGCACTAGTTAAGGCCGCGACTTTCCAATTTTGAATGCTGTTGGTTAGCGGGACCCCCTTTTATACCCACTAATCCTTGCGGCATTTAGGACACCGTAAGTCACGAATCGCCTTCCTGCTTTGGTTGAACCAATCCGCGTTCGCCCCTTAGGCGGCACGTATATACACATATGTGCAAGCAACAGTTCAACCCACTTACACAATCAAACAACCGCTTTGTTAATATCGTAAAGCGGAGAAGGAGATTTGGTTAGCGGTTGCTTACACATCTGTTCATATACCCGCTTGCGTGTCGTCAGAAAAATCGCCACAGGCTGTCGTTACAAAATATGTAAATAAAGGAAGCGATATAGCTGTATTCGGTGCAGTCCAAAATGACAACGACGAGGGGGCGTTATATAAGCAGTAACGAAGCGATATGGCGAATTTTTTCATTCCCAATACACGAAAGACATCCAACAGTCGTTCATTTAGCGGTTCATCTTGAAAATGGCCAACGCGTTTATTTTACTCCTGAAAATGCAGCGCTTAGAGCAGCAATTGCACCGTCTACAACTTTGACTGCTTTTTTTCATTTATGTCAATGGGACGATTTTGCCAGAACATTGCTATATGTAGAAGTGCCACAATATTTTACATGGGATAAATCCAGGAAAACATTTCAAAGGCGAAAGCAAGGAAAGCCAGTTCAAGGTCATCCTAATGTGTTCTCAACAGATGCATTAGGACGCATTTATTCAGTTCATCCAAATAATGCTAAGTGTTTTTACTTGCGATTGTTGTTAATTAATGTTCGTGGCCCAACATCATTCCAAGCTTTAAGAACAATTAATGGTGAATTGTGCGCTACATATCTTGAAGCATGTCAACAATTAATTTTTTTGGAGGATGATAAGCATTGGGAAGATACGATTGCCGTTTCAGCTGTAATAGCCAGTTCACATCAAATACGAACGTTATTTTCGATAATAATTGCAATATGCTCCCCATCTAATCCATTGGAATTATGGAATAATTTCAAAGATTATATGGCAAATGATATTTTAAACCAAATGCGTCGAAATACTGCAAATTATGAGTTGGAATTCACATTGGAAATTTACAATGAAGCATTGATAAGGATTGACGACATTTGTTTGTCGATGTCAAACAAATCGTTAGTACAATTGGGCATGCCAGCAACAAATCGTCCAATGCATGACATATTCAATCGAGAACTGGAGCGGGAATACCGTTATGATTGTAATGAACTAAAAACATTTGTAACATCAAATTTAACGAAATTGAATGACCGACAGCAACATGTTCATGGTACAATCATGAATAATGTTAGCCATGGAACTGGTGGATTGTTTTTCTTGGATGCTCCTGGGGGAACAGGCGAGACCTTTTGATTTCATTGATATTAGCAACAATTCGATCAGATAATAACGTTGCATTGTGTAATGGTTACCCTACTGGGTAACTTAGAAAGCTCCTCTGAAATGCATACACCTTCCCCGTGTTACCCCACCGTGTGCACCTTGCTCGATGTCCAGCCCGGAGTTTCAGCCATTGTCGTGGGAAAAGAAAAAGAAATGGAGTAACACTGGTAGTTCTACACCAGCAGGCCATACAGAAAAAAATTGTGTGCAGACTAATCGACTCACTTACAAAGTCAACAAGGATAAACAACCTTGTAACCAGACTACCAAATATACAAAAAAATCACGTTCAGTGAAAGCAAACACTACTTATCCTTACCAATATCAATTCTGGCAGTTAAAGATGTTGAAACTGCCCCTTGCCCTCCCTATCCATGGATTCCATGAAAGTTTGAGACATTTCTAATATGGATGAAGCCCCGCCTTCCTACAACCTACTCTACTTTGGTTTCAGATAGAGATGGAAATAATTGTCTAAACGGTCATTTTCTTCTCATCAATAATACAGTTCATTTTTATTTAAAACAAAGAAAGAATGCAACAAAAAAAAATGATAATTATTTCAAACTTTACATTTATAATATTTTGGGTATATAACAATACTGAGTGTACAATCGTTTTCCCTACCGGTACATATGTGTATGTATTTTGTTGTTGCATATAAACTACCAATTTACAAATTTTTATATTTTTAATACTTTTTTTTCTCAATATGGAAGAAGTGAAACTATATTGAAAAGCAAAAGCAAATGTGTAAACACAATTTTCGGAGTTAGAGAGACAGTGAACTTTCCCAACAAAAAAAAATTTTCTATCCTACCTTTTTGACTACTCTTCGGTACGCTCTAGCTCACGCTATACATATAGCGGTCACAATATATTAAGCTAACCCACGTAGACACATATAGAAGTACATGTGGTACAGTAGAGTAGATAAAATAAAATGTATGAACGAAAAGAACGTCTTGCTAATGTGCATCGATATGTGTATAATTACATAAATAGGCAGACTTGTACCGCTACTGAAGCTATGTATGCAGACCCATGTACCCATATGTGCACTGCCACAACTATATATATACCTATATATGTAAATATATATACATATATATATATCTATATATATATATTATATATATATATATTTATATATATATATATATTTGTTTTTTATTTTAAATAAAAAAATGAAGATATCAAAAATGAGAGAATAATGATATAGAAATCAAAATACTCACGTTTTTACGTGCTGGTTCCGAAGTGAAGCGCTTCCCTCTTGCAGTAGTGACGAAAGTTGTCGGGCTATATATATACATATATATTTACGTGGGTCCTCATATATCATACATATATATCAAAATGTATTAATTATAATGATACATTTTTTTTTTTTTTTAAATCCAATTACTTTTATATATATTTATCTGTGTATATTTGTATACACATCCTACAATATACCCGCACTGGTCTTCTGGAGAACACAAAAAATTTACCGCGTGGTGTGCATGTATTCATATGCGCATCTTTCGTGTTTTTTTTTTTTTGTATCAGACCCTAGCCCATTTCTTCCATATTTCGCACAACTTTTTTTTTCTTTTAATTAATTTAGAAAATTATTTACAATTATTATCAACTTCCCTGTTTTTTTTTTTTTTTACTTTATAAATTTAACTAAATATTTTACATTATTATGAACTTCCTTTTTTTCTTAATATTCATAAAATATTTCATTTCTTTCTCTAATTTGTATTATTTTAATTACTAATAATCTTTATTTTCTGTGTTTATTGTAAATGTTCTCCCTTCAGAATTATCACGTTGACTAATTTTAGCTACTGCTTCTAAGCTCGACTTAGTGTCTCACTTGTGCCTAACTGTACCTTTTCTCTTACACAAGAATTTAACTCCGTGACAGCAAAGGTGAGGCCTTTCTGTTTCAAATAAAACAAAAAAAAAAAAACTCTCGCGAAGCTATTCTTTTCTCCCGCAGATTTCTTGTTTTTTTTTTCCTTTTATAAAAATCTATTTTATGATGTATGTACGTGCGTTCGAATATATATTAATATGGTACCAAAATACCGTCTTAAAATTGTTCATTCGCCGAAACTTTATGTAGCTTAGCTTCCTGCTCCTCGAATTTGTAATTATTCCTAATATGCTCCTTCCAGTGGCGGTCTTAATCCTTCTTGCGATTATAGATCCCCGGTTTGTAGTAATAAAAGATTATCAGACGAATTTAAATTTAGATTTTGAACGCAAATTGTTAACGCGCATTGATCTTACGAAATATTTTTTTTTTAACTTTTTAAACTTGCTTAATAAGTCACGTACAAAGAGAACTTTAACTCGCACAAAAAAAAACTTAACACGTTCTTACTTCTAGCTGCTATCCCAGGAAAAGAGCCCATTTTCAGCTGAAAATCCTGTATATATAGCCTTGCGTTGACCGGAAGCGGCTATCTTATTTCCTTCTATGTGTTTTCTTTTTTGCATTCTACTCATTTTTGACAATTCGTAAACTTCAGTAATAGAATATTAACAATCAAATAATGATTGATACTATTCACAATGAAATTATATGTATTTAAGTTAGTGAGTTAAGTCATAGTTAAGACATAAGTTAAGTTAGTGCATTGGTTTATTTAAAACAAAGAATTGAATTTTGGAAGTAAAAAAAATGATAGCTTTGTCGGTATGGAACCCAGTACAAAACAAACATTGTTGCACAGTGGCAATGTTTCGAATAGGGTTAAAATTAGGAAACTGTTTTCATTATATCCTTCTTGTGGTAAAACTCTCTTCTTTTTGTGTCTAGATCTCCTAGTTGGTAGATATTCTTTCCTTTCGTACCTATCACTTTACATTTAATAAACTTTGGTGCAAATTTTGAACAAAACTTATTCGAGGAATCGCTGATTACGAAATTCCTTCGATAAACTTCATCTCCAATACTAAGGGTAGTGGACGTACAGCGCAAGTTATACCTTTTTGCTGTATTTTCAAAAGCTTTTGTAATGCTACGTGCGATAGAACCCCCTAATGAGTTTTAATTTTTCATTTCTATTAATTAATTCACCCTCAAATGTCATTAATTTGCTAATAAGAGAATAATCTTTTGCATCGGTGATCGTTTGCTGTCCAAAAAGCGAATAGTATGGGCTAAAACCAATTGTCTGGTGGTACGAGCTTCGCAATGATTCCGAAATTTCTGGTATATATCTATCCCAGTTAGTTTGCTCCTTTGAGACATAGGTACGAATGGCAGTTATTATGGAGCGATTTACTCTTTCGCTGGCATTAGCCTGTGGACTATATAGGGCTGTATAAACATGTTATATACTTCTTTCTCCCAGAAAATTATTAAACTGCGTGCATTTAAATTGCTTCCCATTATCACTTATAATCACTTCTGGAGTACCAAATATCGTAAATACGCTTTCCCTTAAATACTTTATTATGGCCGTAGAGTTAAGTTTCCTTAAAGGCATTAATAAGGGGAATTTTTTCATATAATCAACCACGATCAATATGCCAATATTACCCTCTTTCGATCTGGGATATGGGCCTAACAAATCTATATATAATTGCTCAAATGGACGCTGAACCTTAAATGTGTCTGGCATCGGTGGACGAAGAATAGTATTAGGTGATTTCGTTTGCTGACAAATAGAGCAACTGGCTGATTTCGTTTGCTGACAAATAGAGCAACTGGCTATAAATCTTTTAACGTCTATTATCATGTCTGGCCAATACAAATTTAGTTTCAGTCTAGCTAGAGTTTTTGCAATACCACCGTGAGATTTGTTTGGAGGATTATGAGCACTTTCAATGGCCTTACCTGTCAATACTTTTGGTATCCATAATTTTCAGTTAAACTTTTCCCGTTCCTCATTTCCATCTGGATGTTCAGTTCTTTTGTATATTTTTCCTTCTCTAATTCGCACATCAGGTAGGCGAGATTGGTTTTCTTGTACGTAAGCTCTTAGTTTTTGATAATCTTCGGACTCGAACTCCTCTGACTCCATATCAATAACACTGGACCACGAATTTCAACTTTTTTTCTTTACCAGAAACGCCGTTATGAAATTCGTATGTAAAATCACCCCCTGATTTCGAAAATTGAGTTCATTCTTGATTCTATGGTACCGTTTTTGAGATATTTGAAATTTACCGTTATTCGAAAAAACCAAAAAGATGGCTCCCTTTAATTACGTATATCTCACGAACGGGTCAAGCAATTGCAAATATGGTTACAGAATCGGAAAGCCGACAAAATTTGCTATAAACGCATCATACATTATTTTTTGCTCAACCATATAGTTTTCGAGATATTAGCTCATCATTTCAGATTTTTGTTTTTTTTATGAAAAAATATGAAAAAAATTACTTTTTGCGAAGGCAGCATTCCAAAACCACAACTTTTTTCCAAATATTTTTTATTTACGTAAGGCTCTGTTTAATTATAAAAATGATAAGCTATCACTGAAGAAAATCGATGCAAAACTACGTAAGTTATAAGCGATCAAATAAAAATACCCAGAATAATATATATAATTTTCTTCCGATCTGTTTGGATAATATTTATGTATATTTTAAGCTACGCAGATCTATTTGCACCCAACACAATAGATCTGCGTAGCTTAAAATATACATAAATAAAAATACCCCGGTTGCGCAATTTCAACGTATACCTCAAAACGTATGTATGGTATAAAGAAGAGTGAAATATCTAGCTATGCTCTGTTTCTATGTAGTTAAAAGTTCAATTTTTGAATGAAATTTTCCATATTTTTAACTTTTTTATTAAATTTATTTATGTTTGTACTATATTCTAACAATCTTTATCTTAATTTTATTTTACTATGTAGTCGAAATAATTATGTGTTCGACTTTGACGCTTATTCAGTTCAGGATCGGTTTATCTTATGAGAAACCAGCAGTAATCACCCATCATTGCGACGTCCCAGAATCCTTGATATCGATTTTCAATTAATTTCATTTGCTGATGAAACCTTTCGCCATGTTCGTCACTTTCGTCGCCAAGATTTGCCGGAAAAAAGCTCAAATGTGAGTGCAGAAAGTGAATTTTTAACGACATATTTATGCCTGGAAAGAAAATATTAGTTAAGTAAACAACTTATAGAATTTGGGAAACTAATTTTAATAAGCCTTTAATATTTACCCATTTTCGCATAATTATTGATTAAGTCGTTCACTATATGCTCGTAATTAGGGCTTTTGTGTGTACCGAGAAAAGAAGCAACGACCTTTTCAAAGGATTCCCACGCTGCTGCCTCAACTGATGAGAGTAGTCCTTTGAATTGATTATTGTTGATCAACTTTTTTATTTGTGGTCCGACAAAAATACCTTCCTTTATCTTGGCTTGAGAAATATCTGGAAAAATTGTTTTCAAATAGTCGAATGCTTCGCCTTCTTTGTCCAAAGCCTTAACAAAGTTTTTAATGAGACCGAGCTTGATGTGTAAGGGTGGAAGTATGATTTTCTCTTTCTTGACAAGAGGGGTGTATTTGATGTTATCCACACCAACGGTAAACTCGACTCTTTCCGGCCAATCCTTTCTGACGTAGTGGTCCTTACGAGCTCGGCTATCCCACTTGCAGAGGAAGCAGCAGTGCTTGGTGTAGCCACTTTGTAGACCGCATAGCATTGCAACGACTTTGAGATCAGAACATATTTTCCAATCATGCTCTTCATATTTGATAAATTTGAGGAGTTTTTGCATTTCCTCGTAGGTTTCCTTTGTATTTACTGCATGTGCTAGCGGGATAGAAGGCTTTTTGTTACCAATATGCAATAATACAGCCTTTAAACTCAGTTTATTGCTGTCTATGAACAATCGCCACTCTTTTGAATCATATGTTTGACCAAACTCTTTGAATAAACCAGGAATGTCGTTGCAGTAGCATATACTGTCTTTCTCGGTATAGTGTTTGGAAAATGGTTCGTGACGAGTTCTACAATATATCACCTTAACATCTGATGATACAAATTTTAATTGTTTAATGCTTATAACTTACGTAGTTTTGCATCGATTTTCTTCGGTGATAGCTTATCTTTTTTCTAATTAAACAGAGCTTTACGTAAATAAAAAATATTTGGAAAAAAAGTTGTGGTTTTGGAATGCTGCCCTCGCAAAAAGTAATTTTTTCATACTTTTTTCATAAAAAAAACAAAAATCTGAAATGATGAGCTAATATCTCGAAAACTATATGGTTGAGCAAAAAACAATGTATGATGCATTTATAGCAAATTTTATCGTCTTTCCGATTCTGTAAACTTATTTGCAATTACTTGACCCGTTCGTGAGATATACGTAATTAAAGGGAGCCATCTTTTTGGTTTTTTCGAATAACGGTAAATTGCAATTATCTCAAAAACGGTACCATAGAATCAAAAATGAACTCGATTTTCGAAATCAGGGGGTGGTTTTACATACGAATTTCATAACGGCGTCTCTGGTAAATTTTGGCCGTCGACCAGTGTAATTGGATAACAACTGACCTCAGAGATTTCTTCGAAGTTCTGCCTCGATAAGCAGTCGGGAACAACGTTTTGGGTGCCGCGTCTATGTACAATTTGAAATTTGTAACCCTGTAATTTTAATGACCACCTCGTCAATCTGCCACTAAGGTCCGTCTGTCGCATAAGCCATTTGAGACTTGCGTGATCGGTGATCACGGTGAATTCTTGACCTTCTACGTAAGGACGAAATTTCTTGATTGCCAAAATTGCAGCTAAGCACTCAAGCTCTGTTACACTATAATTCGACTGGGCTCTATTTAGTTTTTTTGAAAAATACGAGATAGGCATTTCTTCACCTTGGTCATTCACTTGGGCCAGTACAGCACCTACACCTTGATTACTGGCATCACATTGAATTAAAAAGGACTTTTGGTAATCCGGATTGGCTAAAACTGGTGCACTTACAAGCTTTTTCTTTAGTTTTTCAAAAGCTGCTTGCGCTTCTTCATTCCAGTGGAATCCACGGCCTTTTTTAAGAAGGTTTGTTAGTGGCGTAGTTAGCGATGCAAAATTGTCTACGAATCGCCGATACCATCCTACCATACCAAGGAATCTTCTTAGCTATCTCACCGTCTTTGGCGCTGGGAAATTTATCATGAATGAAACCTTTTCTGGGTCAGCACAAAGAGTACCATTTCCCACAATAAAACCTAGGTATTTTACTTCGCGAATACAAAATTTGCTTTTCTGTACATTTATAGTGAGGCCAGCCCTTCGAAGTTGATATGCAACTTCAGATAATACAGATATATGTTTTTCAAAGCTGTTTGAAATAATAAGGAGGTCATCCAAATAAACAAAAACTTCATTTTTCAGGTTTGCTGGTATCACGTGATCCATTAGACGACAAAGGGCTTGTGGTGCATTACACAGGCCAAAGGACATCACGCGGTATCTGTATAATGGTCTATTCGGAACAGTAAAGCATGTCAAATCACGAGATTTTTCCGACAAGGGTATTTGCCAGAAAGTTCGTCTCAAATCCAGTGAAGATATAAACTCAGCTTTCGGCAATCTACTTAATATTCCGTCGATATGCGGTAAAGGGTAAGCATCTTTTACTGTTACACTGTTGACTTTTCTAGTATCGAGACACAATCTAACTTTCGTTGGCTTTCGTACTAACACTATGGGACTTGCCCAAGGACTATTTGGTGCTTCTTCAATTACCCCTAGCTTTAGCATCTCATCGATCTCTTTAGGTACAAGTTTTTCTATGGCTGGGAATATAGGAAAGTACCTTTGTTTCGTTGGTTTAACGTTTGCTTCAATTTCTGTTACGTGCTCGGTTAGAGAAGTTTTCCCTAGCCCCTATTTTTCGTAAGAAGGAAAGGTATTTATAACATTTTTCAACTTTATGGCTTGCTGTTCGGTGAGATAGTGTTTATTGGTATTTTCAGCCTCTTCTGTTTTATCATCTACGTCTATTTCCACGATAAGGTGTGGTGATATGCTAAATTCTCTCCAAAAATCAACGCCAAGTATCAAGTCTTGGGCTATGCTTCGCACAACATAAAATTTAATGCTTTTTGTTTGACCTTTGAACGTTACCAGAAGTAAAACCGTGCCATATACTATTTGATTTCGAACATCTGCTGTACTTATCGTAGCAGCGTGAGTGGATAATTTGATTTCTTAGCTAAGTTATTGCCTAAACAAGACACCTGCGCACCACTGTCTAACAATCCCAGATATTTCCTATCTTCAATAACTACTTCTGCATATGGCCTAAGATCATTTTCTTTCTTAGTAATTGAATAGACTAGTTTACTAATATTTTTACGATTGGTTTTAACCTTTCGCCAAAAATCGTTCATACGTATTGTAGATCGTTTTTTATCACTGTTATCCTTAATCCCTAAAATTGCATTTCGTTTTTCTAGACGTTCATTATATGGTATTATTTTAAAAAATTTCGGGTAGATGCGTTTCCAGTCACGTTTAGTCTCTCGCTATTTTTACTATCTTCCTTCAGATAAATTTTTATATGTCCTTGCGAAGGTTCGTCATCGAGCCCTCGCTCGCATTCGAGTTTTTCGGACTACAGACTTTACAATTTGGTTTATATACTACAACAAGTCCACACCGTAGCAAAATATAGTACGTGCTGCGACGCAGTCAAAATACCTGTGGCCTTCTTACCTACAATTCCAACATATGATTTTTAAATCAGTTTTTCTTACAGCTGCCAACTCGTTAGCTTCTGCAGCAGGAGGTATCACTTCATTGTCATCCAGGTCTTCTTCGAGTTCTACTTCGCTTATTTGTTTTTTGCTAAAATTTGGTTTAGGAATAGTTGGGGTTTGATTGGACGAATTATTTTTGAAAAGTTCCTGCAAAAGCGTTTCTCCTTTTAAGCACAACATTCGTAGTTGTGCAAATGATTTAACAGTCACATACAAAAGCTGTTGCCTGACTCTAGGAAGCAATCCTCTTTGTAACATTTCTACTAATTCCAGTTCACTTATTGGGTTCTTTAGGCTTTCAGCTATCTTTAATACAGCGGTTTTGTATTCGTCAAAACTTTCTGTATTACCTTGTTTCCTAGCTCTCATCGCTTCTTTGATATCAGTATCGGTTCTATGTTCCTCAAAATTTAATCTTAGTGCCTCACATAAACCTGGCCAAGTAACTCTTTGGACTGATCTGCGATAGCGCCAATACCAGTCCTTCGCTTCCTTCGCAAAGAGAATCTGTGCATGTTCACACAGTACGTTAAAATTTCCCGCTAGAGCATCTACAACTTCAGATTCTATTCTGTAAATAAAAATTTCGACGGTCAATGTCTTTGATCTTTCAAATTTGATGTCCCAGCTGGAAATAAGTTGGGATATTTTGCCAGCATGAGTCACACTAGACATATCACTTAGTCTGAAATTATCGTTCCTTGGAAGTGAAAGGGGCTCATTTAAGAAACTGGGTCTATCCTGCGGCCAATTGACATTATCGGGTTGCTGAGGTGGAATGCTAGCATCATTGATGTTTGGGTTATCTATATGAAACCTACTAAGAACGCTATATAACGAGCTTTGAATTCTATCTTCAATAAGTTGAGATACCCTACTTTCGAACTCTTCTAATACTGAAGCTTGCCTAGCAGATACGACAGCGGTAACTATGCTTCGAATACGGCTTTCGTTAAGGTCCGTATTTGCTGGGGGTGCGTTTGCAGTAGCTGAGGGATTACCAGTATTGTGTTCCGAAGATGTTTGCTGTTGCGGAGGTTGCATCTCTTTTTGCTGTTGTTGTTGATGACCACCCGTTTGTGGTACAGTTGCCTGGGTTGCATTAGTAGGCATTCAGCTTTGAGACGTAGTTTTCGATCGGGTACCCATTACGGAGGTATTCGGGTTTGTACATTGCTTAGAGCTGCAAGTCGCTCTGCACTGTGGGCAAGTTTGGTTATTTTTAAGCCAATTTAGTAGACACGCACGGTGAAATAAGTGACTACAAGCGGTTTGCAAAGTTTCGTGGTTTTTCCTAAAATATTCCTGACAAAGTATACAAAACTGACCGGAATTTCTAGGCAAGTTTTCGTTGCTGTAGCGTACAGACATATTGACGATTTCTATCTGCACTAGCTTTAAAAAAAATTATTTATTTTATTTTATTTGTTTTTATAATTTTTGTTTTAGTTTATTCTCGACAAAAGATATAACAAGATATGTATTTCTCTTCTGTCCAAAGGTTTCGTAAAGTTGTAAGAAGGCATAAATATTGTAAAGGTAAGGATAGCATGTGAAGGAAAAATTAAATGAAAAAAGTTCGACTTGTGGTCATATTCCGTATTATTCTCAGATATAATTCCAACAAATTTGACACATCGAACTTTGGTTCGAAGTTTGAAAGTAATGAACCTTTCACCTGAATTGTATCGGTCAGTAAAATGCACAATAAGTTTGTATTTTAACTGCATTCCAATATACAATAAGGCAAATCGTAATTCCCTGAAGGTATAACGAGCATCAATATATTTTCACGGGCAATTGTAGATGCACTGAACAACTACAAAGGCATTCCGCGAAAAATGGTATAAGCGAATTTTAAAAAAATTTGACATAAATATCAAGAAAACTTCGGAGCTCCCACGTTCAGTGGGCCCCATGTTCGGCGCCAGTTTTTGTAATGGTTACCCTACTGGGTAGCTTAGAAAGCTCCTCTGAAATGCATACACCTTCCCCGTGTTACCCCACCGTGTGCACCTTGCTCGATGTTCAGCCCGGAGTTTCAGCCATTGTCGTGGGAAAAGAAAAAGAAATGGAGTAACACTGGTAGTTCTTCACCAGCAGGCCATACACAAAAAAATTGTGTGCACACTAATCGACTCACTTACAAAGTCAACAAGGATAAACAACCTTGTAACCAGACTACCAAATATACAACAAATCACGTTCAGTGAAAGCAAACACTACTTATCCTTGCCAATATCAATTCTGGCAGTTAAAGATGTTGAAACTGCCCCTTGCCCTCCCTATCCATGGATTCCATGAAATTTGGAGACATTTCTAATATGGATGAAGCCCCGCCTTCCTACAACCTACTCTACCTTTGGTTTCAGATACATATGGTACAGTAGAGTAGATAAAATAAAATGTATGAACAAAAAAAACTAATTTAGGGGATTTAATATTAACGAAAAGAACGTCTTGCTAATGTGCATCGATATGTGTATAATTACATAAATAGGCAGATTTGTACCGCTACTGAAGCTATGTATGCAGACACTTGTACCCATATGTGCACTGCCACAACTATATATATACCTATATATGTAAATATATATATATATATATTATATATATATTAATATATATACATATTTTTTTTTTATATTTTTTTTATTTTAAATGAAAAAAAATGAAGATATCAAAAATGGGACAATAATGATATAGAAATCAAAATACTCACGTTTTTACGTACTGGTTCCGAAGTGAAGCGCTTTCCTCTTTGCAGTAGTGACGAAAGTTGTCGGGCTGTATATATACATATATATTTACGTGGGTCCTCATATATCATACATATATATCAAAATGTATTAATTATTATAATAAATTTTTTTTTTTTTTTAAATCCAATTACTTTTATATATATTTATCTGTGTATATTTGTATACACATCCCACAATATACCCGCACTGGTCTTCTGGAGAACACAAAAAATTTACCGCGTGCACAGTGTTCATATGCGCATCTTTCGTGTTTTTTTTTTTTTTTTGTATCAGACCATAGCCAATTTCTTCCATATTTCGCACAACTTTTTTTTCTTTTAATTAATTTAGAAAATTATTTACAATTATTAACAACTTCCCTTTTTTTTGTTTTTTTTTTTACTTTATAAATTTAACTAAATATTTTACATTATTATGAACTTCCTTTTTTTCTTAATATTCATAAAATATTTCATTTCTTTCTCTAATTTGTATTATTTTAATTACTAATAATCTTTATTTTTTGTGTTTATTATAAATGTTCTCGCTTCAGAATTATCACGTTGACTAATTTTAGCTACTGCTTCTAAGCTCGACTTAGTGTCTCACTTGTGCCTAACTGTACTTTTCTCTTACACAAGAATTTAACTCCGTGACAGCAAAGGTGAGGCCTTTCCATTTCAAATAAAACAAAAAAACTCTCGCGAAGCTATTCTTTTCTCCGCAGATTTCTTATTTTTATACTCAGTTGAGCAGAGCTCACAGAGTATATTAAGTTTGATTGGATAACGGTTGGTTGTACATATATAAAGGAATCGAGATAGATATAGACTTTCATATATCAAAATAATCAGGATCGAAAAAAAATTTGATTGAGCCATGTCCGTCCGTCCGTCCGTTAACACGATAACTTGAGTAAATTTTGAGGTATCTTGATGAAATTTGGTATGTAGGTTCCTGAGCACTCATCTCAGATCGCTATTTAAAATGAACGATATCGGACTATAACCACGCCCACTTTTTCGATATCGAAAATTTCGAAAAACCGAAAAAGTGCAATAATTCATTACAAAATACCGATAAAGCGACGAAACTTGGTAGATGAGTTGAACTTATGAACTTTTAAAAGAAGGTAATTTAAAACTTTTGCAAGCTGTAATTTGGCAGTCGTTGAAGATATCATGATGAAATTTGGCAGGAACGTTACTCTTATTACTATATGTACGCTTAATAAAAATTAGCAAAATCGGAGAAGGACCATGCCCACTTTAAAAAAAAAATTTTTTTTAAAGTAAAATTTTAACAAAAAATTTAATATCTTTACAGTATATAAGTAAATTATGTCAAGATTCAACTCCAGTAATGATATGGTGCAACAAAATACAAAAACAAAAGAAAATTTAAAAATGGGCGTGGCTCCGCCCTTTTTCATTTAATTTGTCTAGGATACTTTTAACGCCATAAGTCGAACAAAAATTAACCAATCCTTTTGAAATTTGGTAGTGGCATAGATTTTATGGCGTTAACTCTTTTCTGTGAAAATGGGCGAAATTGGTTGATGTCACGCCCAGTTTTTATACACAGTGTCTCAGTTCACGTACTTATCTGAACTCACTTTATCTTGGTATGAAAAATGAACGAAATCCGACTATGACCACAAAATACAAAAACAAAAGAAAATTTAAAAATGGGCGTGGCTCCGCCCTTTTTCATTTAATTTGTCTAGGATACTTTTAACGCCATAAGTCGAACAAAAATTAACCAATCCTTTTGAAATTTGGTAGTGGCATAGATTTTATGGCGTTAACTCTTTTCTGTGAAAATGGGCGAAATTGGTTGATGTCACGCCCAGTTTTTATACACAGTGTCTCAGTTCACGTACTTATCTGACTCACTTTATCTTGGTATGAAAAATGAACGAAATCCGACTATGACCACGCCCACTTTTTCGATATCGAAAATTACGAAAAATGAAAAAAATGCCATAATTCTATACCAAATACGAAAAAAGGGATGAAATATGGTATGGACGCGAAATATAACTTTATAAAAAACTTTATAAAATGATTGTGACACCTACCATATTAAGTAGAAGAAAATGAAAAAGTTCTGCAGGGCGAAATAAAAAACCCTTAAAATCTTGGCAGGTATTACATATATAAATAAATTAGCGGTATCCAACAGATGATGAACAGATCCTGGCCCACCTTTATGGCGATATCTCGAAACGGCGTCCACCTATAGAACTAAGGCCCACTCCCTTTTAAAATACTCATTAACACCTTTCGTTTGATTCCCATATTGTGCAAACAAATTCTAGGGTCACCCCTGGTCCACCTTTATGGCGATATCTTGAAACGGCGTCCACCTATGGAACTAAGGATTACTCCCTTTTAAAATGCTCATTAACACCTTTCATTTGATACCCATATCGTACAAACGCATTCTAGATTCACCCCTGGTCCATCTTTACGGCGATATCTCGAAAAGGCGTCCATCTATAGAACTTAGGTCCACGCCCTCATTTGATACCCATATCGTACAAACGCATTCTAGAGTCAACCCTGATCCACCTTTATGGCTATATCCCTAAATGGCGTCCACCTATAGAACTATGGCCCACTCCCTCATAAAATACTCTTTAATGCCTTTCATTTAATACACATGTCATACAAACACATTCCAGGGTTTCCCTCGGTTCATTTTCCTACATGGTTATTTTCCCTTATGTTGTCACCATAGCTCTCAACTGAGTATGTAATGTTCGGTTACACCCGAACTTAACCTTCCTTACTTGTTTATACTCAGTTGAGCAGAGCTCACAGAGTATATTAAGTTTGATTGGATAACGGTTGGTTGTACATATATAAATGAATCGAGATAGATATAGACTTCCATATATCAAAATAATCAGGATCGAAAAAAAATTTGATTGAGCCATGTCCGTCCGTCCGTCCGTCCGTCCGTCCGTTAACACGATAACTTGAGTAAATTTTGTGGTATCTTGATGAAATTTGGTATGTAGGTTCCTGAGCACTCATCTCAGATCGCTATTTAAAATGAACGATATCGAACTATAACCACGCCCACTTTTTCGATATCGAAAATTTCGAAAAACCGAAAAAGTGCGATAATTCATTACAAAAGACAGATAAAGCGACGAAACTTGGTAGATGAGTTGAACTTATGACGCAGAATAGAAAATTAGTACAATTTTGGATAATGGGCGTGGCACCGCCCACTTTTAAAAGAAGGTAATTTAAAATTTTGCAAGCTGTAATTTGGCAGTCGTTGAAGATATTAAGATGAAATTTTGCAGGAACATTACTCCTATTACTATATGTGTGCTTAATAAAAATTAGCAAAATCGGAGAAGGACCACGCCCACTTTTAAAAAAAAAATTTTTTTAAAGTAAAATTTTAACAAAAAATTTATTAATATCTTTACAGTATATAAGTAAATTATGTCAACATTCAACTCCAGTAATGATGTGGTGCAACAAAATACAAAAATAAAAGAAAATTTCAAAATGGGCGTGGCTCCGCCCTTTTTCATTTAATTTGTCTAGGATACTTTTAACGCCATAAGTCGAACAAAAATTAACCAATCCTTTTTAAATTTGGTAGGGGCATAGCCTTTATGACGTTAACTGTTTTCTGTGAAAATGGGCGGAATCGGTTGATGCCACGCCCAGTTTTTATACACAGTCGTCCGTCTGTCCTTCCACATGGCCGTTAACACGATAACTTGAGCAAAAATCGACATATCTTTAATGAACTTAGTTCACGTGCTTACTTGAACTCACTTTATCTTGGTATAAAAAATGAACGAAATCCGACTATGACCACGCCCACTTTTTCGATATCGAAAATTATGAAAAATGAAAAATATACCATAATTCTATACCAAATACGAAAAAAGGGATGAAACATGGTAAGGTAATTGGATTGTTTTATTGACGCGAAATATAACTTTAGAAAAAACTTTATAAAATGGTTGTGACACCTACCATATTAAGTAGAAGAAAATGAAAAAGTTCTGCAGGGCGAAACAAAAAACCCTTAAAACTTGGCAGGTATTACATATATAAATAAATTAGCGGTATCCAACAGATAATGTTCTGGGTCACCCTGGTCCACATTTTGGTCGATATCTGGAAAACGCCTTCACATATAAAACTACCACCACTCCCTTTTAAAACCCTCATTAATATCTTTAATTTGATACCCATATCGTACAAACTCATTCTAGAGTCACCCCTGGTCCACCTTTATGGCGATATCTCGAAAAGGCGTCCACCTATAGAACTAAGCCCCACGCCCTTTTAAAATACTCATTAACACCTTTCATTTGATACCCATATAGTACAAACAAATTCTAGAGTCACCCCTGGTCCACGTTTATGGCGATATCTTGAAAAGGCGTCCACATATAGAACTAAGGCCCACTCCTTTTTAAAATACTCATTAACACCTTTCATTTGAAACCCATATTGTACAAACAAATTCTAGGGTCACCCCTTCTCCACCTTTATGGCGATATCTCGAAACGGCGTCCACCTATGGAACTAAGGATTACTCCCTTTTAAAATACTCATTAACACCTTTCTTTTGATACCCATATTGTACAAACAAATTCTAGGGTCACCTCTGGTCCACCTCTATGGCGATATCTCGAAAATGCGACCACCTATACAACAACCACCACTCCCTTTTAAAACCCTCATTAATACCTTTAATTTGATATCCATATCGTACAAACACATCCCAGAGTCACCCCTGGTCCACTTTTGTGGCGATATTTCGAAACGGCGTCCACCTATAGAACTAAGGCCTACTCCCTTTTAAAATACTGATTAACACCTTTCGTTTGATGCCCATATTGTACAAACAAATTCTAGGGTCACCCCTGGTCCACCTTTATGGCGATATCTCGAAACGGCGTCCACCTATGGAACTAAGGATTACTCCCTTTTAAAATACTCATTAACGCCTTTCTTTTGATACCCATATTGTACAAACAAATTCTAGGGTCACCCCTGGTCCACCTTTATGGCGATATCTCGAAACGGCGTCCACCTATGGAACTAAGGATTACTCCCTTTTAAAATACTCATTAACACCTTTCATTTGATACCCATATTGTACAAACGCATTCTAGAGTCACCCCTGGTCCACCTTTATGGCGATATCTCGAAAAGGCGACCACCTATACAACAACCACCACTCCCTTTTAAAACCCTCATTAATACCTTTAATTTGAAACACATTCTAGAGTCACCCCTGGTCCACTTTTATGGCGATATTTCGAAACGACATCCACCTATAGAACTAAGGCCCACTCCCTTTTAAAATACTCATTAACACCATTCGTTTGATGCCCATATTGTACAAACAAATTATAGGGTCACCCCTGCTCCACCTTTATGGCGATATCTCGAAACGGCGTCCACCTATGGAACTAAGGATTACTCCCTTTTAAAATACTCATTAACACCTTTCATTTGATACCCATATCGTACAAATGCATTCTAGAGTCACCCCTGGTCCACCTTTATGGCGATATCTCGAAAAGGCGACCACCTATACAACAACCACCACTCCCTTTTAAAACCCTCATTAATACTTTTAATTTAATACCCATATCGTACAAACACATTCTAGAGTCACCCCTGGTCCACTTTTATGGCGATATTTCGAAACGGCATCCACCTATAGAACTAAGGCCCACTCCCTTTTAAAATACTCATTAACACCATTCGTTTGATGCCCATATTGTACAAACAAATTCTAGGGTCACCCCTGGTCCACCTTCATGGCGGTATCTCGAAACGGCGTCCACCTACGGAACTAAGGATTACTCCCTTTTAAAATACTCATTAACACCTTTCATTTGATACCCATATCGTACAAACGCATTCTAGAGTCACCTCTGGTCCACCTTTATGGCGATATCTCGAAAATGCGACCACCTATACAACAACCACCACTACCTTTTAAAACCCTCATTAATACCTTTAATTTGATACCCATATCGTACAAACACATTCTAGAGTCACCCTTGGTCCACCTTTGTGGCGATATTTCGAAACGGCGTCCACCTATAGAACTAAGGCCCACTCCCTTTTAAAATACTCATTAACACCTTTCCTTTGATGCCCATATTGTACAAACAAATTCTAGGGTCACCCCTGGTCCACCTTTATGGCGATATCTCGAAACGGCGTCCACCTATGGAACTAAGGATTACTCCCTTTTAAAATACTCATTAACACCTTTCTTTTGATACCCATATTGTACAAACAAATTCTAGGGTCACCTCTGGTCCACCTTTATGGCGATATCTCGAAACGGCGTCCACCTATGGAACTAAGGATTACTTCCTTTTAAAATACTCATTAACACCTTTCATTTGATACCCATATCGTACAAATGCATTCTAGAGTCAACCCTGATCCACCTTTATGGCTATATCCCTAAATGGCGTCCACCTATAGAACTATGGCCCACTCCCTCATAAAATACTCTTTAATGCCTTTCATTTGATACGCATGTCATACAAACACATTCCAGGGTTTCCCTCGGTTCATTTTCCTATATGGTTATTTTCCCTTATGTTGTCACCATAGCTCTCAACTGAGTATGTAATGTTCGGTTACACCCGAACTTAACCTTCCTTACTTGTTTTTTTTTCGTTTTATAAAAATCTATTTTATGATGTATGTACGTGCGTTCGAATACATATTAATATGGTATCAAAATACCGTCTTAAAATTGTTCATTCGCCGAAACTTCATGTGGCTTAGCTTCCTGCTCCTCGAATTTGTAATTATTCCTAATATGCTCCTTCTAGTGGCGGTCTTAATCCTTCTTGCGATGATAGATCCCCGGTTTGTAGTACTAAATGATTATCAGACGAGTTTCACTTTTAGATTTTGAACGCAAATTGTTAACGCGCATTGATCTTACGAAAGTTGTTTTGTTTTTAACTTTTTAAACTTGCTTAATAAGTCACGTACAAAGAGAACTTTAACTCGCACAAAAAAAAACTTAACACGTTCTTACTTCTAGCTGCTATCCCAGGAAAAGAGCCCATTTTCAGCTGAAAATCCTGTATATATAGCCTTGCTTTGACCGAAAGCGGCTATCTTATTTCCTTCTATGTGTTTTCTTTTTTGCATTCTACTCATTTTTGACAATTCGTAAACTTCAGTAATAGAATATTAACAATCAAACAATGATTGATACTATTCACAATGAAATTATATGTATTTAAGTTAGTGAGTTAAGTCATAGTTAAGACATAAGTTAAGTTAGTGCATTGGTTTATTTAAAACAAAGAATTGAATTTTGGAAGTAAAAAAAATGATAACTTTGTGGGTTCCATGTACAATTGGCACTCGCTTCTTCCGGAATTGCGGCTACATTACTGGAAGGCGGTCGCCCAGCACATTCTGCATTAAATTTGCCTTTGAATACGAAGGTAAATGAAACACCAACATGTAATATTTCGAAAAAATGTGGAATGGCAAAAATTTTTAAAGTATGTCAGCTCATCGTATGGGGCGAGTGCACTATGGCACACAAGAAATCATTGGAAGCACTTGATAGAACCTCTTTGAGGTGCCATGATTTTATTGGCTGGATATTTCAGGCAAACATTAGCTGTGATCCCAAAATCCACTGCTGCAGATGAAATCAATGCATGTTTAAAATCATCGTATTTATGGAGACATGTAAACACGCTTACACTTACTACAAACGTACGTGTTCAACTACACAACATCCTTCAGCAGCTGAATTTTCACAGCAATTACTGAAAATCGGAAACGGCCAAATGTCTGTCGATCCAACAGGAATGATTACATTGCCTAACAATTTCTGCACTTTTTCACAGTCTAAAGAGGCATTGATACAGAGTGTATTTCCAAACATAGTTCAACATTACAAAAACTATGATTGCCTCAGCGAAAGAGCAATTTCAGCTGGGAAAAATAAGGAAGTCAATAATATAAATGCCTGGTGACATAGTTACATATAAGTCAATGGACACTATTACTGATCAATATGATGTCGTAAATTATCCAACTGAATTCTTAAACTCACTCGATTTGCCAGGCCTACCACCTTATAATTTACGAAAAATTGGAGCACCGATTATTATGCTGCGCAACATTAATGTGCGACGACTTTGCAACGGTACCTGACTCGCTGTGAAGAAGCTAGTGGGTAACGTTATCGAAGCAACAATTTTGAAAGGGAAGTACAAAGGCGAAGACGTTTTGATACCCAGAATTCCACTGATTCCGACGGATTTATCATTCGATTTCAAACGTTTGATGTTCACTATTCGCTATGCCTTCGCTATGACAATTAATGAGGCGCAAGGACAGTATCTACAAATGTGCGGTATTAATTTAGAATACCCAATTTATTCTCATGGACAATTGTATGTAGCTTGCTCACGAGTAGGCAAACCATCGTCATTATTAATTTACGCGAAAGGTGGAAAAACCAAAAACGTTGTCTACCAAAAAGTGTTGCAATAAAGTTCGAATGAAATTGTATGAAAGAATTTGCTTTGTTTCGTATTAATTTCATTCTCTTTCAGCAAATCATTGAATTTATCGCCTAGCGAAGCGGGCGAGGATACGCTAGTTATAGATTATAAAAACATTTCAAATATATTGATTGATTGATAAGATTGTATTATTTTTTATATTTGATTACACAGATCAAATTAGAAAGCTTTTTGATTTTAAAAATGTTGTTCTACAAAACTTAAGTTTCATGGATGCCAAAGAAGTTGCTGGAAAAAAAATTGATTCTTTGCATGTGGTCTTGCGTTTATGCGAGGTTCGATTCGAGCTCAAAGAAAACAAAAGGAAAATAATTGTTAAAAAGACTGAAAACAAGTACCTTTTGTATGTAATACAAAATTTATCTTTTAAGATGTTTTTGTTATTAAGCTATTGCATAGATTTTATTGCGGGCTTGGCGACTAAATCAAAAAAAAACCGTAACGGCTATTTGTCAAAAAAGATCCGAAAAGGCTCGAAAAGGTTCGAAAAGATTCGAAAAGGTTCGTAAAGGTTCGGTGTTAGCAACAGGCCAAATACATAATATTCGATTTCTATCATAATCAGCGGTGGGCAGGTTACCAAATTGAGAATGCGTTAGTAAACACGAACGCGTAGCGAGCACGAAAGCAAAATCAATTATTTATTTAGTTTGATGTCAATGCTTGAACAATGAACACGTGTCACGCGCACTCTTTGGTAGTCTGTTTTAAGCGCGCGTGCGACACTTCGTCACCGTACGACCATCGAAATAAAACTAAAAGAGCTGTCGTTAATTTTCACGAAGTAGCCATTGTGCTATCGCTTATCGTGTACATATATGGTCGCTTACAAGCCAACCTAATAAAACCGCACTGCGTTTTTTTAGCGCACGCAAACAACCGGCGTTTTTTGACCTAACCCAAATAAGCATGCTTTGCGACAATGTAAAACATGTGGGCAAACGTCAAATCTAAATGTCACGCAGGACAAAAATTGGAAATCGAGTTAGGTTTTCACGCAGCAAATTCAATTTGAGTTCCTCTCATACAAGTTGTATGTGCATGAGACATTTTTGACAAAAAATAACTTGCGTGCGTTTATATTAGGTTGGCTTGTTAGCAGGTGCTAAGCTCACGCCAACCCCGGAGCATAAAGTTAAAGTTAAAGTGAAAGTTAAAGTTAAAGTTAAAGTTAAGGTTAAAGTTAAAGTTGAAGTTAAAGTTAATGTTAGAGTTAAAATTAAAGTTAAAGTTAAAGTTAAGGTTAAAGTTAAAGCTGAAGTTAAAGTTAAAGTTAAAGTTAAAATTAAAGTTAAAGTTAAAGTGAATGTTAAAGTTAAAGCGAAAGTTAAAGTTAAAAATAAAGTTAAAGTTAAAGTGAAAGTGAAAGTTAAAGTTAAAGTTAAAATTAAAGTTAAAGTTAAAGTTAAGGTTAAAGTTAAAGTTAAAGTCAAAGTCAAAGTTAAAGCGAAAGTTAAAGTTAAAGTGAAAGTTAAAGTTAAAGTTAAGGTTAAAGTTAAAGTTGAAGTTAAAGTTAAAGTTAAAGTTAATGTTAGAGTTAAAATTAAAGTTAAAGTTAAGGTTAAAGTTAAAGCTGAAGTTAAAGTTACAGTTAAAGTTAAAATTAAAGTTAAAGTTAAAGTTAAAGTGAATGTTAAAGTTAAAGCGAAAGTTAAAGTTAAAGTTAAAAATAAAGTTAAAGTTAAAGTGAAAGTTAAAGTTAAAGTTAAAATTAAAGTTAAAGTTAAAGTTGACGTTAAAGTGAATGTTAAAGTTAAAGTTAAAGTTATAGTGAATGTTTTAAAGTTAAGGTTAAAGTTAAAGTTTTTTTTTTTTTTTTTTTTTTTTTTTTTTTTTTTGTGTTTCGTGGAAGGAGGAAATGCTTTATGCACTGACCGGGATATTTAAGCCTCACTGCGAGACTCTCCGAGTGTAGGACTCCCTTCTGCCATGAAGGCCTACCCACTAAAACCTAACCTCCCACGGCCCGCGCAAATCCCCGTACCTGGGACCGCGTTTAGCATTACTTCGGGTACGGGTGCGCGCTACGTGAGCTCTATGGCTACTCTCACGCTAATGGGCTAGGCATCCGTCTTCTCGTTTACTGGTAAGTATATGCCTCACATATGTGCTGACCGTATCCCATCTGTCTCTTCGACAGGTCATGTTATTAATGACACTGCCCGGGGATAGGTCGCCAAGTACCTCTTCTACCCTCCTTCGCTGATGGGAGAAGTGCCTGCATTCGAAGAAGGTGTGGCGTACATCGTCTATTTCCCCACAGTACAGACAGCTCGGGCTATCAACCTTACCCATTCTGTGTAGGTATTTGCGGAAGTAACCATGTCCCGTTAGAAACTGGGTCAGGTAAAAGTCTACCTCTCCGTGCGGTCGCTTCAACCATGGATCAAGTTCAGGGATTAGTTCCCTAGTCCACTTTCCTACGATGCTGTTGCTCCACTGATCCTGCCAACGTCGGATCGATTCTTCTCGCGCCTGCATGGCAACAGCAGCTCTACTTGCTTGCGATCCGTTGTCATATATTGTTTTTCTTTCCTCAACGAGAAGATATATCGGTATGGTTCCCGCAACGACCAGGACAGCTTCAGCTGAGACCGTGCGGTAAGCCGAAGATATTCGCAGCGCCCCTCTGCGTTGGACCGAGGTGAGGGCGACTCGGTTCTTCCGGTATTTCATTGCGTCCGCCCAGATTTCTGCACCATATAAGAGTATAGAATCCGAGGCTGATGCAAGCAACTTCCTTGTGCATGGTTTTGGGCCACCTGTGTTTGCCATTAATCTACTCAACTGCGCTATTATGCGCGCAGCTCTTTCGCAGGTCCCTCGTATGTGATCCGAGAAGTTGAGTTTGCTGTCTAACCTCACTCCCAGATATTTCGCTGAAGCGAGTGTTTCTATTGGCTGGTCCCCAACCATCATGTTCCTGGTAGTGGGAATACGTCTCTTTGTGAGGATGACGATCTCCGTTTTGGCTGTTGCTAACTGGAGACCGTGCTCAGCCATCCACCTATTTACATTACGCATGACCTGGTTTAATTTTAGCTGTGCCAGCTCGCAGCTTGGTGCTGTTATCACAGCTGCCACGTCGTCTGCAAATGCAACGAGGAAGGTGCTTTCTGGCATGTCTAACCGAAGAAGACTGTCGTAAGTTATATTCCAGAGATCGGGACCTAGTACCGAACCCTGGGCTGCTCCACCTGTTATTTTTACCTTTTTTTGACCGTGAGTACTTTCATATATTAGATACCTCTCTCTTAGGTAGTCCCTTAAAATTTCTAACAAATATTGCGGTACTTTGAAAGTGCTTTCTAGTGCCTCAAGCATGTCCTCCCACCTAGCTGAGTTAAAAGCGTTTTTGACGTCCAGCGTGACCAGCAACACTATAGGTCTTGCTCTGTGGCACGCTGTCTCGGCTTTCTTGACTGCGTCTATAACTTCTGCTATGGCATCCATTGTAGAGTGCCCCCTCCGAAAACCATGCTGTCTGGGCGACAGTCCTCCGGCGTCCTGTAACGCTCTGGTGAGGCGTTGCTTCAGGAGACTCTCCATCAATTTCCCTGCTGTGTCCAACATACATAGGGGACGGTAGGATGATGGAGAGTTGGGATCTCCTTTCCCTTTTGGAATGAGAACCAGTCGTGCTGTCTTCCATATGGTGGGGAAAATTCTTTCTTCGAGACATTTGTTGTACATGTGCAACATAAGTTCTGGGCAGTCGTTTGCAGCTAGTCTAATTGCCTCCGCGGGTATTCCGTCGGGCCCAGATGCTTTCCTAGGTTTCATAGTTCGCACGGCAGTTTTAAGCTCTTCTTCTTGGAATGGTTCCACGTTGCGATCTTCATGGGTAACGTACCCGCCCTCCCTAGGCAGTTGGGTGGGAAACAGGCCATCCACAATGTTCCTTATTTGGTTCTCGTCCATCAGCTGGTTTGGCGGACGGAACTTCTTCATTACTATCTTATATCCCTGCCCCCATGGGTCTCGATCCACTTCCTCGCAAAGCGCTTTCCAGCACTTAAGCTTGCTTTGCTTAATGGCAGCACTAAGAGCTTTCTTCGCTCCTTTGTACGCTTCCGACTTTTCTAGAGCCTCAGGCCTGCCGCGCGCGCGAGTTGCTAGCCTTCGCATCCTGTGGCATATTTTCCGCAGCTCCGCGATTTCGCTATTCCACCAGTATACCTGCTTTTTACCCCTCCACACTCCCCTCCGTGGCATAGAGAGGTTGCAAGCGTGGCGAAGACAGCTCATTGTCTTTTCAACCGTCTCTTCCGTCGGACTGGAGTTGTTGATTATCCGTCGGGCATCCCCCAGTACTGATGCGGAGAACGTGGCAGAGTCGACCTTGGATGCGTCCCATGCTTTTGTTCTGCGTGGCCCGTTCGGAATCTGCCTCTGACCGGGATCGTTTAGGTGGAAAGTGATGTAGTTGTGATCGCTGCCAGTCAGATCCTCTATGACTCTCCATCCAGCAGCGGTCAGCAGCAGGCTTTCTGACACTAGTGTTACATCGGGGATCGAGTATCCAAAGCCTGGCCGTCGGTATGTAGGGGTCGTACCAGTGTTAAGCACGTTCAAACCGAGCCTGGCTGCCATCTCAAGGACTAACCTTCCACGGGTGTTAGTCTGCGGCATTCCCCATTCGACGGCTCTTGCGTTAAAGTCTCCCGCCACAACCAGGTTACTAGTTAAGTCCCTCAGGTCGTCTTCAATAAGTTCAAGCTTCTCCCTGAACGTTTGAATGGGATCATTCGGGGACAAGTAGCAGCTTACTATTGTGGTATTATTCGTAGTTAGGCGGACGTAGCCTTGTCCGGCAACACGGTTCACAATATTGGCGTTTGCATCTGTCATCCAGATTGCGGCGGTGCCGGTGTTGTCTATATGCCAATCATTTCGGGCTCTATAGGGTTCGCTGATGATAACGCTGTTAGCTTTATGGTCTAAGACCAACTGTTGTAGTAGCTCATCAGCAAGTCTGTTCCGATTTAGGTTGCCTTGGATAAAACTAATCACTATTGAATTGAGACTTTGGCCTTTGCAACAGCGAGTGCCGCTCTGAAAATGCTGCATGCTCCAGATCCAGGGACATGATCGAGCTTCTGTGTATTACACAGGTAACATTTTGGAGCTGCGGTACAGGCCGAAGCTTTGTGGCCGCTTTGCCCACACTTCCAGCAGGCGTTACTCCTGTCTGGACCCTTGCATTCTGCCTTCCGGTGTCCGTAGCCGAGACACCTAAAGCAGCGTTGTACTTCTGCTCGCTGTCTGATTCGGCACTGTATCCATCCGATCGGAATTTTACCTTTTTTGAGTAGGGCGTTGCCAATATTCTCGTCCACTTCGACGACCGCCATTTTCTGTTCTCTTTGGTTTGCTGCGAACACAGAGACACGGAGAGGTCTAGTGATTTCTTCTTTCCCGACCTCCCTCCTTATTGCGTCTTGGATTTCTGTTTCAGTTGTGAGACAGTCCATGCCAAGTACTTCCAACTTCATCCGCTTGGAGAGCTGTTGTGCTTCACCGACCTCTCCTACTGCACTACCTATAGCTGCTCTGAAGGCCGTCTGGTCACTGCAGCGCGCCGTTTCAATCAGTACGTTACCAGATTTGGTTTTTCGTACTGACCGTACCACCGTACCTGTGTCATTAGGGCGGAGCTGGCCGCGTATGGCCCCTAGTACCTGGGCATAGCTTTTGCCTTCCACAGGTTTTACCACAAAAGTTGCTGCTTGTCTCCTCTTTCTCGCCCGTTTTTGAGCTTTAGGAGCTTGGACGGGGGTTGCCTGCTTGGCTGGCTGGGCCCGCTGTTTCAGCCTCCGGCGCGCTACCTTGGACCAAGACTCACCTTGTGAAAGCGTATTTGTTCTTTCATCTCGTTTCTTTTTGGCTTCCAAGTCCTCCGAGTGGGAATCTGAGCTCGTTCGTGCCCTCTTGCTTTTTCGGCCCGATTCTCTGCTCTCATCTACCTTTTGGGCCCTTAACGATCCCATGCAGCTTAACGCTTCCTCGAGAAGAGCCATACCGGTTTTTATGTCCTTGGACACGGTCTTCTGCTTGAGAGCGGTTTCCTGCATCTCGCGCAGCACTGATACCGCGTACTCCAGCAGTTCGTCTTGGCTCTTCCCTTCGAGGCTTGTGTATGAGAGTGAGCCTCTTGGCGGAGTCGCGCGTTTCTCCTTCCCAACAGTGCGCTGTGCAACGACATTGGGTGAGCTGACCGACGCTTTTTCCCTTGCAGTAGCAGGTGTTGACCGGCTGGGGTTATTGCGCAGCTGTGCTTTCGCTGCCTTTGTCTTTTCCGCCGATTCGGTGCCTTGTGTGGGCATTACCGACAAGGTCGCTTTAGCGGGGGTTGTTAAAACCGGCGATCTCAGCAGTTTAGTGCTCTTCTTGAACACCGCTTCATCGCCCCTTTCTTTCTCGCTTTCTCTACTTTTATCTTCCTTTGTTGTTTTTATTTTGTTGCTCATTTGTTCTATTGG
Source organism: Eurosta solidaginis (assembly GCF_040869045.1). Lineage (NCBI taxonomy): Eukaryota > Metazoa > Arthropoda > Insecta > Diptera > Tephritidae > Eurosta > Eurosta solidaginis. Next base: position 162,424,802 of record NC_090320.1, on the reverse strand, counting down.
GTCTCCGCTTCAAGCCGCTATCTCCGCACGATGTGCAGTCGCCGTCTTCAATTCCCGTGGTTATCTTTGCAGAAGCAGGGAGGCCACGCGTGGGTTGACACAGGTCCTTATGGGAGTCTGTGTTCAGAGCCAGAATACAGCGTTAGTCAGGAGTCGTCTCAACTGAGCCTGCACCACCAACTTAATGGCGACGTGCTTCGAACGTACTTGAAGACCTGCCAAGGTTTTAACGAGACGGAGACGATGCCGATATTAACCTACCAGCCGTTTCGGCAAGGTGTCACCCTTGCTTATTAAGGTAGTAGCCTATCGTCATCGCCAGCCCGTAGCAATCAGTTCATAATCATATTTCCAGTTTTGGTCAACAGGATCTTACTGGTCTCGATCCTGTGGATGCTTGATGGGGTATTTTAGGGCGGCATCCTATCGCCCTTCCACCGGAACTTTGGGATGTGTTGCCCTTAAAGTTACAGTTAAAGTTAAAGTTAAAGTTTAAGTTAAAGTTAAAGTGAAAGTGAAAGTCAAAGTTAAAGTTAAAGTCAAAGTTAAAGTAAAAGTTGAAGTTAAAGTTAAAGTTAAAGTTAAGGTTAAAATTAAAGTTAAAGTTAAAGTTAAAGTCAAAGTTAAAGTTAAAGTTAAAATTAAAGTTAAAGTTAAAGTTAAGGTTAAAGTTAAAGTTAAAGTTAAAGTTAAAGTTAAAGTTAAAGTTAAAGTTAAAGTTAAGGTTAAAGCTAAAGTTAAGGTTAAAGTTAAAGTTAAAGTTAAAGTTAAAGTTAAATTTAAAGTTAAAGTTACAGTTAAAGTTAAAGTTAAAGTTAAAGTTAAAGTCAAAGTTAAAGTTAAAGTTAAGGTTAAAGTTAAAGTTAAAGTTAAAGTTAAAGTTAAAGTTAAAGTTGAAGTTAAAGTTAAAGTTAAAGTTAAAGTTAAAGTTAAAGTTAAAGTTAAAGTTAAGGTTAAAGTTAAAGTTAAGGTTAAAGTTAAAGTTAAAGGTAAAATTAAAGTTAAAGTTAAAATTAAAGTTAAAGTTAAAGTTAAAGTGAATGTTAAAGTTAAAGTTAAAAATAAAGTTACAGTTACAGTTAAAGTTAAAGTTAAAGTCAAAGTTAAAGTTAAAGTTAAAGTTAAAGTGAATGTGAAAGTTAATGTTAAAGTGAAAGTTAAGTTAAAGTTAAAGTTAAAGTTAAAGTTAAGGTTAAAGCTAAAGTTAAAATTAAGGTTAAAGTTAAAGTTAAAGTTAAAGTTAAATTTAAAGTTACAGTTACAGTTAAAGTTAAAGTTAAAGTTAAAGTTAAAGTCAAAGTTAAAGTTAAAGTTAAGGTTAAAGTTAAAGTTAAAGTTGAAGTTAAAGTTAAAGTTAAAGTTAAAGTTAAAGTTAAGGTTAAATTTAAAGTTAAGGTTAAAGTTAAAGTTAAAGTTAAAGTTAAAGTTAAAGGTAAAATTAAAGTTAAAGTTAAAGTTAAAATTAAAGTTAAAGTTAAAGTTAAAGTGAATGTTAAAGTTAAAGTTAAAAATAAAGTTAAAGTTACAGTTACAGTTAAAGTTAAAGTTAAAGTCAAAGTTAAAGTTAAAGTTAAAGTTAAAGTTAAAGTGAATGTGAAAGTTAAAGTTAATGTTAAAGTGAAAGTTAAAGTTAAAAATAAAGTTAAAGTTAAAGTGAAAGTTAAATGTTAAAATCTCATTTATTCAATAAAAGTAAAAAATTTGTTTTCTTATCGGCCACCACGCTTAAAAAGGTTGATATCAAAGACAAAACTTGAATTAATATCAAAGAAAACAAAATGTTGCATAAATATTATAATTGCATAAGTTGATAATATGCAATAGCTTTACCGCGGCAGTCCCCGAGTGCCACACGTCCTTTTTTATAAAATAAAACGAAATAAATTAAAAATATATATATTTAATTCGCGAGCTTTGCTCATATTGCTTTACATCAGGGATGGGCCTATTTTCAGCTCCTAAATCAGTTTCAGTGCCAGCGATTGCTAGGTGATACGTTTATGTTTTTGGGGTGTTAGAAGAGTAAAAAAATACATTGGAAATATCGTACACTTCGCCTCAAACGATATTCATCGCAAGAAGTTTGCGGAAACACTAAAAAACTGAAATGAAAATATTCTCTCTCAACCTCGAAAACCAATTCCCAAAGTGTGTTGCAACAGTACGAAAACAAAAACACACATTTTTTGGCAAGAAATACGGAAAACGGAATAACCATAATCTGAAGTCGACTTTATGTTAAGCGGCGCATTATTGACATTCATTACGCCTTCACGTACATTTAATTATATGCAAGGCGATTCATTTTGCAATATATAGATAAAAGTATTTAAAAAAGTATTTTTAAAGTATTAGCATTAGAGGAAGTAGTAGTAGAAAAGCGTACTAAAGCACGTTTCGTATACAATCGTGGGAAAACGAAACCCTTTTCAGACTTGTTAGCAGTGTTGCCGTGAGCCTAAAGAGAAATGTATCAGTTTACAAATAAAAAATGTACAATCGCATTAACAACGACTAATTTTACCAGTTTTGTTATTAACATAACTGCTTTCATTTATAAATTTCAAATCACATACATATATCGTTAAATCCACCCGCAAAAATTGTTGGAGCATGTGTTGCATGTGTGTTTAAAATACGGCGACCATTTTTCTAATTTTAAAATTTGCTTTGTCTATGAATTGAATCATAAAAGAACTTTTAAAATTACAACTGAAAATTCAGTTCGAGTTGTGAATCACAAAATCGACATTACATATTTGTGGCGTTTAGTGCGAGCGAAGCCGCCGGTAAAGGCTAGTTTATCCTAAAACGCTTAATAATTTGAACATAATAAGAGCGGTGGCAGCTATATTTGTATAAGGCCAAATACTCTCTCTTTATCAATCTTATGTGTGTTCGATTATAATATTCTCTTCCTGTGTTCTTCGCCACACATACCTGCACTTGATCGTCCCTCACCAAGCACTTAAATGTGCAAAGCGTGCCCGTATGAGCAAAAGGCCTTTAGCTAATAAGCCATATGAATGTCCCGTTGTTCGCTGTACAATTGGTTTTTAAGAGTTGCGTTTTTTTGTTTCTATTCCTTTTGGTCAGCATGTAGGCACATACACTCTGTATGTAGTTTATTCCTAATAGTGTGGATATGACATTTAGGAGTGCTTTTGATGAAGAAGTGAAATTCAGAAACATGTCCTAGTAATCATCGCCGTTTGTAAACTCACAATTTTTCTCTAATATCAATAAATAAAAACGATTTTGTATGTTGTATGTGGCAACAAAAATAACAATCAAAGACAATTTTCATAAAAGCGCTTTTAAAATTAATATTGCTGAATCAAATCCGGCGATCTCATTTTGGTTTCCGGCGAATACAATCGTACAACCCCTGGTAATAAGCCAACTTCGTCCTAGCTCATAGATATGACGATTTTTTGGGCGGCGTCTGACGACTTGGAAAAAAAATATGGCAACGCTGCTGACAGATACTCACATTAAAGCATACTTAATAATTGTTAATATTATTTTAACATCTGAATTGAATAAGCCGGCTCTAACCACTTTTAGAGGAATTTTAGGGTGAAAATCAGTATTAGAAAAATTGCTATTTTGAAAGTTTTCTCTAGTATCACAAAAGCGGTCACTAATTTGTAAGCTAGGCCGGGGCTGATCACAAATATAACAAGTAAGGAAGGCTAAGTTCGGGTGTAACCGAACATTACATAATCATCTGGGAGATTTGGAGACAAAATAAGGGAAAATCACCATGTAGGAAAATGTACCTGGGGAATGTGTTTGTATGACATGGGTACCAAATGGAAGCTATTAAAAAGCATTTTAAAAGGGAGTGGGCCATAGTTCTATGGTGGACGCCTTTTCGAAATATTGCCATAAAGGTGGACCAGGTGTGAATCTAGAATGTGTTTGTACGATATGGGTATCAAATGAAAGGTGTTAATAAGTATTTTAAAAGGGAGTGGGCCTTAGTTCTATAGTTGGACGCCTTTTCATGATATCGCCATAAAGGTGGACCAGGGGTGACTCTAGAATGTGTTTGTACGATATGGGAATCAAATGAAAGGTGCTAATGAGTATTTTAAAAGGGAGTGGGCCATAGTTATATAGGTGGACGCCTTTTCGAAATATTGTCATAAAGGTGGGCCAGGTGTGACTCTAGCATGTGTTTGTACGATATGGGTATCAAATGAAAGGTGTTAATGAGTATTTTAAAAGGGAGTGGGCCTTAGTTCTATAGGTGGACGCCTTTTCGAGATATCGCCATAAAGATTGACCAGGGGTGACTCTAGAATGTGTTTATACAATATGGGTATCAAATTAAAGGTATTAATGCGGGTTTTAGTTATCGGGAGTTTATCGTGTTCAGATTGATTCATGACTAAATTAATTTATTTTTTCGCCCAGATCATTTTAATATATAGAAGTCAATATCTATCTCGATTAATTTATACCGGGTACCGTTTTGCGAACAAAATTAATATACTCTGTGAGCTCTGCTTAGCTGAGTATAAAAATTATAGCAAAGTAAGAAAATTATTTGCTAAAATCGCTTTATAGGTTATTATTTCACTCCATATTTCATTCATAGAAAAAATATAATTAAAATGCAGGTACCGGATAATTTCTGTAAGCAGCAATAATGCTGCCAATGCTAATGATAACATTAGACCCTCCCCCAATAATGGTAATAAAATTAATTCGCGCTTGCTAACGTCACCGTTAGTTGTTGGGTCGGGCATTAATGGTGACTTAAGTGGTGTTTCTAAAAGGAAGTGGTTGCATATTTCGCCTTTATCTGCCTCGGTCACATCCGATAAATTAAAATTTCATATTTCTAAACATACTGGCATTGATGCTAACTCCATTGCTTGGTGAGGATTGGCGTGGATCCCAATTCTCTGCGATATATTCACACCTATTCTGCATTTGGATTGGAATTTTTTCGATTTGGCAAATTTGGTATTCTGTGTTCCAATCTCTTTCGATCCAACTTCGAATCGTTCGATTTTGTGTATTCTGCATTTCGATCGTAGTTCCGTACCCCAGCGGGTTAGGGGATCAGAATATACCCGCGGTAGGTATGCCTGTCGTAAGAGGCGACTAAAATACCAGATTCCAGGGGCTGTGTAGCGCAACCTTTCAGGTTGCCAGCGCAATATATAGCTTCTCTAAACCCAATTGTCAACCTCACCTCTCCGCGGCGCATCCTCTTTCACTAACAGACGAGGCTCTGGCGAACCCAAGCTCCTCATGGAACTTGGGGGTAGGGAGGGAGGGAATGGCCTGAAGATTTAATGTCGCCACATAAATCGTTCCCGAGATGGTCGGGCTAGCACCTTAATGGTGCTATGGTACCGGAGCGTACCGGATTTGTATCCGGCAAAGGACCATCACATCGATAACACTCCCCAAAGCCTTCGGGAAGCAACCTTATCGCTAAAACAACAACAACAACATCGTAGTTCCGTTTTTCTTAGTTGCAAATTAGTTGGCGGAAAAATATTTTCTTTTTATTTTTTTATTAATTTATAACAGAATTTTAACAAAAAAGTAAGTAAAACTTGCTAAGAGACGTAGAAGGCTTGATTATGATTGTTTTTTATATGTTTCCAGGTCAAAATCAACATGTCGATGTCGAAGTCCTTGGAGGTATTTGCCCCGCAAAAGTATCTAACAGATACTTGAAAGCATCCTTATTAAGTCGAAGTTTTTTTTTGAACCTCCGGCCTCCGTGGTGTGATGGTAGCGTGCTCCGCCTATCACACCGTATGCCCTGGGTTCAACTCCCGGGCAAAGCAACATCAAAATTTTGGAAATAAGATTTTTCAATTAGAAGAAAATTTTTCTAAGCGGGGTCGCCCCTCGGCAGTGTCTGGCAAGCGCTCCGATTGTATTTCTGCCATGAAAAGCTCTCAGTGAAAACTCATCTGCCTTGCAGATGCCGTTCGGAGTCGGCATAAAACATGTAGGTCCCGTCCGGCCAATTTGTAGGGAAAAATCGAGAGGAGCACGACGCAAATTGGAAGAGAAGCTCGGCCTTAGATCTCTTCGGAGGTTATCGCGCCTTACATTTATTTATTTATTTAAAATAAGAAAATAAGTCATTAAACTTTACCACTTTTTAGTTAAATTTCTTACAATTCGTCACTCATCTCAAATAGATTACACAAGTCTCGCAATATTTGCTTTTCCATTCTCGCCTGGCCATTTTCGTATGCGTTGCTTTCCAACTCCACAAATAATGCCGCGGCTATTGATTCCATTATAATAGACAGCTATAATTTGTGTCTGTTCGTTGGGTCCAGTTATATGCCAAAGCATGCTGCCTGAGTAGAGGAAGGTGAAGCGAAAACGTAAACAATCCTTGCGGAAAGAATAAATAAATCTTCATAAAGTATTTTAGGCCAGTGCAATGAAATTAAAAAAAAAAAAAATAAAAATGAAATTAGCATCCATAAATGTCAACTATATTCGTGCAGGAATCCGTTTTAACAAAACTTGATGACCACGGCAGGGAATTGGCCAAAAGAACGACAAAAACACACAAAAAAATATAAGACGGCGGCAAAATAGTCTATTGCTTTTTTTTGTACAAAATGGCGTGGATAATAAAATATAAACGTTTTTCAGTGTTTTTTACAAATCTTCTTTAATTTATTTTGTTCCAATGTTCACACATTCCGTACAAACAGCTGATTTCGAAAAAACATTTCCTCTTCTCGTTACGATTCCGTCGTAATGCAGAATACCCAACTTCGATTAAAGCGGAGCGTAGAACGGGAACGTACTCGAAATGCAGAATAGGGGTGATTAATTTTAAATTGGGTGTTGAGGAAAGTGCACTACCTAAGCTATTGGTGCCTAAGTTATGGCCTTCAAATATTGCTGTGCGTTCGTTTAATATCCGTTCAAAAAACGACGAGGTCCAACCGATGTCCAATGGCAATCGGTTGGGTCAGATGGTACAAGGAACCGTTTAAATATTTCTATGCAAACCTCGACATGGGATGTAGCTAATATTCATTCCTACGAGGATTTTAAAATTTATTTTCAAAACGTATCAGGCCTAAGAACCAAGTCTAACTAACTCTATACGATGAGTTCAAACTTGGGTTATGAAATCTTTCTTATTGTCGAGACTTGGCTAAATGACACTTTTATGGATGATGAATTTTTCGATGAAAATTTATTCTGCGTTTTTCGTAGAGATCGCGATGCATTAAAAACTGGTCTGTCTATAGGAGGAGGCGTTTTAATTGCGATTCGACGAAAATTTCGAGCGACTTTGGTGCCATTGCCGAATGCTGATTCTGTTTTAGATATGCTTTGCGTTTCTGTTCATAGAGTTTCTAAGCATTTAATTTGTGCTACTTATGTACCACCTACTAGTAGCGATTTACTTTATAAGGAGAATGTTGATAATATTTTAGCCTTAGCATCTAGTCATGAAAATGTATGCGTTTTTGGCGATTGCAACCTCAGTAATCTAGAATGGTCTACTTTTGATAATAGTCGGCGACTCCTTCCTAAGTCTTCAAATGCGTTTGCTGAAACCTATTTGATTGACCACTTCTCAAGATGTGACCTTAGTCAGATTAACAGTTTTAATAACATTGATAATAGTCGGGGGTTTCTTCCTAAGTCTTCAAATGCGTTTGCTGAAACCTATTTGATTGACGGCTTCTCAAGATGTGACCTTAGTCAGATTAACAGTTTTAATAACAGTCTTAATAGGATATTAGATCTCATATTTTTAAGTGATAATATGAATTTTTACCTCCAGGAATGTCTAGACCCACTTGTTTTTCATTTGTAATTTTATGAGTTTAATACTTACGTAGAAGATTCACTCTCCAAGTTTTGTTTTAAAAATTACGATGTTGATGCTGTTAATGCGGCAATTGAGTCTATTGATTGGGATTCGCTATTTCCTGAGGTTGAAGCTACCGGTTGTTTTAATATTTTTAAGAATAATTTAAATTGCATTTGCTGTGAACATATTCCGAGCGTAAAAAAAGGTTCACAAAATTCCTTGGTTCACAAAAGAGTTGAAAAAACTGAAGAATTTGCGAAACAAGTTTTTCAAAAAATTTAAAAAGTCTAGATCTCCTACTTACAAAGATTTTTATTTAAAATATTTGAAAGACTTTAAGTCATTGAGCAAAGTTTTGAAGCGGAATTATATAAGTAAATTTGAAGACGATATTAAAGTGAATCCGAAGGCTTTTTGGCGTTATGTGAAGTCAAAGAGATCGTGTTCTAGTATTCCCTCTGCTGTATTTTACAAAGATACACAAGCGGATTCGGCTTTGGATGCTGCAAATCTTTTTGCCGATTTTTTCAGCACGAATTTCGAGGCTGACCCTTACTTGTGTAGTGGTGGTTTTTTAGTGGCTTGGATGCTAGTGGTTCTTCACTAAACTTTGGGTCTCTTGAACTCTCTTTAGACAATATTGAACTGGGGATTCGTCAAATCAAAACGTCGTCACAGACTGATGTTGATGGGTTGTCCTCTCACCTTTTTAAAAACTGCGCAGCTCTCGCATACCCGATTTGGCTGCTTCTCAATAAATCCCTTGAGCAAGACGTTTTCATTGATGCATGGAAAATCTCCTTTATCACGCCAGTTTTTAATCTGGCAATAAAAATGATATTGCCAATTATCGCCCTGTTTCTAAAATTTCTACTGTCTCAAAACTTTTTGAATGCATAGTAAAAAATAAAATTCTTTTCTCCATTCATCGTCTCATCTCTGTTGATCAGCTTGGATTCATGTCGGGGAGATCAACCACTTCTAATTTAGCCCAAGCTGACACCGTGTATACTGGTTTTTCGAAAGCGTTTGATAAAGTTAATCATCGTATTTTGTTATCAAAGTTACAAAGTTTTGGCTTCCATTCAAATTTTTTAAATTGGTTAATCGTATCTTTCTAATCGATCTTGTGAAGTTGTAGCTGATGGGGTGTTCTCGTATTCTTTCATTGCCTCCTCTGGGGTTCCTCAGGGAAGTATTTTGGGTCCGACTCTTTTTGTGATGTTCATCAGTGATATTACTACTTGTATTAAATATTCTAAATTTCTCTTGTATGCTGATGACATAAAGATTTTTAGAAATATAACGTGTTCCTCTGACTCGGCGAAACTTCAGAGTGATTTTTACAATGTTGTAGCTTGGTGTGAGAAAAATATGCTTCCCTAAAATATTAAAAAATGCTCCCATGTCTCCTATTCCAAGTCCCGTACTCTTATCCCTACTTCATATTTTATTGGTGGCTCACAACTAGACATTGTTTCTAAAATCACTGATCTTGGGGTGGTCTTTGATTCTAAGTTTACTTTTCATAGCGATCTTAACTATACCATAGCTAAGTCGTACTCTATGCTGGCTTTTGTCAGACGTTTCAGTTCAGATTTCTCTGATCCATATACTTTAAAGACACTCTTTAATTCACTGGTACGCTCGAAACTAGAATATGCTGCTTTTATTTGGCATCCGTATTATTCTTGTCATATTAGTCGATTGGAGAGAGTTTAGAAAATCTTTATTAAGTATGCTCTGAGACCCCTTCATTTTGAGCTTCCAGTTCCCGCTTATGAATCTAGATGTTTGCTTATCGGTCTTAAGACACTAAATTGTAGGAGAACCTTCTTATCTCTAACTTTAATTTTTAATTTGATATCTGGGGTGCCCCTTTTTACTTGAACGTATTTTCTTTCTTATTCCTAATATTTGTTTAAGGAATCGTGCCGCAGTTTATATAGGGCTGGCGAGGACCAATTATGATGCCAATGCTCCTGTTGTCAGATCTCTTAGAGAGTCTAATTTGCTTCCGAATTCTTCAGTTTTGGATTTCTCCTTTTCTGAAAATAGGTTAGTTGGTATTTGCCTACATTTGTAATTAGCCTGTAAGAAATGTAACAATTTCAAGATTAAATAAATAAATAAATAAAAACCAGGTGAAAGATGCCGCCACTTAGATTCGAGCCTCCACGCTTTGGGATTTTCACAATGACGCACAATGTTAAGTTGCCAATATGCAATGTTAGAGTTTTGTTGATTTGGTGAAGTTTTTTGTGACTTTCGCTTACTGAAACCAAAAAAATCTTGGTTAAGTCATTAAATTTGTCTTTAATAGAAAATCTCTAATTTAGTGACCTGAGTTGAGACCGAATTAGTGAATTCAGCTGTTATTAAGGTTTTGCCGAAACTGAAGTATAAAAAACAGATTTAATTTAAGTTTATCAGTTGGGTCAGTTGCAAATTAAAAAAATATAATTAAGATAAGATTTATTAATGATATTAGAAAAAAAATGTATAAAGCAATATGAGCATGTCTCGCTAATTAAATATAGATGATAGTATTGATATAAAGTGAACAGCGGGAGTACTGCTAAAACTCCTATGTTACTAAGCTCTTAAGCGCGCCTATACATATTCCACACAATAAGGTAAAAGGCATATAGAATTAGTATGTACCTAAATGGTGAATAAAAGAATAGCAACAAAAATACAATACTTAGAGACCAATTGCAAAGCGAGCAGCGAGCCATTCATATGACTGAGTGGTTAAAGACTAGTATAAAGTATTGTGACGAATATGAGTGACACTAAGTGATACTCACATCCCTAGTCTGATGCTAAGTAAATGAAGTCACAACAACAATAAAGCAGACAGTCACTTGTATCTACATAAACGAATCAATAATTATGTCTACACATATGTACGTACACGCAGGGAGAAACAGTGCACAAACACATGCATATATCTTATCTAAGATGCTCCCAAAATTATGCAATTGTAATTGTGGAAGTGTCGCTCACAAATACACCCATATGAGAAGCTATATAGTGCATCTGTAGTTATAATTATATGGCGGTAACTAAGTAAATTCTGGAAGCGCCTAGAAGATGCCACGAGGAAATCACAGAGTATAAAAGCACAAGCGGTAGAGGCGCTACGAGCAATTTCGATTAAGACGCTATCTAGCGAGCAATGACAGTATTATTTGAAAATATTAGAGTTATTTATTCTGAAGTACTTTAATAAAGGCCATTTTGCATTATTAAATATTGGAGTTATTTATTCAACAGTTTAGTGATCGAACTTAGCAAAAGGGCAAATAAGAGGATTTGCAGTAAATTCATTACAGTATGAATCTTGGAGATTGCGAGTTCAATACTCAGCTCCCGGAAAGCTAGCTGATGAAAAAGTGAAATCCAGAAACACGTCTTAGTAACCATCGTCGTTTGTAAACTTTGAAATTTGTCCCTAATATTTTTCTCTAATATCAATAACAAAAACAATTGTATAAGGCAATATGAGCATGTCTCGCTAATTAAATACAGATAATAATATTGATATAATAGTGAACAGCGGAAATACTGCTAATAAAATAAATACTATAAAAAATCCAGTGTTACTAAGCTATTAAGCGCTACTATAAATATTCCGCACAATTAGGATTAAAAAGCATATAGGAGTAGTATGTACCTTAATGGTACAGCTCCCGAAAATCTAGCAGGTGAAGAAGAGAAATTCAGAAACATGTCCTAGCAACCATCGCTGTTTGTAAACTATGCAAGTTTCCTCTAATATCAATAACGAAAACAATTGTATAAAGCAATATGAGCATATCTCGCTAATTAAATACAGATGTTAAGATTTATTGTTGAATAGTTGATTGTTTTTTTAAAGAAATTAATGTATTTTTTTATTTATCTTAGTCATCTTCAATGATTACAGCATCAATCCACTCATCCATCAATTGAATGAGAACGTTGAAGTTTAGAAATTTATAATGATGATAGTTTAGCACGAAAAATCTCTAAGGTGATTGAGGCTGAGGTTCTTTTTAAATTTGTGTGGTGTTGTTCTAATTCTTTCTCCAAATTTCCGGGCCTACTCCCAACCGCAGCCTCAAGGCTTTTTACTGGTAAATATTCTATTACAGAAATACAAAGGGTCAGCTTACCAAACCACTGCTAAAGCCGGCTCCGTTTTGGAAACGATTTACTAAAGGAATGTTGATGTTATTTGTCTCAAGATTAGAACATTGGAAATTCGGAATCACATTTTATTTTATGCTATTAACTGATTTACTTGTGTTTTAATAAAATAATTATAGTATTTGGGGGCAAAACTTTGTGTACAGTACCTAAATTATTGCATTTATCAACTAGTTATATAAATCAATTTCACGCACGCTTTTATAATAACATGATCCAATAATTAAAAGTATATATATTGCATAGTCGTAATCAGAGCTGCCGAACCCCTATACACTTGGAGCACTTTTGCTTTTGTTTCCCATGAATCCTAGGCACAGATACAAATTTACACTGTCACCCTGCTTGCGTTTCTTATGAACGTGTTAAGCACAAATTGACAAATAACAAGTAAGGAAGGCTAATTTCGGGTGTAACCGAACATACATGTAGGAAAATGAACCTAGGGTAACCCTGGAACATGTTTGTATGACATGTGTATCAAATGGAAGGTATTAAAGAGTATTTTAAGAGGGAGTGGGGGATAGTTCTATTGGTGGACGCCATTTAAGGATATCGCCATAAAGGTGGACCAGGGCCTGACTCTAGAATTTGTTTGTACGATATGGGTATCAAATGAAACGTGTTAATGAGTATTTTAAAAGGGAGTGGGCCTTAGTTCTATAGGTGGACGACTTTTCGAGATATCGCCATAAAGGTGAACCAGGGGTGACTCTAGAATTTGTTTGTACGATATGGGTATCAAATGAAAGGTGTTAATGAGTTTTTTAAAAGAGCGTGGGCCTTAGTTCTATAGGTGGACGCCTTTTCGAGATATCGCCATAAAGGTGGACCAGAGGTAACTCTAGAATTTGTTTGTACGATAAGGGTATTAAATGAAACGTGTTAATGAGTATTTTAAAAGGGAGTGGGCCTTAGTTCTATAGGTGGACGCCTTTTCGAGATATCGCCATAAAGGTGGACCAGGGGTGACTCTAGAATTTGTTTTTACGATATGGGTATCAAATGAAAGGTGTTAATGATTATTTTAAAAGGGCGTGGGCCTTAGTTCTATAGGTGGACGCCTTTTCGAGATATCGCCATAAAGGTGGACCAGGGGTGACTCTAGAATTTGTTTGCACGATATGGGTATCAAATGAAACGTGTTAATGAGTATTTTAAAAGGGAGTGGGCCTTAGTTCTATAGGTGGACGCCTTTTCGAGATATCGCCATAAAGGTGGACCAGGGGTGACTCTAGAATTTGTTTGTACGATATGGGTATGAAATAAAAGGTGTTAATGAGTTTTTTAAAAGGGCGTGGGCCTTAGTTCTATAGGTGGACGCCTTTTCGAGATATCGCCATAAAGGTGGACCAGGGGTGACTCTAGAATTTGTTTGTACGATATGGGTATCAAATGAAACGTGTTAATGAGTATTTTAAAAGGGAGTGGGCCTTAGTTCTATGGGTGGACGCCTTTTCGAGATATCGCCGTAAAGGTGGACCAGGGGTGACGCTGGAATTTGTTTGTACGATATGGGTATCAAATGAAAGGTGTTAATGAGTTTTTTAAAAGGGCGTGGGCTAGGGTGGTCCAAAACTCCAAAGTTTATTTTAGAGACCAAGGGACCATCCAATTTTGTTACATCTAACGAAAGATTAATCTATGCAAAATTTTAGCTCTGTAGAGCATATAGAAAGCAGTGCTCAGCAAGGTTTAGTTTTCATAAATTCTGTCCTTTTTAATTTTTTTGTTTTTAAGGATTCAGAAGTTAAAAAATGTGTGGTCTTCAATAAAGTTGATATTAAACATGTTATCAACCCCTTTTTTATTTCAGGCTTAAACTATACTTCAATAAAAATGAGTGCGCTTAAGACGCGTCAGGTAGACAGTGTTTACTTAATCGGTGTTAAGGACCTAGAACCTTTAACAAAGAAGAATCAACTTCCTACAACAAAATCAGTTTTGTTAAGATTCAATTTTTTCTTAAGTGGAATAAAATCTGTCAGGAACGCCAGTCATAGTACAATTGAAGAATTGAATAAAGTTTGGAGCAAAGCCCTAATCCCGACTAAATATACCAATGATTCGATTGAAAAACTTAAAAGTGTGCATTCACAGTGGCTATTCCTAAAGAAAAATAAAGGCAGAAGAACGGAAAAAGAAAGAACAAACGAACAATCATTTGTAGACAAAATCAAAAAGCTTTTTGATATTACCCATTCAGATGCTCTAATTCTCATAAAAATAGAACAAGATAAAAATTTTTTAATTGACCAAAGAACTGACAGAAAAATGATCATTTCATCTCAAGACAAAGAGTATATTAGAAATCAAGAACTACCACTAGAAAGAGTTGAAAAAAAGAGAAGAGAAAAGTTGGGGTCTGCTGCAAAATCCACTACTTCCATTGATATACCCGATGCTGGCTTAAATGATGTTTTAAATGCCAAAAGCAATTCAGAAAATGGTACTGATGATGAATTATATCAGCCTTCTTCCAAAAAAAAAATTGAAAAAGTTTTAGGCGGCAAGAACGAAGATGTTTCTGAACCAAAGGCTAAGAAGAGCTTTTTTGACATGAATGTGGCAGGGGCTTTATACAGGGATTAAGTGTCCGATCGTGAGGCTGTTAGGCTTATCATTTCTATTGCCGCTTTCAAGAAGTTCGATGAAAAGAAAACGAGAAGCAGCAAGGCACAATTTTTCGACAGAGATGATGTCAAATACATAAAAGAACCAATTGTTGTTCAAGGGGACAGCAAGATCTTGCCTGACATTTTAGGTTCAAAAAAAGTAGACAGACTACCAGTGCTAGTTTCCTATGGTGATGGAAATGAGAAACTGCTGGGGGTGCCAAAATTGGCTAGTGCAACAGGTACGAAAACTGGAGATACAGTACTTAAAACTCTTAAGACATGGCATCTCGATGATAAAGTCATTGTTATGGGCTTTTACGCAACAAGCGTCAACACTGGTATGAAGAAAGGTGTATGCAATTTCATTGAAAATGAGCTGAACAAAGAACTTCTATGGTTGCCATGTCGCCATCACATAATGGAAATAATTTTGAGCAAGGCATTTACATTAAGTTTGGGACCTTCAAGCTCTCCTGAAATTCCCATATTGAAGGAATCATGGAATAAAGTTGATCGATCAGACCAAACACCATTAATTTTTTCTCCTGGGGAAGCTGAGTTAAGAAATAGTTCCATCGAGTCCTTGAAAGTCGAGTCAAGAAAGATCTTTCTCGAGATGACTACCTCGAACTTATTGAACTGACTCTGTTGGTGTTGGGGCAACCAATAGAAAATATGCACTGGAGAGCACCTGGGCCAATATATCACGCTCGATGTATGGCTAAGCTTATTTATGCATATAAATTGCACCTTTTCCAAAATCAAGGATTTTATCATCTCAAAAACAAGGAGAAAAACATTTGGATAGATTTATCCCTTTTGGAGCACTTCTGTTCGTGAAAAACTGGGTAGAGACTCTAATCAGCACCAATGAAGCTTTAAAGTCCTAATGTTTTGGAAAGAGGCTGGAAAATACTGCGCAGTTCATGAAGAGATAGCTAAAACGATCAGAAAAACTTGCATTCACATTTGTGGTACCTATGCGACGAGCTGGTCGGATTATCACATTTTTCCACAAAAGTGAGCCATGAAAATTAAGTAAGCATTTTGAATAAGATGTCTCTCCCTGCACCGGAGAGAATGATTAGAGGAAATTCCCATTTACTAAGTGATGAATGTGAATTGGCAGATTTTGCTAATAGTAGAAAAATGTTGTGGTTTACTAAGCTACACATTAAGCAAAGCTTTTTGGACAAATACCCAAGTGAATGGGAACAGAAGTCAGAGTGGTCAATGACATCGCCGAAATAGGCATTAAACTAATTCAAGATTTTAACAAACTCACAAAAAATGATGAGGAGGAAAAACAGTTGTTGCGGCAGATTGTAGAGGCTAACCGAAAACAAGTTCCGACTGAACCAACAAAGAATTTCGTTTTAGAAAGCCTACAGAAACCGCCCACTTCCAAAGGAAAATTATAAAGACTTCATATTGATTATTTATATTCACAATAAAATGTACTTATTTTAAAGATGGTTCCTAATTTAAAACATGCATATATATTAAGGTTCTTGTATCCTAATATGTCTAATAATTTTTTTCAGAAATTTTAGAAAAATTCCAGTTTTCAGATTTTAAACAGCATTGAGCACGGCCTTCGAAATGTTCTATGACCCTGAAATTTGGCTCCTCACTTCTTTTATCAAATATAAAAGAATTGGAGGGTCCCTTGGCCATGACATTCAACTTGGGTTTTTACTAAAAGATCTTGAACCACCCTAGCGTGGGCCTTAGTTCTATAGGTGGACGCCTTTTGGAGATATCGCTATAAAGGTGGACCAGGGGTGACTCTAGAATTTGTTTGTACGATATGGGTATCAAATGAAAGGTGTTAATGAGTATTTTAAAAGGGAGTGGGCCTTAGTTCTACAGGTGGACGCCTTTTCGAGATATCGCCAAAAAGGTGAACCAGGGGTGACTCTATAATGTGTTTGTACGATATGGGTATCAAATTAAAGGTATTAATGAGAGTTTTAAAAGGGAGTGGTGGTAGTTGTATATGTGAAGGCGTTTTCGAGATATCGAACAAAATGTGGACCAGGGTGACCCAGACCATCATCTGTCGGGTACCGCTAATTTATTTATATATGTAATACCACAAACAGTATTCCTGCCAAGATTCCAAGGGCTTTTGATTTCGCCCTGCAGAACTTTTTCATTTTCTTCTACTAAATATGGTAAGTGTCACACCTATTTTACAAAGTTTTTTTCTAGTGTTATATTTTGCGTCAATAAACCAATCCAATTACCATGTTTCATCCCTTTTTTCGTATTTGGTATAGAATTATGGCATTTTTTTCATTGTTCGAAATTTTCGATATCGAAAAAGTGGGCGTGGTCATAGTCGGATTTCGGCCATTTTTTATACCAATACAAAATGAGTTCAGATAATTACGTGAACTGAGTTTAGTAAAGATATATCGATTTTTGCTCAAGTTATCGTGTTAACGGCCGAGCGGAAGGACAGACGGTTGACTGTGTATGAAAACTTGGCGTGGCTTCAAACGATTTCGCCCTTTTTCACAGAAAACAGTAATCGTCCTAGAGTCTAAGCCCCTACCAAATTTCACAAGGAGTGGTAAATTTTTGTTCGACTTATGGCATTAAAAGTATCCTAGACAAATTAATAGAAAAAGGGCGGAGCCACGCCCATTTTGAAATTTTCTTTTATTTTTGTATTTTGTGGCACCATATCATTACTGGAGTTGAATGTTGACATAATTTACTTATATACTTTATGTTAATAATAATGAGCTTAAAGGCCGTGGTTAAATAAAACACAATGTTTAAAATTTCATTGGTTTTTTTAATTTGTCAATATTTCGGCTTCAGTCTGAAGCCATCTTCAGGACTGTAAGTAAACACAAATGTATAAAAAGGGGGGCATTCATTTCAGATACATGGTCATTAAAATTTACGTTATGCAACTAGGTATACATATAAACGAGACACAACTTACACTTGTGGTTATTCTTTATCGACTGATCATATGTTCGGAAAACAAAAGTAAAATAAACATCAAAAATGTATACAATTTTAAAGTACAGTAAGTGTAAACTAAAATATGCACAAACAAATATATAGGGATACAAACAATAGATCAACGAATATGTCGTCATCCAACATTATGATTTGTTGATCCCAAGTATGCTGCTAGCGGAATAATTTCTGTAAGCTGCTTTCTTTCATGTGCGCCGTGAGACTTGCATTTTGTGTTGTTGCTTAAGCAATAAATTGCGATATGCATATGCGCATTGGTCTGTGTCACTTTTAAAATTAATTCTCTTATCATTAGGCGTGTTCATAATGTGGAGCATTTCCATGGTGAAGCGCTTATTATATTGTTTCTCTATGTCCAATATAGTAACATTCTGGAAATCGGGATAGTGGCCCGTATCCTTACAGTGGGCCGTTAAGGCCGTTTTATTTTCCGAAGCGTTGTTTCTAAGTTTAATATTGGACTTATGGCCGGAAATCCTTGTCTTTAATTTTAATTTTGTTGTCCCCACATATACCTTCTCGCATAAGTGAGACCCGTCACCGTTGCATGGGATTCTGTATATTAGGTTGGATTTCTCATCCTTTGGAATTCTGTCCTTTGTATTACTGTAAATTTGTTTCAATGTATTGTTGTATGTGAACGCTATTTTGACCTTTTCGTTGTCATATAAATCCGATCTCTTGATCCTCTCTGCTATTCTTGGGACATAGGTTATCGCTTTGTATATTTTGTTATTTGCTTCTTCAGGTTTACGTTCATTACGTGCTCTGGTATAGAAATTTCGGACCAGTTTATTGACCAAGCTACTTGGAAACTCATTATCCTCTAGAGTTTTTTTGATGATCGTGATATTCTTCTTGTGGTACATTCTGTCGCTTATTGTAAGTACCCGTCTTATGAAGCTTTTGGCGGTATTTATTATTGTACTTTTTTCGTGTTTTGAATAATAGTTAATTAGTCTTCCCGAAGCTGTGGGTTTTCTGTACCAGTCAATATATAACTTGTTGTTTCTCCTATTGATTAACGTGTCCAAGTACGGTAGTTGACCATCTTTCTCAACCTCTATTGTAAATTTAATGTTTCTGCTGTAGCTGTTGAGTTCAGTGAGAATGTTTCCAATTTGTTCAGTTTTTACAATGGCAAATAAGTCATCTACATACTTTGTAAGTAGGCGTGGTTTGCTAGTAGTTTCATTTTCGAATCTTGTTAGCAGCTCCTCCATGACAATGTCAGCTATGACTGGGGAGGCTGGTGAGCCCATGGGCATTCCTGTACGTTGTTCGTATATTTTTTCATTGTATTTAAAATATCGATTCTCTTTTATGCAAAATTTCACCATTGTGATAAATAGTTCCCTTGTTAAGGATGTATATTCTTTTATGTTTTCCCACTTTGCGGATATGATTTCAATGGCTAAATCAACCGGAATGCTTGGGAACAAGGAGACTACGTCCAAGGAAACAAGGCTTTCATCATCATAAATATATGTGCCATTGACCTTACTTTTAAATTCTGCTGAGTCATCGACATTATATTTAGAAGAACAAGTAATATTTTTGAGTATTCTCACGACATATTTACAGAGGTTGTATGACGGGGAGTCGATAGATGAACAAATAGGTCGGAGTGGTATACCTTCTTTATGAATTTTTGGTAATCCATAGATTCTGGGAGTAATAGCATTTTTACACAGTAGCTTGTTCTTTTCTTGGATATCTATGGCACCGCTGTTGAACATCCTTTGAACAATCTCATTGTTTTTGTCTTGTAGCTTGTTCGTCGGATCGCGTTTTAAAACTTATATACTGTAAAGATATTAACTTTTTTTTATACTCAGTTGAGCAGAGCTCACAGAGTATATTAAGTTTGATTGGATAACGGTTGATTGTACATATATAAAGGAATCGAGATAGATATAGACTTCCATATATCAAAATAATCAGGATCGAAAAAAAATTTGATTGAGCCATGTCCGTCCGTCCGTCCGTTAACACGATAACTTGAGTAAATTTTGAGGTATCTTGATGAAATTTGGTATGTAGGTTCCTGAGCACTCATCTCAGATCGCTATTTAAAATGAACGATATCGGACTATAACCACGCCCACTTTTTCGATATCGAAAATTTCGAAAAACCGAAAAAGTGCGATAATTCATTACAAAAGACAGATAAAGCGACGAAACTTCGTAGATCAGTTGAGCTTATGACGCAGAATAGAAAATTAGTAAAATTTTGGACAATGGGCGTGGCACCGCACACTTTTAAAAGAAGGTAATTTAAAAGTTTTGCAAGCTGTAATTTGGCAGTCGTTGAAGATATCATGACGAAATTTGGCAGGAACATTACTCCTATTACTATATGTACGCTGAATAAAAATTAGCAAAATCGGAGAAGGACCACGCCCACTTTTAAACAAAAAATTTTTTTAAAGTAAAATTTTAACAAAAAATTTAATATCTTTACAGTATATAAGTAAATTATGTCAACATTCAACTCCAGTAATGATGTGGTGCAACAAAATACAAAAATAAAAGAAAATTTCAAAATGGGCGTGGCTCCGCCCTTTTTCATTTAATTTGTCTAGGATACTTTTAACGCCATAGATCGAACAAAAATTAACCAATCCTTTTAAAATTTGGTAGGGGCTTAGCTTTTATGATGTTAACTGTTTTCTGTGAAAATGGGCGGAATCGGTTGATGCCACGCCCAGTTTTTATACTCAGTCGTCCATCTGTCCTTCCGCATGGCCGTTAACACGATAACTTGAGCAAAAATCGACATATCTTTAATGAACTTAGTTCACGTGCTTACTTGAACTCACTTTATCTTGGTATAAAAAATGAACGAAATCCGACTATGCCACGCCCACTTTTTCGATATCGAAAATTACGAAAAATGAAAAATATATCATAATTCTATACCAAATACGAAAAAAGGGATGAAACATGGTAAGGTAATTGGATTGTTTTATTGACGCGAAATATAACTTTAGAAAAACCTTTATAAAATGGTTGTGACACCTACCATATTAAGTAGAAGAAAATGAAAAAGTTCTGCAGGGCGAAATAAAAAACCCTTAAAATCTTGGCAGGTATTACATATATAAATAAATTAGCGGTATCCAACAGATAATGTTCTGGGTCACCCTGGTCCACATTTTGGTCGATATCTGGAAAACGCCTTCACATATACAATTACCACCACTCCCTTTTAAAACTCTCATTAATACCTTTAATTTGATACCCATATCGTACAAACTCATTCTAGAGTCACCCCTGGTCCACCTTTATGGCGATATCTCGAAAAGGCGTCCACCTATAGAACTAAGCCCCACGCCCTTTTAAAATACTTATTAACACCTTTCTTTTGATACCCATATTGTACAAACAAATTCTAGGGTCACCCCTGCTCCACCTTTATGGCGATATCTCGAAACGGCGTCCACCTATGGAACTAAGGATTACTCCCTTTTAAAATACTCATTAGCACCTTTATTTTGATACCTATATTGTACAAACAAATTCTAGGGTCACCCCTGGTCCACCTTTATGGCGATATCTCGAAAATGCGACCACCTATACAACAACCACCACTCCCTTTTAAAACCCTCATTAATACCTTTAATTTGATACCCATATCGTACAAACACATTCTAGAGTCACCCCTGGTCCACCTTTGTGGCGATATTTCGAAACGGCGTCCACCTATAGAACTAAGCCCCACGCCCTTTTAAAATACTCATTAACACCTTTCTTTTGATACACATATTGTACAAACAAATTCTAGGGTCACCCCTGCTCCACCTTTATGGCGATATCTCGAAACGGCGTCCACCTATAGAACTAAGGCTCTGGGTCACCCTGGTCCACATTTTGGTCGATATCTGGAAAACGCCTTCACATATACAATTACCACCACTCCCTTTTAAAACTCTCATTAATACCTTTAATTTGATACCCATATCGTACAAACTCATTCTAGAGTCACCCCTGGTCCACCTTTATGGCGATATCTCGAAAAGGCGTCCACCTATAGAACTAAGCCCCACGCCCTTTTAAAATACTCATTAACACCTTTCTTTTGATACACATATTGTACAAACAAATTCTAGGGCCACCCCTGCTCCACCTTTATGGCGATATCTCGAAACGGCGTCCACCTATAGAACTAAGGCCCACTCCCTTTTAAAATACTCATTAACACCTTTCGTTTGATGCCCATATTGTACAAACAAATTCTAGGGTCAACCCTGGTCCACCTTTATGGCGATATCTCGAAACGGCGTCCACCTATGGAACTAAGGATTACTCCCTTTTAAAATACTCATTAACACCTTTCTTTTGATACCCATATTGTACAAACAAATTCTAGGGTCACCTCTGGTCCACCTTTATGGCGATATCTCGAAACGGCGTCCACCTATGGAACTAAGGATTACTCCCTTTTAAAATACTCATTAACACCTTTCATTTGATACCCATATCGTACAAGCGCATTCTAGAGTCAACCCTGATCCACCTTTATGTCTATATCCCTAAATGGGGTCCACCTATAGAACTATGGCCCACTCCCTCATAAAATACTCTTTAATGCCTTTCATTTGATACGCATGTCATACAAGCACTTTCCAGGGTTTCCCTCGGTTCATTTTTCTACATGGTTATTTTCCCTTATGTTGTCACCATAGCTCTCAACTGAGTATGTTATGTTCGGTTACACCCGAACTTAACCTTCCTTACTTGTTTTAATTTGACTTTAAAAAAATTTTTTTTTTAAAGTGGGCGTGGTCGTTCTCCGATTTTGCTAATTTTTACTAAGCATACATGTAGTAATAGGAGTAACGGTCCTGCCAAATTTCATCACGATATCTTCTTCAACGACTGCCAAATGACAGCTTGCAAAACTTCTAAATTACATTCTTTTAAAAGTGGGCGGTGCCACGCCCATTGTCCAAAATTTTACTATTTCCTATTCCGCGTCATAAGTTTAACTCACCTACCAAGTTTCATCGCTTTATTTATCTTTGGTAATAATTATCACACTTTTTCGATTTTTCGAAATTTTCGATATCGAAAAAGTGGGCGTGATCCGATAGTCCGATATCGTTCATTTTAAATAGCGATCTGAGATGAATACCCAGGAACCTACATACTAGATTTCATCAAGATACCTCAAAAGTTACTCAAGTTATCATGTTAACGGGCGGGCGGACGGACGGACGGACGGACTGACGGACATAGCTCTATCAAATTTTTTTTCGATACTGATGATTTTGATATATGGAAGTCTATATCTATCTCGATTCCTTTATACCTGTACAGCCAACCGTTATCCAATCAAAGTTAATATACTGTGTGAGCTCTGCTCAACTGAGTATAAAAATTATTCAAATTATTATGGCACTGAAAAAATTTTAAATCAAAATGGATTCATAAATAGAATTAAAAGCGGACGGAACTAAAGAATCGCTGAACAGAAATATATTTCCATATGTATTTAATTAGCGAGCTTTGCTCATATTGATTTATACTATGGTTTTTATACTCAGTTGAGCAGAGCTCACAGAGTATATTAACTTTGATTGCATAACGGTTGGTTGTACAGGTATAAAGGAATCGAGATAGATATAGACTTCCATATATCAAAATCATCAGTATCGAAAAAAAATTCGATTGAGCCATGTCCGTCCGTTCGTCCGTCCTTCCGTCCGTCTGTCCGTTAACACGATAACTTGAGTAAATTTTGAGGTATCTTAATGAAATTTGGTATGTAGGTTCCTGGGCACTCATCTCAGATCGCTATTTAAAATGGAGGATATCGGACAATAACCACGCCCACTTTTTCGATATCGAAAAATCGAAAAAGTGCGATAATTCATTACCAAATACGCATTAAGCGATGAAACTTGGTAGATGAGTTGAGCTTATGACGCAGAATAGAAAACTAGTAAAATATTGGACAATGGGCGTGGCACCGCCCACTTTTAAATGAAGGTAATTTAGAAGTTTTGCAAGCTGTAATTTGGCAGTCGTTGAAGATATCATGATGAAATTTGGCAGGAACGTTACTCTTATTGCTTTATGTCTGCTTCTTAAAAATTAGCAAAATCGAAGAACGACCGCGCCCACTTTTTAAAAAAAATTTTTTTTAAATTCAATTTTTAAAAGAAAAGTTAATATCTTTACAGCATATATGTAAATTATGCCAACATTCAACTCCAGTAATGATATGGTGCAACAAAATACAAAAATAAAAGAAAATTTCAAAATGGGCGTGGCTCCGCCCTTTTTCATTTAATTTGTCTAGGATGCTTTTAATGCCATAAGTCGAACAAAAATTAACCAATCCTTGTGAAATTTTGTAGAGGCTTAGCTCCTAGGACGATAACTGTTTTCTGTGAAAAAGGGCGAAATCGGTTGAAGCCACGCCCAGTTTTTATACACAGCCGATCGTCTGTCCTTCCGCTCGGCCGTTAACACGATAACTTGAGCAAAAATCGATATATCTTTACTAAACTCAGTTCACGTACTTATTTATCTGAACTCACTTTGTATTGGTGTAAAAAATGGCCGAAATCCGACTATGACCACGCCCACTTTTTCGATATCGAAAATTACGAAAAATGAAAAAAATGCCATAATTATATACCAAATACAAAAAAGCATTGAAACATGGTAATTTTATTGGTCTATTGACGCAAAATATAACTTTAGAAAAAAACTTGGTAAAATGGGTGTGACACCTACCATATTAAGTAGAAGAAAATGAAAAAGTTTTGCAGGGCGAAATCAAAAGCCCTTGGAATCTTGGAAGGAATACTGTACGTGGTATTACATATATAGATAAATTAGCGGTACCCGACAGATGATGTTCTGGATCACCCTGGTCCACATTTAGGTAGATATCTCGAAAACGCCTTCACATATACAACTAAGGGCCACTCCCTTTTAAAACCCCCATTAATACCTTTAATTTGATACCCATATCGTACAAACACATTCTAGAGTCACCCCTAGTCCACGTTTATGGCGATATCTCGAAAAGGCGTCCACATATAGAACTAAGGCCCACTCCTTTTTAAAATACTCATTAACACCTTTCATTTGATACCCATATCGTACAAACAAATTCTAGAGTCACCCCTGGTCCACCTTCATGTCGATATCTCGAAAAGGCGTTCGCCTATAGAACTAAGGCCCACGCGTTTTTAAAATACTCATTAACACCTTTCATTTGATACCCATATCGTACAAAAACACTCTAGAGTCACCCCTGGCCCACCTTTATGGCGATATCTCGAAAAGGCATCCACCTATAGAACTAAGGCCCACTCCCTTTTAAAATACTCATTAACACCTTTCATTTGATACCCATATCGTATAAACAAATTCTAGAGTCACCCCTGGTCCACATTTATGTCGATATCTCGAAAAGGCGTCCACCTATAGAACTAAGGCCCACGCCCTTTTAAAATACTCATTAACACCTTTCATTTGATACCCATATCGTACAAACAAATTCTAGAGTCACCCCTGGGTCAACCAAGGTCCACTTTTATAACGATATTCCGAAATGCGTCCACCTATAGAACTTAGGCCCACTCCCTTTTAAAATACTCATTAACACCTTTCATTTGATACCCATATAGTACAAACAAATTCTATAGTCACTCCTGGTCCACGTTTATGGCGATATCTCGAAAAGGCGTCCACATATAGAACTAAGGCCCACGCCCTCTTAAAATACTCATTAACACCTTTCATTTGATACTCATACCATACAAACAAATTCTAGAGTCACCCCTGGTCCATCTTTATGGCGATATCTCGAAAAGGCGTACATCTATAGAACTTAGACCCACGCTTTTTTAAAATACTCATTAATACCTTTCATTTGATACCCATATCGTACAAAATAAATTCTAGAGTCACCCCTGGTCCACCTTTATGGCGATATCTCGAAAAGACGTCCACCTATAGAACTTAGGCCCACTCCCTTTTAAAATTATCATTAACACATTTCATTTGATACCCGTATCGTACAAACAAATTCTCGAGTCAGGCCTGGTCCACCTTTATGGCGATATCCCTAAATGGCGTTCATCTATAGATCTATGGCCCACTTCCTCTTAAAATACTCTTTAATACCTTCCATTTGATACACATGTCATACAAACACATTCCAGGGTTACCCTAGGTTCCTTTTACAATATGGTGATTTCCCTTACTTTGTCTCCACAGCTCTCAACTGAGTATGTAATGTTCGGTTACACCCGAACTTAGCCTTCCTTACTTGTTGTTATTGATATTAGATATTTTACAAAGCTTTCAAAAGCGCGCCTAAAAATCATATCCACACTATTAGGTATAAACTACATATAGAGTGTATGGGCCTACATGGTGATTAAAAGGAATAGAAACAAAAAGGCAACTTTAGAGACCAATTGTACAGCGAACAACGGGACATTCATATGGCTCAGCAGCTAAAGGCATCTGCCTTTGCACTGATATGAATGTTGGAGATTCGTGTTCAATGCTCAGCTCCCGAAAAGCTAGCTGATGAAGAAATGAAATTCAGAAACATGTCCTAGTAACCATCGACGTTTGTAAACATACAATTTTTCTCTAATATCAATAACAAAAAAGAAATATATTTCATTTCATTTCATTTTCATTTCATTTCAAAAAAAAAGGCCCGCACTCGAATGCCAAACGGCGAGCAGGTACCTTTCGCATGATGGCCCATATACGGTACAACTACTGTCGACTTTGAAGGTTCATTACTCAAAAAGTTATAAAGATATCGATATCTGGTTTTTAACAATTTCTAGATCGAAGTTTCATTTGTTATTTGTCTCACATATTACAATAGTTTATTATTTTTCATGATATTGAATTTTCATTGGATATATTAATTTCTGTGGTGTTGAGAATCGGATGCCTTTAAGTTACAACGTCAACCATTTACGTGCAAAGCATTTTATTCAGGCAGTATTTCGAAAGTTTTTACACACAATTTTCAATTCAAGCTTTGAGGAAGTAAATAAATTACTTTCAATGAAACTCGGATAAAACACTTATTAGACATTTAAAACGAAGACATAAGTTTAAAATTTGACTGCTGACAAAAAAGTTTAAGGACTGCTGCCAAAAGTTTCAGTAGTGCAATTCGTTGCAGACTGACATACCTCCCTCCCTAACTGGGTATTAACGTATGCGCTTATCAACGTTTTTCAAGAAAACAAAAAATACAATTCTTGTTATGGAATGAATAGACACATTTTTGAACGATGGCAGTAATAACGGTTATGTGCACAAGGGTATTTGATGCAGAAATTGATGCTTATGTTTTTCGTGATTACCCCTGATTTGGTCAATTTCTCAAAAAAGATACATTATTCCGAACTGGACAGTTAAAGTTAGTATTTTTGGGTTGCTTTCGCTTCTTCGTACCAATTCACTGAGTGAACCTGTGTGTTGGATAAAATATGGCTAAGATCAATGTCTGTAATATTAAATTTTATGAAACGTATGTTCTGATAAAACTATAGCTTAAGGTTAATGTTTGAGAATAAAATTTATTGGCCAAATGTCAAACCCAAGAGTTTTTATTTTTTAAGAGCCATCAAAGCAACAACAAAGCAACGAATTCATGCCGAATGTTTTCTCAAGGAAGTTTTGGTTATTTTTCTTTAACTGCATCCTTTATATATATTCGGTGTAGTGATTTTGCGTAATTACGATTTTTAGAAAGAGAATTAATTAATTCATTTAATATAATCAATAAAACAAACATAAATATGCCACGAAAATATATAGAAGGCATTTTTATAAACATATCTGACAAAAAAAACCAGCGACTACCTTGAGAAAACATCGAGTAATTTGTCAAATAACAAATAAAAACTCTTTGGTCAAACCACACTTTGTAACTTCAAACCAAAACTTTCCAAATATTTAAAATTATAATTTATATTTTTTCAAATAACAAAAAAACTTCAGTGTGCATACAATTTTGTCATGTATTGTGATTTGCATTTCAATACAAAAATTCTGAGCAACACTAGTAATATTAACAAGTAAGGAAGTCTAAGTTCGGGTGAAACTGAACATTACATACCCATCTGTACACTTGAAATGCTGTTGTTGTTTGTTTTGTGTGCTTAATAGTGTTACAAGGCTGCGCAATAATACATATACATATGGTTCTATTCTAAACTAAAACAATCAAATTTTTGATATATGGAAGTCTGTATTTATCTCGATTCCTTTATACCTGTACAACAATTGTTATCCAATCAATGTACGTCCGTCCGTCCGTCCGTCTGTCCATTAACACGACAACTTGAGTAGATATTGAGATTAACTTCACCAAATTTGGTACACGAGCAACATGGGTATCAAACGAAAAGTGATAATGATTGGGCCTTAGTTTTATAGGTGGACGCCTTTTCGAGATATCGCCATAAAGGTGCACCAGGGGTGACTATATAATGTGTTTGTACGATATCGGTATCAAATTAGAGGTATTAGTGAGGGTTTTAAAAGGGAGTGGTGGTAGTTGTATATGTGACGGCGTTTTCGAGATATCGACCAAAATGTGGAGCAGGGTGACCCAGAAAATCATCTGTCGGCTACCGCTAATTTATATATATATGTAATACCACGAACAGCATTCCTGCCGAGATTCCAAGGGCTTTTGATTTCACCCTACAAAACTTTTTCATTTTCTTCTACTTAATATGGTAGGTGTAACACCCATTTTACACAGTTTTTTTCTAAAGTTATATTTCGCGTCAATAAACCTATCCAATTACCATGTTTCATCCCTTTTTTCGTATTTGGTATAGAATTATGGCATTTTTTCATTTTTCTTAATTTTCGATATCGAAAAAGTGTGCGTGGTCATAGTCGGATTTCGGCCATTTTTTCTACCAATACAAAGTGAGTTCAGATAAGTGCGTGAACTGAGCTTAGTAAAGATATATCGATTTTTGCTCAAGTTATCGTATTAACGGCCGAGCGGAAGGACAGACGGTCGACTGTGTATAAAAACTGGGCGTGGCTTCAACTGATTTCGCCCATTTTCACAGAAAATAGTTATCGTCCTAGAACCTAAGCCCCTACCAAATTTCACAAGGATTGGTAAATTTTTGTGCGACTTATGGCATT
Organism: Eurosta solidaginis; assembly: GCF_040869045.1. Classification (NCBI taxonomy): domain Eukaryota; kingdom Metazoa; phylum Arthropoda; class Insecta; order Diptera; family Tephritidae; genus Eurosta; species Eurosta solidaginis. Next base: position 162,395,987 of record NC_090320.1, on the reverse strand, counting down.
AAAAGTATCCTAGACAAATTAAATGAAAAAGGGCGGAGCCACGCCCATTTTGAAATTTTCTTTTATTTTTGTATTTTGTTGCACCATATCATTACTGGAAGTGAATATTTTGATAATTTACTTATATACTGTAAACATATTAAGTTTTTTGCTAAAATTTGACTTAAAAAAATTTTTTTTAAATGGGCGTGGTCGTTCTCCGATTTTGCTAATTTTTATTAAGCATACATATAGTAATAGGAGTAACGTTTCTGCCAAATTTCATCATGATATCTTCAACGACTGCCAAATTACAGCTTGCAAAACTTTTAAATTACATTCTTTTAAAAGTGGGCGGTACCACGCCCATTGTCCAAAATTTTACCAATTTTCTATTCTGCGTCATAAGTTCAACTCACCTACCAAGTTTCATCGCTTTATCCGTCTTTGGTAATGAATTATCGCACTTTTTCTGTTTTCCCAAATTTTCGATATCGAAAAAGTGGGCGTGGTTATAGTCCGATATCGTTCATTTTAAATATCTGAAATGAGTGGCCAGGAACGCACATACCAAATTTCATCAAGATACCTCAAAATTGACTCAAGTTATCGTGTTAACGGGCGGTCGGACGGACGGACATGGCTCAATCAAATTTTTTTTCGATATTGATCATTTTGATATATGGAAGTCTATATCTATCTCGATTCCTTTATACCTGTATAACCAACCGTTATCCAATCAAAGTTATTATACTCTGTGAGCTCTGCTCAACTGAGTATAAAAACAATGTAAGACGCGATAACCTCGGAAGAGATTTTAGGCCGAGCTTCGCTTCCAATTTGCGTCGTGCTCCTTTTTAATTTATCCTACAAATTTGCGGGAGACCTACTTGTTTTATGCCGACTCCGAACGGCATATGCAAGCAGATGAGTTGTCACTGAGAGCTTTTCATGGCAGAAATACACTCGGAGTGCTTGCCAAACACTTCCGAGGGACGACCCCCGCTTAGAAACATTTTCTTCTAATTGAAAAATATTTTTTCTAAAGTTTTTAATGTTGCTTTGCCCGGGGCGTGAACCCAGGATCCTCGGTGTGGTAGGCGGAGCACGCTACCATCACACACGGCGGCCGCCATAACTCGAAGAAAAATTAGTTCAGAATAGAACCATATGTATATGTATTATTGCGCAGCCTTGTAGTTTATTATTATTATTTGTGTATTAAGCACACAAAACAAACAACAACAGCATTTCAAGTATACAGCTGGGTATGTAATGTTCGGTTTCACCCGAACTTAGAATTCTTTACTTGTTTTGATATAATTTCATATGAGCTATCTATCAAATATGCTGACGGTAACTTTGGCACTTACTCAATTTTGACTTTGGCTATGCCCCATTCTTATTATATGTACATATGTATGTACATGAGCGAATATTTACCACATATGCCTGAATATATATAAATCCTTTTTTGTGGTATTATTGCTACATGTATATACTAAACACTAAGCCGTTCGTTACATATACCTTTCTTGGAAATAGTAAGTGGCCAGGCGGAACATAATAAATTTTGGTCTAATAATAAGCTGTGCAAAATATCATTTGAATTGAAAGATCTTAGAACTCCCACGTTGCATTTGACATTTTTTTAAGCCATATGCCTTCTGGGTGCATCAGCTTAAACAAAATAATTGATAACGGTCAATTTTTAAATTATTTACTGCGTACAAAACTCACAGAAATAGATTATGAAGGTAAAAATAAGAACAAATATATTGGGTCTGAGATTCCTCGAAGATATCGACTTTCAAAAGAGATGAAAATGCCAATTTCGTACTGTTTAAAAAACCTCCAATGTTTCATAAGGAATTGCGAAAACGAGGATCTTTTTTGCCCTAACATTTCGCCATATAAGGTTTTTCAATCAGACCAACAGTTTATGAGCTATTCCTAGACTTATGCGAGAAAAAGAGCACAATTCCGAATCGCATTATAATATCTTACAAAATACATCGATAAAGAACAATCATTTGGTTTTATTTTGGTGAGGTAGCAAAGCTCCAGCATTTTCACATCAAACCGATGTGAACCATTTTCAAATCAGACCAGAAATAGCAAACTTATGGCAAATTTAGTAAAGTAATATAGCTTCATTTAGTATATCGACGCTGTACAGAACATGTAATCGAAGTTTGATCAAATTTGGCATAACTTTGGCACTTGTTGATTGTTTGACTAAATATGATATGGAATTGATTAAGCTTTGATACTTAATCGTTCCAATATACATCTTTAGTACTAGGTACCACAAAATGTAACCAAAACATTTGCTCCTTATTTAGGTATTTTGCAACGTACTATTCGACGAATCTAAATTATGGTCTATTTCTCGTTTAAATGTACGAGTATCTCCTAAGATATTTGTCTGATTCAAAAATATTATATGACAGGATTTAAGGGCGAAAGAAGATCTATAGTGGGGTGAAAATCGTTTTCCAAGTTCCATATAAAAATCCGAAGATTTTTTGAGTAGTACGAAACTAGCGTTTTGCTGTTTTATGGAGATCGATAACTTCGCGAAATCTCAGACCCAATACAATCTTTCTTATTTTAACCTTCACAATATAATCCTGTGAGTTTTTTTCAAGTAATTAATGATTGATAAATTATGGGTTACAAATTACTTAATATAATCTGGTGCACTCTAAATGTATGTGGTTTTGAAAAATTTCAAATGCAACGTGGCAGTTTCAAGAGGTTTCTTATTCGAATGAAACTTTGCACAGCTTATTTTTAGGCCACAATTCATCATAATCCGCCCGACAAAGGAATTTTTTTTTAACGGACAGTTTATAAAACACAGCATTTACTAAGCACACAACAATGTAATTCTTCATAATTGTCAACTTTGTATTTAAAACATTTAATATTGGTAATTTATTCCGCGCACTCATCCAGGTAGAGTTCTCACAAGCATTTAAAAGAATTACGAAATTGTTCAAAATCCCATAGGCTAACATTGGTAAAGTGGCAGGCATTATTTACCGTGGCCGCCTGCTGTTATGCGCGTGCCACACACTTCTTTTCGGACGTGCGCGGACATAAATACTTATGTAAAAACATATGTATATACATAAGTCTCCATTTTATTTAACAGAAGTAAAAAGATTCAGTTGTTTAAAATATTTATTTCATGAGACAAAACTCGCGGATCTGAGCGAATATGTATTTTAATTCTGCAAAAAAATGTATTTCATTATTACATACATACCTACCTTACATAAAACTATTACTACCTGTTGCATGTTGTTTTTGATGTGTAAACATATTTGCCCAGGGTATGGAGGAATCCCGTAAGCTTAAGCGTAACCGTAGTCTTTGTAAGAGGAATGCTATATGGGGTACATGAAGAATGTAAATACATGCGCAGTGTGTCGTAATGGTGTGTGAACTCTTTGGAGTACTAGAGAATATGTATGCATGAAATTAAATTAAAATAAACTAAGTTAAGTTAATCTAAATAAAATTAAATTAAAATAAATATTATTAAAGTAAATTATCTATATTAATTATATAAAAATACGTCTATGGAAAATGTTTGTAAAGGCTAATTTCAAGAAGTACTCAACCAATTTTTATGAACTTTTTTTAGAAGAAAGGATTGACACATTGAAGAGTTGGCAATCGAGTGGCATTTAAATTTTTTCCATTTTCACAAATTAAACCCCCTTATTTTTAGGATAACGTTGATTAAAACCCTCAAATAATGAAAGCATAAGACTTTTCTTTCATTGCTTTGTTTTTATACCCAGCTGTATTTGTACACAGGGTATTATAACTTTGATTGGATAACGGTTGGTTGTACAGGTATAAAAGAATCGAGATAGACATAGACTTCCATTTATCAAAATCATCAGTATCGAAAAAAAATTTGATTGAGCCATGTCCGCCCGTCCGTTAACACGATAACTTTAGTAAATATGGATATATATATAACGTTTTGGAAAACACAAAAAACCTGATTATTTAGTAAATAATACACCTATAATGTTGAAATTTGACCTGTGGACTGATATTGAGACTTTTTTTAAATGGGCGTGGCACCGCCCAGTTGTGATAAAATCAATTTTACAAATATTATTAATCATAAATCAAAAATCTTTAAACCTATCGTAACAAACTTCCTCAGAGAGGTTGCCTTTACTATAAGGAATGCTTTGAAGAAAAATTAACGAAATCGGTTAAGACCCACTCCCACTTTTATAAAAAAGATTTTTAAAAGGTTCGTGGACGAATAAAATAAGCTATATCTTTGCAAAAAAGAGCTTTATATCAATGGTATTTCATTTCCCAAGTGAATTTATAACAGTGATTAGGAAAAACTTCAAATTTTAAAAATTGGGCGTGACATCGCCCCTTTTATGACTAAGCAATTTTCTATGTTTCGGGAGCCATAACTCGAAGAAAAATTAACGGATCGTAATATAATTGGGTACAAAGGTGTTCCCTATAGCAGCAGATATTTCTAGAAAAAATTAACGAGATCGGTTAAAGACCACGCCCACATTTATATAAAACATTTTTAAGAGGGTCGTAGACGAAAATAATAAGCTATATCTTAGCGAAAAAGAGCTTTGTATCAATAGAATTTTACTTTCTAAATTGAATTATAGCATTAAATTGGAAAACACTAAAATTTTTGAAAAAGGGTGTGGCACCGCCCCTTTTTTGTCTAAGCAATTTTCGATGTTTCGGGAGCCATAACTCGGAGAAAAATTTATTGTAACAAAATTGGGTACACATATTTTCCTTATAGCAGGAAATATTTCTTGTAAAAATGGATAAGATTGGTTAAGGACCACGCCCACGTTTATATAAATGACTTTAAAAAGGATCGTAAAATCATCTGTATAATCAGAAAAGATTATGAAAAATTCAAAAAAGATTTACAGATCATGATTTTAGTTCAGAATAGAACCATATGTATATGTATTACTGCGCAGCCTTGTAACACTATTAAGCAAACAAAATAAACAACAACAGCATTTCAATTGTACAGCTGGGTATGTAATGTTCGTTTTCACCCGAAATTATACTTCCGTACTTGTTTGTAATAAGAAACACATCTAAGGACACACTGAGCTGCACCACACCACGCGGCCAAATATCATTTGCATGTATTCTAATGAAGCAATTTACACCTAGCGGAAGCAGCCCTGTGCCGTCTGGATTTGGTTTCAGTGTACTTAAGGAAATGAAAAAAATCTTAGTTAATAACACGAAACTTTGATGGGGATCGATTTTAAGTCTCATTACATGACGTTTTTATATATGAGTATTTTATCATAAAGTCATAAACAAAGAAGTTATAGCAAATAAAAAAATTTTATATATGTATGGGAAAAATCACATTTTTACCGTTAACGCATTTTCCTCACATCTCTTCAAAACTTGATTAATTTATTTATATAGTTGGGGTTAAATACTATGCAATGTACTCGGTTTCATGGTTCGAAAAGTTTCGAGTTTTTATACTCAGTTGAGCAGGGCTCACAGAGTATATTAACTTTGATTGGATAACGGTTGGTTGTACAGGTATAAAGGAATCGAGATAGATATAGACTTCCATATATCAAAATCATCAGTATCGAAAAAAAATTTGATTGAGCCATGTCCGTCCGCCCGTTCGTCCGTCCGTCCGTCTGTCCGTTAACACGATAACTTGAGTAAATTGTGAGGTATCTTGATGCAATTTGGTATGTAGATTCCTGGGCACTCATCTCAGATCGCTATTTAAAATGAACGATATCGGAATATAACCACGCCCACTTTTTCGATATCGAAAATTTCGAAAAACCGAAAAAATGCGATAATTCATTGCCAAAGGCGGTTAAAGCGATGAAACTTGGTAGATGGGTTGACGTTATGACGCAGAATAGAAAATTAGTAAGATTTTGGACAACGGGCGTGGCACCGCCCACTTTTACAAGAAGGTAATTTAAAAGTTTTGCAAGCTGTAATTTAGCATTCGTTGAAGATATCATGATAAAATTTGGCAGGAACGTTAATATTTTACTATATATGTGCTAAGTAAAAATTAGCAAAATTGGATGAAGAACACGCCCACTTTTTTAAAAAAATTTGTTTAAAATTCAAATTTTAACAAAAAATTTAATATCTTTACTGTATATAAGTAAATTAAGTCAAAATTCAACTCCAGTAATGATATGATGCAACAAAATATAAAAATAAAAGAAAATTTCAAAATGGGCGTGGCTCCGCCCATTTTCATTTAGTTTGTCTAGAATACTTTTAATGCCATAAGTCGAACAAAAATTTACCAATCCTTCTCAAATTTGGTAGGGGTATAGATTCTATGATGGTAACTGTTCTCTGTAAAAATGGGCGAAATCGGTGTAAGCCACGCCCAGTTTTTATACACAGCCCACCGTCTGTCCTTCCTCTCGGCCGTTAACACAATAACTTGAGCAAAAACCGATATATCTTTACTAAACTTAACCCACGTACTTATCTGAACTCACTTTATCTTGGTATAAAAAATGGCCGAAATCCGACCATAACCACGCCCACTTTATCGATATCGAAAATTACGAAAAATGAAAACAATGCCATAATTCTATACCAAATACGAAAAAAGTGATGAAACATAGTAACTGGATTGGTTTATTGACGCAAAATATAACTTTGGAAAAAACTTTGTAAAATGGGTGTGACACCTACCATATTAAGTAGAAGAAAATGAAAAAGTTTTACAAGGCGAAATCAACAACCCTTGGAATCTTGGCAGGAATACTGTTAGTGGTATTGCATATATAAATAAATTAGCAGTACCCGACAGATGATTTTCTGGATCACCTGGTCCACATTTTGGTCGATATCGCGAGAACGCCTTCACATATACATCTAAGGGCCACTCGCTTTTAAAACCCTCATTAATACCTTTAATTTGATATCCATATCGTACAAACACGTTCTAGAGTCACCCCTGGCCCACCCTAATGGCGATATCTCGAAAACGCGTCCACCTATAGACCTAATGCCCATTCCCTCTTAAAATGCTCAGTAACACATTTCGTTTGATACCCATATCGTACAAACAGTCTAGAGTCACCCCTGGCCCACCCTAATGGCGATATCTCGAAAAGGCGTCCACATATAGACCTAATGTCCACTCCCTCTTAAAATGCTCAGTAACACCTTTCGTTTGATACCCATATCGTACAAACATTCTAGAGTCACCCCTGGCCCACCCTAATGGCGATATCTCGAAAAGGCGTCCACCTATAGACCTAATGCCCACTCCCTCTTAAAATGCTCCGTAACACCTTTCGTTTGATACCCATATCGTACAAACATTCTAGAGTCACCCCTGGCCCACCCTAATGGCGATATCTCGAAAAGGCGTCCACCTATAGACTTAAAGCCCACTCCCTCTTAAAATTCTCAGTAATACCTTTCGTTTGATACCCATATCGTACAAACATTCTAGAGTCACCCCTGGTCCACCTTTATGGCGATATCTCGAAAAGGCGTCCACCTATAGAACTAAGGATTACTCCCTTTTAAAATACTCATTACCACCTATCATTTGATACCCATATCGTACAAACACATTCTAGAGTCACCCCTGGCCCACCCTAATGGCGATATCTCGAAAAGGCGTCCACCTATAGACCTAATGCCCACTCCGTCTTAAAATGCTCAGTAACACCTTTCGTTTGATACCCATATCGTACAAACATTCTAGAGTCACCCTTGGTCCACCTTTATGGCGATATCTCGAAAAGGCGTCCACCTATAGAACTAAGGATTACTCCCTTTTAAAATACTCATTACCACCTATCATTTGATACCCATATCGTACAAACACATTCTAGAGTCACCCCTGGCCCACCCTAATGGCGATATCTCGAAAAGACGTTCACCTATAGACCTAATGCCCACTCCCTCTTAAAATGCTCAGTAACACCTTTCGTTTGATACCCATATCGTGCAAACATTCTAGAGTCACCCCTGGCCCACCCTAATGGCGATATCTCGAAAAGGCGTTCACCTATAGACCTAATGCTCACTCCCTCTTAAAATGCTCAGTAACACCTTTTGTTTGATACCCATATCGTACAAACACATTCTAGAGTCACCCCTGGCCCACCCTAATGACGATATCTCGAAAAGGCGTCCGCCTATAGACCTCATGCCCACTCCCTCTTAAAATGCTCAGTAACACCTTTCGTTTGATACCCATATCGTACAAACATTCTAGAGTCATCCTTGGTCCACCTTTATGGCGATATCTCGAAAAGGCGTCCACCTATAGAACTAAGGATTACTCCCTTTTAAAATACTCATTACCATCTTTCATTTGATACCCATATCATACAAACACATTCTAGAGTCACCCCTGGCCCACCCTAATGGCGACCTTTCGAAAAGGCGTCCACCTATAGACCTAATGCCCACTCCCTCTTAAAATGCTCAGTAACACTTTTCGTTTGATACCCATATCGTACAAACATTCTAGAGTCACCCCTGACCCACCCTAATGGCGATATCTCGAAAAGGCGTCCACCTATAGACCTAATGCCCACTCCCTCTTAAAATGCTCAGTAACACCTTTCATGTGATTCCCATATCGTACAAACACATTCTAGAGACACCCCTGGTCCACCTTTATGGCGATATCTCGAAACGGCGTCCACCTATGGAACTAAGGATCACTCCTTTTCAAAATACTCATTAACAGCTTTCATTTGATACCCATATCGTACAAACATATTCTAGAGTCACCCCTGGTCCACCTTTATGGCGATTTCTCGAAAAGGCGTTCACCTATAGAACTAAAGCCCATTCCATTTTAAAATACTCATTACCACCTTTCATTTGATACCCATATCGTACAAACACATTCTATAGTCACCCCTGGTCCACCTTAATGGCGATATCTCGAAAAGGCGTCCACCGATAGACCTAAGGCCCACTCCCTCTTAAAATGCTCAGTAACACCTTTCATTTGATACCCATATCGTACAAACAAATTCTAGAGTCAGCCCTGGTCCACCTTTATGGCGATATCCCTAAATGGCGTCCATCCATAGAACTATGACCTACTCTCTCTTAAAATACTCTTTAATACCTTCCAATTGATACACATGTCATACAACCACATTCCAGGGTTACCCTAGGTTCATTTTCCTACATGGTGATTTTCCTTATTTTGTCTCCATAGCTCTCAACTGAGTATGTAATGTTCGGTTACACCCGAACTTAGCCTTCCTTACTTGTTTTTTTTATTTTTGGTTTTTTTATTTTTTTTTATTTTAGTATGTATTGCGAATCACTTTTTTTTAATTCTTGGTAATATTTAAAAACAAAAATATTTGATAAGTCATTGAATCATTATTGAATTTGCATTTAACAATCCAAAAATTTCAAATAAAAAATTTAGCTATTCCAACTTGTTCGTTAACTTTTTATTTTATTTTTTTTTTGTTTATATGATGCTTACTATTACAGCTTGTTCGTTAGTACCAAAAGAGTAATTAAAAGCAAAGCAAAAATTATTCGATCGGTCAATAGTCCATGAAATCTCCAAATATACATATAGGTATATGACTAAAAAAAAAACTACAAAAAAAAAAAACAATTTTTATTATTTTAAGTAAATGTTGCGTTTTATATGTAGTATGTATATTCGTAATCAATTAAAATTGAGATACTAAAATATTTAGTTTTCTGTATCATAGTCGAGGTTTTGCGGTTGGAGTGGTAGAGATTTCACTTCTTCGGATATTTCCTCATGCTTACTAGGTAATTTTGATCTCTTCGATGAAATAAATGGGTCAGGAGTAAATAACAAATTATTTAAAATGTCCTCATTTGTGGCTTTGCGGCTAATTTTTCTTGCATGGTCTCGACGATATGCTCTAAACTCTTTCCTTCTGGATTCAGCGGATTCTTCGCACAACTTTCCAATAGGAATGGAACCAAAATGCTCTATTATTCAATCTCCGTGTACTAAAATTTTATGCACACTGGAAGGCATGTTATATCATTCATATAGTTCGACGTAAACTCGAATGGTTTCTCTGGCGTACATGTTGAACTTTTGTACATCTATTGGATACCCACATGAAAGTGCTCCTAATATTGTAGAGAATTTTTGAATGAAATTATCACTAACACCAGTTATAGAGGCGGTAGTTTTAATGTCAGCGAAAAATCGTCTATCGGTATTTCCATCATTCGTTGTACCGTGTCCTTGCATTACAACGTCTACCAATAAACCAGTCTGATTTCTGAAAGAATTCTGTACTGCTCTCCGCTTTTCTTCCAATTTAGATTTATTATCTCCTTTCGATATCCACGATTTAAATTCTAATCGGTAAGATATATGAAAAATACACTCCATAAACCGAATTCTCGCATGCAGAGTTGAAATCCCATAGTTGCAAATGTCATTATCAACGTCTATGTTAAAAATGAAAGTGAGCTCATTCATCTCCTTTGGGGTATCCTTACATGTGTCACAACGTTGCGCGGATGTATCACTCAAAATTGATGAAGCTTTTCCATCAATCATGGTTAGTACTAATGAGTCTCTGACTTTAACTTTTTCACATTTTGTTTCCGTTAAATTGTCGTTTCGAATTGAATCGCACTCATTTCTTGAGTGATATTATATATATTTTCTTGCACAAATTTAAAAAAAATGGGATGACATAAATATGTCGAATTCGGAAATTCATTTTCCCAAACAACCTTCTCCTCAGAAGCTAACTTAATCGGTACCAAACTTCCCATAAAAATGCAAGAATCGTTATCAATATCATCACAGGTGCTAATTTTTTGATTGTAATTGGCTTGACTGGAAGCACCATCAAAGCCACATTTACTTGTTAATGTTAAATTTTGGTATTCATTACCCTCCAATAGCCTTATTACTGTTAGATCCAAAAGTGACTGCAACGGAACTTTGGCACCACAATCTGTTAATGTTATATCGTTTTTAGGCACATAACATTCCTGCTTTTCTCCTTGGATTTTATAATATGAAGGAAGTATATCCCAAGCCTTTTCATGCATACGCTTTCTTAAAATGTTGTATAGCCATTTAGTCAACTTCAGTGATAAAGCTAAGTCCAAAGCTTCATCGGAATGAGACTTGTTTTTTGTTTTGAAAAAGTAAATTTTTTACTTTATCTACATCAGTTATGTCAAAGACACTCTTATTTCCTGCTGCTTTTAACTGCGCGGCATTCGCATATGATATTTCGTCATTTGAATAACTATTGCACAGCACTTCAATGCGTCTCTTCTTTTGTTTGTTACCTTATCCTTTGAAAGGTTTTCGAGGAGCTATATTGGTGGAGGTTCCTATAGATTTTTTTGTAGTCAAAAGCTTAGTAGATGTGCTGGGACAACTGGACTAGTATGGAAACAACGGATCTAGCTCAAATGGAGAAAAAAAAAATGGGAAAGGAAAAGTATATACACACTGACATACTTATATATGTAACCGCAAACCCGCAAATGTGTGTGTGCATACGTGCGTGAGAATTTTATGAAACCCCAAAACCGCAAATATGTGTGTGTGTGTGTGTGTGTGTGTTCGAGAGAATTTTGTGAACACAGCAAGAAATCGAGCGACTGCTCCCCCAACCCACCCACCCCCCTTATTTTCCGTTTGCAAAAAGGACCAGTTGAGCACCTGTAGGGAAACAAAAGCGACTCATCCTAGAGTAATCGATTTTTTTTATGAATACCTTTCGTCTACAAAACGGCCCAGTCGGGTACCTGTAGGGACACAAAAGCGACTCAACCCGGACTCATCCTAGAGTATGCAATTTTTTATGAATACCTTTCGTATGTAAAACGGACCAGTCGGGCACCCGTATGGGCAGATTGATCATTTTTTTATCTTCTTATTAGGGTGTAAGTTTGTATGTACATACTTACACATATGCATGCACGTGAGAATTCCATGAAGCCGCATAATTAGTTTTTAGATTTTTAACTATAGTGCATCTTTATCATGAAATTGTGGTTTCTTTATCAAACAGTTTTGCGGTTTTTGTTTTGTATTTTAATAAAACGTGTTCTCACACTGATTACAACCATCTTGGCTCCTTAAACATGACAGCATATTAATTATACATTTTTCGAATATGAAGATTGAACATTTTATTTGCCTTTTTATTAGGCTGTAAGTTTGTATGTACATACTGTCACATATATGTATATGAGAATATCAACAAACCACAAAATATATACCGATGTACCCAACCATCCATGGGAAACTTGTTCGAATATATATATACATATATATCAACAAACCACAAAATACATTCCGATAGACACATCCATCCATATACATACATTTAGAAAGATAAGGGCTACTTGTCTCATGGTATATGGACATCTTTTCGGTAAAAATATGTAGTAAATTGTTTAAAGCAGCTCAGCTTTCATCTATATTTCAAGGATAATCATTTTATAAGGATTTTCAACCGTGTTTATTCAGGAACACGCCTAATAAACAGTAATAAACTATAATACTTATACATAGTTACTTCTCTACACCGCTACTTATTGTAAACATATTCTACATTACGAATCAATCTCTTAAGGATTTAACATCAATTTCAAAGGAAAAAAGCTCAAAAAAGCCAATTAATAAAAACAAAAATGTATCCGTGTAGATTTTGTGAAAAGATATATACTCGGAAGAGTAAAAAAAACCCCCCATTTTTTGTGAGCAATGTAAAATTCAAGTGAAAGAAAATGTATGGACAGCACATGTGAGAACAAATATACATAAAAAAATTTTATATATAATGTAAATAGTAATGTTAAATGTATTAGTGCTATGTTTAATAATCGTATTGAAACATACGTTTTGGAAAACGATCAACCCAATGATTTAATTTTTGAACATTTTTTTGAAAAACATTGTAACGAATTATCTGAACTTTTACAGAAATCTATAGAAAAGCATGAAAGCAACAAATTTAACTTTGAATTATTTTGTAAATATATTCATAGAAAAGAAAATATTGAAGAATTTCCTATAATGTCACACCAAACGTTAATGATTGAAGCATTTAGGAGAGCAATAACGTTGGTGGTATAATTAAGGAAAATTTTAGTAAATTAATTGAAACAAGTAAGGAAGGTTAAGTTCGGGTGTAACCGAACATTACATACTCAGTTGAGAGCTATGGTGACAACATAAGGGAAAATAACCATGTAGGAAAATGAACCGAGGGTAACACTGGAATGTGTTAGTATGATATGTGTATCAAATGAAAGGTATTAAAGAGTATTTTATGAGGGAGTGTGCCATAGTTCTATAGGTGGACGCCATTTAGGGATATCGCCATAAAGGTGGATCAGGGTTGACTCTAGAATTTGTTTGTACGATATGAGTATCAAATTAAAGGTATTAATGAGGCTTTTAAAAGGGAGTGGTGGTAGTTGTATATGTGAAGGCGTTTTCCAGACATCGACCAAATTTGGGCCAGGGTCACCCAGAACATCATATGTTGGATACCGCTAATTTGTTTATATATATAATACCACGAACAGTATTCCTGCCAAGATTTCAAGGGTTTTTTATTTCGCCCTGCAGAACTTTTTCATTTTATTCTACTTAATGTGGTAGGCGTCACACCCATTTTACAAAGTTTTTTCTAAAGTTATATTTTGCATCAATAAACCAATCCAGTTACCATGTTTCATCCCTTTTTTCGTATTTGGTATAGAATTATGGCATTTTTTTTCATTTTTCGTAATTTTTGATATCGAAAAAGTGGGCTTGGTCATAGTCGGATTTCGGCCATCTTGTATACCAATACAAAGTGAGTTCAGATAAGTATGCGAACTGAATTTAGTAAAGATACATCGATTTTTGTTCAAGTTATCGTGTTAACGGCCGAGCGGAAGGAAAGACGGTCGACTGTGTATAAGAACTGGGCGTGGCTTCAGCCGATTTCGCCCTCTTTCACAGAAATAAGTTATCGTCCCAGAATCTAAGCCCCTACCAAATGTCACAAGGATTGGTAAATGTGTGTTCGACTTATGGCATTAAAAGTATCCTAAACAAATTAAATGAAAAAGGGCGGAGCCACGCCCATTTTGAAAGTTTCTTTTATTTTTGCATTTGGTTGCACCATATCATTACTGGAGTTGAATGTTGACATAATTTACTTATACACTGTAAAGATATTAAATTTTTTGTTAAAATTTGACTTAAAAAAATTATTTTTTTTAAAGTGGGGTGGTCGTTCTCCGATTTTGCTACTTTTTATTAAGCATACATATGGTAATAGGAGTAACGTTCCTGCAAAATTTCATCATGATATCTTCAACGGCTGCCAAATTACAGCTTGCAAAACTTTTAAATTACCTTCTTTTAAAATTGGGCGGTGCCACGCCCATTGTCCAAAATTTTACTAATTTTCTATTCTGCGTCATAAGTTCAACTCACCTACCAAGTTTCATCGCTTTATCCGTCTTTGGTAATGAATTATCGCACTTTTTCGTTTTTTCGAAATTTTCGATATCGAAAAAGTGGGCGTGGTTATAGTCCGATATTGTTCATTTTAAATAGCGATCTGAGATGAGTGCTCAGGAACCTACATACTAAATTTCATCAAGATACCTCAAAACTTACTCAAGTTATCGTGTTAACGGTCGGACGGAGGCACGGACATGGCTCAATCAAATTTTTTTTCGATCCTGATGATTTTGATACATGGAAGTCTATATCTATCTCGATTCCTTTATACCTGTACATCCAACCGTTATCCAATCAAAGTTAATATACTCTGTGAGCTCTGCTCAACTGAGTATACAAATGAAAACATTTCAAGAGCGAGATAGTGGTTGGAGCCTAAGTGAAATTATTCATATAGAAGTAAACATAAATAAATATCAACCAATTAGAAGCTGATTATATATACCAATACTAAAAGTAATAGCAGATAAAAAAGCTTGTATTAATATTGTTAAAAATGATATATTTTGCTTTAAGTGGGCTATAATTTCATCTCTTTACCAACCCTCAAAAAAAAAGGTGTTCTTCATATCACAGTAGAAATATACAAGATTCCATTAAAACTTTAATTAATGAAAAGTAGTCAATTTTGAAAATTTTAATTTCCCATTACAAATAAAAGATATTGAAATATTTGAATCAAATAATCCAGATATTAGTGTAAATGTGTTTGGTATAGAAGACAATTTGGTAGTAGGCCCCTTTTATTTAACAAAAGAAGGAAAATCGCATCACATTAATCTTATTTCTTTATACAGTGATGATTTCAATGAAAACCATTATGTTTGGATAAAAAATTTAAGTATATTAATCAGGCATCTTACAAGAGATGAGCATAAATTATATTTTTGCAATACATGTCTAATACATTTTAATAAGGAAGAAAAATTACTAACCCATAAAAAGCATTGTAGCAAAATTGTAACACGGATTACTACACCTGAGAAAGGAATGCTAAAATTTGAAAATTTCAAAAAACAATTAGATGTACCATTTACTATATCGAGCCATAACCGCACAAAGGGCTTAACCGACATTATTTTTGTTTTTTTGTTTTTGATGGAAACCGAAAGGTCATTACCATATGCACCAGCTCCAAAAAAATTTAAGTCCTACGAAATACCGATACGAAGTTATAGATAAGCCAATTTTGGCTCAAGTGCACAAAACACTTTGTTTTGTATTTTAAGCCAATTTTGGCTCAAGTGCACAAAACACTTTGTTTTGTATTTTGTTGTGCCCGCAGTGTATAGGTTAAGCCTTTTTTCCGAGAAAATTTTGGTATTTCGTAATTTTCGTGTTTTTAATTTAAATATGGACTTCTTGCAAACACAGATTATTATTTTTTAGATTAAGATTTTTCTTAAAAAAGATTATAATGAATATAGCCAGAGGATTGTTGCAGATTTCAAATAAAGTAGCACTAGTTCCATACAGCGACACCGATCCTTCAGAGGTAATAGTTGAAGAAGATACTTGTGTTGGGAAACGAGGTAGGAGGATTCCGAAACCACTACCCAAAAGACTTCTACGAAAGTAGGGACCTTCTACTTCAGATATACAGGAGCTTACAGAGAATTTTATCGTTAAATTATTAAGATTTGAAATCACTGTGATAAAATTATAATTCCCGAAATTTTCCACAGAGAGTACCTCAACTTAAAACACAACTCTTTTATCACAGATACATTACCAGTTACTGATGTAGAAGACGGCAATGTGAAATGAATAGATTGTACCTTAGTTATATAGTTTTTATTTAGAAAAACTTAGTTTAGTTGTAAATTTAAAATATTTGTTAATCAGTCTGCATCTTTAAATATGAATTCCGTCTCGAAATCTGAATAAAAACATTGATCTGCATCACCAAATACTGTTTTTATTGTTTTCAAATGTGTACTTTTTATCAGTTTAGTTTTCGCTTAACCTTTCAAGACACTTTCAAGTAATGAAGTCTTTTTTTTTTTGGCAAGCAAAAAGGGCGGAGCGACAAATGCGCCATTATTATTAAAGAAATGAAAAAAAATCCCACATTAGTATAAGTCAATTATATAGTCTTATATACACACCAGCTTTCCTTTTACTATCTAAAGTAGTCGCAATATAAATACAAAAAGGCGTCTACTGAATATTTTTTTATGCCGGTTAAGCCCTTTCTGCGGTTATGGCTCGATATATGCAGATTTCGAATGTATTCTACAAGAGATGAGCATAAATTATATTTTTGCAATACATGTCTAATACATTTTAATAAGGAAGAAAAATTACTAACCCATAAAAAGCAATGTAGAAAAATTGTAACACGCATGCCTACACCTGAGATAAGAATGCTAAAATTTGAAATTTTCAAAAAACAATTAGATGTACCATTTACTATATATGCAGATTTCAAATGTATTCAAAACCAATAGATATTTAAAATTCTAGTAGGACTCAATGTGTACAACAACATATTCCTTATGCCTATTTTTATTTTATTAACTGCTCATATAATAACCAACTGAATCGTTTTAAAATATATAGCGGTGTTGATGCTCCAAAACAAATTCTTAAAAGTATTTTCGATGATGTTTTAGATATTTACAACCTATATTGGAGTAAAACAATTAGAATGCATCCATTAACTACCAACCAACTTAGACGTCAAAACGAGGATATAGTTTGTCATATTTGTGGAATGGAACTTTTATTAAATGATAGGGTAGCAGACCATTGTCATTTAACTGGTGAATTTAGAGGTCCAGCACATAATAAATGTAATTTAAAATATCAGATATCAAATTTTATTCCAATTATTTTTCATAAGTTATCTAGCTGTCATTTATTTATTGAAAGGTTGTCATCTGTAGAGGGGGATTTAAATATGATTCCCTTAAACAAAAATTTGTATATTTCTATATCAAAGAGAATATATATTAATAATAAAGATACCATTGAACTTATGTTTTTAGATTCATTTCGATTCATGCTTTCTAGTTTAGACAGTTTAGCTAAGAATTTAAATAATAATGATTTAGAACAAAGGCTTATTTCCCCAACGATCATCACTTTGTTTTAATGAAACATAAAGGTATTTTCCCATACGACTACTTAGATTCAGAAGAACGTCTCAACAAAATACAATTACCTGTTCGTTCACATTTCTTTAATAAATTTACAAATGAATCGTGCGGTATCGATAATTATCAGCATGCACAAACTGTTTGGACAACATTTAATTGTTCCAATTTATTAGATTATTTATTATTATATCTAAAATAGATGTGCTACTCCTCAGTGACATTTTTGAAAATTTTAGAAAATTATGTAAAGGAATTTATCGACTAGACCCTTGCCAATATTATACATCCCCAGGATTATCTTGGGACGTAATGCTCAAAATAACTAGAATAGAGGTAGAATTGTTTACTGATGAAAACATGCATAATTTTATATTGTCGGGAATTAGGGGCGGGATTGTTCAATGTTGTAAACGGCGTTCAGTTGCTAACAGTAAATATTTAAGTGATTACGATGCGACTAAGTCTTCAAATTATATAATTTATTTAGATGCTAATAATTTATATGGTTATGCTATGTCACAATATCTCCTTCAAGGGGTTGTGTAGCGCAATATATAGCTTCTCCAACCCAATTGTCAACCTCACCTTCGAGCGGCGAATCCCGTTTCACTAACAGACGAGGCTCTGGCGACCCCAAGCTCCTCATGGAACTTGAGGGTGGGGAGGGAGGGATGGCCTGAAGGTTTAATGTGGCCATATAAATCGTTCCCGAGATGGTCGGGCCAGCACCTTAATGGGGCTGTGTTACCGGAGCGTATCGGATCTGTATCCGACAAAGGACCATCACATCGATAACACTCCCCAAAGCCTTCGGGGAGTAACTAATCGCTACAACAACAACAACAACAACAACATCTCCTTCATAACAATTTTGAATAGATTGAAAACCTAGAGGAGTTTAACGTTTTTAGCATACCAGAAGATTCTTTAGTTGGATACATATTAGAAGTAGATTTAGATTATCCCATAACTACTCACAATATTCATAACGACTTTCCATTTTGTTTTGAAAATAAACAAGTTAGGAAGGCTAAGTTCGGGTATAACCGAACACTACATACTCAGCTGAGAGCTTTGGAGACAAAATAAGGGAAATCACCATGTAGGAAAATGAACCGAGGGTAACCCTGGAATGTGTTTGTATGACATGGGTATCAAATGGAAGGTATTAAAGAGTATATTAAGAGGTAGTGGGCCATAGTTATATAGGTGGACGCCATTTAGGGGTATCGCCATAAAGGTGGACCAGGGCTGACTCTAACATTTGTTTTACGATATGGGTATCAAATGAAAGGTGTTAATGAGTATTTTAAAAGGGCGTGGGCTTAGTTCTATAGGTGGACGCCTCTTCGTGATATCGCCATAAAGGTGGACCAGGGGTGACTCTAGAATTTTTTTGTACGATATGTGTATCAAATGAAAGGTGATAATGAGTATTTTAAAAGGGAGTGGGCCTTATTTCTATAGGTGGACGCCTTTTCGAGATATCGCCATAAAGGTGGACCAGGGGTGACTCTAACATTTGTTTTACGATATGGGTATTAAATGAAAGGTGTTAATGAGTATTTTAAAAGGGCGTGGGCTTAGTTCTATAGGTGGACGCCTCTTCGTGATATCGCCATAAAGGTGGACCAGGGGTGACTCTAGAATTTTTTTGTACGATATGTGTATCAAATGAAAGGTGATAATGAGTATTTTAAAAGGGCGTGGGCCTTAGTTCTACAGGTGGACGCTTTTTCGAGATATCGCCATAAAGGTGGACCAGGGGTGACTGTAGAATGTGTTTGTATGACACGGGTATCAAAAGGAAGATATTAAATAGTATATTAAGAGGGAGTGGGCCATAGTTATATAGGTGTACGCCATTTAGAGATATCGCCATAAAGGTGGACCAGGGCTGAATCTAGAATTTGTTTGTACGATATGGGTATCAAAAGAAAGGTGTTGATGAGTATTTTAAAAGGGAGTGGGCCTTAGTTCAATAAGTGGACGCCTTTTCGAGATATCGTTATAAAGGTGGACCAGGGGTGACTCTATAATGTGTTTGTACGATATGGGTATCAAATTAAAGGTATTAATGAGTATTTTAAAAGGGAGTGGGCTTTAGTTCTATAGGTGGACCCCTTTTCGAGATATCGCCATAAAGGTGGACCAGGGCTGAATCTAGAATTTGTTTGTACGATATGGGTATCAAATGAAAGGTGTTAATGAGTATTTTAAAAGGGCGTGGGCCTTAGTTCTACAGGTGGACGCCTTTTCAAGATATCGCCATAAAGGTGGAGCAGGGGTGACTAGAATGCGTTTGTACAATCTGGGTATCAAACGAAAGGTGTTAATGAGTATTTTAAAAGGGAGTAGGCCTTAGTTCTATGGGTGGACGCCTTTTCGAGATATCGCCGTAAAAATAGATCAGGGATCACTCTAGAATTTGTTTGTACGACATGGGTATCAAACGAAAGGTGTTAATGAGTATTTTAAAAGGGCGTGGGCCTTAGTTCTACAGGTAGATACCTTTTCGAGATATCGCCATAAAGGTGGACAAGGGGTGACTCTAGAATACGTTTGTACAATATGGGTATCAAATGAAAGGTGTTAATGAGTATTTTAAAAGGGAGTGGGCCTTAGTTCTATAGGTGGACCAGGGGTGATTCTATAATGTGTTTGTACGATATGGGTATCAAATTAAAGGTATTAATGAGGGTTTTAAAAGCGAGTGGTGGTAGTTGTATATGTGAAGGCGTTTTCGAGATATCGAACAAAATGTGGACCAGGGTGACCCAGAACATAATCTGTCGGGTACCGCTAATTTATTTATATATGTAATACCACGAAAAGTATTCCTGTCAAGATTCCAAGGGCTTTTGATTTCGCCCTGCAGAACTTTTTCATTTTCTTCTACTTACTATGGTAGGTGTCACACCCATTTTACAAAGTTTTTTCCCAGAGTTATATTTTGCGTCAATAAACCAATCCAATTACCATGTTTCATCCCTTTTTTCGTATTTTGTATAGAATTATGGCATTTTTTTCATTTTTCGTAATTTTCGATATCGAAAAAGTGGGCTCCTTCATAGTCGGATTTCGGCCATTTTTATACCAATATAAAGTAAGTTCAGATAAGTATGCGAACTGAGTTTAGTAAAGATATATCTATTTTTGCTCAAGTTATCGTGTTAACGGCCGAGCGGAAGGACAGACGGTCGACTGTGTATAAAAACTAGGAGTGGCTTCAACCGATTTCGCCCTTTTTCATAGAAAACAGTTATCGTCCTAGAATCTAGCCCTCTACCAAATTTCACAAGGATTGTTAAATTTTTGTTCGACTTATGGCATTAAAAGTATCCTAGACAAATTAAATGAAAAAGGGCGGAGCCACGCCCATTTTAAAATTTTCTTTTATTTTTGCACTTTGTTGCACCATGTCATTACTGGAGGTGAATGTTGACATAATTTACTTATATACTGTAAAGTTATTAAATTTTTTGTTAAAATTTTACTTAAAATTTTTTTTTTAAGTGGGCGTGGTCGTTCTCCGATTTTGCTAATTTTTATTGAGCACACATATAGTAATAGGAGTAACGGTCCTGCCAAATTTCATCATGATATCTTCAACTACTGCCAAATTACAGCTTGCAAAACTTTTAAATTACCTTCTTTTAAAAGTGGGCGGTGCCACGCCCATTGTCCAAAGTTTTACTAATTTTCTACTCTACGTCATAACTTCAACTCACCTACCAAGTTTCATCGCTTTATCCATCTTTGGTAATGAATTATCGCACTTTTTCGGTTTTTCGAAATTTTCGATACCGAGATGAGTGCCCAAGAACCTACATACCAAATTTCATCAAGATACCTCAAAATTTACTCAAGTTATCGTATTACGGACGGACGGACATGGCTCAATCAAATTTTTGTTCGATACTGATGATTTTGATATATGGAAGTATATATATATCTCGATTCCTTTATACCTGTACAACCAACCGTTATCCAATCAAAGTTAATATATTCTGTGAGCTCTGCTCAACTGAGTATAAAAAGTTGGTGCAATGAAAAACTCAAAGTTGATTGGTGATTTGGAAAACAAAATAAAATATATTATTCATTATAGAAATTTACAACAAAGTATTAAACATGGACTTGTATTAAAAAAAAATCATAGAATTCTACAATTTATAAATATAAATTGATTTAAATAATTATCATAGAAGGTTAGCAGCAATAAGTTTGAAGAAAATTTCTTTACATTATTGAATAATGCTGTGTATGGGAAAACTATGGAAAATGTAGATAAAAGAGTAGATGTTAAATTACTAAAGATTGCGTTCGGCCTTAAATTGAGCTCGGCTTAAATCTCTTCGGAGATTATCGCGCCTTACGTTTTTTGTTTTTTTTTTTAATGCATCAATGTATACATTTAGATCTAAATTACATTATACACAAAATATTTATAAAGCAGCTCTAAGCAATATGGATGAAAATCGAATTGTACGAGAAAATCATATTAATACTTATGCTTATGGTCATTTCGAAACCTTATAGTAGTAGTTTACTGTAACACATTTAAGAAACAAATAAACAATTTATATTTTATATAATTTATTTTTATTAAATAAAAATTTTAAACATAACTGACCACATATTACTGTGTTGTATTTTTGTTTCTGCTCATAATTGTAATGTATTGGTGGCTTAAGATAATGAACCAGCTCAATCGGTGGCTGTAAATTTCCAAAACTATTGAAATATTCTTTATAATTTATGTTTTTATAGTATGCTATCCAATGAGTGCCAGGACCCTCAGCATAGTCTGAATTTAGAATTCCACATTCTTAAGATTTCGGTTTATTCGGTAGGGAATTTCGCATAAAAATTCCTGTGAAATATTTAAGATGTTTGCAATATTTCCTTTAATCTACGTCTGTTAACGGTATTTGGGTAGGTTTTTTATTAGTTTTTTGGATAGGGTTGTAAAAATAAACCATATCCCCTTCTATATGGTTTGAGGAATAGTCCCTTCCCCATAGCGATTGATTCCATATATCTGTTATGACGAGTAGCCTCAGCCAATTGCTCCTTTCCATTCCTGATATCATTAAAAACTTTTGCTATAGCTGATCCACCAGATGCTATACCACCAAGTGCACCTAACGCTGTTAAAATTGGAAGTAGTGGTAAAATTCCGCCAATTTTTGGGACCGGAATTATTCTCGGTATATTAATATCTTTATTTTTAAAGCTAGACTCTATAGCATTCTTAGAAGTGTTATAGGCCTCATTAAATGACTGAGGCTTCTTTTTGTTAAGTATGTTGATACCTTTTTTAACTACCATCAAAAAAATTTTATTATATAACACTTTACGGGGTTTCATCTTTTTCCGTTTCTTACATTTAGATGCATTTCTTTTCTTATTTTTTAAACCCATTCTCAATTTGAGTTTTGCTTTCATTGCATTTGTAACGAACCAAGCGTTTGATCGTTCTTTGAAATCATTGTCCTTAGATGTTACACGTTGCCAGGCTTTCTCAGATAAAACTTCATCAGCTTCATGTCTGTTATTTATACCTTTCCATTGGAAATATGCAATTTCATGTTCTCTACAGGCTCAATCGAAAGGATTTATACCCTTATCCCCTCTTTCTAACCGTTGACGGAGTTTCGTTCCAGGGCCACAAAATTGATATCCAGGTAAATGAAGCTCAGTAGGTAAAGAATTAACCAAACTATTTACAAAACCCTGTCCAACCTTTTTACGTATTCGTCCCATTAGATGTTTTTTTTGTCTTCTTAATAATAATAATGAGAGTGAGTGTGGGTGAGTTATAATTAAATGATAACTTTATTATAAAAGCGATGGTTTATATTGCTATAAATCTAGTAAACAAAATGAAAGTTGTTAAACAACGTCTCCAACTTAAGGTTAATAATGGCGACAATTGTATAAATGTTAAAAATGTGCGCTCAGTTTGTAGAAAAATCTAATGTTATGCTCAGTTTAATTGAAAACCCAAACGGGCTTAATTTCCGAAATATATACATTTATTAAAAATCATTATATCAACCAAAATATATCTATTTAAAAAGGCTTATTGAGCCGATAAAAAAAATAAATCTTTATACATTTAGCGAAAATGTTGATGTCATCAAACCCGATGAAGCTAAACCGGACTCAATTTTTATATAAAAAATTAAATAAATGTAAGGCGCGATAACCTCCGAAGAGATCTAAGGCCGAGCTTCTCTTCCAATTTGCGTCGTGCTCCTCTTGATTTTCCCTACAAATTGGTCGGACGGGACCTACATGTTTTATGCCGACTCCGAACGGCATCTGCAAGGCAGATGAGTTTTCACTGAGAGCTTTTCATGGCACAAATACACACGGAGCGCTTGCCAAACACTGCCGAGGGGCGACCCCGCTTAGAAAAATTTTCTTCTAATTGAAAAACCTTATTTCTAAAATTTTGATGTTGCTTTGCCCGGGGTTCGAACCCAGGGCATACGGTGTGTTAGGCGGAGCACGCTACCATCACACCACGGTGGCCGCCAATTTTTATATTCGATGATGTAATATGTGGAAAACAAAGTACAATACGATATTATTTTTGTATGGGTCGTCATAAGAACATTGATTCTTTCTATTTATGTCAAACTTATACAAAAATTCCTTAACACTTATTTCGTGATAATGCAAACATGATTGTTGTGTTCAAGCAAGATGAAATGAATCTTAAGCATATCTATAATGATCATGTTATTGGAGATATGTCATATAAAACGTTTTTAAAAATATGTATGGAGTTCTGGATAAATAAATACAGTTTTGTTGTTATAAGTAAAGATTATCCTATAAATAAAGGTCGATATCGAAAGGGGTTTTTTATACAACTATAAAACATCTATAAAAGACATATACCACACCAGATTCTTATCAGATACATAGCTTATAGGTAACAGATTTATCAAAATCATGTCAAATAATCATATGACTTTATTAGCAAATCTTGCTAAGACCAGGAAAGTATTAAAAAAAACTTAAAAGATTGAAATTGGGAGAATTGGATAGAATCAACTTGTTGGAGGAGACATTTGAGCCCATTTCAAAACCATTAAATGAATTAGTTTATAATTTGAAAAACTCTAGTAATAAAAATAATGTTACTAATTATAATGGTGATGATGACGATGATGATGACGAAATTTGGCGGGTTGATAATTTGAAAAGCTCTAATAATAAAAATAATGTTACTAATTATAATGATGATGATGATGATGAAATTTGGCAGGCGGACACTGTAAAAGAAAGTAAAGACATGGAGGTTGATACATTGCCAACCGTTGAAAATTATGTGAATGATAATGATCTTGATAGTAAAACAAACATTTATTCGAATGACACAGATTTAGAATATTCTACAGATAGTTCTCTGAAAGAAAATGTTGAGAGGCAAGCGATGAAGAAACCTACAAAAAAGAAGCAAAAGCCTATTGATATTATTAATGAACAGTGTTTAATAAAAAACAAAAACCAGATAATTTTGTTGGCGTTAGTCGAAAAATAAATTTTATGAATGACTGTGAAGAGACAGCTTCGCATATTCCAAGTAAACCCCATGATGATGAATTAACAAAAAGAACAATGTAATGAAAACTAAATCATTAATGAGCAATGTTTTGATATAACCCAAAAATTAGATAATGTTATTGGCGTTAAAGAAAAAATAAATTAATATGAATAATTGTGAACGACCAGCTTCGCACATTCCCAGTAAAATAATGATGAACAATTACTAAACAAGGCTATAGAAAGTCGAAATCAAGCTGAAACTTTAAATGATAATACTTCTTTAGCTGAACATGATATTTTGAGAAGAATCGAAGAAGATCCTAATATGCGGGAAAGACATAAACCTGTAAAACGTCAGAGTAAATATCAACTAAATGAAGATTATAAATGGGTTAAGCTTACTTACTTTAGCTGAACATGATATTTTGAGAAGAATCGAAGAAGATCTTAATATGCGGGAAAGACATAAACCTGTAAAACGTCAGAGTAAAAATCAACTAAATGAAGATTATAAACGGGTTAAGCTTACTCACCCCCATAACACCAGGACTGTTCGAGTTAATATTTCATAGAAAATCACAACATTATTAAAAGCGTGATTTGCACACTTATCCACAGATTTTATTAGATACAAATGCTCACAAGCGTAACTATAACCCAGATAGTCAAATTAAGGGAACAAAATTATATAAATATCTATATACTATCAGGAAATTATTTATTTTAGATCCACACTCGTTCATAAGGGGTAGAGGTTTAATGAAATCAACTGATTGCCGTAAAAATATTTATCAATATTGGGATAATCCTAATGAGTTGGTGTATAGATTCAAGTTGCTTATATCTTCAACAAGTGCTGGTCATAACAACCATCAAAACGAGATTATATCAATTATTGAAGAGTTGCGAGAAGCAAAGATTATTAAGTAATATGAATATAAATAAATTTGGAAATTCCTCATTTGGTAATAGTAGATCGACAACATCCCACGGAAAAAGACGTAGAAGTGCTAAAAATAAAGTTCCCTACTATAAAAGCATTAACAAAATGAATAACAAAAGAGCTATTGTAGAAGAATTACATAAACAAGCTAGAAAAAATGGTAAACGAAGACGTGTTATTATTAAAGGAATCGATGATTTATGGCAAGCTGACTTGGTGGTAATGACTCAGTATTCAAATAGCAATAATCATTATCAGTATCTTTTAACTGTAATCGATACATTTTCCAAAAAAGCATGGGCTGAAGCAGTTAAAGATAAAACTAAAGAAAATGCTACCAATGCAATGGCTAAGATTTTAAATTCAAGTAACCTAATACCGAAAAACCTGCAAACAGATGATGGAAAGGAATTTTACAATACTAACTTTAAGAGATTATTACAAACAAAAAAAATATAAATTACTATTCAACATTTCCATCATTAAAAGCATCTATAATAGAGCGATTCAACAGAAAATTAAAAGGAATGATGTGGAAAGAATTTAGTTTTCGGGGAACTTATAAATGGATTGATATTGTAACGATTTTAGTGCAATTCCTCTTATTTGCAACATTCTACTAACGTTCGAATCACTAAACTGTTGAATAAATAACTCCACTATTCAATAATGCAAATTGGCCTTTATTAAATTACTTCACACTAACACTTCTACTACTCGACAGATAGCGTACTTAAATCAAACTGATCATGATTGCTCAGATGGTGCTCTTTTATACTCTTCGATTCCCTCGTTCCATACTTCTAGGCGTTTCCTGAATTTACTTAGTTACTGCTATAAAATTATAACTACAGGTGCACGTGTATACCCTCTCATATGCGCGTGTATATGTGAGTGATACTTTCAGAGATAGTTGCCTACTTTTGGGAGCATCTCATATAAGATATATGCATGTGTTTGTGCGTTTCTTCTACGCTGCGTGTACGTACATATGTGTAGACATAATGATTGATTCGTTTATGTAGATACAAGTGACTGCCTGCTTTATTGTTGCTGTAGCTTCATTTAGTTAGCATCAGACTAGTGATGTGAGTATCACTTAATGTCACTAATATTCGTCACACTGCCCTCCACCTAAGTGTGATCGTACCGATCAGACAAATCTCTCGGTCTAACCGCTGCTAGCCTCTCCAAATGAACCCCTTCTATTTCGTGGTTTCCCAATTGTTTGTGTGCGGTAGATGACATCACTGATCCTCTTCACAACTCTGTACGGGCCTTCCCAAATTCACCGAAATTTGGATGGAACACCTTTCCGCAGCACCAAATCTCCCTCCCGGAAACCTTCCGAATTAAAGTTCTTGTCGTACCTGTGTTTAATCCTACTACTCATTACCCTGCGCCGTTCCCTCACATTCTGTTCTTTGGCCAATTAACTACTTCTCAGAGCTTGCGCTTGACGGATTGGCTTCGCATAATCAGTATCGTTCCCACGTTTTACACCAGTAGTGCGCCCTGGCTTGAAACTACCCTCGCATTCCTTCTGGGAAATTCTTTCCTTCATTTTCGTGCGTCCCTTTGGTTTTGTCAAGTGTTTCTCTCGCAAATACTTTTGATTTCGCTTTATTTGGCCCATTCGATCCATCAACTTTTACCTTTGACTTTCGTGGTCTTTGTTGAATCTTCTCCACCAGTACTTGATTACTGCTGAACCCTTTCTCCAAACTAAAGTTAAGTGGTATATCCTGGTTATTATAGCGCATATTCCTTCTTTGCATGTCGATCCTGATGTCATGGTCAACTAAGAAGTCCACTCCCAATATGACTTCATCAACGATCTCTGCCATAACGAATTTGTGTAGAACCATGACCTTCCCAATTAAGACTTCACATACCACTTCTCCCTGGACTTGGTTATACTTGCCAGTAATTGTACGCAAACTTCCTCCAGGTAATGGCTTTACTCTCCTGTTGACCAAATCAGATCGGATTAAAGAATGAGATGCGCCCGTATCTACCGCCAGTACACGGTTTTTGCCATCCAAATTCCCTCTGACGGTAAGACGCTTGATTTCCTTCCAATTTGCGACACAGATATTAGAGGACATTCAATAGCTGGGGCAAGTTTTCGATCTTTACATCTGACTCGCTCTTGCTTATCTCCTCCAGCTCTACGTTTACGGCCACCCAAGTTGGAACTACCAGGACCGGTGCTGCAATGACGAGCAATGTGACCTGGGTTACCGCACTTGAAATATTTGATTGCACCATTATTCTTCTGTTGCGTTAACTTTTAAAGCTTCTAAAACTGCGTCTATCCACTCTGGCCTTTCTACTACCACACGGCGTGCTTTGAAAACTGGGTTACACAGAAGCGACGCTGTTTCCTGAATCAGAGCATGTGATACCGTTTCTGCGAATGTTGGCTTTGGGTTTGTGTATGTAGCTCGCTTTGTTTCGACGTCCCATATGCCATTTATAAAGCTCTGAATCTTTATCCTTTCAGTGTATTCCACGGGCGCGTTCGCATTCACTAAATGTGCCAGCCTTTCAGCATCCGACGCAAACTCTCGCAATGTTTCATCAGGCCTCTGGAAGCGGTTCAGTAACTCCATTTGGTATATCTTTCTCATATGCTCAGTTCCGTATCGTCTCTCTAGAGCGCCCATCAATGCTTCATAACAGTTTCGTTCGCCATCTGGAATGGTTTGTAAATTCTCAGCTGCAGGCCCTTTCAATGCCATGAACAGTGCAGCAACTTTATCTTCAGCATTCCAGTTGTTCACTGTTGCGGTCTTCTCAAATTGTAGCTTAAAGACCTGGAAAGGAATAGAACCGTCAAAGGATGGTGTTTTTACCTTTGGATTACTCGTTGAAACTGCTGGGCGATTTTGTTGCAACTGCTCGATACGTCCTCTCAAAGCATCCACCTCGGCCTCGATTTTTTCCTCAAACTGTAAAATTTTTATATCCTGGGCCTCCAGCTTCGATGATACCCTTATCTCCTGTACCTCCAGCTGCGAGGATATGCGGGCCTCCTGTGCTTTCAATTGCTCAGCCAACTGAGTTTTCATATATGTCTTCTGTTCTTCCAGTTGAGATGACATTTGTCTTTCCTGGGCTTCAATCTTGGATGTTATACCGTTCTCCTGGGATTCTAGTTGCGATGTTATATTTGTCTTTTGTACTTCGAGCTGTGCTGATATACTTGTGGATATTTGTGATAACATTTCTGACATTTGTACCGATATTGCAGCGAATATCATGTTCAAGTCTGTGCTGGTAACTGTCTGCGATGTTTCGTTTTTCTCTTAAATTTTTGTTGTTGATTCTTCCACATCAGGATAAAAGATAAACTCGTTAACATTAATTCCTTCCAACTCCAATACCTCTCGTAGCCGTGCTTGAAGTTCGATCTTATTGCCGGTTGTATTCAATCCACGGCTCTCCAAATCCTTCTTCAGTTGCTGGATCCTCAATTCACTCAACTTTGCCATGTCCAAGTTGTATTCGCAATCTTCGGAATTTATTCAACAATTCCTCTTCTACACCAATTGTAACGAATTTAGTGCAATTCCTCTTATTTGGCCTTTATTAAAGTACTTCACAATAACACTTATACTTTGCAACTAATAGCTTGGTTAAATCAAACTGATTGTTGTGCCTATACTGTTGCCGCTTTTTATACTCTTCGATTTCCTCGTCCCATACCTCTAGGCGTTTCCAGAATTTACTTAGTTACTGCTATAAAATTATAAGTACAGATGCACGTGTATAGCCTCTCATATGCGCATTTATATGTGAGTGACACTTCCACAGATAACTGCCTACTTTTGGGAGCATCTCATATAAGATATATGCATGTGTTTGTGCGTCTCTTCTCCGCTGCGTGTACGTACATATGTGTAGACATAATGATTGATTAGTTTATGTAGATACAAGTGACTGCCTGCTTTATTGTTGTTGTAGCTTCATTTACTTAGCATCAGACTAGTGATGTGAGTATCACTTAGTGTCACTAATATTCGTCACAATATCTATAAAAATTTAGTCAATGATTATAATAATACTATTCACAGGACCATGCAAATGACTCCAAATGAGGTAAATTCCTCGAATGAACAACATTTATTGGACACTGCATACAACAATTTAAAAGTTTTTCATAGACCAAATTTAAAATTAATGATGAGGTTAGAATAAGTAAATATAAACATGTATTTGAACAAATAAGGAAGGTTAAGTTCGGGTGTAACCGAACATTATATACTCAGTTGAGAGCTATGGTGACAACATAAGGGAAAATAACCATGTAGGGAAATGAACCGCGGGTAATCCTGGAATGTGTATGTATGGCATGTGTATCAAATGAAAGGTATTAAAGAGTATTTTATGAGGGAGTGGGCCATAGTTATATAGGTGGACGCCATTTAGGGATATCGCCATAAAGGTGGAACAGGGTTGACTCTAGAATGTGTGTTGTACGATATGGGTATCAAATGAAAGGTGTTAATGAGTATTTTAAAATGGAGTGATCCTTAGTTCCATAGGTTGATGCCGTTTCGAGATATCGCCATAAAGGTGGACCAGGGGTGACCCTAGAATTTGTTTGTACGATATGGGTATTAAATTAAAGGTATTAATGACGGTTTTAAAAGGGAGTGGTGGTAGTTGTATAGGTGGCCGCCTTTTCGAGATATCGGCATAAAGGTGGACCAGGGGTGACTCTACAATGCGTTTGCATAATATGGGTATTAAACGAAAGGTGTTAATGAGTATTTCAAAAGGGCGTGGGCCTTAGCTCTATAGGTGTACGCCTTTTCGAGATATCAGCATAAAGGTGGACCAGGGGTGACTCTAGAATGTGTTTGAACAATATGGGTATCAAACGAAAGGTGTTACAGAGTATTTTAAAAGGGCGTGGGGCTTAGTTCTATAGGTGGACGCCTTTTCGAGATATCGACATAAAGGTGGACCAGGGGTGATTCTAGAATGCGTTTGTACAATATGGATATCAAACGCAAGGTGTTAATGAGTATTTTAAAAGGGTTTTGGGCTTAGTTCTATAGGTGGACGCCTTTTCGAGATATCGCCATAAAGATGGACCAGGGATGACTCTAGAATGCGTTTGTACAATATGGGTATCAAACGGAAGGTCTTAATGAGTATTTCAAAAGGGCGTGGGGTTTAGTTCTATAGGTGGACGCCTTTTCGAGATATCGCCATTAAGATGGACCAGGGGTGACTCTAGAATGTGTTTGTATGATATGTGTTCGAGCGCAAGGTTTTTCGTAATAAAATAATATAATTTGCCACATGGTATAATCGCTACAATTTTCACACTTTAATGTCGCTATTGTCACACCCATTTTCATCGTTGGTCGACCATCTACACCATCACCTACAAATTCTCGCATATAAGTTATTATCTCGCACTCACTCTCTTGGAATGGAGTTCCAATTGCACTCTTTCATCGCCACCGTCAAATGCACCCACAACTCACTCTTGCGCGTGACATCCACCTCGCCTCCACATAAAAAATAAAAATCATGCCATTCGGGCCCAACAACAATCACTTACATTTACTAATAATGTCCCGCTAGGTCAACTTGAAAGTTATAGCTGGCTACGTTTCTACATATGTACATGCATACGTACATAGTCACAAGTGTACAAAAAACTAATATCTTCTTCCTACTCACATTCTTTACCTTTTGTAACAATTACAGTCCAACTCTTGATCTGATCACACTTATATAACCGCGATTTTAAGAAATAAACATTTTCAATATTGCAAATGAAAGGTCGTTCTTTTCATTTCATCGAAGGGCATTAAAAAAGGCTTTTGTGCCCCACCAAAAAGGTCCTTCGAGCCGGATTCGAAATACCGGCTCATCATTGAAAATAAAGTTTTAACAATGTCGGAACACGGAGATGGAGATGACGAATCAACGCCACCACGGCCAGCTGCGTCGAACAACAGCCGCGTTAAGGTTCGCCAGCGAGAACTTATGTTGGAACGCATGGACAATTCTCGAGTGAATTTAGCGGAGTTAAATACAATGCCTGAGTCGATGCTCAAGGTTAAACTCGAAATTTTGCAGCGCCAACTTGATAATTTTGAAGCGATTCAGTCTCACTTAGAAGAACTGGATGAATCCGAGTTAGATGGTGCGCATCGCAACACGTGCGAAACAGCGTATTTTGTTGTTAAATCAGCGATTATGGAACGGCTCGCTCTTCTTCGTGCTGCTGAACCTGAAACATTAAGTAGCACCCGTATTTTACCGTCAACATCACATTCAAAGTCCCATCTACCAAAGCTGCAATTACCAAAATTTTCTGGCTTACATGCAGATTCCAATCACACTTGAGGAGAATTTTCGAAATTCAACGTGTTACGAAGCCATCATCCTCCACTCTTCGAGAATTTATCGATACTGTCAACGGCAGCCTACGTGTAATGCAATCATTAGCATCAACCCCACAGATAGCGGATGGCATTGTTCTATATATGCTTACGGCCAAGCTTGACGAAACCACTCAAACCAAGTGGGAAGACGAAGTTGCTACGAAATGGAGCAATACAACTGCATCATTTAAAATGCCTTCTTGGGACGATCTAGCTAGATTTCTAGAGCGTCGCTGTCAGAGTTTCAATATCAATGAAGCCAGCCGAACTCCCTCACATACATCAGCAAAGGGAACACCTTTATCGTCTTCAACAAATCAACAAACACTGAAATCACACACCAGTCTTATATCAAGTCAACCCAACAAGTGCAACCTGTGCGACGAGCAAACGAGTCACAATGCGTTTAAATGCAGCAAATTCATGGCGCTCGATTAAATGGCGCGTTTCTTACTTGCGAAGAAAAGGCATCTCTGTCTAAATTGCTTGGGCGCAAACCACTCCTCAAGCAACTGTCCATCCTCCAGAAGATGTCAATACTGTAAGGTCAGTCACCACACACTGTTGCATCGTCACCTACCAACAAACGAAAAGACGAATCCATCTGCAACTACCCTTCACATTCACAACTTTAATAGCGACTTTATTCTGGCCACAGCTTTAGTTCAGCTGAACAACTTGCACTATACTTCTGTAACTGCGCGAGCACTGCTTGATTCAGCCTCTCAGCTAAATTTCCTGACAGAGCACATGGCTCAAATACTCAAGCTTCCCCGCACCAAAGCAAATCTGGAAATAAGTGGAATTGGTACTGTTTGTACAAGGGCGCACAACATCGTAACATTTAAATTTGAATCATTGCATTCTGGATTTTCTGCAATATTAGAGGCCGTGGTCTTGCCATCTATTTCGTCAAACCAGCCACAACAGCGCTTTAATATTAACACATGGGAGATTCCCAAAAATATGAATCTTGCGGACCCCAATTTAATAATCCTGGACCCATTGACATTCTTATTGGAGCTGGCTTGTTTTATGACATGCTCTCTGTGGGCCAAATAAAACTAAGTAATCAGATGCCGACGCTACAGAAAACGCAGCTGGGTTGGATTGTAGCTGGAGCCATAACACATTCATCGTCGTCCGCACCTTCAAAGGCGTCATCATCGTCAGCCATGTCATTATGCATGCCAGTGACAGTCACATCATCTTCGTTAACAGCTTCATCGTCGTTAGTTTCACCGTCTCCATCAAATACAACAAGCTCTACCTCGTTCATTGTTCCTACGCAACCTTCATTAGACGCTCTCTTAGAAAGGTTTTGGAAATTGGAAGACAAATATAATAATAAATTAACAACGCCCACCATTGAGGAGCAAGAGTTCGAAAGCTACTTCACGAAAACAACAACACGATGTCTCGACACGAACAAATTTATTGTGCGTCTTCCTTTTTCCATGAGCCCTACTAATTTAGGGCCATCTTATGACATCGCTCATCGTCGATTTCTGTCGGTGGAAAAACGAATGTTGACAAATAGTCCGTTTGAAGTTGAATATAAGAAATTCATGCAAGAGTACATCGATTTAGGGCATATGGTCGCGGTCTCATCCAACGATGCGGCAATTAAGGTAGGTACGTACATCCCTCACCACTGCGTTAGCAAAGAAGACAGTTCAACTACAAGGTTGCGTGTAGTGTTCGACGCCTCTTGCCGTACAGCAAACGGAGTCGCTCTCAATCAAATTCTGCGAGTAGGCCCAACAATACAAGACAGTATATTTACAATTCTGCTTCGCTTCCGCACAGATCGTTATGTTTTTATGGCCGACATTACTAAAATGTATCGGCAAATTATTGTTGATGAAAGAGATGCGAAGTGGCAATGCATACTATGGCGAAACTCTTCGACTGAACCAGTAACCACCTATCAGCTGAAAACGGTAACATACGGGACCAGCTGTGCTCCCTTTTTGGCAGTGAGATGTCTCCAACAATTGGCCTTTGATAATATGTCAACCCACCCAATTGGAGCGGCTGTAACGCTTCGGGACTTTTATGTAGACAATCTGACGACAGAAGGTGCCACCATCGAAGAAGTCAAAACTGTAAAGCGAGAAGTCATCGATTTACTTGCGAAGGGTGGATTTCCTCTTCGAAAATTTGCAGCAAATCATCAGAGCATTATCGACGACATACTAGACACCGACAAGGAGCCAGTAATAGAAGTTGATAATATAGACTACATTAAAACCTTAGGATTAAGGTGGTCGCCCACGACTGATTGCTTCTTTTTCTCATATACACCTCATAAGCGCGCTTCGAAGGCCAGTAAGGGCACGATACTATCGCAAATAGCCAGCTTCTTCGACCCACTGGGCTTCATAAACCCCATCATCGTCCCTTGTAAAATCATGATGCAGGATTTTTGGAAATTGCGTCTAACTTGGGACGAAAGTGTACCTTTGACCGTCCAAACACAATGGGAAGATATATGTAATCAACTCACCTTCATCGAAAAAATCCATGTACCAAGGTTCGTATCCTTTGATTCTAATACTGTTTTACATGCCTTTGCAGATGCGAGCATCAAGGCCTACGGGGCTTGTATCTATGCTGTATATAACGCTTATGGATCCACACAATCATCCCTAATAGCTGCCAAGCCAAGAGTGGCGCCCACCAAGGAGACAACCTTGCCAAAATTAGAGTTATGTGCGGCGCTCCTTTTAGCAGAACAACTGGAATCATTGGTAACCACTCTCAATGTAACCGCATGCAACGTTTACTGCTGGTCTGATTCCACCATAGTTCTATGGTGGCTACAGGGTGAACCATCGCGTTGGGCTACATTTGTAGCTAATAGGGTAGCCAAGATCCAGCAGCTCACTTCAAATTATACGTGGCGTCATGTATCCTCTTCCGAAAATCCCGCTGACTTGGTTTCGCGAGGGGTCACAGTGAACAATCTTATAAACAATCAGTTTTGATTTCACGGACCTAAATTTATTCAACTACAAGAACAGCAGTGGCCGTTTAGTCCACTGAAGGCTATCATCAACATGCCAGAACAACGAAAGCAACATCACACACTTGTAGTAACGCCAGCTGAAGATATCATTCCTGATCACAAGTTCGTTAATAATTATTTCAAGCTTCTTCGAGTATTCGCTTACGTAAAACGGTTCATCAACAAACTTCGAAAAATTCCAGTTGGGTCTGGCCCAATCACCACACCAGAACTGGAAGGTGCCTTAATGTCAATTCTTCGCTACATGCAGCATCGTTCTTTTCCTAACGAATACAAAGCGCTGCAGAAAGGGAGCATAAGTCCGCGTTCTAGTTTAAAGCAACTTTCACCATTTATACACAACCATATAATTCGTGTTGGGGGGAGAATTTCCAATTCGTCGCTGTCATTCAATTCTAAGCACCCCATTGTACTACCAAAGTCACATCCATTCACTCGCACCATCGTCGAACACCTTCATCGTCGTAATTTACATGCTGGGTGCCAAACGTTACTCAGCATTATAAGAGAAAATTACTGGATCATAAACGCTCGGAGCGTAATAAGTGCGTAGTACACCACTGCATTTTATGCTACCGCAATAAGCCAAATCTTCAGGAACAAGTAATGGGACACTTCCACGAGAGCGAGTTGAACAATCATATCCATTTGCAATAACAGGGATTGATTATTGCGGCCCATTCCTCATCACACAGCAAATACGAGGTAAAGCTCCCGTTAAGGTATACATCGCTGTGTTCATATGTTTTACAACAAAGGCAGTGCACATTGAGCTAGTTACTGACTTGACAACCATGGCATTCATAGCTGCTTTAAAACGCTTTATCGCCCGTCGTGGCAAATGCCATACTATTTTTTCCGATAATGCCACAAGCTTCGTAGGGGCGAATCGTGAACTTAGCGAAATGCTGGCATCGTTCAAATCGCAACAGCACATCAATACAGTTGAGGACCTCATGGTTAAAGAAGGAATAAGCTGGAGGTTTATTCCCCCCCGCTCACCGCATTTCGGAGGGCTATGGGAAAGTGCTGTGAAGCAGGCAAAATTCTACCTACGGCGTACCGTCGGAAAAAATATTTTAAACTACGATGAGCTAAATACGGTTTGCTGTCAAGCCGAAGCTATGATCAACAGTAGGCCTCTCACGCCATTGTCAACTAGCCCAGATGATCTTCGTGCCTTAACTCCAGCACATTTCTTGGTTGGTCGAAGTCTTACCGCTATCCCAGAGCCATCATTATTACACATTAATATGGGCAAACTAAAAAGGTATCAAGTTGTTCAGGCCTTACAGCAACAATTTTGGAGGCGATGGCAAGCTGAATATTTAAAGGAGCTGCAAGTGCGAACGAAATGGCAAACAGTTCGAACCAACTTAAGAAAAAATGATTTGGTTCTAATTAAGGATGAGAACACCCCACCATTAAAATGGCCATTGGGGCGCGTCATCGATACCATTGCAGGTGATGACGGAATGGTAAGAGTCGTTGTAATAAAGACTGCAGATGGAACTCACAAGCGAGCTATTTCCAAGATTTGTAAGCTGCCAATTGAACCCCCATCAGAACAGGACTAATCTATTGAAAGCAATACTTTCAAGGGGGGGAGGATGTTCGAGCGCAAGGTTTTTCGTAATAAAATAATATAATTTGCCACATGGTATAATCGCTACAATTTTCACACTTTAATGTCGTCGCTATTGTCACACCCATTTTCATCGTTGGTCGACCATCTACACCATCACCTACAAATTCTCGCATATAAGTTATTATCTCGCACTCACTCTCTTGGAATGGAGTTCCAATTACACTCTTTCATCGCCACCGTCAAATGCACCCACAACACACTCTTGCGCGTGACATCCACCTCGCCACCACATAAAAAATAAAAATCATGCTATTCGGGCCCAACAACAATCACTTACATTTACTAATAATGTCCCGCTAGGTCAACTTGATAGTTATAGCTGGCTACGTTTCTACATATGTACATGCATACGTACATACTCACAAGTGTACAAACAACTAATATCTTCTTCCTACTCACATTCTTTAACTTTTGTAACAATTAGAGTCCAACTCTTGATCTGATCACACGTATATAACCGCGATTTTAAGAAATAAACATTTTCAATATTGCAAATGAAAGGTCGTTCTTTTCATTTCATCGAAGGGCATTAAAAAAGGCTTTTGTGCCCCACCAATATGGGTATCAAATTAAAGGTATTAATGAGGGTTTTAAAAGGGAGTGGTGGTAGTTGTATAGGTGGTCGCCTTTTCGAGATATCGGCATAAAAGTGGACCAAGGGTGACTCTAGAATACGTTTGTACAATATGGGTATAAAACGAAAGGTGTTAATGAGTATTTTAAAAGGGCGTGGGGCTTAGTTCTATAGGTGGACGTCTTTTCGAGATATCGCCATAAAGGTGGACCACGGGTGACTCTAGAATGTGTTTGTACGACATGGGTATCAAATTAAAGGTATTAATTAGGGTTTTAAAAGGGAGTGGTGGTAGTTGTATAGGTGGTCGCCTTTTCGGAATATCGGCATAAAGGTGGACCAGGGGTGACTCTAGAATGCGTTTGTACAATATGGGTATCAAACGAAAGGTGTTAATGAGTATTTTAAAGGGAGTGGGCCTTAGCTCTATAGGTGGACTCCTTTTCGAGATATCGCCATAAAGGTGGACCAGGGGTGACTCTAGAATGTGTTAATACAATATGAGTATCAAACGAAAGGTGTTAATGAGTATTTTAAAAGGGCGTGGGGCTTAGCTCTATAGGTTAACGCCTTTTCGAGATATCGCCATAAAGGTGGACCAGGGGTGACTCTAGAATTTGTTTGTACGATATGGATATCAAATTAAAGGTATTAATGAGGGTTTTTAAAGGGAGTGGTGGTAGTTGTATTGGTGGTCGCCTTTTCGAGATATCGTCATAAATGTGGAACAGGGGTGACTCTAGAATACGTTTGTACAATATGGGTATCAAACGAATGGTGTTAATGAGTATTTTAAAACGGAGTGGGCCTTAGTTCTATAGGTGGACGCCTTTTCGAGATATCGCCATAAAGGTGGACCATGGGTGAATCTAGAATGTGTTTGTACGATATGGGTATCAAATTAAAGGTATTAGTGAGGGTTTTAAAGGGAGTGATCCTTAGTTCCATAGGTGGACGCCGTTTCGAGATATCGCCATAAAGGTGGACCAGGGGTGACCCTAGAATTTGTTTGTACGATATGGGTATCAAATGAAAGGGGTTAATGAGCATTTTAAAAGGGAGTGGACCTTAGTTCTATAGGTGGACGCCTTTTCGAGATATCGCCTTAAAGGTTGGCCAGGGGTGACTCTAGAATGCGTTTGTATATTATGGGTATCAAACGAAAGGTGTTAACGAGTGGTGGACCAGGGGTGACTCTAGAATGTGTTTGTACGATATGGGTATCAAATTAAAGGTATTAATGAGGGTTTTAAAAGGGAGTGGTGGTAGTTGTATAGGTGGTCTCCTTTTCGGGATATCGGCATAAAGGTGGACCAGGGGTGACTCTAGAATGCGTTTGTACAATATGGGTATCAAACGAAAGGTGTTAATGAGTATTTTAAAGGGAGTGGGCCTTAGTTCTATAGGCGGACTCCTTTTCAAGATATCGCCATAAAGGTGGACCAGGGGTGACTCTAGAATGTGTGTGTACGATATGGGTATCAAATTAAAGGTATTAATGAGGGTTTTAAAAGGGAGTTGGTAGTTGTATAGGTGGTCGCCTTTTCAAGATATCGGCATAAATGTGGAACAGGGGTGACTCTAGAATAGGTTTGTACAATATGGGTATCAAACGAAAGGTGTTAATGAGTATTTTAAAAGGGAGTGGGCCTTAGTTCTATAGGTGGACGCCTTTTCGAGACATCGCCATAAAGGTGGACCATGGGTGAATCTAGAATGTGTTTGTACGATATGGGTATCAAATTAAAGGTATTAATGAGGGTTTTAAAAGGGAGTGGTGGTAATCGTATAGGTGGTCGCCTTTTCGAGATATCGGCATAAAGGTGGACCAGGGGTGACTCTAGAATTTGTTTGTACGATATGGGTATCAAATGAAAGGTGTTAATGAGTATATCAAGAGGGCGTGGGGCTTAGTTCTATAGGTGGACGCCTTTTCGAGATATTGCCATAAAGGTGGACCAGAGGTGATTCTAGAATGTGTTTGCACGATATCGGTATCAAATTAAAGGTATTAGTGAGGGTTTTAAAATGGAGTGATCCTTAGTTCCATAGGTGGACGCCGTTTCGAGATATCGCCATAAAGGTGGACCAGGGATGACCCTAGAGTTTGTTTGTACGATATGGGTATCAAATGAAAGGGGTTAATGAGCATTTTAAAAGGGAGTGGGCCTTAGTTCTATAGGTGGACGCCTTTTCGAGATATCGCCTTACAGGTTGACCAGGGGTAACTCTAGAACGCGTTCGTTCATTATGGGTATCAAACGAAAGTTGTTAATGAGTATATCAAAAGGGCGCGGGGCTTAGTTCTATAGGTGGACGCCTTTTCGAGATATTGCCATAAAGGTGGACAAGAGGTGACTCTAGAATGTGTTTGCACGATATCGGTATCAAATTAAAGGTATTAGTGAGGGTTTTAAAAGGGAGTGGTGGAGGTGTATAGGTGGTCGTCTTTTCGAGATATCGCCATAAAGGTGGACCAGGAGTGACTCTAGACTTTGTTTGTACGATATGGGTATCAAATTAAAGGTGTTAATGAGGCTTTTAAAAGGGAGTGGTGGTAGTTGTATATGTGAAGGCGTTTTCCAGATATCGACCAAAATGTGGACCAGGGTGACCCAGAACATCATCTGTTGGATACCCCTAATTTATTTATATATATAATACCACGAACAGTATTCCTGCCAAGATTTCAAGGGTTTTTTATTTCGGCCTGCCGAACTTTTTCATTTCATTCTACTTAATATGGTAGGTGTCACACCCATTTTACAAAGTTTTTTTCTAAAGTTATATTTTGCGTCAATGAACCAATCCAAATACCATGTTTCATCCCTTTTTTTGTATTTGGTATAGAATTATGGCATTTTTTTCGTTTTTGGTAA
This sequence comes from Eurosta solidaginis, assembly GCF_040869045.1. Classification (NCBI taxonomy): domain Eukaryota; kingdom Metazoa; phylum Arthropoda; class Insecta; order Diptera; family Tephritidae; genus Eurosta; species Eurosta solidaginis. The sequence continues at coordinate 162,355,314 of NC_090320.1, read as the reverse complement.
TAGTCGGATTTCGGCCATTTTTTATACCAATACAAAGCGAGTTCAGATAAGTACGTGAACTGAGTTTAGTAAAGATATATCGATTTTTGATCAAGTTATCATGTTAATGGCCGAGCGGAAGGACCGACGGTCGACTGTATATAAAAACTGGGCGTGGCTTCAACTGATTTCGCCCTTTTTCACAGAAATAAGTTACTGTCCCAGAATCTAAGCCCCTACCAAATTTCACAAGGATTGGTAAATTTTTGTTCGACTTATGGCATTAAAAGTATCCTAGACAAATTAAATGAAAAAGAGCGGAGCCACTCCCATTTTGAAATTTTCTTTTATTTTTGCATTTTGTTGCACCATATCATTACTGGAGTTGAATGTTGACATAATTTACTTATATGCTGTAAAGATATTAAATTTTTTGTTAAAATTTTACTTTAAAAAAATTTTTTTTTTAAAAGTGGGCGTGGTCGCTCTCCGATTTTGCTAATTTTTATTAAGCATACATGTAGTTATAGAAGTAACGTTCCTGCCAAATTTCATCATGATATCTTCAACGACTGCCAAATTACAGCTTGCAAAACTTTTAAATTACCTTCTTTTAAAAGTGTGCGGTGCCACGCCCATTGTCCAAAATTTTACTAATTTTCTATTCAGCGTCATCAGTTCAACTCACTTACCAAGTTACATCGCTTTATCCGTCTTTGGTAATGAATTATCGCACTTTTTCGGTTTTTCGAAATTTTCGATATCGTGCGTGGTTATAGTCCGATGTTGCTAATTTTAAATAGCGATCTGAGATGAGTGCTCAGGAACCTACATAACATATTTCATCAAGATTCCTCAAAATTTACTTAAGATATCGTGTTAACAGACAGACGGACGGACGGACGGCAATGGCTCAATCAAATTTTTTTTCGATCCTGATGATTTTGATATATGGAAGTCTATATCTATCTCGATTCCTTTAAACCTGTACAACCAACCGTTATCCAATCAAAGTTAATATACTCTGTGAACTCTGCTCAACTGAGTATAAAAAGGGTATACACCAAATTGGACAACAGAAGTTTTTAAAATAAAGTCAATTAAAAACACAAACCCTATAACATATAGAATTGAAGACTATCAAGGTAATACTATTAAGGGAGGATTTTACGAATATGAACTTCTGAAAACTAAACTCCCTCATGTATATGTACCAGAAAAAGTTTTGAGACGTAGAAAAAATAGAGTATATGTTAACCTTTATGTCAACAGCAGAACTTTTTTCGCACGTCAACAGCAACACACCCGGGTATGTACATACGTTTTGTATGGCAAATGGCATGCCGTTATAACCCGGCAGGTACACATCTCTGAAAAAATCGATAGTACCTGCGTTAATTACTTGCGCTAAAAAGTATAAAATAGGGTTTACCAGTATTACGGATTTTATCATGCACGTATGATTCGAAGTGAAAGGACGTTTCTGTTTATTTTGTGGAAATAAAAAAATAAAATCAAAGTGAAATGGCAGATGGTAAATGGTTTACTCCACGACAACTAAGCGCACTTTCGTACGAAGAACAGCAAGCATATATTCGTCAAACGCTTGAAGAGAGCCAAGAAGAAATAAGTGACCACGATTCAGTAGTTGGTGACGAGGCTTTAGATGAATGTGTAGGTGATATTGGTGGTGATGACTCAGACTTAGAAGAGCCCACGTTACCAGAATATGACCCAGAGGACGGCAGTGATTCAGATGAAGAACTTGAAGATGCACCAACTGAAACTGGGGAATATTTTACTGCCAGAGATGGTAATGTTTGGTCTTCGATACAACCACAACCTGTAAGATTCCGTACGCACAACATTCTAAGAAGTGCACAATCTGGACCAGTACGGGCAACGCAAGGTTTGACCATTTCAGAAACGTTCAAATTGATAACGTCAGACGAAATATGCGACATAATTATTCGTGAATCAAATCGAAAGGCAAGGCAATTCTTTGATGATGACAATGCAAAACATCCAACAAGAGAACCGAGATCATGGATTCCCATAACAGAAAGTGAATTTGATGCATATTTGGGCGTACTTTTGCTAAGTGGCGTTACACATTCTGGTTACGTGCATACGAAAGATTTGTGGAATACTAAATCACATCCATTATATCGTGCTGCAATGAGTTTACGACGATTTTGGGAAATTAGCCGCTTCATTCGTTTTGATAATGGAAACACACGCCAGCAACGCAAACACACTGACAAAGCAGCAGCAATATCGGACGTTTTTTTGATGCTAAACAACTGTCTTCGTAGATATTACGTGGCAGGAGCCAACGTCACCGTAGATGAAAAATTGTATGCTTATCGTGGTGGAACTGGCTTCACGCAATACATACCATCAAAACCTGCCAAATATGGGATAAAAGTGTGGTGGGTGTGCGACTCCATTTCGTTCTATCCATTGCAGGTACTATCAATATTGTTGAAATTTGTTGAAAGTATAAATAACTAAATTGAATTTAATTTTTCAATGCAGGGACAAATCTATACAGGAATGGCACCGTCTAGTGAACGTGAAAGAAACGTTGGTGAAAGAATAGTCAAAGATTTATGTATCAACCTTTTTGATGGAAGTGGAAGAAATATTGTATGTGACAACTTTTTCACTAGCTACAACTTGGCAAAATGTTTGATGATAGACAATAATTTATCTATATTGGGTACTTGCAACAAAAGGCGTACATTCGTGCCAGCAGCATTTGCCAACCCCAAGGGACGTGAAGCTGAATCTTCAATGTTTGTGTTCTATAATCACGTTACGATGTGCTCGTACGTGCCCAAGAAAAACAAGGCAGTTGTATTATTGTCCACTTCTCATTATACAACAGAAACGTCCGGTCCTAAGAAGAAGCCATTGCTTATATTGGACTACAACAAAACCAAAGGTGGAGTTGATAGCATGGACATGTACTTGTCCGAATATAGTACCAAGCGGCGCACAAATAGATGGCCTTTGGCTTTCTTTTATAATATTGTGGACGTTGCTGCGTTTGCTGCATACATAATATACGTTGACAACAACACTCACCTGAAGTCATATACAAGCCGCCGTAGGATGTTTCTCCATCAGCTAAGTGAGCAACTATGCATGCCAGAAATAGAGAGAAGGGCGAATAACAGCAGAATATCCAGAGTTTTTTCAACGCGCAACGCCATCGAAGCCATGATAGGTAGGCCCATCCGAGTTGTGGATGCTGGAGCACATGAAGCGGAGGAGCGTGATAGTACGGGACGCCTAAAAGTAAAGGGGAATTGCTACATCTGCTCCAAACGACGCCCTACTCGTAAAGCATGCACATTATGCAACAAACCAGTGTGCGCAGAGCATTCCAAAGACTTGCCGCAATGCGATAGATGTAATTGAATTTCAATAATTTTAAATTTTTTCGTAGTTTTTTTAATATTTTTTTCATAAGTATTTTATAATTTATAATAATTTTTATGCCATAAGTATTTTTTTCACTCAAAATAAACTATACTTTTCAAATATTATCATATTTGCATGCGATTTACTATACATATAGTATGGTATGTATGCTGTTGACGCAAGGGTGCAACTTGGTAAATGGGCTTTATCTGCCAAACGGATGATCCAATCCTAACCAAAATTGGGACTATTGCGTAAAACAGTTTTCGCTAGAATATCACGAAATTTCAAGTCGATCCGATTATCCAGTTCAGAGCTACAGCGTTTTGAAAACGCAAAACATACCCAGGTATGTTGCCGTTGACATAAGGGTTAAATGGTTAGGATTCTCTTCTGAACACAATTCCTGGGTGGCTGTTTTCAGTTAAGTATTTCAGTTAAGTATTTAATGATAGCCTATCAACGTGTCGCTTACATTAACAATAACAGGTAATTCATCTACACTGGTTGCACATTATTTCCCTCCCATAGAACTCAAACAAAGATTATGTCTGTGAGTTAATCAGATTTGACTCATATCATACAATTCCAAATGTGGACAAAGTAAACAACTTGTTTCACATTGGATCGAATGTTATTGAGATACCTGTTGGAACATATGAAATGGTTGATATAGTTGAAACAATTACTAACATATATGAACCTTTAAATCAAGGGTATATCGATATAATCGCTTATCCTAATACATTTCAAACTGAAATTATGAGCTTTAAGGAAGAAGTAATTTGAATGCTCAATCGGCCCATTACTAGGTTTCAGTAGAAGAATACTGGAGCCAGGGATTGTTCATTACTCTGACAATCCAGTGGATATAACAAAAATAAACACGATATCTGTTGAATGTAATATCATCAACGGATCATATATAAATGAACTATCTGTGCATACAATTCATCAGTTTTCGCTTAGAGTTAGTCCGGATATAACATCTCAGAAATACCTGCTAATGTTATATATATCGGTTAATACACGTCAAATAAGCACTCTAGTTCTTATAGTTGTTGATCAAACTGGTAGCTTGGTTAATTTTGTGGAGAGAACATATCAATAAGACTGTATTTAAAACCTAGCTAAAAAATGATAAATTTTAATAAAAAGCCACTGCATACAGATTTTGTGAATAGTTTTCAATCAGCCTCAAAAATATTGGCTACAAAAACAAAAATCCAAAGAAGTAAAATCTCCTGTTCAACATAAATTTGATTTAACCCCCGCGAATAAAGAGTTCCTAATAAATCTAGGATTTAGTTTAAAAAATGAGATATATAATAAACGTTTTGTCCAAACCCATATTACCATAGCTACATACCATATCTGCAATCGTTTCAAAACAATGATGAAATTCGGATCCCTATACAAAATCAAGACCTATATGTGCTACCTAGTGAGAGTATTTTATACATTGAGGGATTCATATCCAATAGTAATTCGCAAGTTTCAAAAACTGTGCAGCTGCTTAGTAATTGTATAGCATATTTATTCGAGGAGATTCGATATGAAATTAATGGAATAGAAATTGATCGCACTAGAAAGTTGGGTATTGCAACAGCAATGAAAAATTATGTATCACTTAACGAATTTGAGAGTAAAAATCTAAAAAATTCAGGGTGGTGTCCATTTGAAAATATTAGCCTAAAGACTGGAAATTTTAAATTTTGTATACCGTTGAAAAACCTGCTTAGATTCGCTGAAGATTTTTATAAAATTATTGTTAATTGTAAACATGAATTAATCTTAATACGAACAAAAGAAGATGATGCTGTTATGATGTCAACTAGACCATCTGAAAAGCTTTTATTAAAACTTTTAAATACTACATGGAAAGTGCCACATGTTCAACTTTCAGACTCGTATCGGTTAACTATGTTGAGGACAATTATTAGCAAACAACCACTAAACATCTCGTTTAGAAGGTGGGATGTTTATCATAACCCGTCTCTACAGGAATGCACTAATATCTTATGGAATGTAAAACTGGTTGGTGAAAATGAAAGACCTCGCTATATTATTTTAGGATTTCAAAATGAAAATAAATTTACACATTGTGCCTTATTGGATGTTAAAATTCACCTCAACTCCACTACATATCCATATGATGATCTTAATATTAAATATGATCGAAATCGGTATGCTCTATTATATCACATGTATTTGAAATTTCAACAAAGTTACTATGGACGCACTCCCCAACCACTTTTATCACCTGATCAATTTATTCAAACTGCTCCAATAATTGTTTTAGATGTAACACATCAGAATGAATCCATAATAAACAGTCCCATCGATATTCGGATTGAGCTAAAATTTCACAAGGCCGTCTCTGCTAACACTGCTGCTTATTGTATACTCATCTATGATAAAATGTATGAATATATTCCATTTACAAATGTTGTGAAAAAGATTATTACAAAAAAAAAAGAGTGGTAATTTTCTGAAACAACACACAAGGAGATTCCGCATTGCTGCCTATAATATTATTATTATTATTGTTTATTAGGAAAACTATAGAAATATCTAACCTAATTTATGTATAGGAGCACAAACAACGGTGGCCATCGGATCCGAATTTAAATACTTACGATGAAAAACTATATTTTATTCTGCAAATTACATTCTACAAGAAAATTATATATCCTTAAAATATTATCATAAGATGGTGTACTTAATAATTTTAGATATTGGTTACTGATGAGGTGTTTGTTTCTAATATTCTCTAAAGCCAAACAACTGTTAAAAATGTGGTCGATGGACAAGCTGTTGCCGCAGAAAGGACACCTAGGTGGTGCCATTCCGGTGAGAATGTATTGATGTGTTATTTGGGTATGTTCGATTCTTAGGCGTGTGAAGATGGTTGATGGTAGGCGAGTGATGTTGCTAGGGTAGATAACTTTATTGCGATCGGGGTTGAGGTTGGCATATCTGTGTTCAAAATTTTTCCATTCTGTAAGACTTTTTTCGTGAGTATGTTGCCGTAACATTTTCTTGAGATCGTTTTGATCATGAGGTTCGTGTTGAAAGGTTGGCGCTGATTCGAAATATTTCGCTGCGTTATCTGCGTGGTCATTGCCAGTGATCCCTACATGGCCAGGAGCCCAGATCAAAGCGATTTTTTGCTTATATTTAATACAAAAGTCCCAGATCCTTCGTATGATAGATGTACTGTTTCGTATGTTTTTAACTGCGTTCAAGCAAGAGAGGCAGTCAGAGCAAATAACGAATTTTCCTTTTTGATTTATTGCATGCTCCAAAGCTTTGCAGATTGCAAAAGCTTCAGCAGTAAATACGGACGGGTGTGGTGATAGAACACCTCCTGTTATAATACTTCCATTCGAAGAGGTAGCTGCGAAGGCAGTGTTTGTTGCCTTGGAACCGTCTGTATAAATAAGTGTAAAATGCCTTTGTTTGTAATTATTGACTAGTTCCAAAAAATTTTCGAAATTCTGTGTTACTAGTGTTGGATTTCTTCAAAGTATGGAGAGATGTATCTATAGTGGACTCGGTTATCCTCCACTCTGGTTGCGTATTGATTTGATTGCCTATAATAATATAACATGTCACGAGTAGATTGCTAACCAAACTTTTTGTTATCATACACAAAAACAATTTCACAAAGTACTTTATTGTTCTATTCTTCTACTATAAAAATTCAGCTCATATCTACTTTAAATTATTCAAATTTTTGACTAAGATTGATTTACGTGTAAAATCTAAAAAATGATGATTAATGCCCACGTTAGGAGGGATGATTCCCCTAATGATTTCTCACCGTGGCACTACATTCTAGAGGACGACCAGCAGCGTGAAAAGCTGCTTGATGAGATCACGGAAGGGATGGTGGAATACCTGAGGTTTCAAACGGAGTTCCTTAATGTATCTAACCTAACATTGTTTGTTACAGATACGGATTTGGGAGATATAGGGGCAGGCAATTTTTCTGTGTTAATAGAACTTGGTGAAATATATATGGGGGGTTTTTGTCCCATAGCAAAGGGTGGAATCCTCTTTATGGAGGGTGACATAACACTCAACTTAAGATATTAAACATTAAAAAAATAAATAAAAATTTAAAAATTTAAAATAAAAATTGTATTTATTTATTTAAAAAGGTTTATTTGACAAAAAAATAAGTATTTACAGGTAGAATTTATTTACAATATTTACAACGAAGTTGGTTATAAATTTTCATATAAGTGTCCATAAATTTGTACGCTGTCATATTTAAGGAGCCCAGATGGCTGTAATCAGTGTGAGAACACGTTTTATTAAAATACAAAACAAAAAACGCAAAACTGTTTGATAAAGAAACCACAATTTCATGATAAAGATGCACTTTAGTTAAAAATCTAAAAACTAATTATGCGGCTTCATGAAACTCTCACGTACATGCATATGTGTAAGTATTTACATACAAACTTACACCCTAGTAAGAAGTTAGACAAAATACGAGTGCCCGACTGGTCCGTTTTGCAGACGAAAGGTATTCATAAAAAATCGCTTACTCTAGGATGAGTCTTGGATGAGTCGCTTTTGTGTCCCTACAGGTGCCCAGCTGGTCCTTTTTGCAAACGAGAAAAAAAGGGGGCGGGCGTGTGGGTTGGGGGAGTAGTCACTAGATTTCTTGCTGGGTTCACAAAATTCTCTCGCACACACACACACACATATTTGGGGTTTGCGATTACACACACACACATACACACCAGTTATGTATTATCCTCTTATGCTACTAAACAGCTCATTAGTGTACTCTAAATATACTGGGTTTCAATCTACTTATTTTATATCTACTCATTCTCACTCTCAATGTAATAAAAATAAATCGATCGCTTCGAGAATGCTAGAGAGTCACAAGTCGAGTCAGTCTTCGTCTAACATATTGTCGGAATAAGTCGATGTCAACATTTAAATAATAATTAATAAATGAATGTAAAATTGGCCTAAAAAATAAAATAATTTCATTTCTGATTTAAGGTTCCAGTTCGGAACCTCCGAAAAGATTGTCCTTGTGCGCACACCCTAGTCGCACGCACACTCCACTCAAATTACAAACACGCATTATTTAAGTTTTAAGTCTTGAATTATGTTGGTTTTTATTTGTAGCACAATAAATGTGTGTGAAACTCGTTATTACAATATTTTAGTTTTATCTTTAGTTTGTGTAATTAAGTTATTAAATAATTTCAAATTACATTTTTTCGTTTTGATATACAAAATTTTGTGTTCTATATATATATGTTGTTTGTGTTGTTTTTTTTTTTTTTGTATGAATTTTTCTTTGTACGATATTTACATTTTAATATTGATATATTTACATGTTATATATGTAGTTAACTTGGATTTTTTTTTGTTTTACAGCTTTTTCTATACTTTTGATACATATTTTGATGATTTACATTTTTTTCATTTGGGTGTACAAAATTGTGTGTAATTTTTTTTGTTTTTATATATTTTTGTGCCTTCGTTGCTATTGAAAAAATAAGAAAATGAAACTAGCTAAAAAAATTTTGCATTTTTCTTTAAACCCAATTTAAGGTTTAATCAGGGTATTGAATTAATGTTAATTTACTTTACTTAGGCGATTCTTATGTACTACTTTTTCTTTTTTTTAACTTCATCGAAAATAGTTACGTTAGGTTCGTTAATTTTAGTTATTGTTAACGGATCTTGATAAATACTTTCGTGTTTATGATGTGGTTCTTTCTGTAAAAGTACTTTATCTCCGATTTTGACAACTAAATGTCGTGCCGTTTTATCGTACAGATTTTTACTTTGTAATTTATTTGTATTAATTAGGTTTTGTGCCATTTTGTGTGTTTTCTGCATCCTAAACTTGACTTCTTCGGCATAGTTTTCGACATTATAAATCGGGTGAATTTTTTCTTTTGTTAATTCATTAGGCAAAGTTGCCTTTTTCCCAAAAACTAACTCGAAAGGAGAAAACTGATTGTCGAAAACTGTGCTACTCGTAGTATTGTGTAGGAAAGTAAAGTATTTTAAATAAACATCCCAATCAGAAAAAGTATCTTTTAAATATGCACGTAAGTATTCATTAAAAACTCTACGATTACGTTCAATCGTGCCAACAGTTTCGTAATGGTATTCAGTTGAAAAATTATATTGAATATTTAAAAGCTTTGTTAATTCTTCGAATAATTCATTTTTAAATTCAGTACCTCAATCTGATTTTACGGCATTCATTGTGCCGTATGTTAAAATGAATCCTTCAAAAATTGCTGAAGCAATTGTTTTTGCCGATTTGTCTGGCACAGCGACTGATACCAGGTATTTAGTCATGTCGCAAATCATGGTAAGTACGAACTTGTTACCATATTTGGACTCAGGTAGGTGTCCTATTGTGTCAATTACTAGTATATCAAATGGTTTACAAGGAGTTGGTGTTAAAACAAGTTTTTCTTTTGTTTTAGGTTTAACCTTGTTTAAAAGACAAGTTTTACAATTTTTGATATATTTCGATATATCACGAGTCATATCTTTCCAATAAAACTTTGTTCGCAGTTTTGCGTAAAGTCCTTTCATTCCGCAATGTCCACCAGAAATGGGATCATTAGGGTAAATTTTCATTAGTTTTAATTTTGTATCTTCATCTGTTACTGTCTCCACTGGATCTGTTAAAATAATTTCGAATGATTTTAAAATCTTATTTCCAATATTGTTGAAATTTGTAATAGTATAATGTTCGAACAAAATATTTTTTAGGCCATTCAATCTGCTTAATTTTGCGTTTGCCGGCTTCTGATTCAAGCCTCGAAAGTAATTTCTCTAAAGTCATTATTTCGTTAACAAGCTCAAAACTAAGTAACTCGAGTTTCTTATGTTTAATATGCGCAAAAATTCTTAAAGTTGTTGTTTTATTATTTTTATCGTACGTAATTGCAGATCTTATCCGTGGAACTTTTTTCGAAAAAGTAAATGAAAATTTGTCGTAGACATGTAAATTAAGTTGTTTTTCGTCGTTTTTGTCTGTTTTGCTAGGAAGGTTGTTGTCGTTTTGCCGTTTCGTCATTGATCTTGTCTGTACTGCTAAAATTTGTTTGTTCGATTCCTTAATCTCATCGATTGTAATACGCGATAGTGCATCAGCACCAACAAACTATAGTAAAGTTATATTCTGCTAATTCTAGCCTATTTCTCGAAAGTCTTGAAGATGGGTCTTTCATATTGAAAAGGTATACTAGCGGTCTATGATCGGATTTTACAATGAAATGGGTGCCATAAACGTATGGTCGAAATTGCTTGATATAATTGGTTTTTCTGCTCTGCTTTATTAAATGCTTTTGTATATATTTCACCTTGCACTCTTCAATAAAAGATGGGAACGCGTTAGGTTTAAGTTTTAGCGATTAATATATTATTGTACTCCTTTTTTTGAATTAACAACTCACAAATTTAAAGATATAAAAGAAAATAAACGTGACTTTAATTAAAGATTAAAAGAGATGCGCGACGGCGGGCGGGCGGTAATATAGCAAGCGAATATTTTTGACGATGCCTTTGGTAGAGTAGTTTTAAGTAAACTAAACTGCTCAGAGTGAGCGCGGTGGTGGTTGGCAAGCCACAGCTGAGCTGCACTGCCTGCGCTTGGCCGCACTGGCCGGGTGTTGCCAGACGGAGGGGGCGGACTTAGTCCGAAAACTCGATCATGTCTTCAACAGCTTTAGAAGCGAAACAAATTGGTAAATCACTACCTTGCCGTTCTTGACTTAAAATAGCGCCATATCCAGTTGTGGAAGCATCAACGGTAATAATGAATTGTTTAGTAAAATCTGGGTATTGAAGTAATTTTGGTGAAAGTAACGCTGCTTTCAAAAATAAAAATGCCCTTTCGCACTCTACATCCCATACAAATTCAACTCTTTTCCTGCTAAATCGATTTAGAGGCGCTGCCAGAGACGCAAAATTAGGTATAAAACCGTCTCTAATAGTTTGCAAACGCGACGAATCGCCGTACCGCGTCTTTATAAGTTGGTTTTGTATACTTTTTAATTGCGTTTATTTTGGAGTTGTCTGGCAACAAACCTTTGGCTGAACATTTGTGACCTAAAAATGTAATTTCTGGTCGTAAAAAGTTGCAATTATAAAAAAAAAAATAAATAAATAAATGTAAGGCGCGATAACCTCCGAAGAGATCCAAGGCCGAGCTTCTCTTCCAATTTGCGTCGTGCTCCTCTTGATTTTCCCTACAAATTGGCCGGACGGGACCTACATGTTTTATGCCGACTCCGAACGGCATCTGCAAGGCAGATGAGTTTTCACTAAGAGCTTTTCATGGCAGAAATACACCCGGAGCGCTTGCCAAACACTGCCGAGGGGCGACCCCGCTTAGAAAAATTTTCTTCTAATTGAAAAACCTTATTTCTAAAATTTTGATATTCTTTGCCCGGGGTGCGAACCCAGGGCATACGGTGTGACAGGCGGAGCACGCTACCATCACACCACGGTGGCCGCCAAAAAGTTGCATTTATTTGGGTTAATTTTGAGATTAAAAGACCTACAGGTATTGAAAACTTTTGAAAGATTTTTAATATGGTGTGCTTCACTACAACCTACGACGATAATATCGTCGCGTACAGGAATGCAACGTTGGGTGGTATACCCGAAAAAGCTATTGTCATCATTCGTGAGAATGAATTTGGTGATATATTTAAACCGAATGGAAGCACTTTCCATCTAAATGCACCTCGGTCAGTGCTGAAAGACGTAATGTCACGTGAGTCAGGATGCAAGGGGATTTGATGAAATCCAGAAAAAAGATCTAATGTGGAAAAATATTTTCTCTACCGAGATTATCTAAAATATCGTCAACTCTAGCTAGTGGAAATTTATCATCAATAAGTTTTTTGTTTACTGTGCGAAAATCTACGCACATGCGATAAGCTTTTTGACTATTAGTATCTTTCTTTGGGACTACAATCAAAGGACTATTGTAATTCGAATAACTGGGTTCAATAAAATCGTTGTCTGATAATTTATTTACTTGGCGATTTATTTCTTCGCGCTGAGAGTATGGCAATCGATAATTTTTAACATATACCGGCTCGTTGTCTGTCAGTCTTAATTTTTGCACGTAGAAGTTGTTTAAAGTCATTTTGTCCGTGTCAAGAGCGAAAATGTCGGCATAATCTATGCAAAGTTCAATTAATTTACTATGAGCATGTTGAGGTATTTGATTTTTTTAAATTGAAATCAGTTTTTTCGTACGTTTGTCTTCTGTTTCTGTCTTGTTAATTGTATAAACTTTGTAGTTTGAAAGTTTTTCTGTCCGAATACTTTTTCTTTTCACATACTTTATATCATCCGTGGTATTTATGACTTTAATTATTGGGTTACTGGAATTAACAATGCACCTAGCTGTGAAAACGCCTTTTTCAATTTCCTGCGATTCTACGAAAAGTGGGTTGGGTGAATCTCCTAAATCAAAAAGTCTGAATATTTCGCATCTTGGAGGAATGATACAACTGTCGCTTTCTGTTCCGTGCAGGATTGGTATCGCGACTTTTTCATTACCTACCCAAAAGGAAATACTATTTCTTTCATAATTAATAATGCATTTGTTAATTTTCAGAAAATCTTTACCCAGTATGCCATCGGATGGAATATTAAAGTCTTCATTTACTACATGTAAAGTATGTTTAATAGACAAGTTAGAAAAATTTAAATTTGCGGTAATTTTACCTAAAGTGGAAACTGAATTGGAAGTAAAACCGGTAATGTTGATAATGTTGTTTGTATTTAAGGAAATGTTACTGTTTATACATGATATTTTTATTAAAGAAATGTCGGCTTGAGTGTCTACTAGGAAAGAACAAAATTTGTGTGACTCGTTAAGTGTAATTCTATGAAATATGAATAATTTAAGTTTAAACAATAGATGCCTATTGGTGAGGGAAATTCGCTTACTCGGTTAGTTCGTCCTCCCCCAGTGTTCGATCCTGAGGGGCACTCGCGTTTAAAGCGCGAACGTTTGCGCTTCTACCTCTACCGTTGGATGATCTAGAATTGTTACCTCTATTGTTACTGCTATTTGTATTTGAATTGGATTTTGGACGTATATTATTATTGTTGTTATTTTGGTATCTATTTCTGTTATCATATCGATATCTCTTATTATTGTTACCGTTATAGTTACTATTATATGGGAATGAACTATTATTTCTATAACCAGTATAGTCGCGGTTTGGGTAAAAGCCACGGTAACTACCACGTGAATTTCTGAATGTATTGTTACCACGTGATCGAAAAGCTAAAACTTGACGCTCTGTTACTTCGTTGTTTTGTTCTACAATTAATTTCGCTACCACGTCTTTCGGATCAGTACATGCCGTTGAGGCTAAAATGGTTTTTACTAAATTTGATTTTGCATTTAAACGACACACGTTAACAGTTTGTTCGACTGCATTTCACGAGCTTTCGCTTGAGTGATCCCTTCAATAATAAGAGACCGCTCAAGTGAGGCAGCTAAATCTTTAAATTTTTTTTGCAAAATCTGTATAATTATTGTTATTAACGTGCAACGCTGCAATTTTTCCTGCTGCAACTTTCGAGTTGTCTGGTTTGATCCTACTACGTAGGAAGTTACTTGTCTTGGTATTGATTCCCGGGCTTTACCCTCAAGTTTTGATTTTAAGAATGCTATAAAAGTATTAGTTAAATCTTCAGTAGAGAACTGTTCAAGTAATTCAATTTTGTCTATAAAAGAATCAAGTGCTAGAGGATCACCACTAGTTTTCTCTAATAGAATTAGCACATGTGTTAATGAAATTTTTCTTTTCCTCAAGTGTTGCCATGATTTGATCGTTAAGATCTGAAGCTAAATTAGAAGAAGATGAGGCCACGTTTGTACTTTTTGGATCGTTAAGATCTTGGCTTAAATTAGTAGAAGGGTTAACTAAGGTTGTACTATTTGAGTCGTTAAGCTCTGATTTTAAAGTAGAAAAAGTTGAAGTTAACTGTGCGCTATTTGAATCGTTAAGATTTGAAATTAAAGTAGAAGTAAAATTTTTGCCTGGAAATCCGTTTACAAAGAAAATCTATTTTCCTGGTTTGCGACTTCTTCGGTCGAAGATGAAGCTAAACTTTCGTAGCTTGAGGCTGAATTATCGGAATCGGATTTTGAGTCTGAATTTTTTTGCACTTGCTTACCACTTTTAAGGTACATACGTAAATTTCAGAATAGCACAGATAACTTAGTTCAAACTATGAAATCAATTAAGTACTTGTTTGAATATCTGAATTCTTTGAAGCTGAAATGTTGAGGAAAAAGAAAAAAAAATTTGTAAAAGTGAACTGATTTACTGGTGAATATTCGCTAAAGAAATATTTAACAATTTATTTGAAGAATTAATGAAAACTGCATTATACTTGTACAGAAAAATCTTTAAGAAGTAATTGAATTTAAACTTTGCACAAAAGTATATAGGTATTAATTGGTAAAAATTTCAAATTTGTTTTAATTTGTTCAAAAAATCCATTTATATTCACAGACGCACCGCTTTGTAAAAAAAAATCGTATATTTTCACGGACGCACCGCTTTATATAAAAAAATTTCACTTGGCTTTTCACGGAACCTCGGTTTATATAAAAAATTTTAATTGGTTTTTAACGGAACAACCGCATATTTCAAAAAAAAATTTAATTGGTTTTTAACGGAACCCACCGCATATTTCAAAAAAAATTTTAATTGGTTTTTAACAGAACCATTTTTATTAATTTTTTTTTTTGTTTCAAACACCGTTTATATCAAAATTCCAAAATTTACACGTTACAAACTGCTTATCAAGTTCAACAGTCTTCGAAAATTTAAAATTGTTGGGAACCGAAGTAGTTAAATGTAGAACGCACCACTTTATATATTTTTTATTATACATACATACATACATATATTGTAACGCACCGCATAAAAGAATTTTCCTGTTTTCTATGCATACATATATGTTATATAAAAAAAACCGCAGGCAAAAATTTGCTAAATACATATATATATTATACTTATGACTGCTGCTGCTCCAACCGTAAATGCTGCCGCTGCCGTAAACGCTGCCGCTGTCGTCGCCAATGCTGCTGATGCCGGAGCTGCCGCTGCTGGTCTCGATGTTTATGTTGGTGGCGGTGGTGGTTAAAAAAATGGCGATGATATGCCGTTGGCTAGTGGCGTGGGTTTATATCCCGTTATGGCATATTATATTATACTATAATTTCCAATTTTTCTCTTCCAATTACTTCCATTGTATTTAGTATAGTTTTTAGTTAATTTTATTATATTAAAGATTTTGTGTTACCTCTATTAAATTTAGTCGTAGTATTAGTTTTGTTGTATTAAAGATTTTCTTTTATATCAATTATATATTTTCACTGCCTCTGCCACTTTAGACCAACGCTCTCGCCCAAAATGTAAAAATGATCGGGCTCCAACCGTCACGGTCGCCATGTAAGGTCCCATATCTGGAACCTCTGGAAAATGATGAAAAATGTGCTTTTCACGTTGTAACGTCCTCCACATAAAAACAAACACGTCTTTTTTGTCTTAGCTTTTAGGTATTATTTATGTTGGTTTTTATTTGTGGCACAATGTGTGTGTGAAACTCGTTATTACAATATTTAAGTTTTATCTTTAGTTTTTGTAATTAAATTTTTTTAGTTTTGCACACGCACTTGCTTCGTTTAGTCCAAAATTTATAATAATCATTCTGCGAGCCGAATTGCTCTGTTTCCAAGTTGTTCCAACACCTGTTGTTCGTTCACAGTAGACAACGGGTGTTGCAGCAATTTGGAAACAGGGTGTCATCTTTATTATTTGTTAAGGGTGCTGTTACAAGAGCTCGCGCCCTTTCCACCGAATTCCTGGAGTTCTCTGACAGCGTTTCCAGCGGAACGTCCTCATACCTTGACAGGACTTTTGCAGCCTTTCTCTTGTTCCTGTGGAAAGATCCCTTGCGGGACTCTTCTTGAGAAGGGGTCCGACCCGTAGTTGCCCTCGCCGCCGTACCCCCGGATGATGTCTTTTTATGGCTCCTTTCCCTTTGTCTCAGTTCGACCAGATCGAAGGGCCCCTGTCACAGCTGTGGGGAGAACAGTCGCCGTACCGGCGTCAGACGGGCGCCCAGCATCAGCAGACGCGTCAGTGTTAGCCGTTGCCAGCGCAACTACCTTCGCCGCCATACTGGTGCTTGCCTCCGTCATATCACCTAAGACCGTACTGACTGAGGTTGCCCTCTTGTCGTCCATGGGGAGCCGACCCTTTGTTTCCAACGCAGTCGCTCCCCCGGTTGAAGTAGCTGTTGCGGCCCTGTTTTCCCTTGGCTCGGAGTGGCCTGGTCCAGAGACCCCTGCCACAGCCGTGGGAAAAATGGTTGCCGTTCCGGCGCTTGGTCGGTGTCCGGCAACAGCAGGCGCGTCAGGGTTCGCCATTGACAGCGCAACTCCCTTCGCCGCCATACTAGTGCCGACCCCCTCCAAGTCGCTCTTCCCTGTAACATTGGTAGCCCTCCCTAGTTCACTAGGGCGTATGGACACCTTTGGTGTTGCCTTCTCCCTGTGGAGGAGGACGAAATTTCTTTTTGGTTTTTTTTATTCATCTTGTTCGTACGACCCCTTGCTAGACGAGGCCAGCTTAGGGTCAAGTTAAAAGGGGGAAAAGTGTCGTCCGGCGCAGCAGAGCCCCTTACCGCGGTTAGACAATTTCTACTTTCTGAGGCGGCCCGGTGTCAGAGAGGTTCCCTACAAATACAGCCAGATTAACCTCCCGGCCGCATAACACCCTGGATTGGGATGGTGTAGATCTTGGTCATCGCTCACCCTAGGACTAGGCCATCGCAGTCATGGAGATCCATATGAACTTGCATCCTACTGGGTGGCATAGTCCCGTGGTCAGCGACTAAGCCCTCGCATCGCGGCAAGATATCTGTCCTTCGCGAGGAACCTAGATTCTATAGAACTAAGGCCCACTCCATTTTAAGATACTTATTATCACCTTTCGTTTGATACCCATATTGTACCAACGCATTCTAGAGAAAAGCCTGGTCCACCTTTATAACGATATCTCGAAAAGGCGTCCACCTATAGAACTAAGGCAAACTCCCTGTTAAAATACGCATTAACACCTTTCATTTGATACCCATATCGTACACACAAACTCTAGAGTCACCCCTGGTCCACCTTTATGGCGCTATCTCGCAAAGGCGTCCACCAATAGAACTAAGGCCCACGCTCTTTTAAAATACTCATTAACACCTTTCATTTGATACCCATATCGTACAAACAAATTCTAGAGTCACCCCTGGTCTACCTTTATGGCGATATCTCGAAAAGGCGTCCCTATAGAACTAAGGCCCACGCTCTTTTAAAATACTCCTTAACACCTTTCATTTGATACCCATATCGTACAAACACATTCTAGAGTAACCCCTGGTCCACCTTTATGGCGATATCTCGAAAAGGCGTCCCTATAGAACTAAGGCCCACGCTCTTTTAAAATACTCATTCAGCCCTATTCTGCATTTCGATCCAACTTCGAATCGTTCGATTTTGTGTATTCTGCATTTCATTCGTAGTTCCGTTTTTCTAAGTTGCAAATTAGTTGGCGGAAAAATATTTTCTTTTTATTTTTTTTATTAATTTATAACAGAATTTTAACAAAAATGTAAGTAAAACTTGTTAAGAAACGTAGAAGGCTTGATGATGATTGTTTTTTATATGTTTCCAGGTCAAAAACAACATGTCGATGTCGAAGTCCTTGGACATATTTGTCCCGCAAAAGTATCTAACACATACTTGAAAGCATCCTTATTAAGTCGAAAGTTTTTTTGAACCTAAATACGAAAATAAGTCATTAAAATTTACCACTTTTAAGTTCAATTTCTTACAATTCGTCACTCATCTCAAATGGATTACACAAATCTCGCAATATTTGCTTTTCCATTTTCTGAGATGAGTGCCCAGGAACCTACATACCAAATTTCATCAAGATACCTCAAAATTTACTCAAGTTATCATGTTAACGGGCAGACGGACGGACGGACGGACATGGCTCAATCAAACTTTTTTTCGATACTGATGATTTTGATATATGGAAGTCTATATATATCTCGATTCCTTTATACCTGTACAACCAACCGTTATCCAATTAAAGTTAATATACTCTGTGAGCTCTGCTCAACTGAGTATAAAAAGAGAGGACTGTAGACTCATGCCGGGTATTCTGACTGGACACTGCCTTCTGGCGTCACGTACCTTTAAATTAGGCTTGGTCCGTGATAGCAGATGTAGGAAGTGCGGGCTGGATGAAGAAGCGATCGTGCATGTTCTGTGCTCGTGCACTGCGCTTGCCAAGCTAAGGCTCCAGCTATTAGGAGTGATAGGTTAGGTTAGGTTCAAGTGGCTGCCGTCCACATAGGAGTGGCACACTTAGGCCTTTATAGGCCCATTATGAAACCACACGGATTTTTTCCTACTATCCTAATCAAACCATTTCGTTGAGTTTATGAAGCACACTAATCGTCGTGTATTGATCTCAGCTATATCAGTCAGATCTAGGAGAAACTTCTTGCCCATAAAACGTTGCCTTCTTCTACCGAACGCTGAACATTCGCAGAGTAGATGCCTAACAGTTTTGGATCTTCTTAGTTGCCGCAGCTTCTACAATAATCATTAAATGGAGCGCCAATCCTTTCCGCATGCGGTCCAATACAACCCGTAAGAAGATCTACAACTAAGGAAATATCCCTCTTACGGAGGGTGAGAAGCTCTCGCGATCTCTTCTCATTCCATTCCGGCCACGTGAGTTTTGCCGTGTGGCATCTATCATGATGCTTCCACCTGGCTCCCGTTTCCATCAGTAGAGCCTCCTTTATCTTGAGCTTGCAGGTGAAGAGCGGCATGCCCAACCTCTTCCAGGATGGCGAAAATGGAAGGGAGGTACCCTTTCTTGCAAGCTCATCCGCCATCTCATTACCTGGTATGCCCTTATGTACTGGAGAGAAAACTGTTCAGCCACCACGTTAAGTGATCTGCGACAGTCTACTACAATTTCAGAGTTAGCTGTGACAGAATCAAGGGCTTCCAGTGCTGCTTGACTGTCTGAGAAAATATAAATGTGCTTCTGAGAGACTGCCTTCTCCCTAAGGCAGTCCACAGCGTCTTTTATGACCGCAAGCTCGGCCTGAAATACGCTACAGTGATCCGGAAGGCGAAACGAAATTTGTATCTCCAATCGTTCCGAATAGACTCCCTCTCCGACCCTGTTGTCCAGTTTAGATCCATCTGTGTAGATCTGAATGCTGTTAGTGGACCAATCAGCGTCATTCACCCACTGTTCCCTCTCAGAGATTAATATCTCGTATCCCTTGTTAAAGTTGGTATGTGATTTGCAGAAATCTGTCCATTCTGGTATACACAATCTGTCGAGAATTTCAGTATGTTTGCAGTGAGACCATGTGGTGAGTTTCCTCAGCCTAATAGCTGCACACGCTGCATATTTAATGCCTACTATATCTATGGGTAGTAGGTTCAGTATTACATTCATAGCCTCCGTTGGCGTTGTGCGGATAGGTCCCCTTTTGCATAGTAGTGCAGATCTTTGCACCTTTTGAAGAGCAAGAACCGTCGAGGATTTATTCAGGACGGGCCACCATACTGCCACCCCGTATAGCAATATTGGCCTAACTGTAGCCGTGTATATCCAATTTACTATCATAGGGGACATACCCAATTTCCGTCTAATTGCCCCTTTATATGTGTAGAGGGAAACCATGGCCTTACGGACACGTTCCGTGGTGTTTTGTGTCCAGTTTAATTTCTTATCAAGTGTGAGCCCTAGACAGTTGGTGGACTCACTTAACTTAAGCACTGTGTTTGCCAGCACTGGAGTTGAGAGACGTGGTATCTTATACCTCCTCGTAAAGAGCACCAGCTCCGTTTTATTTGGGTTCACGCCCAGACCATTATCAACGGCCCATGCTTCGACCCTTCCTAATTTCTCCTGCTTCATATCGCAGAGAGTTTGTGGAAACTTCCCACTTATCACCAAGGCAAGTTCGTCAGCATATGCTATAGCTTTACAGCCCCTCCCCTCCTCCATGTCCCTTAGCAGCTGATTTACCGCCAAGACCCACAGCAGACGGGATATGACTTCACCTTGGAGAGTTCTCCTACTGACCAACCTGCTCACCGATACCCCTGCAAGGTCTGCCTGTACTACTCTGAATAGCAGCAATTGGTGCGCAAGCTCCACCAGCTCAGATTCGATGCCCAGATCAGTAAGTACCTTAATGATCGAGTCGGGTTTGATATTGGTGAACGCTCCTTCTATGTCTAGGAAGGCTGCCAGGCAGTACCCCATGAAGGAGAACGATCTCTTTATGTACGATGTAATTTCGTGTAATGCCGTTTCCGTTCATTTTCCCTTCATATAGGCACATTGTGCTTCATTGTGTCGTATGTTAAAATGAATCCTTCAGAAATTGCTGAAGCGATTATTTTGCCGATTTGTCTGGCACAGCGACTGTTACCAGGTATTTATTAATGTCGCAAATCATGGTAAGTGCGAACTTGTTACCATATTTGGACTCGGGTAGGGGTCATATTGTGTTAATTACTAGTATATCAAATGGTTTACAAGGAGTTGGTGTTAAAACGAGTTTTTCTTTTGTGTTAGGTTTAACCTTGTTTAAAAGACAATCTTTACAACTTTTGATATATTTCGATATATCACGGTTCATATCTTTCCAATAAAATTTTGTTCGCAGTTTTGCGTAAACTCTTTTCATTCCGCAATGTCCACCAGAAGTGGGATCATTATGGTAAAATTTCAATAGTTTTAATTTTGTATCCTCATCTGTTACTGTCTCCACTGGATCTGTTAAAATAATTTCTAATGATTTTAAAATTTTATTTCCAATATTTTTGAAATTTGTAATAGTATAATGTTCGAACAAAATATCGTTTTTAGCCCATTCAATCTGCTTAATTTTGCGTTTGCCTGCTTCTGATTCAAGCCTCGAAAGTCATTTCTCTAAAGTCATTATTTCGTTAACAAGCCCAAAACTAAGTAAATCGAGTTTCTTATGTTTAATATGCGCAAAAATTCTTAAACTTGTTGTTTTATTATTTTTATCGTACATACTTGCAGATCTTATCCGTGGAACTTTTTTCGAAAAATTAAATGAAAATTTGTTGTAGCCATGTACAGCAAGTTGTTTTTCGTCATTTTTGTCTTGTTACATAACTGCTTGGGTTGGGAGAGGAGGAGTGGCGGCTCGGCATGGTTGTAGCCCGGCTGAGGCTCGTCGGCTTAGGGGCGCGGTTCTTGCCACGTGTCCTTCCCACAGTTACATAGCAAAAAGGGTTCATGCCTAGATGTGCGTGTTTGTGCAAAAGAGGGAAAGAGATAGGAAATAAAAAGCGGGAGAAATGACGAGTCCTTGTCAGGTGTGGAGCCTTCCCACCCCTTCTGTTCACAAAAGAGTGAGCAGCATTGGAATCCCCTATGGCACCGTCATCCGAGTGGAGTCCCCTAATTCCTGACATCGTCCGTCACTAAGTCTTCAGTCCCTGTCCATCACTCCTACAACTATCTCAACTCACCTGCAACACTTGCCACAAGGACAACACCTGCACCAACAAAGAAAAGAAACTTTAGCCTGACATACCTGTTGTCATTGCCCTATAGACTCAACCCATATAAATAAATATTCTGAGGATTTCTCTACAAATTTACAATAATTTCTTTATTCACAATTTTATTGCCTTAAATTACCAAAGAAAATCAAACCTAAAACTATTAGTAGGTACTTCTATTAAAACTTAAAATTCAATAAATTTAACCTTTAAAGTAATTTTAGTTTATTACCAAGTCTTAATTATCTATCAAAATTTTATCCGTAAATTCTCGCAGCTACTCTATTACTAAATTTATTTTCTTTTCATTATTATTATTAATCTATTTATATATCTTTTTCTTCTCAATAAAAAAATTTTATTAAATGCGATTAATAGAGTTAATAATAAGGTAATTTATTTTATTCAAGATCTTTATGCATTATTTTTCCAGCAAAAGAAAAACCTCAAAATCTAAGGCAAGCTTTCGCAAAAACCCTCTTAACCTCTTAATATATGTACATACGTGTGTATATGTATATCTTATCAAAAGAAAAAAAAAAAAAACAAAGGAATGTGTATATCTGTCTATATAGCGTGTATGTTATACCTTGTTGTCAAACTCACCTCTCGTTGTCAACCGAGTTTGGTACCAAATTCGGCGTACAGCTGAAAGTGGAGTACAAAAAAAAAACATACAAAGCTACAAAGCAAAATTAGTATATGTACTTATTTGATCAGTTAGTAGGGCTTTGGCCGTGTGACCGCGATCAAGGACAATATTTGCCTTGATTTCGAACAACGTGACGTGAACAAAAAAATTAAAAAGTAATAGAAAAAACGTGTATCCGATTATGTGAACTTTGGTTTGCCCCTTGGCCTAAAATTGCAAAAAAAAATTTAAAAAAAAAAGGTAAGTTTGTTACTGCTGTCATGCAGTAGTTAGGCAACTTAGAAAAAAAGAAAATTTTTAAGGAAAGAATCAAAATTGATTTTATTGAAGTTATGTGTTTTTACACTTAAATCCCAAGCATATGTCAACTATAAAACGAAATGAAAAAGTATATAAACAAAATTAAAAGGTGCATATAACTAAGTATCGCAAAATATTTCAAGTCTCTCCTTTCCCACGAATTGAGGAGAATTATTAAAAATTGTAAATTCAAAAAAAAAAATAAAAAAATATCAAAAAAAATCTAATTCAGTGAAAAAAAATTTTGCAATTTCGAAAATATGGATATGACGTGTTTGCCTTCTTATAAGACTAGAAGGATTATTTGAAATTGAAATTCAAAAAGAAAATTAAATAATGTCTAAAAAAAATTTCATTAATTCAAAACAAATTCTCAATTCGTGTTTGATTCAAAAAAAAAAAAAAAATTTGTGTATAAAAATAAGGTGAAAAAAAAATTTATAAATCTAAAAATAAAAATTTTTTTTTGTCCGAGGAAATAATATTGTGAAAACTGTGGTGCTCCCTAATGGTGTGATTCGTTTTGGTTATTTTTAGGTGTTGTGAAAGCCGCTGATTGATTTTGGATATAAAGATTACTGAGAGCCGCTGTGGTGGGTTCTCCGTGATGTGCTCTGTCTGTCTCCTTTTGGGTGCTGATAGAAGATTGCCGACAAAAAGGTGTGGTGTGTATTCTGATGTTTCGCGTAGCTAGCTATATGTTGCCAAATGCTGCTGGCGCTAGGTTGCTTGCGCCTTGTAAACTAGAAATGCGAATGTTACGTGTTGCGTGTTCGTGGAATGTTGAGTTAATGTTGACGTGTTTAGTCAACAATGTTGCCTCACTTGTGTTCTGGAAATGGGTAAGTGTAAATTTTGTCTTACCAACTTTGTGTTTGTGTATGCGAATGATGAATTCCGTTTGTGTAGGTGTGATTCTGTGTTGGCGCAATTTGTTGGAAAAAGTAGCTATGTTGTGTTGCGTGTATCTCTGTGAATCTTGCCGCTTTATTGCTACCCCCTTTAAACATTTTCGTGGGCTTTTCTCCGGCCTGGTGGACGACGTTCTCTAACAACTATCTTCTCCTGCTGCTCTAAACCTTCCGGGCAGTTTAAATCTTCTTTAAAATTCGTCTAAGTCGCGGCCTACGATTGCTTCTCGTTCCGAAAAATCAGCAATATGAGGGAAAAAGGAAACTGACCTCCAACCGGGTCGTGTTTCTTCCTGGTTCCAGGATTTTGATGGTCCTGGGCAAAATTCCCAGGGACTTGATCGTTCACTCGCACTTCACTTAACGCGCGACACTTTGCGTGGAACCCGCACTTGCTAAAATACAACTTTTTTTTTTTTGCAAACTTTATTTTTTTTTTAGCACTGTACACTGTTTGAAATAAACTTCACTTTGTTTCACTGCTTTTGGCAAAGCAACACTAAGACCGCGACTTTCGATTTTTGTGATCCCGAATGCTAAGCGGACCCCCTTATATACCAAAATGTATCTTGCGGCACTTATCTTTGTCACCGTACAGCAAAGCCTTTCTGCCCCTGTTTAGCTGAATGTCATAGCGGGCGTGTATGCACGTATACGCATCCCTCTAGTTATCTAACTACCACATGCATGCATTTACCTTAGTGTATGAAGTGCTGAAAGGGGAAAGATCGTTACTGCCGCTACCCGCTTGCGCGTGATTGGAAATTATTTTAGGGAATTCACAAGGGCTGCTGTTACAGGCTCGCATCCGCAGATGGTGCCTGCACTATGGAGCGCGTGCGTAAAAGAATTCATAACGCAGCCTTGGGATAGCTTTCTGTATCAAGGGCTCACGTGTGGCATCGACCCACTTCCTAAGCCGGGCTTCTTCACATTCAGCCTGCTAAGACTTACGCTTCACATTACTATCTAACACATTTAACATATATGGTACAAATTTGAACATTATTCTACATAAACTCGAATGTACTGTCTCCGAGTTAAAATCTATCACTGGGTTAAACACTACTATATTAGTATCACAGGTTTTAATACTAAATCAATATCACAGGGTTTTCTCTTAAATCTATATCACAGGTAATAAACAAAAGGGTTATCGTAGTCAATAAAGGTTTGTATAATAAAAAAATAAGGAACATAAATAAATAAATAAATCAATTAATTAATAAATAAATAAATAGATAAATAAAAAAATAAACAAAAAACAAAAAAAAATTAATTAAATAAATAACAGAAATAAATAAAAAAAATAATAATTAAATAAAAAAAATTTGTAAATAATTAAAATAAAGGTAGTCAGGTATCTATGTTAATTCGTCATTAGGAATCACTATATCGCAGATCGTATAACAGAGTACCTACAACAAACATAATGACAAGATCACAACATTTAACACCTAAAACAAAGACTACACTTAACATGGAACTATGATGCGAATAAGTCATTGGCGTGGTATATTCCAATCTTCTTTCCACTGACATCACCGAGTTCATACATAGAATTCCCTACTGCTCTCAGCACAATGCACTTAACCTGCTTGGGTGCTAGCTTTGCGTTAAAATTGTCAATTTTAGAGCTTTGCTTGAAGTTACGTCGGTACACCGTTTTTCCAACTTTGAATACTACATCCTTCGCTCTAGTATCGTAGATCTTTCTGCTTTTTTCATGCGCTAGTTTTAATTCAACCATTATCTTATTTCTGAGCATCTGGAGCTTATCTGCTTTCGACACTACTTCGCAATCTGCATCTTTCAGTGCGCTTAGCTTCCGACATAGTTCGTATGATGCTCCGTGTTGCATCATCGATACACCAAATACTGCCGTATAGGGAGACGTATCAATTGCGGTATGTACGACGCTGCGTAACGCGAACGCGGCATCGCTCACATACTTATCCCAATCCTTTTGATTGTCCTTGATGTAAGATCGTACTATTTGCAACACTGATCGGTTCACTCTTTCAGCCGCGTTTGCTTGTGGCGAGTAGAAAGCTGTTCGGATGTGAACTGTTCCATATTTTTCGAGGAATATTTTAAACATTTCCGACGTAAATTGTTTACCGTTATCTGAATGTACGTATTCAGGAACTCCAAAAACATGAAATATATCTTTTTCTAAATACTTAATAACTTCTGCCGAAGTGGCTTTTCGCATCGGTTTAAGGAAGACAAACTTAGAAAAATTATCTACACATACAAACACATAAAAATTACCATCACGAGTACGTGGGTAAGGACCCATAAAATCGACGAACAAACGTTGAAAAGGGCGTTCAGTGATTCTTTGGTTTCCCATCTTGGGTT
This sequence comes from Eurosta solidaginis, assembly GCF_040869045.1. Taxonomy (NCBI): domain Eukaryota; kingdom Metazoa; phylum Arthropoda; class Insecta; order Diptera; family Tephritidae; genus Eurosta; species Eurosta solidaginis. The sequence continues at coordinate 162,328,991 of NC_090320.1, read as the reverse complement.
TGTTTAAGGTATTTTGCGTCTTGTTGCCTTTACACACTTCGCATGATTTGAGATATGTCTGAACATCTGTCACTACCTATACCTGGCCAATAATACTTATCTCGGATACCTCCGTGATCAGCAGAACGTGATGCATGGGATGCTTCGATCAGACCCCTCCGCAGCTCAGTTGGGACCCAGAGTTTCCAAGCCTGATCTTCCTGTAACTCGTCTCCTCTGTTGAACTGTGAGCGTTTGTATACGTATCCGTCCGATTCGCAAAATTCTGGCAGTCGGTCTTTATTGTCAGTCACTGTTTTCCGTAGTTCTATGTATTCGTCCGACTGAAAGTATGGTGAGTTGAGGTCAACGTCTAGTACCCTGTCGCCAGCCGTGATTTCGTCCATATTCATTCGCGATAAAGCATCAGGCACTCTGTTTAGGGTTCTTTTACGGTGTTCTATATTGAAATTATACCCTTGCAGTGTCAGACTCCATCTTGCAAGTCGACCAGTCAGATCCTTCTGGTTCATAAGCCACTTCAGGCTTGCATGATCCGTTATCACCGTAAAAGGTAAACCCTCCACATACATTCGTACTGTAAAATGATATAATGGTCTACCAGGTACAGTGAAAGCAGTTTTCTCCCTGGACTTTCGCTCTAAAGGTATCTGCCAAAACGCATCTTTCAAATCAATGGCATATATGTACCTGGTATTTTGCAGGCGGCTTAGGATTCCATCTATGTTTGCGAGGGGGTAGGCATCCTTAATGGTGCGCTCATTTACCTTGCGTGCGTCGAGACATAGACGATTCTTCGTACCCTTAACGACAAGTTAGACTAGAGAATTCCAGCAACTATTGCTTTCTTCAATAACCCCCATCGCTAACATCCTATCTAACTCGCTATAAACTAATTTTTGTATCGCCGGAGAAATCGGATAATGTCGCTGTTTTACGGGAAGGTTTTCATTCGTCACTTCAATAGTATGCTCCTCTACATCAGTTTTCCCTAACCCAAGTACTGCGAATGAAGGAAATTGTCCTTTCACGCATTCCAAAGCTACTAATTCTTCATCACTCAAAACGTGCTGCACTGCATCGAATGTCAGGTCACCTTCAGCGGGTGTGATCTCTGAAACAACAGAACCTTTTGACTTTACTATGGGGCCCCTGCTAACGACACTCAGCTGAAAGGCTTGCCAAAAATTGATCCCTAGATAGACCTCCTGCTGTAAACCAGGCACTATCAGGAACTCTAGCTCTCCAGTGGTATTGTACCATAGTACTGGAAGAGTCACTACTCCTACTACCTCAGTTTCCCCACCATTGGCTGTCTTGACGTTTTGTCCTTGGATCGGCACAATCAGACTTTCCTTTCCTTCTAGTAACTTATTGGCGTTTTTCCCTAAGCAGCTAGCCCCGGCCCCGGAATCTAAGAGCGCGAGCACCTCGCGTGCTCCGATCTTAGTTTTCGCGAAGAACCTATTGTCACCTTTAACTGACACAATCGTTGAAATTATTTTCTGTTTAATGCGCCTAAACTTCTTTTGTTTTTCCCGCATTTTCATAATTTTCTTGAAATGTTTCTCTTTCTTTTTAACGTTCAGCTCTTCACAAAATATTCGCCTACGCGCCTCTTCATATCTTAATTTTCTCTCATGTAAACTTATACCACCTGACTCACGTTTCTTTTCAAATACATTTTTCGTTTCTGTATCCCTATTTCTCTTCAGTATGCTAACTAATCCGCAGGGCGATCTCGAGTCTGGACAGAGTGCCCGGACATCTCTGCCAGTGCCCTGTTTCCCGCTTCGGGCTTAAAAACACAAAACGAGGAATCTCCTCCACACGCAAAACATTTCATCAAATGGAAAGAGGACTTACACTTTGTGTCTTTCGCCGCTTCAGCCGGATTCTTTATATAGAAACCCACCGGCATTCCACAGGAAAAACACAACATTAAATGGATTGGGGAAGGACAAAACATTTGGCTTTGGACTGGGCTAACACCTTTACTGTGGACATTGGAGGACGAACTTACAATGGGATTAGGGGAATGTGTTGGAATGGTGGGCTTAGGCGGTTCTCGGGGAACAGAGGCAACTAGCAGATTCCTATTGATGGGCCTCTCTGCTTGGTTCCTATTGCCCTTGCTGAACGCTTCCACGGCTAACTCCTCTTTCTAACTCTCTGACCACAAACTCCTGTTAGTACCTAACTCGCTTACTGGTTTTACTCTACACCTATTCTCCTTCATTAGCTTCTCTGCCCTTTTGCATTCTAACTTTAACTCCGCTAATGTGTTTGTTTTTGCCTCAAAAGTTAAGTTTGCCAAATATGGCTTAAGATTTCCCTTTATTACTTTAACTAACTCCTTTTCTGGGATTCTCTGTCTAAGCCCGAACGTGAGATCGTGGACGTCGGCGTAGTACTCGTCGAAACTCTCCTGGGGTTGCTGCTTTCTTTCCATAATCTCACGTATTACCTCGTAGTCTGATTCTGCCGACTTATACTGGGCTAATATCTCCCTCTTTAACCCGAAATAATCAAATGGCTCGTCATCACATGCACAATTGTAGAGCGAAAGTCGCTACATATACATACTTATATATAGAAGTCATTAAGCTGATTTTTTTTTAAATTGATTTTTATTTTGCGGGTCTTGAGAGCAGGCCCTGTCACTAAGCAATGAAAATCCGAAAAAAGTTGTTCATAGGACAGCTGATACTGGACTCGCATCCTTTCCAGTCGGAAGACAAAACTCTCTACCGTCATACGCTTAGCCGAACCATCAAATTTCAGGTGCCATTTATCCAAATCTACCTTTTTCCTACCCGTGTAACTATAGGATGATCCTGGCTGCTGCTGACTGTTGGTTGTACTTTGATGATTTTCTGTAGTTCCCCTAGTATGACCTGGCGTCGACATCGTGGCTTGAGGGTGTGGTACCGCTGGGTTCTGCATAGATGTTTCCACGCCAGCAACGCGATCGCTTAGCTTGGAAACATCCGATCGTACCTTTCGCACCTCCTCCATATGCTGTGCCATCTCCGCGTTTTGTTGCATCATCACTTCCATCATCAATCCTATCCTCGAGTGGTGCCGCCCTGTCCCTATTCTCCGCCGCATTAGTAACAGGCGATGCCGTTCCCCCCGGTGGCGCACCTCCAACTGCCCCCTCTTCTTGATCGGCCATTTCTAATATCCTCTCAAGCCTACGCGAAAAATTCAAGGAGCTGTCAGACGTGTCTACAGCGATCCTCTCGGTCACCGTAACCTCCTGCCTTTGGTTTCCCTCCGGATCACGCTGCCCAAAAACCCTAGCTGCGCACTGGTTCAGGAGATATATCGGAAGGAAATCGACTGGGTGCTCAATACCTGTATCTATTTGGGTGAACAAAGATCCTGCCACTTGATTTTGTAGTTGCCTAGGATAATCCCGCGGTACCGGTCTTTCACGAGTAAAAAGACCCAGACCTCGTTTCGGTATTGCTCCCTTTTTCTTGGAATTCTCCATAGACCAATAAGGGATTGGTTTGTAAGGGGACCCGCTTTACTAAGACCCGCAAAATAAAAATCAATTTAAAAAAAATCAGCTTAATGACTTCTATATATAAGTATGTATATGTAGCGACTTTCGCTCTACAATTGTGCATGTGATGTCAGCCTAATGTTCTAATTCAATGTAATACCTCAACAGCTGATTTAATTCGCCGTGCCCTTGACACTGAAAATTAAAATCACTGTTCGGTACCTTAACTGCGTTCTCTCTTTCCTTTTTTCGGCGAACATTCATCAGAGACGGACATCACTTTTAAGAAGCTACATTTTCCCCAGTTAATGCAAATAAGTATTTGCATAATATAACCTTGCTGTGATCTTTTTTTATAACCAAATAAATACAATCAAATACGCTAACAATTGATTGATTTGGCCGAACATTTGGTAAGTAGCAGAAACTGCCTCGCTACATTGGTGACCCCGACGAAGAATTGTTTCGCAAGCAGTACTTTTGCGACTTGCTATCATCATCGTTTGTGAAATCATCACATTGCCGCCCGGTAAAGTGCACGTTGCTACATATTTATGCATAACCACAAATTTGCACAATAATCGTAGGAAAAGCAACGCACATTTAATTTTGCCAATTTTACCATCTCGATTTGATATTTTCCTTCTGCCCGAAGTACGTAAAAAACTAACATGACTAATTCGGAGAACACTGCGCCCGAACTCAAACCTATATTTGCTCAATCTGTAGTCAGGCAAATTCAATTTAATCCTGATAAGCCATCTCTTTGGATTGCCCAAATCGAAGCTCAATTTATTATTTTAAATGTTTCGAAAGAAGTAGACAAATTTTACCATGCAATTTCGGTAATTGACGGCCGCTACGCCGCAGAAGTGGAGGACATAATTGTCGCACCACCGTCGGTAAATCCATACTCGACCCTTAAAACGGCGCTAATAACGCGTTTTTCAAAATCCAAGGAGGCAAAGCTGCAACAATTACTGGATGGCGAAGCCATCGGCGACAGAACGCCTTCTCAATTTTTGCGCCACCTCAAATCCTTGGTAACCGGAGTTGGTGAAGACGTTATTAAAGCAAAGTGGTTATCAGCGCTCCCTAAAGACACGCGCGCCATGCTTGCACTACAAACCACCGCTTCGTTAGACGAGCTAGGTGCCAGCGCTGACAAATTGCACGAAATTCTTCAGAATAGGCAGACAGCTGCAATTTCCTCAAGTACTACGGACGTGAGTATGCAAACATCAGATTTAACTAAACAAGTGGCCGCTTTGACTACTACTATTAACAATCAACGGTCTAGGCGAAGCAGCCGAAAACAATATCAACCTCGACATAGGTCACGCAGTTTTTCAAAAGTTCGCAAACTAAATTCGAAAGGAATTTGCTATTACCACGAAAAGTTTGGTAATCTTTACACGCTGTACTGAGGGCTGTAAGTTTGCGGGAAACGCGAAAGAGAATCACTAATGGCGGATAGTGATTCACTACCCGACTCTCGCCGCCTTTTTATTAAAGATCGCACCTCTGGTACGTCATATTTGGTGGACACAGGTTCCGATCTGTCCGTATTTCCTAGGTCGCGGTTGAGAACCCAATTACCTCCAGTCAACTACCAGCTCCACGCAGCAAATGGTACGGTGATTCAAACATACGGCACCAAAATAATTTCGTTAAATCTCGGCCTTAGACGCGAATTGACATGGAACTTTATCGTTGCGGATGTAACGAAACCCATTATCGGGGCAGATTTGTTGAGTCACTTTGACTTACTTGTCGACCTTAAGCGAAAATGTTTGCGTGATGGAGTTACAGGGTTTACATCGCCTGCGTTTTTTGCCAGCGCAACCGGCGCTTCATCGATTAAAGCAATCGACGGCGACACAATTTTTCACAGATTGCTCAGTAGGTACCCTGAAATCACCAAACCTGATGGTGTCAATAAACCTAAGAAGCACGCTACATAGCACCATATTCAAACTACAGAAGGACCTCCAGTAACAAGCAAGGCTCGCCGACTTGCTCCAGATAAGCTTAACATCGCTCGCGAAGAGTTCAACAAAATGATTAAACTGGGTATTGCACGACCTTCAAATAGCCCCTGGTCATCAGCACTACATCTACAACCTAAACGTTCTGGCGAATGGCGACCTTGTGGAGACTACCGTGGTCTCAATGCTCGCACTGTTCCTGATAAGTACCCAGTACGCTACTTGGAAGATTTTACCGCAACCCTCAGTGGTAAAGAAATATTTTCGACTATCGATCTAGTACGTGCTTTCAACCAGATCCCAGTGGCACCGCAAGACATTTGCAAAACTGCCATTATTACACCTTTCGGGCTTTTCGAATTCCCTTACATGACGTTTGGACTTCGGAACGCCGCGCAAACCTTTCAACGGTTCATCGTCGAGGTGACACGCGATCTACCATATATTTTTTCTTATATTGACGAGATACTCGTTGCGTCAAACAACGAGATGGATCATTTGAAACACCTAGAGACTTTATTTCAACGACTTCAAGATTATGGCCTTGTTATCAACCCTTCAAAATCTGTTTTTGGCAAGAGTGAAGTTCGTTTTCTGGGTCATACGGTAAATAGGCATGGCATCAAGCCATTAACTGAAAAGGTTGACGCTATTATTAATATCGAGCTACCTTCTACAATAAAATTTTTGCGAGGATTCCTTGGAACAATAAACTTTTACAGGAAGTTTATAAAGAATGCCGCAGAGATTCTTGCGCCACTTAACACACTATTCTTAAAAAGTCTAAGGTGTAAACTCAAAAAGAAGGTTCAGAGGAATGAATATTAAGAGTGAAAAGCGTGCATTAATTCAAAGATAAAAAAAAAAAACTTCAACTTCAAGGCGTGAATTCAATGTGTCGGGGTATTAAAATTTTAAACAAAAGTAATAGAAAAATAGTAACTGAAAATTCACAAATTATACGTGAATACAACTATGCACCCAAAAAAAAAAAAAAATGTGAAAATCCTCTGAATATAAACAAGGAAATAATTCCTTTTACTTGAAGAAAAAAAAATAAAAATATAATAATAATAATAATAGTGGGACTAAACGTGCCTATGTAAAAACGTGTATAAAGAAACTCTTACAAAAATTCAAATAAAATCTCCAAATAAAATTGTTATTGGTAAGAAAAAAATTCAGTAAAAAAAACAAAAGAAAAAAGTGTATAAGTATAAGTATGTTAAAAATAAAAATAAAAATAAGGTTGTATTCATAAAATAAAACCAAAAGTATAAAATTTCAACAATAAAATTGTGTGAATTCAACTTGTGAGTGTATGTGTGTTAAAAATTCAAACTAAAATAATGTTTTGATAAAAAAAATTAAAAGTAAATAAATGAATTCAAGTTTTGTGTGTATATTAAGTTTGCATAGAAAAAAATTTTCATATATATAAAAAAAAGGTATAAAATTTCAAAAAAATAAAAAGGTGCAAAATTAAATAAGTGCACACTGTACAGCCCAAGCTAACCAAAAAAAATTTTGATAAAAAAACGATGTTTTGAAGGAAATTTCTGTAAGAAAACTTTAATACTTTGAAACGAAATTTTAAACGAACGAAAATGTTATTTTTTCTAATTAAATATGTTCAACTGTTGGTGCATGTTGGGTTGTCCTCGCCTTAATGGCTCTGCTGGTGAGTAGAGTGTTGTAAGAATGTCTACTGTCCAAAGTCAATGTCAACTAATCCCCTCGTCTGGCTATGGAAGTGTGGCACTACAGAGTTTTAAGTGCTGGCTCAAAACGTGGTTGCCACTATTCCCCCTTACCCTGTCAAATTATCTACCCCCAGACAAGCATCAAAAAGCCTCACAGGTATATCGTGCTGGACTGCATACATATCAGCTTGTGTTTGCTTGCAACAAACAAATTTTGCATTAAATATTATCTTCCAAGCACTAGCAAAGATTACAGATACCACTTTCACAAACGTTGAAGTTCACAAACGGAACCCCGAAATCTTGCCAGCGCTCCCCCCTAAATTTTGTCAATCATGCACTAATCGCACAGTGCTAACAATAAGTGATGTTGTATTCATGACCCTATCTCTGTCCGAAAAGATGGAAATGAAAGAGAAAAGGAAGAAATAGCATAGTAAAAAGTTACGCAAACAACTAGGATAAAGATAAGTTAATACAAAGAAATTTAATTAAAAAATTGCGAAAAATTAAATATATTAATCGGGCTATTCATTGGGCGCCATTGCTACATAACTGCTTGGGTTGGGAGAGGAGGAGTGGCAGCTCGGCATGGTTGTAGCCCGGCTGAGGCTCGTCGGCTTAGAGGCGCGGTTCTTGCCACGTGTCCTTCCCACAGTTACATAGCAAAAAGGGTTCATGCCTAGATGTGCGTGTTTGTGCAAAAGAGGGAAAGAGATAGGAAATAAAAAGCGGGAGAATGACCAGTCCTTGTCAGGTGTGGAGCCTTCCCACCCCTTCTGTTCACAAAAGAGTGAGCAGCCTTGGACTCCACTATGGCTCCGTCATCCGAGTGGAGTCCCCTGATTCCTGACATCATCCGTCACTAAGTCTTCAGTCCCTGTCCATCACTTCTACAACTATCTCAACTCACCTGCAACACTTGCCACAAGGACAACACCTGTACCAACAAAGAAAAGAAACTTTAGCCTGACATACCTGTTGTCATTGCCCTATAGACTCAACCCATATAAATAAATATTCTGAGGATTTCTCTACAAATTTACAATAATTTCTTTATTCACAATTTTATTGCCTTAAATTACCAAAGAAAATCAAACCTAGAACTATTAGTAGGTACTTCTATTAAAACTTAAAATTCAATAAATTTAACCTTTAAAGTAATTTTAGTGTATTACCAAGTCTTAATTATCTATCAAAATTTTATCCGTAAATTCTCGCAGCTACTCTATTACTAAATTTATTTTCTTTTCATTATTATTATTATATCTTTTTATATCTTTTTCTTCTCAATAAAAAAATTTTATTAAATACGATTAATAGAATTAATAATAAGGTGATTTATTTTATTCAAGATCTTTATGCATTATTTTTCCAGCAAAAGAAAAACCTCAAAAATTGGTACGCCCTAATGCTTATTCAGATATTTTCCTTGCACTTGCTCTAAGGCAAGCTTTCGCAAAACCCCTCTTAACCTCTTAATATATGTACATACGTGTGTATATGCATATCTTATCAAAAGAAAAAAAAACAAAGGAATGTGTATATCTGTCTATATAGCGTGTATGTTATACCTTGTTGATCAAACTCACCTCTCTTTGTCAACCGAGTTTGGTACCAAATGCGGCGTACAGCTGAAAGTGGAGGACAAAAAAACATACAAAGCTACAAAGCAAAATTAGTATATGTACTTATTTGATCAGTTAGTAGGGCTTTGGCCGTGTGACCGCGATCAAGACAATATTTGCCTTGATTTCGAACAACGTGACGTGAACAAAAAAATTAAAAAGTAATAGAAAAAACGCGTATCCGATTATGCGAACTTTGGTTTGGCCCTTGGCCTAAAAGTGCAAAAAAATTTAAAAAAAAAATGGTAAGTTTGTTACTGCTGTCATGCAGTAGTTAGGCAACTTAGAAATAAAGAAAATTTTTCAGGAAAGAAGTCAAAATTGATTTTATTGAAGTTATGTGTTTTTACACATAAACCCCAAGCATATGTCAACTATAAAACAAAATGAAAAAGTATATAAACAAAATTAAAAGGTACAAATAACTAAATATCGCAAAATATTTCAAGTTTCTCCTTTCCCACGAATTGAGGAGAATTATTAAAAATTGTAAATTCAAAAAAATAAACAAATATCAAAAAAAATCAAATTCAGTTAAAACAAATTTGCAATTTCGAAAATATGGATATGACGTGTTTGCCTTCTTATAAGACTAGAAGGATTATTTGAAATTGAAATTCAAAAAAAAAAAAAAAATTTGTGTATAAAAATAAGGTGAAAAAAAATGTTTAAATCTCAAAATAAAAAAATTTTTTTGTCCGAGGAAATAATATTGTGAAAATTGTGGTGCTCCCTAATGGTGTGATTCGTTTTGGTTATTTTTAAGTGTTGTGAAAGCCGCTAATTGATTTTGGATATAAAGATTACTGAGAGCCGCTGTGGTGGGTTCTCCGTGATGTGCTCTGCCTGTCTCCTTTTGGGTGCTGATGGAAGATTGCCGACAAAAAGGTGTGGTGTGTATTCTGATGTTTCGCGTAGCTAGCTATATGTTGCCAAATGCTGCTGGCGCTAGGTTGCTTGCGCCTTGTAAACTAGAAATGCGAATGTTACGTGTTGCGTGTTCGTGGAAACTTGAGTTAATGTTGACGTGTTTAGTCAACAATGTTGCCTTAATTGTGTTGTGGAAATGGGTACGTGTGCATGTATTGGTGTAAATTTTGTCTTACCAACTTTGTGTTTGTGTATGCGAATGATGAATTCCGTTTGTGTAGGTGTGATTCTGTGTTGGCGCAATTTGTTGGAAAAAGTAGGTATGTTGTTTTCCGTGTATCTCTGTGAATTTTGCCGCTTTATTGCTACCCCCTTTAAAAATTTTCGTGGGCTTTTCTCCGGCCTGGTGGACGACGTCCTCTAACAACTATCTTCTCCTGCTGCTCTAAATCTTCCGGGCAGTTTAAATCTTCCTTAAAAATCGTCTAAGTCGCGGCCTACGACTGCTTCTCGTTCCGAAAAATCAGCAATATGAGGGAAAAAGGAAACTGACCTCCAACCGAGTCGTGTTTCTTCCTGGTTCCAGGATTTGATGGTCCTGGGCAAAATTCCAAGGGACTTGATCGTTCACTCGCACTTCATTTAACGCGCGACACTTTGCGTGGAACCTGCACTTGCTAAAATAAAACTTTTTTTTTTGCAAACTTTATTTTTTTTTAGCACTGTACACTGTTTGAAATAAACTTCACTTTGTTTCCTGCTTTTGGCAAAGCAACACTAAGACCGCGACTTTCGATTTTTGTGATCCCGAATGCTAAGCGGACCCCCTTATATACCAAAATGTATCTTGCGGCACTTATCTTTGTCACCGTACAGCAAAGCCTTTCTGCCCCTGTTTAGCTGAATGTCATAGCGGGCGTGTATGCACGTATACGCATCCCTCTAGTTATCTAACTACCACATGCATTCATTTACCTTAGTGTATGAAGTGCTGAAAGGGGAAATATCGTTACTGCCGTTGTATAGATATCTGTGCATATACCCGCTTGCACGTGATTGGAAATTATTTTAGGGAAATCACAAGGGCTGCTGTTACAGTCTGTTTTCCTAGGAAGGTTATTGTCGTTTTGCCGTTTTGTCATTGACCTTGTCTGTACTGCTAAAATTTGTTTGTTCGATTCCTTAATCCCATCAATTGTAATGCGCGATAGTGCATCTGCACCAACGTTTGATTTTCCCTTAATGTATACAATAGTGAAATTATATTCAGCTAGTTCCAGCCTTATTCTGGAAAATGTTGAAGATGGGTCTTTCATATTGAATAGATATACTAGAGGTCAATGGTCTGATTTTACAATGAAATGGGTGCCATAAACGTATGGTCGAAATTGCTTGATTGCAAAGTAAATAGCTAAAAGTTCTAATTCTATAATTCGTTTTTTCTGCTCTGCTTTATTAAATGCTTTAGAAGCGAAACAAATTGGTAAGTCACTACCTTGCTGTTCTTGACTTAAAATAGCGCCACATCCAGGAAGCATCAACGGTAATAATGAATTGTTTAGTAAAATCTGGGTATTGAAGTAATTTTGGTGAAAGTAACGCTGCTTTCAAAGATAAAAATGCTCTTTCGCACTCAACATCCCATACAAATTCAACTCTTTTTCTACTTAATCGATTTAGAGGCGCTGCCAGAGACGCAAAATTTGGTAGAAACCTTCTGTAATAGTTTGCAAACTCGACGAATCGTCGTACCGCGACTTTATCAGTTTTCTTTGTATACTTTTTAATTGCGTTTATTTTGGAGTCGTCTGGCAGAAAACCTTTGGCTGAATATTTATGACCTAAATATGCAACTTCTGATCGTAAAAAGTAGCATTTATTTGGGTTAAGTTTTAGATTGAAAGACCTACAATTATTGAAAACTTTTGAAAGATTTATTTAAACCGAATGGAAGCACTTTTCATCTAAATGCACCTCGGTCAGTGCTGAAAGAAGTAATGTCACGTGAGTCAGGATGCAAGGGGATTTGATGAAATCCAGAAAAAAGATCTAATGCGGAAAAATATTTTGCTCTACCGAGATTATCTAAAATATCGTCAACTCTAGCTAGTGGAAATTTATCAGCAATGATTTTTTTGTTTACTGTGCGAAAATCTACGCACATACGATAAGCTTTTTGACCATTAGTATCTTCCTTTGGACTACACTAAAAGGACTATTGTAATTCGAGTAACTGGGTTCAATCAAATCGTTGTCTAATAATTTATTTACTTGGCGATTTATTTCTTCGCGTTGAGAGTATGGCAATCGACAATTTTTAACATATACCGGCTCGTTGTCTGTCAGTCTTAATTTTTGCTCGTAGAAGTTGTTTAAAGTCATTTTGTCCGTGTCAAGAGCGAAAATGTCGGCATAATCTATGCAAAGTTCAATTAATTTACTATGAGCATGTCGAGGTATTTGATTTTTTTTTAATTGAAATCAGTTTTTTCCTATATTTGCCTTCTGTTTCTGTCTTGTTAATTGTATAAACATTGTAGTTTGAAAGTTTTTCTGTCCGAATACTTTTTTTTTCACATACTTTATATCATCCGTGGTATTTATGACTTTAATTATTGGGTTACTGGAATTAACAATGCACCTAGCTGTGAAAAAGCCTTTTTCAATTTCCTGCGAGTCTACGAAAAGTGGCTCGGGTGAATCTCCTAAATCAAAAAGTCTGAATATTTCGCATCTTGGAGGAATAATACAACTGTCGCTTTCTGTTCCGTGCAGGATTGGTATCGCGACTTTTTCATTACCTACCCAAAAAGAAATACTATTCCTTTCATAATTAATAAGGCATTTGTTAATTTTCAGAAAATCTTTACCCAGTATGCCATCGGATGGAATATTAAAGTCTTCATTTACTACATGTAAAGTATGTTTAATAGAAAAGTTAGAAAAATTTAAATTTGCGGTAATTTTACCTAAAGTGGAAACTGAATTGGAAGTAACACCGGTAATGTTGATAATGTCGTTTGTGTTTAAGGAAATGTTACTGTTTATACATGATATTTTTATTAAAGAAATGTCGGCTTCAGTGTATACTAGGAAAGAACAAAATTTGTGTGACTCGTTAAGTTGTAATTCTATGAAATCTGAATAATTTAAGTTTAAACAATAGATGCCTATTGGTAAGGGAAATTCGCTTACTCGGTTAGTTCGTCCTCCCCCAGTGTTCGCTCCTGCGGGGCACTCGCGTTTAAAGCGCGAACGTTTGCGCTTCTACCTCTACCGTTGTATGATCTATAATTGTTACCTCTATTGTTACTGCTATTTGTATTTGAATTGGATTTTGGACGTATATTATTATTGTTGTTATTTTGGTATCTATTTCTGTTATCATATCGATATCTCTGATTATTTTTACCGTTATAGTTACTATTATATGGGAATGAACTATTATTTTTATAACCAGTATAGCCGCGGTTTGGGTAAAAGCCACGGTAACTACCACGTGAATTTCTGAATGTATTGCTACCACGTGATCGAAAAGCTAAAACTTGACGCTCTGTTACTTCGTTATTTTGTTCTAAAATTAATTTCGCTACCACGTCTTTCGGATCAGTAAATGCCGTTGAGGCTAAAGTAGTTTTTACTAAATTTGATTTTGCATTTAAACGACACACGTTAACAGTTTGTTCGACTGCCATTTCACGAGCTTTCGCTTGAGTGATCCCTTCAATAATAAGAGACCCCTCAAGTGAGGCAGCTAAATCTTTAAATTTTTTTTGCAAAATCTGTATAATTATTGTTATTAACGTGCAACGCTGCAATTTTTTCTGCTGCAACTTTCGAGTTGTCTGGTTTGATCTTACTACTAGAGCTACTTTAATTTCATTGACTGAAGTTACTTGTCTTGGTATTGATTCCCGGGCTTTACCCTCGAGTTTTGATTTTAAGAATGTTATAAAAGTATTAGTTAAATCTTCAGTAGCGAACTGTTCAAGTAATTCAATTTTGTCTATAAAAGAATCAAGTGCTAGAGGATCACCACTCTAGTTTTCTCTAATAGAATTAGCACATGTGTTAATGAAAATTTTCTTTTCCTCAAGTGTTGCCATGATTTGATCGTTAAGATCTGAAGCTGAATTGGAAGAAAGTGAGGCCACGTTTGTACTATTTGGATCGTTAAGATCTGGGTTTACGTTAGAAGAAGGGTTAACTAAGGTTGAACTATTTGAGTCGTTAAGCTCTGATTTTAAAGTAGAAAAAGTTGAAGTTAATTGGGTGATATCTGAATCGTTAAGATTTGAAAGTAATTAGAAGTTAAATTTTTACTGGAAGAATCTTCGGAGCCTAGGAAATCTGCTGACAACGATATCATTATTTTCCTATTTGGTGACTTTTTCGGTCGAAGAAGAAGTTAAAGTTTTGTAGCTTGAGGCTGATTTATCGGAATCGGATTCTGAATCTGAAGTTTATGGCACTTGCTTACCACTTCTTAGGTTGTACATATGAAATTAATGAAGCACTTGTTTGAATGTTGAATTTATATTTGAAGCTGAAGTGTTGAGGGAAAAGAAAAAAAATTTTGTAAAATAGAACTGATTTACAGGTGAATAGTCGCTAAAGAAATATTTAACAATTTATTTGAAGAATTAATTGAAACTGCATTATACTTGTATAGACAAATCTTTAAGAATTAGTTGAATTTGAACTTTGCACAAAAGTATATAGGTATTAATTTGTAAAAATTTCAAAATTGTTGTAACTTGTTCAAAAAATCCATTTATATTCACAGACGCACCGCTTTGTAAAAAAAAATTCGTATATTTTCACGGACGCACTGCTTTATATAAAAAAATTTCACTTGGCTTTTCACGGAATCACCGTTTATATAAAAAATTTTAATTGGTTTTTAACGGAACCACCGCATATTTTAAAAAATTTTAATTGGTTTTTAACGGAACCACCGCATATTACAAAAAAAATTTTAATTGATTTTTTTTGTTTCAAACACCGTTTATATCAAAACTCCAAAATTTACACGTTACAAACTGCTTATCAAGTTCAACAGTCTTCGAAAATTTAAAATTGTTGTTATACATACATACATATGTACATATATTGTAACGCACCGCATAAAAGAATTTTCCTGTTTTCTATACATACATATATGTTATATAAAAAAACCGTAGGCAAAAATTTGTTAAATACATACATATATATATATTATACTTATGACTGCTGCTGCTCAAACCGTAAATGCTGCCGCTGTCGTCGCCAATGCTGGTGATGCCGGAGTTGTTTCTGGCGGTCTTCGCCGGCGCTGCCGCTGCTGGTCTCGATGTTAATGCTGGTGATGGTGGTGGTAAAAAAAAAAATGGCGATGATATGCCGTTGGCTAGTGGCGTGGGTTTATATCCCGTTATGGCATATTATATTATACCATAATTTCCAATTTTTCTCTTCCAATTACTTCCGTTGTATTTAGTATAGTTTTTAGTTAATTTTATTATATTAAAGATTTTGTGTTACCTCTGTTAAATTTATTCGTAGTATTAGTTTTGTTGTATTAAAGATTTCCCCCTGCTTCAATTATACATCTTCACCGCCACTGCCACTTCAGACCACCACTCTCGTCCAAAATGTAAAAAAATGACCGGGCTCCAGCCGTCACGGCCGCCATATAAGGTTCCATTTTGGAACCTCCGAACAGATTGTCCTTGTGCCCACACCCTAGTCGCACGCACATTCCACTCAAATTACAAACACGTATTATTTAAGTTTTAAGTCTTTAATTATGTTGCTTTTCATTTGTAGCACAATAAATGTGTGTGAAACTCGTTATTACAATATTTTAGTTTTATCTTTAGTTTGTGTAATTAAATTATTTTAGTTTTGCACACGCACTTGCTTCGTTTAGTCCAAAATTTATAATAATGGCCGGTCTCTTCTGCCGAGCCGAATTGCTCTGTTTCCCAGTTGTTCCAACACCTGGTATCCATTCACAGTAGACAACGGGTGTTGCAGCAATTTGGCAACAGGGTAACATTTTTATTATTTATTAAGGCTCTGTTACACTGATATACAACCAGAAAACTGAAACCTAAATCACATTTGCGGTTTTGCGGTTACATATATGTATGTCAGTATGTATATACTTTTCCTTTCTCATTTTTCCTTCCTCCATTTGAGCTAGAAACGTTATTTCCATACTACTAACTGGATTCATTGGTGGTTTTTTTTATATAATCTGGCCAAGCTACTTGCTTCTGTAATCATTCATTGTTTGTATCTTAAACACTTGATCTTTGGATCTCGATTTTTTCCACCTTCTATGCAGATTGAAGCAGTATTTTGAGCAGAAGGCTTTTAAACTGTTCACATTTTTACCATTAAGATGTATCAAAATTTTGGTTTTAATAAAATTGTATAAAAATATATAGTCTTTAATATTGCCACATTCTTTCAATTTTCCAAATAAGTTAGAATTTGTCACTAAATCACAATCCATTTCGAAAACAGCAAGCAAAATTATTTTAGTGAGGCCAAAATTGCTGGAAATTGGAAAAAATACCTAGATGTACACATATGTTCGTTAGGGAATGTCGATATTAAATCCGGTTACTAAAAGTGTCATAACTTTTTTAAATTAGGTTTTACGAAAAAAATGTTATATAACAATAAATTATGGAAATTTTGAAAATGCACATTTAAAGTCCTAAGTCCCAACTTTTCAATTTCGGTCCACTGTGCGGCGGGACTATGAGCGGCAATGTTGATCAAATAGGCAAAAATGTGAAGCCTCATATAACTTGCTTTATTAGTGTTTCGCGACATATACTGAAAGTCAAAACAGTCGGTTCCGTACAAAGCAACACATGTGTAGCATGCACTTTAAGAATCTAGTAAACGCACACTTTCTGGCTCTTTTTATACTCAACGAATCGAGATAAAACTTCCATATATCAAAATGATCAGAATGAAAAAAGGAATTGATTTAGCCATGTCGGGCGTCAGTCCGTCCGTCCGCTCGTCTGTCTATGCTCACGATAACTTGAGTAAATATTGAGATATCTTATTGCAATTTGGTATATTAGCACTCAACTTCCATCGCTATTTAAAATGAGCAAAATCGGATGATAACCACGCCCATTTTTTTACTCAGCTGAGCACACCTCACAGAGTATATTAATTTTGTTTGCCTAACGGAAATCCGGAACGGCATAAACTAACCGAGATAGATATAGACTTCTATATATCAAAATGATCTGAGCGAAAAAAGAAATTCATTTAGCCATGTCCGTCCATCCTTTAACAGGATAACTTGTTTAAATTTTGAGATATCTTGATAAAATTTGGTGTGTAGGTTTCTGGGCACTCATCTCAGACCGCTATTTAAAATGAACGAAATCGGACTACAACCAAACCATTTCGAAAATTTCGAAAAATGGAAAAAGTGCGATAATTCATTACCAAAGACGGATACAGCGATGCAAATTGGTAGGTGGGTTGACCTTATGACGCAAAATAGGAAACTAGTAAAATTTTGGACAATGAGCGTGGCACCGTCCTCTTTTAAAAGAAGGTAATTTAAAAGTTTTGCAAGCTGTAATTTGGCAGTCGTTGAAGATATCATGATGAAATTTGGCAGGAACGTTACTCCTATTACTGTATGTACGCTAAATAACAATTAAGAAAATCGGATGACGAACGCGCCCACTTTAAAAAAAAAAAATGTTTAAGTCAAATTTAAACAAAAAATTTATTATCTTTTCAGTATGTAAGTAAATTATATCCACATTCAACTCCAGTAATGATATGGTGCAACAAAATACAAAAATAAAATAAAATTTCGAAATGGGCGTGGCTCCGCCTTTTTTCGTTTAATTTACCTAGAATACTCTTAATGCCATAAGTCAAAAAAAATTTAACAATTCTTGGGAAATTTGGTAGGGTAGATTCTATTACGATGACTATTTTCTGTGAAAATGGGCGAAATCAGTTGAAGCCACGCCCAGTCTTTATACACAGTCAACCGTCTGTCCTTCCGCTCGGCCGTTAACACGATAACTTGAGCAAAAATCGATATATCTTTACTAAACTTTGTTCGCGTACTTACCTGAACTCACTTTATCTTGGTATAAAAAATGTCCGAAATCAGACTATGACCACGCCCACTTTTTCGATATCGAAAATTACGAAAAATTTAAAAAAAATGCCATAATTCTATACCAAATATGAAAAAAGGGATGAAGCATGGTAATTGGATTAGCTTATTGACGCAAAATATAACTTTAGAAAAAACTTTGTAAAATGGGTGTGAAACCTACCATATTGTTTAGGCCCGAAGCCTAAATTCATATCAACTCGCGCCACCCTAATAGCACCACTTTATCGACAACTAGTTCGCCCACATGCATGTATATGTGTACATAGGTAGGGTTATGTTGTTCGTATACATATACATGCATGCCCGTACAACTGTGTGGGGAAGCTTCCCCTTAAAAACGGAGACTTTTTCCGCAGTTCAACGGTTGTCCTCGACAAGGCAACCGTCTACTTTTCCAGCGATCGTTGATCGAACCAGAGCTAACACCATCCGAGGAGCCCCGCCACATTTTTATTATACAAGGTAAATTATTTTCTTCCATGCAATTATTGCCACTTTAAAATAAAGCATTATTTATAACGAGAAATATATCTCGCCTTCCTCTCTTTTCTTTTAATTTTTAATCCTAACACAATTGTGGTGCCTCCTTTGCCGAGTTTGCGACACACCACAATTGTACATGGTCCTTCGAGCCGGATCGCACAAAGAAAGTAAGCCATTTTCTTTTATTTTTTGTGTCGGTTCATTGTGGCTGCTGAGTAGAGTATCACCCCAGGTGGGATGCCTGTTCAAAATCGTTTTCCAAAAATTTCCCATTTCAGGAGTTGTCACAATGAAAGCCGTATCTTAGAGTCACTCAAGAACGTAGGTTCTCAGAATGCAACACACCACAATTGTACATGGTCCATTCTCCCCGAAAAAGGAACCAACGCCAATAAATAGTATAGTCCACATCCATTAAATTTAACACGGTGAGACACTCAACACTGTAATACGCATTTTTTGGTGATATATTTGCATCATCTTGGTTATACGCGCCTTCCAAATTAAGCGAAAACTCAAACACTGCAGAGGTGATACCAGTTTTTTATATTGTGGTGGTAATCTTCAACACTATTGCTTGGTGATACACAACACTTGGGTTTGGTTCAAAGAAATATCGTGGTGGTAATTTTGCATCATCTTGATATACGCTTGCTTACACTCTTGGTGCAACTCCCATACAATTATCCTGGCAATACACAGCAGCGTTACAACAAACACTCCATCGCAACAACGAAATCACTCCGAACTTCACGCAGCAGCTACGTTTTTTGGTCAGTTTTTGTGGTTAGGTTTTTATTTAAAAAGTGCCGCGAGTGCTCCGAACCCCTAAACAGTGAAAAGTGAAAATTATCAGTGACCAGTTTGTGCGATATAGCGCCTCAATTTTTTGTTTTGTGGAATTACTTTCCCCCTACCGCGTGTATCGATCCGGAGTATTCCACGACCACGGCAAGTTAATACACAAGGGTACCATAACCCCACTTTTCCGTTTAAAGCACCAATTATTTTATTAAAATCGCGTTACGTTGGTTCTGCACAAATTTAGAAATATATTTTCACTCACGCGAACATCAAATTTGGTTTTCACAGCACTGGTAATTTTCACTAGGTCAAGACATTCTCGCGCACTTGGCACTTTGTACTTGCCTTTTCCACTGGCACCAAACACCCTTATAAATTAGTCGAAAAAAAAAATATTGTATATATATATATACTATACAATATATAATTTACGTGAGGGGGCGAGTAAGTCCCACGTTTGGTTTAGCCAAAAAATCATCATACATACACATAAATACATATACGTCTGGGAGGCGAGTACATCCTTGAAATTTTTTTGTCCTGAAAAATCAGACGAGTCTGCCAAGTCTGACCTACATAAATAAATAAAAGCGATTTTTCAAAACATTGTTTCCATTTTTGTTCAAAGGATTAGTTTGGCTTTTATTTGGGTAGGAATAATTTGTTGAGAAAATGGAAAATGTTTACGCGGCGTAGGCTGCCATCCGTCCCATCTCCCCCTTGCACATACGTATATCCATGAATTTATATATATAACCCGTACCTTGTATTACATTCGATTATTGAATTGCATTATATCGAATATCTATGAATTTATATACAACCCGTATCTTATATTGTATTCGATTATTGAATTGTATTATACCGAATTATCCCCTAGAATCAATGCATTGTATTTAACTCTAAATTTCCCATTGGGACTCCTCATGGACGTGTGGCAGCCTCCACCGCGCAAATCCACCAACTTGAATTCGTCGCAAGTACAGGATGGCGATCCGGCATGATCGCCACCTGTCAAAAAACCACCACCTTTTGTATCATTTTAAGAAACTGTCATTGTGATTTTTTTTTTTTCGTGAGAATCCTGCCACTAATTTGTGCATAAATATCAATTCTATGATTAAAGTTATTTTGTGAAATATATGAAACCAAATTAATCAATATTCTCGGTATTGCCTTATTCGCAACCTGAGTTTGCATCGCTTTGCTATAAATTCATCAACGCGTGAGAAAGGAAGTCGGGTTTGGCTGCCGCAATTAAAATGAATTGTGTTTTAAGTTGCTGGTGATTTAAAAAAGGCCAATCGTACACTATTCAGTTGGTCTGCCCCCACTAAAACAAAGAGTATATTCAGTTGTTGGCGATTTCGAAACTAATTGCACATTAGCTGACAAACGTCCTCATTATTCGTCGGAGTACAAACAACATCCGAAAATTGGAATCGGAATAGTTAAACGCTGAAGACCCTGGGTTGACATCTAAAGTCTGAGGTTTCAATGTTATTACGGCAAAAAGGAAGCAATTGATTGGACGCCCACACTCCTCCACAAGAGATCAACGCAGAATCAGCTGTCGTCGAACCCGCCATCGTAACACTGCCAGCAGGAGTACCTGGAAAACAGGTGAGTGGTATAGTACCCATCCCAATTAACTAGTGGTCCTTCGTCGCCATTGACGAACTCAGCCCCTTGTACAATAATATACATATATTAAAAATATCCCTCCCAAATAATTTTTGGCGGCTCCCGACCATATACAATTTTCCCGCCAAAAATATATTTTTCCCTCCATAAAGTATATATGTATATTCCCACCACCATATACAAACGTACATAAAAGCGGTGCATTACAAACCGGCAGATCCCACTCATACTTTCACAAAGTTAACTTGTGTCCCTTGCGGTATAATATAAATACATATCCCCACATCAGTATTACTAGGGATACCCAGCAGCAAATTCGGCCACATTCACATAGTTTGAATTACCCAGCAGTAAATTCTGCCGCTCATACCAACTGAGCCAGGCTACTCCCAATTGAGTCTAACTGGTCCTAACCTTCTACACTCTCGACCAATAGGAAAACTTATCCCTTTGGTTTTCACGCATAAATAAATACTCGGCAATCTCCAAAAATTCCCAAAATAGCTAAAGTGAAATTAAGCAAGTCCCTTTTTAGAATGGCTACCGTGGTCGAAAATAAATTTATATCCGAAACGGATCTTTTTTCGGATTACTGCGCTCGGTTCAGCACAACCGACATCCAGGATAATACCGAGGTATCTCTGAAACTAAAAGATAAAAATATCGATGTGTTCTGGGAAAGGGTACAGAGCGCATATGACGGCGTCGTAGAGTCAGATGACAACGACCTTCCCGCAGACTTTAACGCCTCAGCTTTCAACAAATACCGCGCCTGCCTTATAGCGTATGAAGACACAAAGGCAAGAATAGGCGATCAGCTCCAGCTAAGGGTACTAAGCAATCCCGTCCCCGCTACAACCACCACTCCCCCAGAAAGTTCCGGGATGTACCTCAAAGTACCCGCCTGTGACACCGAAGTCTTTTACGGGAGTTATAATCAATGGCCGTCCTTCCGTGACATGTTCACGGCGGTCTATATCAACCACCCCAAACTTTCGAGCGCCCAAAAACTGTACCACCTCAGGTATAAAACCCAAGGAAAAGCCGGCCAGATAGTAAAGCAATTCCCACTTAGCGATGACAATTTTGCTCTGGCTTGGGAAGCTCTGAAATCCCGATACGAAAATAAAAGGGTCCTGGTCGACAATCAAATCCGAATTCTCATGAATCTAAATGCGATTCAATCGGAAAACAGTGATGAAATCCAAAGACTGCAATCTTCCGTTAATAATTGCCTCCAGATATTCGCAACCCAACAAGTCTCGACAGATAGTTGGGATCCCATATTAATATATCTGGTAACCTCAAAACTCCCAGAAAATACTGTTGCGCTTTGGGAACAGTCGTTAAACTCGCGAAGAGACCTCCCGAACTCTTCCCAAATGGATCAGTTTCTGACCACTCGCTACGAGATAGTGGAAAGGGTGGATCAATGGCGACCAGCCAAACCCCGGTACAATCCACCTTCCACCAATTTCTCAAGGCCTCCCCCAAGTCAGAACAATCCCCAGTTCAGGCAGGCTCAACCCCAAAACCAAAGCCGCAACGCCCCGCACAATAACAACTCCCTCACGCACACAAATTCTCACGCGACAGAACATCAAAAGATTTATGCTTGCAAACTATGCAAGCATTCCCTCTTTTAAATTTCTGGCATGGGAGGAGGATTCGTGCAAACCTCCAATAAGCTCTGCTCCCTAACTTTGGTCTCGAGGGATAACAAAGTCAAAATCAAAGCCCAGGCCATAGTGCTACCTAAGCTCACAAGGTTACTCCCAACCCCTCAACTTAATCACGAGCAAATTCGTAAATGGTCACACCTACAATTAGCAGACCAAAATTGTCAAAACCCCTCCCAAATCGACCTGGTATTAGGCAGCGACCTCATCCCCCAAATAATGCTAGATGGCATCGAGAAATTCTCTTCCACGTTGCTAGCACAGAACACCATATTTGGCTGGATTCTAAGCGGCCAAATCCCCGAAAAGGTGGCAGCGCACTCTACCCAAGCCTGGAAAGTGTGTGAAGCATTAGACCAACAACTCAGACAGTTTTAGGAAATAGAAGAAGTTCCCAGGCCCTCGATGATAAATCCCGAAGATCGCATACGTGAGAACTTGTATCAAAACACCACCACTCGTATGGGTGACGGTCGATATATGGTTCGGCTTCCTTTTAAACCAACATTCACGAACGATATCGACCTAGGTCAATCCCGTACTGCAGCCCTACGACAGTTCCACGGCATGGAACGTTCTCTCTCAAAAAAGGGCGATCTCAAACAGCAGGACGACCAGGTACTCGAAGAATACCTGTCCCTAGGCCACATGGAAGAATGCAGTCCCAATGAAGTAGAATGCAAAGGCAAATACTACTCTTTCTATCTCCCCCACCATGCGGTCGTTAATCCAGAAAAGAAAACGACAAAGGTCCGTGTAGTGTTCAATTCGTCGAAAATATCCAGTTTCGGTCACTTCCTAAACGACGTTTTATGCACTGGGCCAACCCTCCAACCTTATTTACGGCTTATGATACTAAAATGGCGTACGTATCAATACGTGTTCAATGGCGATGTTGAAAAAATGTACCGCCGAATTTCCCTACATCCCGATGATCAACACTACCAGAGGATCATCTTTCGCACATCTCCAAATGGTCCAATAAAGGACTTCAAGTTGAAAACAGTAACTTTCGGTGTCAATTACGCGCCATACTTGGCTACAAGAACTCTGCACGAGTTCGTGAAAGATGTAGCCTACTCCCACCCAAGCGCAGCCCCCATACTTAAAGCCGAAACTTATGTGGACGATATCTTATCTGGTAGCCATGATCTTCAGTCAGCCGAGCAGTCCCTTACGGAAGTAATATCCGCTCTCCACTCAGCCGGATTCCCATTAAAGAAGATAACAGCAAACCATCCCGATATTCTGCAGTCAATACCAAAAGCAGATTTTCTGGACATTAATTTCCTCGAGTTCGAAAAATCGAGTACCGCCAAAACCCTAGGTATACAGTTGAATGCGCTCTCGGACAAGTTCTCATACACTGTGGAGTCCAATCCAGCATCCACAGCAGTCACAAAAAGGCAAATCCGTTCCTCCATTGCGAACTTTTCGACCCCGCAGGGTGGCTGACGCCAATTATGATCCAAGCGAAAATCTTGATGCAAGAGCTTTGGCTAGACCGGACTGACTGGGATGACCCAGTTAAACCCCTCCATCTCATCAAGGGGGCGCAGTTGGCCGAAAATCTCCCAACGATCTCGGAGATTCAAATACCACGTTGGATAAACTACCATCCCGATAAACCAGTTGAGCTCCATGGCTTCTGCGACGCCTCGGAAAAGGCTTATTGCGCGACACTTTATGTAAGAACCATCGTAGGAACTCAAGTCTTCTCTCACCTTTTAGTCTCTAAAGGGAAAGTGGCCCCTATAAAAACAATAAGTTTGCCACGACTAGAGTTATGCGGCGCGGTCTTATTAGCCAAGTTAGTCGCAGTTATATAAATGATCTAATTAAATCAGTAAAACAATGTAACTTAAAGTTGTTTGCAGATGATACTCTCATTTTGATAAGCGATAAAAATTTTAATATAGCTATGCAAAAAATGCAATCAGACCTAGATAATATATACCTATGGACGTGCCAAAACAAATTAAAGATAAATGACGATAAGACCAAGTATATGATTCTGAGTAGAACCCTCGTTAGTAACAGTTATGAACTAAAAATAGACAACAGTGTACTTATGGAAGTGTCAAAACTAAACTATTTAGGTATAGTTATTGATAATAGATTGAAATTTGAAGACCACATAAATGGTCTTAAGCAAAAGATTGCTAAAAAAAATAGGTTTCCTGTATAGGTATATACATGACCTATACAGGAAATCGAAGAAGCACAAGATCTTAGTATATAGAACTATAGTGGAGCCCCATTTTAATTACTGCCCTACCATACCGTTTCTGGTGGCAGATAACATAATAGATAGCTTACAAAAAATGCAAAATAAGGCGATGAGATTTATATTAAATAAAGAACATGATACTCCGACAAGTGATATGCTGAACATATTACAATGGCTTAGTGTTAAACAGCGTATACTTTATTTTGTAATGATTTTTGTTTTTAATATTAAAAAAGGGAATTTACCGGAGTATTTGAGCAATAATATTGCATACCAAAAAGATATTCACAATATTAATACTAGAAATAAGAATAATTTTAGGCGTCCGCTCTTTTCCACGGAAAGCGGACAGCCCAACTTATTTTACAAAGGATTAAAAAGATTTCATGAACTTCCTATAGATATAAGAAACTGTGAAGAGCTGAATGTATTTAAAAAGAAATTAATGTCATATTGTCGTACAACTGCAATAAGATAAATAGAAGAGATCTCATATAATATGTAATATTTGATATGGAGTTATTAATCTAGGCTTATAAGCTGTATAAATAAATCCCATCTCGGCCTGAATCAGCGAAAGTTAACCATGTGGTCTGACTCCGAGATTGTTTTAGCATGGCTAAAGAAGCCACCACATTCCTGGAAAACCTACGTCTCCAACCGAACCGCGCAGATCATCGACCTGATAGGTAATTCCACTTCGCGACATGTGCGCAGCAATGATAATCCCGCAGATATGGGCACTAGGGGATGCACCCCCTCGAGCTAACTAGCTCATTCCTATGGTGGAATGGTCCAGAGTGGCTTTACCGATCCCCCGAGGAATGCCAACACCAACGGCCAGAAACATTGTACCCCCCGAACTTCGCCGAGTCGAAGCACTGCATGCCGCTGAGGAGACCGAAGATATCCTCGATCGGTTTTCCTCTTACTCTCGAGCTCTCCGCGTCATTGCATACGTTCTGAGGTTCATACGTCGGGCGAAAGATGCAGTAACCGGCATCCATGATCCTGTCACCTTCTCGTTATCTCATGCCGAACTCAAACGAGCGAAACACCGTCTGATCATCGCGGTCCAAACCCGATACTTCGGTCCAGAACGAGCCTGCCTAGAGGACTCGAAACCCCTACGGAAGCGTAGTTCCCTGTTGGTACTTGACCCCTTCCTCGATACAAACGGTATTCTCCGTGCCAACGGACGATTAGTAAACGCCTACATGACCTACAATGAGTGTCATCCCATCGTTCTTCCCGAAAAGGCTCCATTTACTACCCTCTATATAAAGTTTCTACACGAGACCTTCCTCCATGCGGACGTCCGCCTCATGCAACAAGCTGTAAGACAAGAGTTCTTCATAGCCCGGCTTAAACCCCTAAAAAAAAGTGAATTTTCCAATGTAAAGTATTCACCATTCATAATCAACAACCGCACTCCCAAATAATGGCAGCTTTACCACCCGAACGATGTACCTTCGCCCCCCCCCCCCCCCCCTTCACTACTACTGGTGTAGATTTCGCCGGCCCGTTTCAAATAAAAGCTTCTATGCTCCGGTCTCCCAAGATGATGAAGGGCTATGTTGCCGTCTTTGTCTGCTTCGCCACCAAAGCCGTCCATTTGGAATTATGTTCCGACCTCACCATCCAAGCATTCCAAGCTGCCTTCGCCCGCCTCGTAGGACGCCGAGGATATCCAAGCATAATGATGAGCGACAACGGCACCACCTTCGTAGGAGCTAAGCGGGCCATGGAAAAGTAGTTCGTATACTTCCTCAAAGAAGTCTCATCAGATATCGTACAGAAGTACGCCCCACAAGGAATTAATTGAAAGTTTATACCCCCCGGGGCCCCTCACATGGGTGGATTATGAGAATCCGCTGCAAAAGCTTTAAAACCCACTTTAAAAAGGTCGCCGGAACGCATAGCTTCACTTTTGAAGAATTTTCTACCTTATTGATACGAATAGAGGCTGTCTTAAACTCTCGCCCCATCTTACAACTGTCTCAAGACCCAAGCGATCTCACGGTCCTCACACCGGGTCATTTGCTACGAGGCGCGCCCCTGCTTTCCAGCCCCGAACCGAACTATGAACACCTCTCCATGATTAACCGTTGGGAACGGTTGAAAGTTTTACATCATCAGTTCAGCAAACGCTGGAAGAATGATTATCTCCTGGAGCTGCACAAGCGATACCGATGGAAGACAACCTACCCCTACCGAAGGGCGCCTAAGACGCGTGGAAGACACCCATCTCGGAAGAGACCGCCATATTCGAGTAGTCGACGTACGCACCCAGAATGGTGTACTCACCAGTCCCATCACAAAATTGTGTTTTCTACCGCCCTCTGAGCCTGACTCAGGCCTCTAGGCTCGGTAGCATCTCCAGAACATAATACAGTCCAACTCCCTGTGCTATCGTAAAATCTACATAAATAAGCTTAACCCCTGCCAACACTCCACTCCCAACATCATGAGTCACTAAACTTTATTTTATCCTATCTTCCTCAGATGGATCGCCAACGCGCTCCAGTCCCCGCACCGCGCCACTCGCTAGCATCACAGGTGACAGTGCCCACAGCTCGCCAACGATGTGACGGAGTCCTGCCCGACTACCGACGATGCCGTTTATGCATATTGCACAAACTGCTTGGCACTGTCACACGCGACACGTTCATCCAGCCAGCGCTGTCACGTCCGTTAACTCCCTCACCGTACGTTGTTGCATCGAAACACCGGGAGTCGCCAACCCCCGAATGTAGAGCAACCACCAAGGTGCCAACGCCATTCATCGCGCCGCCACATGCTACGCCATCGCAGCAGTGGCAACGTCCAGTCACCACAACCACCACCCGCTGCAAGCACATCCAGCGTTCGCCGCAACCAACACGCACCGACCGTGCCCGATCGCACTATACGATGCACCGCCACCGGCCTGCGAACCTCAACGTATAAACATAAAGTTGGGATAATACTAATTAAAGAAGCAGTTCGAGCTCTGGCCGAACTGCAGCACACGTTAGGCGCTTAGTACGCCTAGACGGGCCAGGATGTTTACGCGGCGTAGGCTGCCACCCGTCCCATCCCCCCTTGCACATACGTATATCCATGAATTTATATATATAACCCGTACCTTGTATTATATTCGATTATTGAATTGTATTATATCGAATATCTATGAATTTATATATAACCCGTATCTTATATTGTATTCGATTATTGAATTGTATTATACCGAATTATCCCCTAGAATCAATTCATTGTATTTAACTCTAAATTTCCCATTGGGACTCCTCATGGACGTGTGGCAGCTTCCACTGCGCAAGTTGACCATACTGAGGCACTAGATACTATCAAAATCATGCTGCTAATAATCTGCGTAGTCAGTTGTATCAGTTTATGGTTTATGGTTTAGATAAGGTTTAACTAAATTTTAACTGCCATCACCAATGGGCAAATGGGAAGATATCGTTAAACTACTCATAGAAGAAAAAACGATAGGAGAAAAATCTTACAAATGTATTAATAAAAATACAAAAGTTAAGGCAGAAACAGTAGTAAAGCATCTTAAAATAATAGTTGAAGCATTTAACAAAATAGGAAAAATAATTCAACAGTTAAATGGTAAACTCGACAGCAATCGAAAAGACCAAGCATATCAAATCTTTTCCAGCATTAGAGACAAATTGGTGTCCTCACTGGCAAGATATGATATAGACTTCATAGTACCAACGAGTTTTAAGAAGGAAATAGAAATAGACTATAGCACATTCCTTCTGGAGTCAGCATCCGATTTAGAAGAAGCACCAAAAGTAGAACAAAAAGAAGAAGAAAAATAGGAACAAAAAGAAATTTTAACAGAGACGCCAAACTACCATACAAGAAAAGACAAAATGGCTCAAACCACAGTTGAATTCTTAAAAACTGCTTCGTCAATTCTACCTGAGTTTGATGGTAAACATGAGAACTTACATAGTTTCTTAGACGCACTAGATATCTTAGAACAAATTAATGATACTCACGAGACCATAGCAGTCTCCATGATAAAAACAAAGCTCAAGGGAACAGCTAGAAACCTTTTGAGAACTGAAAATTCAATACTAACAATAAGGCAAAAGTTGAGTTCAGCAATTAAAGGTGAATCTGTAGAAGTTTTGACGACAAAAAAACTCCTAAACATCCAACAGCGCAGTAAAACAGCTAACCAGTACACTGCCGAAATTGAAAAATTAACAAAATCGTTGGAAGGTGCTTATATATCAGACGGTCTTGCACCTGATGTGGCAACCAAATATGCCACACAGTCAGCTGTAAAAGCCATGTGTAAAACTCGGCTAAAGAAAGAGTTAAACTGATAATGCAAGCAAGAACGTTCACATCTATGAACGAGGCTATTTCAAAATTCACGAATAGCTGTACTGAAGTCACGGGTAACCCAAATACAGTGTTACGCCTGACGCGTTCACAAGGTAATTACCGAGGTAACTTCCGAAGAAGCTACCAAAATAATAATTATCGAAGTAACCAAAACCGAAGATATTACGGTAACACTAACAGATATAATAACAACAATAGTAATAGACAAAATAATAATATACAAAGACGTAATTTTGGAGGTCAGTCAAGATCATCCAATCAGGGTAACACAAGAAATCTCCGTAATATAAACCAACAGGAAAACCAGCAAACTCCACTCCAACAGTAAATGCTAACGGTAATAAAATATGCACATTCAACTTGCATCTAAAGAGCTACATATCTTCCAATACTACCCTAAATAAGTCAACTTCGCCGTTCCTGATAGATACAGGAGCGGATATCTCAATAATAAAGAAGGGTCAAATTGACAGTAATGTCACAATAAATAACTCACAGACCACAGATTTAAAAGGTATTGGCCGAGGCATAACAAGCACACTTGGAACAGTAAAAGCAGATCTAACAGATGATAGTCTTTTAATACGACATAAATTTCACATAGTAGAGACAATTTCCCAATCCCATGTGATGGAATTTTGGGACTCGACTTCATTAAAAAATATAATTGCATTTTGGATTATAATAAAAATGGGGACAGCCTAATACTACGACCATATGACTACCCAGAAGATATAGTTATACAAATGACAAATAAACCAACAATTAATAGCATTTCAATACCCGCAAGAGCCGAAGTAATTAGACAGGTTCATATCAATAGCCACAATAAGGAACTATTAGTACCTCATCAAGAATTGACTAATGGCATTTTTGTAGCCAACACTATAGTAAACTCAAATCAAGCTTTAATAAGAATAATAAATACAACAGATAAACATGCACTCATTCAAGATTATGACATCAAAACAGAAAGTTTAGAGGATTATGTAATAATTGAAAATACACCTCACTGTAAAGCTAATAATAAAGAAAAGTTAGAAAGATTGAATAAAAATTTCCCACCATTCGCTAGTAAATCACTCAACACATTATGCTCAGAATTCGTTGATATATTCTCATTAGAAACAGAACCAATTACGACCAACAACTTTTACAAACAAAAGTTGCATCTGAAGGATAACACTCCTGTGTATATTAAAAATTATAGACTACCCCAAGCACATAAGAATGAAATAAATAAACAAGTAAATAAACTAATTCAAGATGATATTGTTGAACCATCAACCTCAGAGTACAACAGCCCTATTTTATTGATACCTAAAAAATCTCATCCGGGCAAAGAAGAAAAAAGGTGGAGATTAGTTGTTGATTTCAGACAAATAAATAAAAAATTAACAGCTGATAAATTCCCTTTGCCTAGAATAGATGATATTCTGGATCAATTGGGAAGAGCGAAATATTCTCGTTTCAAAAGATTACCTTATGGCCTCAAAGTAGCGCCAAACTCATTCCAGAGGATGATGACATTGGCATTCGCAGGTCTAAAACCATCACAAGCATTCTTATACGTGGACGATTTAGTCGTATTAGGATGCTCTGAAAAACATATGATTAAAAATTTACGGGATGTATTCTCCACATGCAGAAAATATAATTTAAAATTACATCCGGACAAATGTCTATTTTTCAGCCAAGAAGTCACTTATCTTGGACATAAATGCACAAGTACTGGAATTTTACCAGACCCAAGCAAATTTAAAATTGTTCAAAATTACCCAACTCCCAAAAATGCCGATGAAGCAAAAATATTTGTCGCATTTTGTAATTATTATAGAAGATTCATACCAAATTTCGCGGAATACGCCAGGATTCTAACAAGACTTAGTAAGAAAAATGTAATTTTCAATTGGACAAACGACTGCGAGAAATCTTTTAATTACCTAAAAAATGCATTAATTAGTCCAAATATCCTACAATATCCCAATTTTGTAAAGAGTTCTTTATTACAACCGACGCAAGTGGTTATGATTGCGGTGCTGTGCGAAGCCAAGAATATGAAAGAAAACAATTACCAATTGCCTATGCCTCAAGATCATTTACAAAAGGCGAAATAAACAAAGCCACGATCGTAAAAGAATTAGCGGCCATACATTGGGCAATTATATATTTTAGACCATATGTTTATGGCAGAAAATTCACAGTGAAAACGGATCAACACATAAATATGCATTTGAGAATTAATGCTGACACAGCCATTAAAGCAGGTGTGTACAACATATAACCAAACCAATTTGAATTCCAGCAAATTTGCATTCCAGCAAATTTGCAAGGTTTGCATTTCCCATAGAAGTCGCAGCTCAACACAGATGTGTAGGTACATATTTTGTGTCGAGTTGTATGTAGGTATGTAAGTATGTATTCTTAAGGTAGATATGCATGTAAGTATGTATGCTTAAATGTAAATAGGTACGTAAGAATATGTTTAAAATAATTTAATATAAATAAGCTGAAATATTTGAATAAAGACTCATTCATACATTCGAAATTCACTCATCAACGTCACAGTTCTTTTAATTACATTTGAACCTTTTATAAGGGGTCCTATTGTGTTAATTACTAGTATATCAAATGGTTTACAAGGAGTTGGTGTTAAAACAAGTTTTTCTTTTGTTTTAGGTTTAACCTTGTTTAAAAGACAATCTTTACAACTTTGGATATATTACGATATATCACGAGTCATATCTTTCCAATAAAATTTTGTTCGCAGTTTTGCGTAAAGTCTTTTCATTCCGCAATGTCCACCAGAAATGGGATCTTTATGGTAAATTTTCATTAGTTTTAATTTTGTATCTTCATCTGTTACTGTCTCCACTGGATCTGTTAAAATAATTTCGAATGATTTTAAAATCTTATTTCCAATATTGTTGAAATTTGTAATAGTATAATGTTCGAACAAAATATTTTTTAGGCCATTCAATCTCCTTAATTTTGCGTTTGCCGGCTTCTGATTCAAGCCTCGAAAGTAATTTCTCTAAAGTCATTATTTCGTTAACAAGCTCAAAACTAAGTAACTCGAGTTTCTTATGTTTAATATGCGCAAAAATTCTTAAAGTTGTTGTTTTATTATTTTTATCGTACGTAATTGCAGATCTTATCCGTGGAACTTTTTTCGAAAAACTAAATGAAAATTTGTCGTAGACATGTAAATTAAGTTGTTTTTCGTCGTTTTTGTCTGTTTTGCTAGGAAGGTTGTTGTCGTTTTGCCGTTTTGTCATTGATCTTGTCTGTACTGCTAAAATTTGTTTGTTCGATTCATTAATCTCATCGATTGTAATACGCGATAGTGCATCAGCACCAACGTTTGATTTACCCTTTATGTAAACCATAGTAAAGTTATATTCTGATAATTCTAGCCTAATTCTCGAAAGTTTTGAAGATGGGTCTTTCGTATTGAAAAGGTATACTAGCGGTATATGATCGGATTTTACAATGAAATGGGTGCCATAAACGTATGGTCGAAATTGCTTGATTGCAAAGTAAATAGCTAAAAGTTCTAATTCTATAATTGGTTTTTTCTGCTCTGCTTTATTAAATGCTTTAGAAGCGAAACAAATTGGTAAATCACTGCCTTGCCGTTCTTGACTTAAAATAGCGCCATATTATCCAGTTGTGGAAGCATCAACGGTAATAATGAATTGTTTAGTAAAATCTGGGTATTGAAGTAATTTTGGTGAAAGTAACGCTGCTTTCAAAAATAAAAATGCCCTTTCGCACTCTACATCCCATACAAATTCAACTCTTCTCCTGCTTAATCGATTTAGAGGCGCTGCCAGAGACGCAAAATTAGGTATAAACCGTCTCTAATAGTTTGCAAACGCGACGAATCGCCGTACCGCGTCTTTATCAGTTGGTTTTGTATACTTTCTAATTGCGTTTATTTTGGAGTCGTCTGACAACAAACCTTTGGCTGAACATTTGTGACCTAAAAATGTAATTTCTGGTCGTAAAAAGTTGCAATTATAAAAAAAAAAAAAAATAAATTTAAGGCGCGATAACCTCCGAAGAGATCTAAGGCCAAGCTTCTCTTCCAATTTGCGTCGTGCTCCTCTTGATTTTCCCTACAAATTGGCCGGACGGGACGTACATGTTTTATGCCGACTCCGAACGGCATCTGCAAGGCAGATGAGTTTTCACTGAGAGCTTTTCATGGCAGAAATACACCCGGAGCGCTTGCCAAACACTGCCGAGGGGCGACCCCGCTTAGAAAAATTTTCTTGAAAAACCTTATTTCTAAAATTTTGATGTTCTTTGCCCGGGGTGCGAACCCAGGGCATACGGTGTGATAGGCGGAGCACGCTACCATCACACCACGGTGGCCGCCAAAAAGTTGCATTTATTTGGGTTAATTTTGAGATTAAAAGACCTACAGGTATTGAAAACTTTTGAAAGATTTTTAATATGGTGTGCTTCACTACAACCTACGACGATAATATCGTCGCGTACAGGAATGCGACGTTGGGTGGTATACCCGAAAAAGCTATTGTCATAATTCGTGAGAATGAATTTGGTGATATATTTAAACCGAATGGAAGCACTTTCCATCTAAATGCACCTCGGTCAGTGCTGAAAGACGTAATGTCACGTGAGTCAGGATGCAAGGGGATTTGATGAAATCCAGAAAAAAGATCTAATGTGGAAATATATTTTGCTCTACCGAGATTATCTAAAATATCGTCAACTCTAGCTAGTGGAAATTTATCAGCAATAAGTTTTTTGTTTACTGTGCGAAAATCTACGCACATGCGATAAGCTTTTTGATTATTAGTATCTTTCTTTGGGACTACAATCAAAGGACTATTGTAATTCGAATAACTGGGTTCAATAAAATCGTTGTCTGATAATTTATTTACTTGGCGATTTATTTCTTCGCGTTGAGAGTATGGCAATCGATAATTTTTAACATATACCGGCTCGTTGTCTGTCAGTCTTAATTTTTGCACGTAGAAGTTGTTTAAAGTCATTTTGTCCGTGTCAAGAGCGAAAATGTCGGCATAATCTATGCAAAGTTCAATTAATTTACTATGAGCATGTTGAGGTATTTGATTTTTTTAAATTGAAATCAGTTTTTTCGTACGTTTGTCTTCTGATTCTGTCTTGTTAATTGTATAAACATTGTAGTTTGAAAGTTTTTCTGTCCGAATACTTTTTCTTTTCACATACTTTATATCATCCCTGGTATTTATGACTTTAATTATTGGGTTACTGGAATTCACAATGCACCTAGCTGTGAAAACGCCTTTTTGAATTTCCTGCGAGTCTACGAAAAGTGGCTCAGGTGAATTCCTAAATCAAAAAGTCTGAATATTTCGCATCTTGGAGGAATGATACAACTGTCGCTTTCTGTTCCGTGCAGGATTGGTATCGCGACTTTTTCATTACCTACCCAAAAAGAAATACTATTTCTTTCATAATTAATAATGCATTTGTTAATTTTCAGAAAATCTTTACCCAGTATGCCATCGGATGGAATATTAAAGTCTTCATTTACTACATGTAAAGTATGTTTAATAGAAAAGTTAGAAAAATTTAAATTTGCGGTAATTTTACCTAAAGTGGAAACTGAATTGGAAGTAACACCGGTAATGTTGATAATGTCGTTTGTATTTAAGGAAATGTTACTGTTTATACATGATATTTTTATTAAAGAAATGTCGGCTTGAGTGTCTACTAGGAAAGAACAAAAATTGTGTGACTCGTTAAGTTGTAATTCTATGAAATCTGAATAATTTAAGTTTAAACAATAGATGCCTATTGGTAAGGGAAATTCGCTTACTCTGTTAGTTCGTCCTCCCCCAGTGTTCGCTCCTGAGGGGCACTCGCGTTTAAAGCGCGAACGTTTGCGCTTCTACCTCTACCGTTGGATGATCTATAAGTGTTACCTCTATTGTTACTGCTATTTGTATTTCAATTGGATTTTGGACGTATATTATTATTGTTGTTATTTTGGTATCTATTTCTGTTATCATATCGATATCTCTGATTATTGTTACCGTTATAGTTACTATTATATGAAAATGAATTATTATTTCTATAACCAGTATAGCCGCGGTTTGGGTAAAAGCCACGGTAACTACCACGTGAATTTCTGAATGTATCGTTACCACGTGATCGAAAAGCTTAAACCTGACGCTTTGTTACTTCGTTGTTTTGTTCTACAATTAATTTCGCTACCACGTCTTTCGGATCAGTAAATGCCGTTGAGGCAAAAATGATTTTTACTAAATTTGATTTTACATTTAAACGACACACGTTAACAGCTTGTTCGACTGCCATTTCATGAGCTTTCGCTTGAGTGATCCCTTCAATAATAAGAGACCGCTCAAGTGAGTCAGCTAAATCTTCAACTTGTTTGGCAAAATCTGTATAATTATTGTTTTTAACGTGCAACGCTGCAATTTTTCCTGCTACAACTTTCGAGTTGTCTGGTTTGATCCTACTACGTAGGGCTACTTTAATTTCATTGACTGAAGTTACTTGTCTTGGTATTGATTCCCGAGCTTTACCCCCAAGTTTTGATTTTAAGAATGCTATAAAAGTATTAGTTAAATCTTCAGTAGCGAACTGTTCAAGTAATTCAATTTTGTCTATAAAAGAATCAAGTGCTAGAGGATCACCACTGTAGTTTTCTCTAATAGAATTAGCACATGTGTTAATGAAAATTTTCTTTTCCTCAAGTGTTGCCATGATTTGATCGTTAAAATCTGAAGCCGAATTGGAAGAAAGTGAGGCCACGTTTGTAATATTTGGATCGTTAAGATCTGGGTTTACGTTAGAAGAAGTGTTAACTAAGGTTAGACTATTTGAGTCGTTAAGCTCTGATTTTAAAGTAGAAAAAGTTGAAGTTAATTGGGTGCTATTTGAATCATTAAGATTTGAAACTAAAATAGAAGTTAAATTTTTACTGGAAGAATCTTCGGAGCCTAGGAAATCTGCTGACAACGATAATTTATTTTCCTGTTTGGTGACTTTTTCAGTCGAAGATGAAGTTAAACTTTTGTAGCTTGAGGCTGATTAATCGGAATCGGATTCTGAATCTGAAGTTTTTTGCAATTGCTTACCACTTCTTAGGTTGTACATATTAAATTAATGAAGCACTTGTTTGAATGTTGAATTTATATTTGAAGCTGAAGTGTTGAGGGAAAAGAAAAAAAATTTTGTAAAATAGAACTGATTTACAGGTGAATAGTCGCTAAAGAAATATTTAACAATTTATTTGAAGAATTAATTGAAACTGCATTATACTTGTATAGAAAAATCTTTAAGAATTAGTTGAATTTAAACTTTGCACAAAAGTATATAGGTATTAATTTGTAAAAAATTCAAAATTGTTGTAACTTGTTCAAAAAATCCATTTATATTCACAGACGCACCGCTTTGTAAAAAAAAAATCCCACTTGGCTTTTCACGGAATCACCGTTTATATAAAAAATTTTAATTGGTTTTTAACGGGACCACCGCATATCACAAAAAAAAAATTTTAATTGATTTTTTTTTTGTTTCAAACACCGTTTATATCAAAATTCCAAAATTTACACATTAAAAACTGCTTATCAAGTTCAACAGTCTTCGAAAATTTAAAATTGTTGATATACATACATACATATGTACATATATTGTAACGCACCGCATAAAAGAATTTTCCTGTTTTCTCTACATACATATATGTTATATAAAAAAACCGTAGGCAAAAATTTGTTAAATACATATATATATATTGTACTTAAGACTGCTGCTGCTCAAACCGTAAATGCTGCCGCTGCCGTAAACGCTGCCGCTGTCGTCGCCAATGCTGCTGATGCCGGAGTTGTTTCTGGCGGTCTTCGCCGGCGCTGCCGCTGCTGGTCTCGATGTTAATGCTGGTAATGTTGGTGGTTAAATTTTTCTCTTCCAATTACTTCCGTTGTATTTAGTATAGTTTTTAGTTAATTTTATTTGTGTTACCTCTGTTAAATTTATTCGTAGTATTAGTTTTGTTGTATTAAATATTTTCCCCTACTTCAATTATACATCTTCACCGCCACTGCCACTTCAGACCACCACTCTCGCCCAAAATGTAAAAAAATGACCGGGCTCCAGCCGTCACGGCCGCCATATAAGGTTCCATTTTGGAACCTCCGAACAGATTGTCCTTGTGCGCACACCCTAGTCGCACGCACACTCCACTCAAATTACAAACACGTATTATTTAAGTTTTAAGTCTTTAATTATGTTGGTTTTCATTTGTAGCACAATAAATGTGTGTGAAACTCGTTATTACAATATTTTAGTTTTATCTTTAGTTTGTGTAATTAAATTATTTTAGTTTTGCACACGCACTTGCTTCGTTTAGTCCAAAATTTATAATAATGGCCACTCTTTTCTGCCGAGCCGAATTGCTCTCTTTCCCAGTTGTTCCAGCACCTGTTTTCCATTTACAGTAGACAACGGGTGTTGCAGCAATTTGGAAACAGGGTAACATTTTTATTATTTATTAAGGCTCTGTTACACTGATATAAAACCAGAAAACTGAAACCTAAATCACATTTACGGTTTTGCGGTTACATATATGTATGTCAGTGTGTATATACTTTTCCTTTCTCATTTTTCCTTTCTCCATTTGAGCTAGAAACGTTATTTCCATACTACTAACTGGATTCATTGGTGCCTTTTTTTATATAATCTGGCCAAGCTACTTGCTTCTGTAACCATTCATTGTTTGTATCTTTAAACACTTGATCTTTGGATCTCGATTTTGTCCACCTTCTATGCAGATTGAAGCAGTATTTTGAGCAGAAGGCTTTTAAACTGTTCAAATTTTTACCATTAAGATGTATCAAAATTTTGGATTTAATAAAATTGTATAAAAATGTATAGTCTTTAATATTGCCACATTCTTTCAATTTTCCAAATAAGTCAGAATTTGTCACTAAATCACAATCCATTTCGAAAACAGCAAGTAAAAATTATTTTAGTGAAGCCAAAATTGCTGGAAATTGGAAAAAATACCTAGATGTACACATATGTTCATTAGGGAATGTCGATATTAAACCCGGTTACTAAAAGTGTCATAACTTTTTTAAATTAGGTTTTACGAAAAAAATGTTATATAACAATAAATTATGGAAAATTTGAAATTGCACAATTAAAGTCCTAAGTCCCAACTTTTCAATTTCGGTCCACTGTGCGGCGGGACTATGAGCGGCAATGTTGATCAAATAGGCAAAAATGTGAAGCCTCATATAACTTGCTTTATTAGTGTTTCGCGACATATACTGAAAGTCAAAACAGTCGGTTCCGTACAAAGCAACACATAAGTAGCATGTAGTTTAAGAATCTAGTAAACGCACACTTTCTGTCTCTTTTTATACTCAACGAATCGAGATAAAACTTCCATATATCAAAATGCTCAGAATAAAAAAAGGAATTGATTTAGCCATGTCGGGCGTCAGTCCGTCCGTCCGCTCGTCTGTATATGTTCACGATAACTTGAGTAATAAATTGAGATATCTTATTGCAATTTGGTATATTAGCACTCAACTTCCATCGCTATTTAAAATGAGCAAAATCGGATGATAACCACGCCCATTTTTTTACTCAGCCGAGCAGAGCTCACAAGAATATTAATTTTGTTCGCCTAACGGAAATCCGTAACGGCATAAACTAACCGAGATAGATATAGACTTCTATATATCAAAATGATCTGAGCGAAAAAAGAAATTCATTTAGCCATGTCCGTCCATCCGTTAACAGGATAACTTGTGTAAATTTTGAGATATCTTGATGAAATTTGGTGTGTAGGTTTCCGGGCACTCATGGCAGACCGCTATTTAAAATGAACGAAATCGGACTACAACCAAACCCATTTTTTCGATATCGAAAATTTCGAAAAATGGAAAAAGTGCGATAATTCATTACCAAAGACGGATAAAGCGATGAAAATTGGTAAGTGGGTTGACGTTATGACGCAAAATAGGAAACTAGTAAAATTTTTGACAATGAGCGTGGCAACGTCCACTTTTAAAAGAAGGTAATTTAAAAGTTTTGCAAGCTGTAATTTGGCAGTCGTTGAAGATATCATGATGAAATTTGGCAGCAACGTTACTACTATTACTGTATGTACGCTAAATAACAATTAAGAAAATCGTATGACGAACGCGGCCACTTTTTAAAAAAAATTTTTTTAAAGTCAAATTTAAACAAAAAATTTAATATCTTTTCATTATGTAAGTAAATTATGTCCACATTCAACTCCAGTAATGATATGGTGCAACAAAATACAAAAATAAAAGAAAATTTAGAAATGGGCGTGGCTCCGCCTTTTTTCGTTTAATTTACCTAGAATACTCTTAATGCCATAAGTCAAAAAAATTTAACAATTCTTGTCAAATTTGGTAGGGTATATTCTATGACGATGACTATTTTCTGTGAAAATGGGCGAATACACAGTCAACCGTCTGTCCTTCCGCTCGGCCGTTAACACGATAACTTGAGCAAAAATCGATATATCTTTACTAAACTTAGTTCGCGTACTTACCTGAACTCACTTTATCTTGGTATAAAAAATGGCCGAAATCCGACTATGACCACGCCCACTTTTTCGATATCGAAAATTACGAAAAATGAAAAAAAATGCCATAATTCTATACCAAATATGAAAAAAGGGATGAAGCATGGTAATTGGATTGGCTTATTGACGCAAAATATAACTTTAGAAAAAACTTTGTAAAATGGGTGTGAGACCTACCATATTGTTTAGGCCCGAAGCCTAAATTCATTTCAACTCGCGCCACCCTAATAGCACCACTTTATTGACCACTAGTTCGCCCACATGCATGTATATGTGTACATAGGTAGGGTTATATTGTTCGTATACGTATACATGCATGCCGGTACAACTGTGTGGGGAAGCTTCCCCTTAAAACCGGAGAATTTTTCCGCGGTTCAACGGTTGTCCTCGACAAGGCAACCGTCTACTTTTCCAGCGATCGTTGATCGAACCAGAGCTAACACCGTCCGAGGAGCCCCGCCACATTTTTATTATACAAGGTAAATTATTTTCTTCCATGCAATTATTGCCACTTTAAAATAAAGCATTATTTATAACGAGAAATATATCTCGACTTCCTTACTTTTCTTTTAATTTTTAATCCTAACACAATTGTGGTGCCTCCACTCCTTTGCCGAGTTTGCGACACACCACAATTGTACATGGTCCTTCGAGCCGGATCGCACAAAGAAAGTAAGCCATTTTCTTTTATTTTTTGTGTCGGTTCATTGTGGCTGCTGAGTAGAGTATCACCCCAGGTGGGATGCCTGTTCAAAATCGTTTTCCAAAAATTTCCCATTTCAGGAGTTGTCACAAAGAAAGCCGTATCTTAGAGTCACTCAAGAACGTAGGTTCTCAGACTGCGACACACTACAATTGTACATGGTCCATTCTCCCCGAAAAAGGAACCAACGCCAATAAATAGTACAGTCCACATCCATTAAATTTAACACGGTGAGACACTCAACACTGTAATACGCATTTTTTGGTGATATATTTGCATCATCTTGGTGATACGCGCCTTCCAAATTAAGCGAAAACTCATACACTGCAGAGGTGATACCAGTTTTTATACCTTTCATGAAAATGAAATTGTATATTAATTTCGTCACGAAACCAAAATTGTAAGTCCTTAGAGGAAAATAGATAGACCCACCATTAAGTATACCGAAATAATCAGGTTGAAGGGCTGAGTTGATTTAGCCATGTCCGTCTGTCTGTCTGTCCGTCTGTCTGTTTGTATGCAAACTAGTCCCTCAATTTTTGAGATATCTTCATAAAATTTGGTGATCGGGGGTATTTGGGTGTCCGATTAGACATATGTCGGAGCCGGCCGGATCGGACCACTATAGCATATATCCTCCATACAACCGATTTTTCAGAAAGAGGATTTTTGTAATATCTTACTCAATTTAATAGATTGAAGCTTCAAACTTCACCATATAATTTCGTATATTGCACATATTGTTGCCTGAAAAAATTGATGAGATCGGTGGTATATATAATATATATCCCCCCAACCGATTGTTCAGATAAGAAACTTTTCGTAATTGCTGCCCTATTTTAAGAGCTAGAGGCTTCAAATTTCAACGAATGCTTACGTATATATCATATATTGTTGTCTGAAAAAATCATACAGATCGGTGGTATATATAGTATATATATGGTGGTATATATAGTATATATATATATTTTCGCAATTTTAGCCCCATTTTAACAGCTAGAAGCTTCAAATTTCACCGAATGCTTACGTATATCGCATATATTGTTGTCTGAAAAAATCATAGAGATCGGTTTTATATATAGTATATATCTCATACCGATTGTTCAGATAAGAAACTTTTCGCAATTTCTACCCCATTTTAACAGCTATAAGCTTCAAATTTCACCGATTGCTTACGTATATAGTATATATTGTTGTGTCAAAAAATCATAGAGATCGGTGATATATATAATATATATATGATGGAATATATATAGTATGATGGTATATATAGTATATATATATTTTTTTTTTCGATTTCGGCCCCATTTTAACAGCTAGAAGCTTCAAATTTCACCAAATGCTTACATGTATAGCATATATTGATGTCTGAAAAAATCATTGAGATCGGTGGTACATATATTATATACCCCATATAAACTGTATTTGTTTGCTCCTTTTTTACGGCTAGAAGCTTCAAAATTCATAAAATTTCATCAAATAGTTACGTTTACGTCATATATTGTTGAAATACGTGATTCGTAGTCATAGTTTTTACACGCAGTCCACAAAAAACCTGAAACTTTGCACCCTCACACAAAGTACCTACCTATTTTTTATTTTATATTTATCTTAAAAATCGTTTAGGTATGTAGATTTGTTCACTATATATTTCTTATCTTATACATCCGCGGCCACCGTGGTGTGATGGTAGCGTGCTCCGCCTATCACACCGTATGCCCTGGGTTCAACTCCCGGGCAAAGCAACATCAAAATTTTAGAAATAAGGTTTTTCAATTAGAAGAAAATTTTTCTAAGCGGGGTCGCCCCTCGGCAGTTTTGGCAAGCGCTCCGGGTGTATTTCTGCCATGAAAAGCTCTCAGTGAAAACTCATCTGCCTTGCAGATGCCGTTCGGTGTCGGCATAAAACATGTAGGTCCCCTCCGGCCAATTTGTAGGGAAAATCAAGAGGAGCACGACGCAAATTGGAAGAGAAGCTCGGCCTTAGATCTCTTCGGAGGTTATCGCGCCTTACATTTATTTATTTATATTTATACATCCGATTATTCGGAGATTACGAATGGGATAAGATTATTGTTCAGCCCCATTCATGAAAGGTATGAAGTCTTCGGCACAGCCGAAGACAGTCCCGTCCTTACTTGTTTATATTGTGGTAGTAATCTTCAACACTATTGCTTGGTGATACACAACACTTGGGGTTGGTTCAAACAAATATCGCGGTGGTAATTTTGCATCATCTTGATATACGCTTGCATACACTCTTGGGGCAACTCCCATACAATTATCCTGGCAATACACTGCAGCGTTAAAACAAACACTCCATCGCAACAACCAAATCACTCCAAACTTCACGCAGATGCTACGTAAGTGATATATATTCCTTGCCATTTTTTTTTGGTCAGTTTTTGTGGTTAGGTTTTTATTTAAAAAGTGCCGCGAGTGCTCCGAACCCCTAAACGGTGAAAAGTGAAAATTATCAGTGACCAGTCTGTGCGATATAGCGTCTCAATTTTTTGTTTTGTGCAATTAATTTCCCCCTACTGCGTGTGTCGATCCGGAGTATTCCACGACCACGGCAAGTTAATACACAAGGGTACCATAACCCCACTTTTCCGTTTAAAGTACCAATTATTTTATTAAAAGCGCGTTACGTTGGTTGTGCACAAATTTAGAAATATATTTTCACTCACGCGAACATCAAATTTAGTTTTCACAGCACTGGTAATTTTCACTAGGTCAAGCCATTCTCGCGCACTTGGAACTTTGTACTTGCCTTTTCCACTGGCACCACACACCCTTATAAATTAGTCGAAAACAAAAATTATTATATATATATATACTATACAATATATAATTTACGTGCGGGGGGCGAATAAGTCCCACGTTTGGTTTAGCCAAAAAATCATCATACATACACATAAATACATATACGTCTGGGTGGCGAGTAGATCCTTGAAATTTTTTTGTCCTGAAAAATTAGACGAATCTGCCAAGTCTGACCTACATAAATAAATAAAAGCGATCTTTAAAACATTGTTTCCATTTTTGTTCAAAGGATTAGTTTGGTTTTTAGTTGGGTAGGAATAATTGGTTGATAAAATGGAAAATGTTTACGCGGCGTAGGCTGCCACCCGTCCCATCACCCCCTTGCACATACGTATATCCATGAATTTATATATATAACCCGTACCTTGTATTATATTCGATTATTGAATTGTAGTATATCGAATATCTATGAATTTATATATAACCCGTATCTTATATTGTATTCGATTATTGAATTGTATTATACCGAATTATCCCCTAGAATCAATTCATTGTATTTAAATCTAAATTTCCCATTGGGACTCCTCATGGACGAGTGGCAGCTTCCACCGCGCAAATCCACCAACTTGAATTCGTCGCAAATACAGGATGGCGATCCGGCATGATCGCCACTTGTCAAAAAACCACCACCTTTTGTAACATTTTAAGAAACTGTCATTGTGATTTTTTTTTGTGAGAATCCTGCCACTATTTTGTGCATAAATATCAATTCTATGATAAAAGTTATTTTGTGAAATATATGAAACCAAATTAATCAATACTAGTATCGCCCGTGGTCGAAATTCGACCAACTTGTATTTTTTTCAACTGTGTTGGGGTAGTGCAATAATGCGGTAATAGTTGAGCAGTGAGTGGAAATATAGCAAACTGATCTATCCTACTTAAAGTTCTCATTAAAATTTTTAATTTGACCTAAGACGTTATAATCTTTGATTGTGTTTTCTTAAATTTTCTACAAACTTTTCAAATGTAATTATAAGTTTTGGTATGGAGCTCCTTAAAAAAATATAACAAATATGTAAAATCAAATGAAATTTACATAGAATTGTGGTGAAATTACTTGAAA
Source organism: Eurosta solidaginis (assembly GCF_040869045.1). Classification (NCBI taxonomy): domain Eukaryota; kingdom Metazoa; phylum Arthropoda; class Insecta; order Diptera; family Tephritidae; genus Eurosta; species Eurosta solidaginis. The sequence goes on along the minus strand of NC_090320.1, from coordinate 162,284,712 downwards.
TTGAATTGAAAATTTGCTTTTTCCACACCACCCGGGAGATACGCCGTTGGCGCCCTACCGAAATTAGTTTTGGGTGCTCGGTTCCCCAGTAGGTCTATATCACCAATATAATCTACATATACATATATCGCCCATTTACTTCAAAAAACATAAATGTGCTAATGGAATTTTACCTATTTCACACCATCGGTTAGGTATGCAATCGGCGCTTTACTTTTACATATGTATTTATAATTAATTAAATAAAATTATAATTAATTAAAATAATTATAAATACATATTTAATATGTAAACGAACATTTTGAATAGAATAGAGGATACCTTCATAAAAAATAAAATAAAAATATAAAAAATGTATATAATGGAAAACAAAAGCAGAGTTTTCTAAACAAATTTAAAATAAAAGCAAAAAAAATAAAGTACTTAAAGTGCAAAAAAATTAAATGAAGGGAATAAGCAGTTCCATATCAAAACGCAATAAATGCACTTAAATTTTTTCCGCGATTTAATGTTATCATTGTGGGAATATGAAGATTCTAATGCTCGGATATTTAATGTGAGAATTCCAATGTGGGGATGTTTAATTTGCAGATAGTAATATTGAGATGTTTTCTGATATTTTATTTTATTTTATTTTTAAAACCAACTGGTCTAACCTACTTAAAGTTTCCATTAAAAATTTGGTTTTGACCTAAGACGTTATACTTTTTGATTGTATTTCCTTAAATTACATTTCAAATGTAATAATTACGTTTTGGTATGGAACTCCTTAAACAATTAAAAAAATGTAAAATCAAATGAAATTGACATTGAATTATGGTGAAATGCCTTGAAATTAAATAGAAAATTTCCTTTTTCCACACCACCCGGGAGGTACGCAGTTGGCGCGTTACCGAAGTTAGTTTTGGGTACTCGGTTCCCCAGTAGGCCTATATCACCCATACAAACTACATATAAATATATATATATATATATGTATATATATGACAAAAATTTTAAATAAAATATTCCAGGTAAAATAAAGTGTAGCAGGTAACTCACAAATAATAAAATAAGTAAATATAAATAAATTAAAAATTTAACACAACAACAAATATATACGTATTTAACATTACTGGTCTCTTTTTAATATTTTGTTTTTAGGCTATTTGACCTATTGTGGGTTCCAGTAAGAAATAAAAAGATGGTAATTATTCCACTGTTGCGGCCCTACGTTTCGCTAGCCGTCCTAGCTTCTTCAGGGGCGAAGTCTATTTATTTTCAACAATAAAACATAAGAAATAATTACATTAGTTTTTTGGTCACAATTTTTGAAATTATTTACATCAACAACAATAAAGTGTCACAAAACAACAATTTTAGCTAAGCTAATACTAATTAAGGTACAAAAAGGACGCACATACATATATACACGTAAACAAAATTAACATCACTCACATGATATTTTTTTTCTTAACTCTAAAAATTTTTTGGTACCACTTACAATGGGTATCATAGTCATACTAAACATAAAAATATTATAAACATAAATTTAAACATATGATACCCATTGTAAGTGGTACCAAAAAATTTTTAGAGTTAAGAAAAAAAATATCATGTGAGTGATGTTAATTTTGTTTACGTGTATATATGTATGTGCGTCCCTTTTGTACCTTAATTAGTATTAGCTTAGCTAAAATTGTTGTTTTGTGACACTTTATTGTTGTTGATGTAAATAATTTCAAAAATTGTGACCAAAAAACTAATGTAATTATTTCTTATGTTTTATTGTTGAAAATAAATAGACTTCGCCCCTGAAGAAGCTAGAACGGCTAGCGAAACGTTGGGCCGCAACAGTGGAATAATAACCATCTTTTTATTTCTTACTGGAACCCACAATAGGTCAAATAGCCTAAAAACAAAATATTAAAATTTATTAAAATTGACCGGAATAACCCTAATAATTACTGGTCTCTTTTCGTCAGCATGATTTTCAATTCATTTGTTTAAAAATTATTTGCGAAAAATATAACCACATAAGCAAATAACCTGATAAGCACGCTTTCGTGAATAGACCAAATGTAATTAAATAAAATTTTTAAGTGCATATATACACTTATCACCATGCCATATATAACTGCAATATGAAAAATTTAAAATATAATTTTACACAGTATTGAAGAATATCTTGATTTTAACTAACCTCGAGTACTGCCCATTTCGCAAGAATAAAAGGGAAAAAGAGTAAAGGAGAGACGCCATAAATCTATACTTAGATACATTACTTCGTCTACATGCAAATGTTTTAAAAACTTTTCTCAGTTAACGCGAATTTAAATTCATAGATTTGCATTGCTTACATTTAGCAGTTTGGATTTATAACTTCGGGGAAAACAATATTTTTCGTGAATACCCTTTCATCGCCAGCTAAGTGACCTTGATTATTATGTTCGCTTACATAAAACTTTAGACAGTCAAAGGACCTGACTCTACTTGCAGCTACGTATAATTGCCCATGTGTAAATAGAGGCCGCCTCAACAAAATTCCAACTTTTTCAAACGTTTGACCTTGCGACTTATTTATGGTCATTGCGAAAGATGGTATTACTGGAAACTGGGTCCGTTGGAAATTAAAGGGTAATATGGTTCCTGAATAAGTTAATTTGATGCGCGGAATAAGAATTCGTTTGCCTTTTGAATATCCGGTTAAAACTTCACAATCAATGGCGTTGTTGTGAAGGCACTTAACCCTCATTCGTGTCCCGTTCACTAAGGCATCCTTTGTATTAAGGTTTCGAATGAGCAGCACGACGCAATTAAGCTTCAGTGAAAGCTTATGCGGTGGAAGTCCGCTCACATTGAGGGAATTCAGAAACTCAGTGGGATAATTATTGACTTCTCTTTCATCGTCGCAAATAATTTTATCAAAACTATTATATGTTTTGAATGAACCAGGTATGCGATTAAGTATGCCATTATTAACCAGGGAGCAGTCCTAATTGGTGGCTGCTAAAATACAGAACTCACCACTTGATCTGACAATAAATTTTCTTCAATATTTCCAAATACGTCAGCAATTAGGTTATCTTCATTTCCCACTAATTGCTGTGGTATTTCAATGAAATTATCTCCAAACTGTGGATATAAAGGTGTTTGACCATCACCAATTTGCTTTAAAAATTCTACAAACTGCAGCTCGTGTGGTAATGCTCTCATGTTTTGGTTTAATGTTTCATGATGAAAAGAAGCAAATTCATTCCAACTAATAATACAGTTTTCAACCAAAACAGCACGTAATCCATGAGGAACAACGGGTAGAATTTGTCTAAAATCGCAACAAAAAAGTATTGTTTTCCCAGCAAACAGCTTGCATTTATCATTTTCATCGGAACACAAATCACGCAGTAGTCTATCTATAGCTTTCAAAATTAAAAGTGGGCACATGGAAATTTCGTCAATTATTATCAGCGCAGCTGAATTTATATATCTTCCTTGAGCACTGTTTGGGGTGATATTCGGTACAGAATTTTCGACAACAGGAATGGGTAATTTAAACACATTGTGCACTGTTCTTCCACCAATCAAAAGAGTTGATGCTATGCCACTAAAAGCAGTCGCAATGCATGAAAGATTAAGTAAATTCAACCTGTGAATTAAAGCAATTTGCATAAAAGTTTTACCGCAACCTGCATGAGCAGTAACGCAGAACACATTAGAAACAGTATCATGAGACTGTATTTCCTGGATAACGCGGTCTATTATTATACATTGCTCTTTGTTTGCTCGTGAGTAATAGTCTTCAAATAAAATTAACTCATTTTCAGGTTGAGGAACATCTGCACTTGTTACAGCCGGATTTGCTGTGGGCACTGGTAATCCAAGGCTGTGACATATCACGTTATGACTAAGTAGCACATCTTCGATTTCTAATAGTGCACGATTAAATGAAAATGTTTCATCGCTTTCTCTCAGGAAATCTTCAGAAAGTGAATTTTTAAACTCATTCCACAGCGCCAAAGCATTTGCTGGAACATTTAGCGCACATATCACAGCAAATAAGTGACGCATTTGTTTAGGAGAATGAAATTGTCGCGCTTCTTCTAAGCACTCGCGCCATTCGTTATCATTTGAGGCGATTCCCCTAGCACGACACGCTTCCAAAAATGTATTATATATAACCCCATTATATGTTCGAACGTCCATAAATGATTTTGGCCCAGTTACATGTAAAAGGAGCAAACGTAAATGGAAGAGTTCAATATTCTTCGGCGACACTACATATATGCGAGCAATAGTTTTATCACCGCCTCGCTGTCTTTTTTTCCATTTCTTGGTTTTATCTTCCCAAGTATAATGCAATGGAATTTCTAAATGTTTATATGAATTTGCCGAAGGATCTTCAATATTCAAATGAAAAAATGCCAACAACCTGGTTTTTCTCAAATTCTGAACAGCTCGTTGTGCCTGACCATTAGTAAACACAACGTTTTGTCTTTGCGGTAAGTGAACGTCAAGTCGCGTTATTGAATGGGACTGACAGTGCATAGGGAATTGGAAAATTCGCCAAGCCGCTTCAGTGGAACCAACGTAACGTCCATTCAAAAAGTTTTGAATCTCGTCACAATTGTCTACTTCACCAGCATTAATGTGTTCAGTAGCTAACCAGACAGTTGCACTGTCATATCCTTTATATACATATTTATAAATGTATTTCACACTTTTAACCGTTGAGCAAACCTCAACATTAATGTGGCAATTAAATTTGGCAAGCAAATATGGATTATATGGTACAACATAACGGTTATTAAGAGACGCACCACGAATATCAACACTAACACCATTACCACTGCTCGTGTGGACTCGCAAAAATTTTTGGGAAAACTCTTGGAACAATTACCATTTCTCATGCAAACTGCGTTAACATTCAAAGCACCACATGGCCCATGCATCATATGTTTCGAAACGTATTCATGCAATTTTGGGTTTATTTCAATGTCAGGAATTTCCGCACATACGGCTTTGTCTATATCACTAACACCTTCAAGTTTATCCCTTTCATCTAATGTTAGCAATATGTGCGCATGAGGCAAACCTCTCTTTTGAAATTCTATTGTATAAATATAAGCAGCAACAGTAACTAAAACTTTTTTTGGAGTTATTGTGCTTATTAAATCATTTAGTTTCGCACTGAACACGCGCACTATAATTTCTGGGCGATAATTTGGTGTTTCATTGAAATCAACACTCCTGGTAATTTCTGGCCAATTTGGATTGCATGTCATTGTAATAAACAGAGATGATTTACCAAAATGGCGGACTATATTCATAGCGTCCAAATAGTTTTGGTACATGTTTCTGGGAGAGCCGGTGAATGAAGATGGCAGAATAATTCTTCTTCCAATATTTTCATGTCCATTACTATGAGGATTTGTGATCAGATAATCTGTTATGTTATACAAAACATCACACCTCAGGTTTTCTTGATTAAGTCTTAAAAAGTTAAGTCTTGTTCCCTCAACTCGAACATACATATCTACAATCCACTGAAGATAAAGCTTTTTAGAATGATGTAGAAGACTGAATTCGTCTCTGATCGCAAGTCGAAATGACGCGAACTCAAGCATAGTAGTTTTAATTCTAGCTCGACTTGAAGTAGACGTACTTCGTCTGCTATGCAATATATCAGGATGCCATCCCGCGTTTCCATTGGGAAATAGTAGTGGATAGGCCACCGGATCCAAAGATGAATCTAAAACGGAAATATTCTTTACCGTACCACTCCTTTTATAAAATGATACCATCCTTCTATCAAATGGAGGTTCAACATCTGTTGTACTAAATATCACGGCAACATCTGTTGCAAAAGCATCATTAAATCTACCCATCTCTATATTCGGCATCTCACGATTAACCGTAATGAGTAAACACATTTCCTTATATATATTTTCGTGTCTACTACAGTGTTCTTTCATGGAAATAAAATACCGAACAAAAGGGTTAACTTGATTCAATTGGGCAGATATTTCTGTCATCAAGCCTCTATCGCATAATGCATTTGATGGTTCTCTCAGTCTAAAAGTATTTGCGGTATCAACATCATAGAAATATAACTGAGCATAGCAGGGATTCGACCTAGCATTTTGCTCATGCGTTAAAGGGCCAGCTCTATGATAAAAGATATTGTGAATTTAAAAATAATAAGCACCTTGCGTAACATTCTCTGCTATTTCTGCTTCAGAGCTAACCATCGCAAAAGATGAATTGAAACTACGTATATTTTCAAAGTAATTTGTTGATCTCCGCTTTAAAACCAGGTTATTGGAGCGTAAACCCTCATATAAATTATTGAAAAACTGATTTTGTGTTAACGGTGCCAAAGTTACTTTTCCCTTTTGACAACACAACGAAAAGGAGTTTCTGCTTCTTGCAGTAATTTCTTTCTCGAAATGCATTGCATTACAATGCTCACAACGTAAATCCATATTTCCAATATCAAAGCTAATAAAATTAGGAGGTACATCGTTCAAAGCACCCTTAAAACTATCAACCTATGCGAGAGATGTGTTAACATTAGGACGTCTCTCCCTATTACTATCCCTGTCTCTTCTTCTTGTAAGTCGTGGCATTATGTATGACTGAAAATAAATTAAGAAACAACATTAATTTCAAAATGCCCATGAAAATATTTCAGAAATGATCATGAAAATAATTTCAAATAATCCGGTAATAATTGTCGAAAAACACAGTTCTATAATGGAGCCTAATCTGCAAAGGTAGTGAAAATTTTTACATGCTTCAGTTTTTAGTAATGCATTTATGAAAAATTCCTTTCTTGGTAATGCATTCAAGTTATTTGAAAACATAATAATAAACATTTTCTAAAGCCTTTTTACTTGCCCTAGGATACGAACCTGGGATGTTGTTCCTGTAACAACAAAGATTATTCCCCGAAGGTAGGCCTTTACCGAATACGAATCTGGTACGATCCGATACTTGCACCTTCTGGAATTAGGCAGGCGGGAACGAATTTTGGCCCCTCGAACCTACGGGTCTGTGGATTTTAGTAGCCTCTTACGACAGACATGCCTGCCGCGTAAATTTTCTGAGCCCCTTAGCCCTCAGGGGGACGAACCTGGTATCTTCGGCCAGGGTTGTTGTTGTAACAACAAAACTTACTCCCGACATTTTACGGGAGTTTTACGTATACGGTACTTGCTCCTTCTGGTATTAGCCAGGCGGGAACGAATTTTTACCCCTTGATCCTCCGCGAAGGTTTAGGAGAGTTTTACGGATATGGGCAGGTTTTCTCTGGTATTAGCCCACTGGGAGTGGGAGCAGATATGGGCAGGTCTTTTTCGAATACGAATACGGTACACTCTAGTACTTGCACCCTCTGGTATTAGCCCACTGGGAGTGGGAGTGGGGGTGATAGTGGGTGGGAATAATTGTAGAAGTGGGGGTAGGAGTTAGCAGTATAAGAAGGAATAGTAGTCATAAAGGAGGGGTGGGGCAGTAGTGGGAGCGCCCACATATGTACAAATATTTTAAATAAAAACAAATTTAAAAAATGCATGTGTATATAGATATAATGAAAATTCAACTTATATATGTAGGTATAAACCGGGTTGCATCCTAACGGTTTTACTGGTAGTTAGAGTAGAAGTAGGAATGGAAGTGGGGATAAAGAAAGGGGTGGCGGCAGTAGTTGGAGCGCCCATATAAACGTTTTAACCGATTATAAAGTGGGAGTGTGAAAAGGAGTAAAAGTGGGGGTGGCAGTGGCTAGGGGGGTGATAGAGTGGGGTAGGATTGGAATTGGGAGTGGGAGTAGCAGGAGTAGGAGTTGGAATAGTAGTAGGAGTGTGAGTGGGGGTTGGTGTGGGGATGGGGGTAGTAGTAGTAGCAGTAGCAGGAGTGGGAGTGGGATTGGGAGTAGGAGTAGCAGGTATGGAAGGGAAATAGGAGTGGGGGTAGGAATAGGAATAGGAGTTGGAGTAGCAGGATTGGTAGTAGAAATGTTAGTAGGAGTGGGATTTGGATTGCGAGTAGGAGTAGCAGGGGGTGGGCATGGTAGTGAGAGTAGCAGGAGTTGCAGTTGGAGTGACGGTGGGAGTTCGAGTAGGATTATTAGTGGTGATAAAGGAGGGGTGGGGCAGTAGTGGGAGCGCCCGTATATGTACAAATATTAAAAAAAAACACACAAATTTAAAAAATGCATGTGCATATAGATATAATTGGTAGTGCTATTGGGAATGGGAGTAGAAGTGGTAGTAAGAGTGGGAATAGCAGTATCAGGAGTGGGAGTGGGGTAGGAGTAGGAGTGGGATTGGGAGAGGAACAGGAGGAGTAGTGGAGTGGGAGTAGGAGTAGCAGGAGTGGTAGTAGGAGTGGTAGTAGGAGTGGGATTGTAAGTGGGAGTAAGAGTACACGAAGTGGTAGGGGAATTGGAGTGGGAGCAGAATAGGTGTAGTAAGAGTGGGAGTGGTGGTGAGGGTGAGAGTGGGGGTGGAAAAGAGTGGGAGTGGGAATAGGATTAGGAGTAGTGTGGGCAGGAGTGGGTGTTGTCAGGGGCAAAGTAGGAGTATCATGGGATTAGCAGTGGGGGTAGGAGAGGAAGTAGCAATAGAAGTAGTAGTAGTTGTAGGAGTAGAAGTAGGAGGGGTGGAATTGGGAGTTGGAGTAGCAGAAGTGGGAGGAGAATAGGAGTGGGGGTAGGAGTGGGAGTGGGGATAGGAGTAGCAATAGTGGTAGAAGAAGTGGGTGAGTGGGAATAACCGTGGGAGTGGGATTGGGAGTAGGAGTAGCGTGGGGTGGGCATGGTAGTGAGAGCAGCAGGAGTTGCACTTGGAGTGGCGGTGGGAGTGGGAGTTAGAGTAGGAGTATAAGTGGGGCAGTAGTGTTAGCGCCCATATATGTACGAATTAAAAAAATGCATGTGCATATAAATATAATTAAAATTCAACTTATGTGTGTAGGTATAAATCGGGTTGCATCCTAAACAGTTTGACCGATCATAAATTGGGAGTGGACAGCGAGTGGGTGTGAGAGTGGAAAAAAGAGTTGGAGTGGGGGTGGTATTGGGATTGGGAGTAGGAGTAGCAGGAGTTGGAGTGGGAAAAAGAGTGGGAGTGTGGTGGGATTGGGAGTCGAAATAGAAGTAGCAGAAGTTGGAGTTGGACTGGGAGTGTGATTGAGGAGGTAGTAGTAGGGGTAGTAGTATCAGGAGTGTGGGTAGGAGTGGGAGTAGGAATATGAATAGGAGTAGTAGGAGTGGTAGTAGGGATGGGAGTGGGATTGGGAGTAGGAGTAGCAGGGGATGGGCATGGTAGCGAGAGTAGCAGGAGTTGCAGTGGGAGTGGCGGTGGGAGTGGAAGTTTGAGTAGGAGTATAAGTTGCGATAAAAAAGGGGTGGGGCAGTAGTGTGGGCGCCCGTATATATACAAATATTTTAAATAAAAACAAATTTAAAAAATGCAATTTTGAACCCGACCCCTTTAGAATTGACTGAAAGTTTTTCTTCTTTTTCTAGCTTATGAAAGACGTTTTTCAGAAGTTTTTAAAATTTTTTCATCCAACTCAAAAAAAGTTATGAATTTAAAAAAAAACACCGTTTTTAAATATTTTGAAAACAACGGTATTTTTTCCAAATTCCTATAACTTTTTCAAAAATTGACCGTTTGGGATAATTTTTTTTTTTAATTACAAAAAAAAAAACTTTTAAAATTTTTTGGAATTTTTTCCGAAAAGTACATTTAAAAACAAATTTAAAAAAAAAGACCCCAAACGGTCAATTTTTGAAAAAGTTATAGCATTTTGAAAACAAAAACGGGGTTTTTTTAAAAATTCATAACTTTTTTTGAGTTGGATGAAAAAATTTTAAAAACTTCTGAAAAACGTCTTTCATAAGCTAGAAAAAGAAGAAAAACTTTCAGTCAATTCTAAAGGGGTCGGGTTCAAAATTGGTCGAAATGGGATGGAATACCCCATATATATAATTGGTAGTGGTATTGGGTGTGGGAGTAGAAGTGGTAGTAAGAGTGGGAGTGGGGGTAGGAATGGGAGTGGGATTGGGAGAGGAACAGGAGTGGGGTGGCATTGAGAGTAGGAGTATCAAGGGAAAGGAGTGGGAGTAGGAGTAACAGGAGTGGGAGTAGGAATCGGAGTGGGAGGGGTGGGAGTAGGAGTGCTAAAAGGAGTGGGAATAGGAGTATGGAGTGATGATAAGAGTGGGAGTTGGGGTGGTTTCCAATGTAAGTTGTTTGAACGAGTGGGATAAAATATAAACTTACCTGATGTTGATGATAATATAAATTATATAGAATAATGTATGCGTGTGTGATGTGCTTTTTTTGCTTATCCTGAAAATATAAAAATTTTAAATTTTAAATTTCATTTAAAATTTTTCAATATTTTACTTTCTTTTTACTCCTTCTCCTGGCACGAACTTTTTCGAAGTGAGGCAGCGGATGACGAAGGCCATAATTTAGCCGTTTATTTCATATTTTGAGTGTAACTCTCTCTTTATCACTTAAAACTCAGTAACGATATAGTTGAGTACTTTTAAATAAGTAAAAACCCAACATTCGTGTTGCCACCCCTTAAGATTTCGTAGAATATTTGATACTTTTGGGGGTCATAAAAGAACGCGGAATTTTTAGGTCTAATAGAGAATTTTTAGGTCTAACTGAGAAGATTAAATAAATCTCCTATTTAAACCTCCAGTGTCTCCACTGTAGTTTTAAATTCCGTTTTTTTTTTTCGAATTAAAAATTTATAAAGTGGGGCCACGTATACAGTTTCAACTTTTGTGAAGTTTTTCAGCCAAAAATTTTACATTTTCGAATCAATGTAATGGGCATATTTTCGAATCAATGTAATGGGCATATTATAATCGAAAAAAGTTAACCTAATAATAAATATAGTAGAGTAATATACGGCCTATGCAATATTTCGACCTAAAATCGAAAACGTTTTTGGGTCGTTTTTTTTTCGTTTAATATACAACGTGAAATTTTCCGATTCAATCAAGTTGCATTTAAATAATAATAAACTAAGTTGAAATAAAAGATAATATAATAAAATAACATAAGAAATATCAAAATAAATTAGCATAAAAGACAATATAAAAATTTTAATGTAATATCTTTGTAGCAAATTTATTTATTTTTTGTTCACTATAAGACGTGCTATATCTAAAAAGAGCATAAAATCTGGAAATGAAAAAAATATTTGGGTCAAATTTGCAATTAATTGTTATAAATAAATAAATTTAGTGAGTTTGAAGAAAAGTTGACTGATTATTTCTGATTTATTTTTTTTTAAAGCACCTAAAATGAAAAACAAAGAATCTGTTAAATAAAGACCTATGCTTTTACGTGTAAGTAAAATTTGTCCAAAAAAATAGACCGGTTAAGTTATTACTTCTCTTTAAAGTTTTTTTGTGCGCTAACAATTATTTTAGAACAATTTTTTAAAGATTTTGGTACAAACCAATATAGGTAATTGGAAACAATGGGAAACAATATTTTATTTCAATAGAAAAAGAGCGAAGCAATAGTTCTCTCACTGTTTGGCGTGTACGAATATATACATATGTAGAGATGAAACATTTGAGCAACGGAACAATTGAGAATTTGGAGCTTGTACTCCGGGGGGTTTGTGAACATAATGCGTCTTACAGATGGCAATTTCGATAGTTGCACAGATTTTCGAATTTACAAAAAACTTTTTCTATTAATTATAAACAAATAGAGTAATATTTGTCAAAAAAATAGGCCTAAGCACTGCGGCTGATCAATACGAATCGATTCATATAACTTTTATATGATTTTACATATGCTAAGTATGCGAAACAGCCTGTCAATTGATTGTATGGAAATTTTGTTAGCGTATTAATATATAGATAGTAGAGTAATATACGGCCTATGCAATATTTCGACCTAAAATCGAAAAAGTTTTTGGGTCGTTTTTTTCGTTTAATATACAACGTGAAATTTTCCGATTCAATCAAGTTGCATTTAATTAATAATAAACTAAGTTGAAATAAAAGATAATATAATAAAATAAAATAAGAAATATCAAAATAAATTAGCATAAAAGACAATATACAAATTTTAATGTAATATCTTTGTAGCAAATTTATTTATTTTTTGTTCACTATAAGACGTGCTATATCTAAAAAGAGCATAAAATCTGGAAATGCAAAAAACATTTGGGTCAAAATTGCAATTAATTGTTATAAATAAATAAATTTAGTGAGTTTGAAGAAAAGTTGACTCATTATTTCTGATTTATTTTTTTTAAAGCACCTAAAATGAAAAGCAAAGAATCTGTTAAATAAAGGCCTATGCTTTTACGTGTAAGTAAAATTTGTCCAAAAAAATAGGCCGATTAAGTTACTACTTCTCTTTAAAGTTTTTTTGTGCGCTAACAATTATTTTAGAACAATTTTTTAAAGATTTTGGTACAAACCAATATAGGTAATTGGAAACAATGGGAAACATTCTTTATTTCAACAGAAAATGAGCGAAGCAGTAGTTCTCTCACTGTTTGGCGTGTACAAATATATACATATGTAGAGATGAAACATTTGAGCAACGGAACAATTGAGAATTTGGAGTTTGTACTCAGGGGGGTTCGTGAACATAATGCGTCCTACAGATGGCAATTTCGATAGTTGCACAGATTTTCGAATTTACAAAAAACTTTTTCTATTAATTATAAACAAATAGAGTAATATTTGTTAACAAAAATAGGCCTATGCACTGCGGCTTATCAATACGAATCGATTCATATAACTTTTATATGATTTTACGTATGCTAAGTATGCGAAACAGCCTGTCAATTGATTGTATGGAAATTTTGTTAGCGTGTTAATATATAGATAGTAGAGTAATATACGGCCTATGCAATATTTCGACCTAAAATCGAAAACGTTTTTGGGTCGTTTTTTTTCGTTTAATATACAACGTGAAATTTTCCGATTCAATCAAGTTGCATTTAATTAATAATAAACTAAGTTGAAATAAAAGATAATATAATAAAATAAAATAAGAAATATCAAAATAAATTAGCATAAAAGACAATATACAAATTTTAATGTAATATCTTTGTAGCAAATTTATTTATTTTTTGTTCACTATAAGACGTGCTATATCTAAAAAGAGCATAAAATCTGGAAATGCAAAAAACATTTGGGTCAAATTTGCAATTAATTGTTATAAATAAATAAATTTAGTGAGTTTGAAGAAAAGTTGACTCATTATTTCTGATTTATTTTTTTTTAAGGCACCTAAAATGAAAAACAAAGAATCTGTTAAATAAAGACCTATGCTTTTACGTGTAAGTAAAATTTGTCCAAAAAAATAGGCCGGTTAAGTTATTACTTCTCTTTAAAGTTTTTTTGTGCGCTAACAATTATTTTAGAACAATTTTTTAAAGATTTTGGTACAAACCAATATAGGTAATTGGAAACAATGGGAAACATTCTTTATTTCAACAGAAAATGAGCGAAGCAGTGGTTCTCTCACTGTTTGGCGTGTACAAATATATACATATGTAGAGATGAAACATTTGAGCAACGGAACAATTGAGAATTTGGAGCTTGTACTCAGGGGGGTTTGTGAACATAATGCGTCCTACAGATGGCAATTTCGATAGTTGCACAGATTTTCGAATTTACAAAAAACTTTTTCTATTAATTATAAACAAATAGAGTAATATTTGTTCACAAAAATAGGCCTAAGCACTGCGGCTGATCAATACGAATCGATTCATATAACTTTTATATGATTTTACGTATGTTAAGTATGCGAAACAGCCTGTCAATTGATTGTATGGAAATTTTGTTAGCGTATTAATATATAGATAGTAGAGTAATATACGGCCTATGCAATATTTCGACCTAAAATCGAAAACGTTTTTGGGTCGTTTTTTTTCGTTTAATATACAACGTGAAATTTTCCGATTCAATCAAGTTGCATTTAAATAATAATAAACTAAGTTGAAATAAAAGATAATATAATAAAATAAAATAAGAAATATCAAAATAAATTAGCATAAAAGACAATATACAAATTTTAATGTAATATCTTTGTAGCAAATTTATTTATTTTTTGTTCACTATAAGACGTGCTATATCTAAAAAGAGCATAAAATCTGGAAATGCAAAAAACATTTGGGTCAAAATTGCAATTAATTGTTATAAATAAATAAATTTAGTGAGTTTGAAGAAAAGTTGACTCATTATTTCTGATTTATTTTTTTTAAAGCACCTAAAATGAAAAACAAAGAATCTGTTAAATAAAGACCTATGCTTTTACGTGTAAGTAAAATTTGTCCAAAAAAATAGGCCAGTTAAGTTATTACTTCTCTTTAAAGTTTTTTTGTGCGCTAACAATTATTTTAGAACAATTTTTTAAAGATTTTGGTACAAACCAATATAGGTAATTGGAAACAATATTTTATTTCAACAGAAAATGAGCGAAGCAATAATTCTCTCACTGTTTGGCGTGTACAAATATATACATATGTAGAGATGAAACATTTGAGCAACGGAACAATTGAGAATTTGGAGCTTGTACTCAGGGGGTTTTGTGAACATAATGCGTCCTACAGATGGCAATTTCGATAGTTGCACAGATTTTCGAATTTACAAAAAACTTTTTCTATTAATTATAAACAAATAGAGTAATATTTGTTAACAAAAATAGGCCTAAGTGCTACGGCTGATCAATACGAATCGATTCATATAGCTTTTATATGATTTTACGTATGCTAAGTATGCGAAACAGCCTGTCAATTGATTGTATGGAAATTTTGTTAGCGTATTAATATATAGATTCTCGTTGTTGCCTTATTCGCAACCTGAGTTTGCATCGCTTTGCTGTAAATTCATCAACGCGTGAGAAGGAAGTCAGGTTTGGCTGCCGCAATTAAAATAAATTGTGTATTAAGTTGCTGGTGATTTAAAAAGGCCAATCGTACACTATTCAGTTGGTCTGCCCCCACTAAAATAAAGGGTATATTCAGTTGTTGGTGATTTCGAAACTAATTGCACATTAGCTGACAAACGTCCACATTATTCGTCGGAGTGCAAACAACATCCGAAAATTGGAATCGGAATAGTTAAACGCTGAAGACCCTGGGTTGACATCTAAAGTCTGAGGTTTCAATGTTATTACGGCAATAAGGAAGCAATTGATTGGACGCCGACACTCCTCCACAAGAGATCAACGCAGAATCAGCTGTCGTCGAACCCGCCATCGTAACACCGCCATCACCACCACATCATCGCCATCACCGCATTCACAGCAGGAGTACGTGGAAAACAGGTGAGTGGTATAGTACCCATCCCAATTAACTAGTGGTCCTTCGTCGCCATTGACGAACCCAGCCCCTTGTACAATAATATACATATATTAAAAATATCCCTCCCAAATAATTTTTGGCGGCTCCCGACCATATACAATTTTCCCATAAAGTATATATGTATATTCCCACCACCATATACAAACGTACATAAATGCGGTGCATTACAAACCGGCAGATCCCACTCATACTCTCACAAAGTTAACTTGTGTCCCTTGCGGTATAATATAAATTCATATCCCCACATCAGTATTAGTAGGGATACCCAGCAGCAAATTCGGCCACAATCACATAGTTTGAATTACCCAGCAGTAAATTCTGCCGTTCATACCAACTGGTCCCAGACTAATCCCAATTGAGTCTAACTGGTCCTAACCTTCTACACTCTCGACCAATAGGAAAACTTATCCCTTTGGTTTTCACGCATAAATAAATACTCGGCAATCTCCAAAAATTCCCAAAATAGCTAAAGTGAAATTAAGCAAGTCCCTTTTTAGAATGGCTACCGTGGTCGAAAATAAATTTATATCCGAAACGGATCTTTTTTCGGATTACTGCGCTCGGTTCAGCACAACCGACATCCAGGATAATACCGAGGTATCTCTGAAACTAAAAGATAAAAATATCGATGTGTTCTGGGAAAGGGTACAGAGCGCATATGACGCCGTCGTAGAGTCAGATGACAACGACCTTCCCGCAGACTTTAAGGCCTCAGCTTTCAACAAATACCGCGCCTGCCTTATAGCGTATGAAGACACAAAGGCAAGAATAGGCGATCAGTTCCAGCTAAGGGTACTAACCAATCCCGTCCCCACTACAACCCCCACTCCCCAAGAAAGTTCCGGGACGCACCTTAAAGTACCCGCCTGTGAGACAGAAGTCTTTTACGGGAGTTATAATCAATGGCCGTCCTTCCTTGACATGTTCACAGCGGTATATATCAACCACCCCAAACTCTCGAGCGCCCAAAAACTGTACCAACTCAGGTACAAGACCCAAGGAAAAGCCGGCCAGATAGTAAAGCAATTCCCACATAGTGATGCAAACTTTGATCTGGCTTGGGAAGCTCTGAAATCCCGATACGAAAATAAAAGAGCCCTGGTCGACAATCAAATCCGAATTCTCATGAATCTAAAAGCGATTCAATCGGAAAACAGTGATGAAATCCAAAGACTGCAATCTTCCGTTAATAACTGCCTCCAGATATTAGCAACCCAACAAGTCTCGACAGATAGTTGGGATCCCATATTAATATATCTGGTAACCTCAAAACTTTTGGCGGCCACCGTGGTGTGATGGTAGCGTGCTCCGCCTACCACACCGGATGCCCTGGGTTCAAACCCCGGGCAAAGCAACTTCAAAAATTTTAGAAATAAGGTTTTTCAATTAGAAGAAAATTTTTCTAAGCGCGGTCGCCCCTCGGCAGTGTTTGGCAAGCGCTCCGGGTGTATTTCTGCCATGAAAAGCTCTCTGTGAAAACTCATCTGCCTTGCAGATGCCGTTCGTAGTCGGCATAAAATCATGTAGGTCCCGTCCGGCCAATTTGTAGGGAAAGTCAAAAGGAGCACGACGCAAATTGGAAGATAAGCTCGACCTTAGATCTCTTCGGAGGTTATCGCGCCTTACATTTATTTTTTGTTTAACCTCAAAACTCCCAAAAAGTACTGTTGCGCTTTGGGAACAGTCGTTAAACTCGCGAAGGACCTCCCGAACTGGCCCCAAAGGGTCAGTTTCTGACCACTCGCTACGAGATAGTGGAAAGGGGGGATCAATGGCAACCAGCCAAACCCCGGTACAATCCGCCTTCCACCAATTTTTCAAGGCCTCCCCCAAGTCAGAACAATCCCCAGTTCAGGCAGGCTCAACCTCAAAACCAAAGCCGCAACGCCCCGCACAATAACAACTCCCTCACGCACACAAATTCTCACGCGACAGAACAACAAAAGATTTATGCTTGCAAACAGAGTTGTTTGCGCTACAAAAAACTGTCGATCCCAGAGCGTAGAAAATTAGTAAAAGAAAACAATATGTGCGAAAATTGTCTATCCCAAACCCATCTCTTAAGAGATTGCACAAGCACAAGAACGTGCCTTCACTGCCAAGGGCGACACAACTTCACCCTCCACGACACCGGAGTATCTCAACAAGCCCCTGGATCTCGAAGAACAACATCCCAAGTGGCAACTATAGAAGCCTACAATGCCAGTAATCAGGACGGTATTAGTACAGAACCTCAGGAAGAACTTCCCTCTACCTCGAACGCGGCCCAAATCCAATCGCTTCATTCGAAAAATGACAGCTCAATTATACTCACCACCGCGATTGTTTCCGTAGAACACAGAGGGGACCTCTTTAAACTTAGGGCATTAATCGACCAAGGCTCGGAACGAAGTTTGGTCTCTTCCAAGGCTCAGGCAAAGCTGAGGCTCCCCTACAAACATTCCCTCTTTCAAATTGCTGGCATGGGAGGAGGAGTCGTGCAAACCTCCAATAAGCTCTGCTCCCTAACTTTGGTGTCGAGGGATAACAAAGTCAAAATCAAAGCCCAGGTCAGAGTGCTACCTAAGCTCACAAGGTTACTCCCAACCCCTCAACTTAATCACGAGCAAATTCGTAAATGGTCACACCTACAATTAGCAGACCAAAATTGTCAAAACCCCTCCCAAATCGATCTGGTATTAGGCAGCGACCTCATCCCCCAAATAATGCTAGATGGCATCGAGAAAATCTCTCCCACGTTGCTAGCGCAGAACACCATATTTGGATCTCTAGCCAAGCCTGGGAAGTGTGTGAAGCATTAGGCCAACAACTCAGACAGTTTTGGGAAATAGAAGAGGTTCCCAGGCCCTCGATGATAAATCCCGAAGAACGCATATGTTAGAACTTTTATCAAAACACCACCACTCGTATAGGTGACGGTCGATATATGGTCCCGTAATGCAGCCCTACGACAGTTCCACGGAATGGAACCTTCCCTCTCAAAAAAGGGCGATCTCAAACAGCAGTACGACCCGGTACTCGAAGAATACCTGTCCCTAGGCCACATGGAAGAATGCAGTCCCAATGAAGTAGAATGCAAAGGCAAATACTACTCTTTATATCTCCCCCACCATGCGGTCGTTAAGCCAGAAAAGAAAACGGCAAAGGTCCGTGTAGTGTTCAATGCGTCGAAAATATCCGGTTACGGTCACTCCCTAAACGACGTTTTATGCACTGGGCCAACCCTCAAACCTTATGATACTAAAATGGCGTACGTATCAATACGTGTTCAATGGCGATGTTGAAAAAATGTACCGCCAATTTCTTCTACATCCCGATGATCAATACTACCAGAGGATCATCTTTCGCACATCTCCAAATGGTCCAATAAAGGACTTCAAGTTGAAAACAGTAAATTGCGGTGCCAATTGCGCGCCATACTTGGCTATAAGAACTCTGCACGAGCTCGCGAAAGATGTAGCCAACTCCCACCCAAGCGCAGCCCCCATACCTAGGGCCCAAAATTATGTTCATGATATCCTATCTGGTAGCCATGATCTTCAGTCAGCCGAGCAGTCCCTTACGGAAGTAATATCCGCTCTCCACTCAGCCGGATTCCCATTAAAGAAGATAACAGCAAACCATCCCGATATTTTGCAGTCAATACCAAAAGCAGATTTTCTGGACACTAATTTCCTCGAGTTCGATAAATCGAGTACCGCCAAAACCCTAGGTATACAGTGGAATGCGCTCTCGGACAAGTTCTCATACACTGTGGAGTCCAATCCAGCATCTACAGCAGTCACAAAAAGGCAAATCCTTTCCTCCATTGCGAAACTTTTCCACCCCGCAGGGTGGCTGACGCCAATTATGATCCAAGCGAAAATCTTGATGCAAGAGCTATGGCTAGACGGGACAGACTGGGATGAGCCAGTGAAACCCCTCCGTCTCATCAAGTGGGCGCAGTTCGCCGTAAATCTCAAAACGATCTCGGAAATTCAAATAACACTTTGGATGAACTACCATCCCGATAAACCAGTTGAGCTCCATGGCTTCTGCGACGCCTCGGAAAAGGCTTATTGCGCGACACTTTATGTAAGAACCACCGTAGGAACTCAAGTCTTCTCTCACCTTTTAGTCTCTAAAGGGAAAGTGGCCCCTCTAAAAGCCATAAGTTTGCCACGACTAGAGTTATGCGGCGCGGTCTTATTAGCCAAGTTAGTCGCAGTTATATAAATGATATAATTAAATCAGTAAAGCATTGTAACTTAAAGTTGTTTGCAGATGATATTCTCATTTCGATAAGCGATAAAAATTTTAATATAGCTATGCAAAAAATGCAATCAGACCTAGATAATATATACCTATGGACGTGCCAAAACAAATTAAAGATAAATGACGATAAGACCAAGTATATGATTCTGAGTAGAACCCCCGTTAGTAACAGTTATGAACTAAATATAGACAACTTATGGAAGTGTCAAAACTAAACTATTTAGGTATAGTTATTGATAATAGATTGAAATTTGAAGACCACATAAATGGTCTTAAGCGAAAGATTGCTAAAAAAAATAGGTTTCCTGTACAGGTCATGTAAATACGTATCGAAGAAGCACAAGATCTTAGTATATAGAGCTATATTGGAGCCGCATTTTAATTACTGCCCTACCATACTGTTTCTGATAGCAGATAACATAATAGATAGCTTACAAAAAATGCAAAATAAGGCGATGAGATTTATATTAAATAAAGAAAATGATACTCCGACAAGTGATATGCTAAACATATTACAATGGCTTAGTGTTAAACAGCGTATACTTTATTTTGTAATGATTTTTGTTTTTAATATTAAAAAAGGGAATTTACCGGAGTATTTGAGCAATAATATTGCATACCAAAAAGATATTCACAATTCTTTTCCACGGAAAGCGGACAGCTCAACTTATTTTACAAAGGAATACAGAGATTTAATGAACTTCCTATAGATATAAGAAGCTGTGAAGAGCTGAATGTATTTAAAAAGAAATTAATGTCATATTGTCGTACAACTGCAATAAGATAGATAGAAGAAATCTCACATAATATGTAATATTTGATATGGAGTTATTAATCTAGGCTTATAAGCTGTAATAAATAAATAAATAAATATATATATAAATAAATAAATAAATAAATAAATCCCATCTCGGCCTCAATCAGCGAAAGCTAACCATGTGGTCTGACTCCGAGATTGTTTTAGCATGGCTAAAGAAGCCACCATATTCCTGGAAAACCTACGCCTCCAACCGAACTGCGCAGATCATCGACCTGATAGGTAATGCCACTTGGCGACATGTGCGCAGCAAGGATAATCCCGCAGATATGGGCACTAGAGGATGCACCCCCCTCGAGCTAACTAGCTCATTCCTATAGTGGAATGGTCCAGAGTGGCTTTACCGACCCCCGAGGACTGGACAACACCAACGGCCAGAAACATTGTACCCCCCGAACTTCGCCGAGTCGAAGCACTGCATGCCGCTGAGGAGGCCGACGATATCCTAGATCGGTTTCCTCTTACTCTCGAGCTCTACGCGTCATTGCATACGTTCTGAGGTTCATACGTCGGGCGAAAGATGCAGTAAACGGCATCCATGATCCCGTCACCTTCTCTTTATCTCATGCCGAACTGAAACGAGAGGACTCGAAACCCCTACGGAAGCGTAGTTCCCTGTTGGTACTTGACCCCTTCCTCGATACAAACGGGATTCTCCGTGCCAACGGACGATTAGTAAACGCCGACATGACCTACAATGTGTGTCATCCCATCATTCTCCCCGAAAAGGCTCGATTTACTACCTTCTATATAAGGTTTCTACACGAGACCTTCCTCCATGCGGACGTCCGCCTCATGCAACAAGCTGTAAAACAAGAGTTCTTCATAGCCCGGCTTAAACCCGTAATAAAAAAGTGAATTTTCCAATGTAAAGTATGCACCGTTCATAAGCAACAAACGCACTCCCAAATAATGGCAGCTTTACCCCCCGAACGATGTACCTTCGCGCCCCCCTTCACTACTACTGGTGTAGACTTCGCCGGCCCGTTTCAAATAAAAGCTTCTATGCTCCGGTCTCCCAAGATGATGAAGGGCTATGTTGCCGTCTTTGTCTGCTTCGCCACCAAAGCCGTCCACTTGGAATTATGTTCAGACCTCACCACTTAAGCATTCCAAGCTGCCTTCGCCCGCTTCGTAGGAAGCCGAGGATATCCAAGCATAATGATGAGCGACAACGGCACCACCTTCGTAGGAGCTAAGCGGGCCATGGAAAAGTAGTTCGTATCCTTCCTCAAAGAAGTCTCATCAGATATCGTACAGAAGTATGCCCCACAAGGAATTGATTGGAAGTTTATGCCCCCCGGGGCCCCTCACATGGGCGGATTATGGGAAGCCTCTGTAAAAGCTTTAAAACCCACTTTAAAAAGGTCGCCGGAACGCACAGCTTCACTTTTGAAGAATTTTCTACCTTATTGATACGAATAGAGGCTGTCTTAAACTATCGCCCCATCTTCCAACTGTCTCAAGACCCAAGTGATCTCACGGCCCTCACACCGGGTAATTTCCTACGAGGCGCGCCCCTGCTTTCCATCTCACAACCGAACTATGATTACCTCTCTATGATTAACCGTTGCGAACGGTTGAAAGTTTTACATCATCATTTCAGCAAACGCTGGAAGAATTATTATCTGCTGGAGCTGCACAAGCGATACCGATGGAAGACAACCCAACCTCCTCCTCGAAAGAGCGACCCCGTAGTCATCAAGAAAGACAACCTACCCCTACCGAAGGGCGCCTAGTACGCGTGGAAGACACCCATATCGGAAGAGACGGTCATATTCGAGTAGTCGACGTACGCACCCAGAATGGCGTACTCACCAGGCCCATCACAAAATTGTGTTTTCTACCGCCCTCTGAGCCTGACTTAGGCCCTCAAGACTCGGTAGCATCCCCAGAACATAATACAGTCCAACTCCCTGTGCTATCGTAAAATCTACATAAATAAGCTTAACGCATGCCAAACACTCCACTCCCAAAATCATGAGTGACTAAACTTTATTTTATCCTATCTTCCTCAGATGGATCGCACAAGTATTGCAAAAACTGCTTGGCACTGTCACACGCGACACGCGCATGTTCATCCAGCGAGCGCTGTCACGTCTGTGAACTCCCTCACCATAAGTTGTTGCATCGAAACACCGGGAGTCGCCAACCCCCGAATGTAGAGCAACCACCAAGGTGCCAACGCCATTCATCGCGCCGCCACATGCTACGCCATCGCAGCAGTGGGAACGTCCAGCCACCACAACCACCACCCGCTGCAAGCACATCCAGCGTTCGCCGCAACCAACAAGCACCGACCGTGCCCGATCGCACTATACGATGCACCGCCACCGGTCTGCGAACCTCAACGTATAAACATAAAGTTGGGAAAATACTAATTAAAGAAGCAGTTCGAGCTCTGACCGAGCTGCAGCACACGCTAGGCGCTTAGTACGCCTAGACATGTTAACGCGGCGTAGGCTGCCACCCGTCCCATCTCCCCCTTGCACATACGTATATCCATGAATTTATATATATAACCCGTACCTTGTATTATATTCGGTTATTGAATTGTATTATATCGAATATCTATGAATTTATATACAACCCGTATCTTGTATTGTATTCGATTATTGAATTGTATTATACCGAATTATGCCCTAGAATCAATGCATTGTATTTAACTTTAAATTTCCCATTGGAACTCCTCATGGACGTGTGGCAGCCTCCACCGCGCAAATCCACCAACTTGAATTCGTCGCAAGTACAGGATGGCGATCCGGCATGATCCCCACCTGTCAAAAAACCACCACCTTTTGTATCATTTTAAGAAATTTTCATTGTGATTTTTTTTTCGTGAGAATCCTGCCACTAATTTGTGCATAAATATCAATTCTATGATAAAAGTTATTTTGTGAAATATATGAAACAAAATTAATCAATCGCATCGCTTTGCTATAAATTCATCAACGCGTGAGAAAGGAAGTCAGGTTTGGCTGCCGCAATTAAAATGAATTGTGTTTTAAGTTGCTGGTGATTCAAAAAAGGCCAATCGTCAGTATTCAGTTGGCCTGCCCCCACTAAAATAAAGGGTATATTCAGTTGTTGGTGATTTCGAAACTAGTTGCACATTTGCATGAAAAACGTCCTCATTATTCGTCGGAGTGCAAACAACATACGAAAATTGGAATCGGAATAGTTAAACGCTTAAGACCCTGGGTTGACATCTAAAGTCTGAGGTTTCAATGTTATTACGGCAAGAAGAAAGCAATTGATTGGGCGCCCACACTCCTCCACAAGAGATCAACGCAGAAGCAGCTGTCGTCGAAACCGCCATCGTAACACCGCCATCACCACCACATCATCGCCATCACCGCATTCCAGGAGTACCTGGAAAACAGGTGAGTGGTATATTACCCATCCCAATTAACTAGAAAATTATATCCGATTAGCTGAGTTAATCACAGAGTTTGAACAGTACAGCCTTATTCCAGAGGAAAATCATAATAAGCACACTCTTGCGATACAGCAAGAAGAGTTGCGCTCCTTATGGAAGAAGATTAAGGCTGTGTTTGACTCAGTGATGGGATCAGCGGATGTCGACGCAAATGACGTGTTGGCCATCCGGAAAAAACATATGACAACCTACTCAATATATATGCGATGCTCATCCACAATATCTGCTGAGGCAGAGAAATTTAAAAAGGTAGAAAATAGATCCGCCTACCTCCTTGCGACACGGAGATTTTCAAAGGCGACTGTTTATCATGGCCAACCTTTCGTGACCTGTTCACGGCCATATACATAAATAATTCCGACCTACAGGGGGTGGTAAAACTGTTCCATCTGAACAAAAAGACACAGGGCGAAGCCAAAGATATTGTAAAAAAATGCCCTCTAACAAATGATGGGTTCGATATGGGCTGGACAAACCTGTGCGAAAGATATGAAAGCAAGCGTATATTAGTCAACACGCAATTGCAAATTCTTTTGAATTTAAAGAAGGTAGATAGTGAGTGTGGGAGCGCGTTAAAGAAATTACATAGCGATATAAACAACTGCCTATCGTCCCTTAAGTGTCACAAAATCGACACTTCCAACTGGGATGCAAACCTAACATATTTGTGGTTGACAAAGTTACTGGAAATTACGTTGGCTCTATGGGAATAAAGCATAGACCATAAAATGGACATATCTAAGTGGGAAGATATGAACAAGTTCCTATCAAGTAGGTTTCAAACACTAGAAACCATGTCTAGCTTCACTGACACTAACGCCCAAAAGGGACAAAAGCCACCAAATACTCGGCATACAACCAAAACCCCCACAAAAAGACTTGGTGCCTTCCAAACGAAGGTGTCAAAACCCACATCAAAAGTTTTTTGCAAAATGTGCAAAGCTGAACACAGGTCACGCAATTGTCCCCGATTCTGTGATTTGACCCCAGTGGAGAGAATCAACTTTATCAAATCCACGGGGGGATGCCTGAACTGTTTATCCCCAGGACACACAGTGACGAGGTGCACCAGCTGGTACAACTGTGCCAAATGCCACTCTCGTCATCAATCGCTCCTGCATGCGGATACAGTTCAGCAAACTAAGAGGCGCAATCCATTTAAAGACGCGGATAATATCCCGTCAACTTCAGCACAGGCACAAAAAAGACAGGAATCGGGGCAACCACATTCTTCTGCGAACCAGAATGTAAAATCCTGTCATGCTAATTCCAGCACAGGCGTGCTATTGGGAGCTGCTCGCGTACACAGTCATCATAATGGTACCGACTTCTCCGCGCGGGCACTAATTAATTCAGGGTCTGAATGCTCTTTCATGACAGAAAGACTTAAACGCAGAATCAATTTGCCGGCAAGGAAAATGCATGCCCAAATTTCAGGCATCACCAACGCAGTATCTGCTCAAGTCAAAGAGGCATCCCCCATCGAGCTACGTTCCCCAGTGGATCCATGCTTCAGCTTGATTACTCCGGTTCTTATTTTAGCCAAACTTACTGTAAATCTGCCATCCTGCCTATGCAGGCATTCCCAGATTTGATTTTGGCAGACAAAGGGGTTCTACGTGAACGAAAATATAGACCTCATACTTGGTGGAGACATTTATCCCCAAATTATATTGAACGGTCTGAAAAAGAATGTAATTAATACACTTTTGGTCCAAGAGACAGTGTTTGGTTGGATACTAACCGGTCGCATCGAAGTACCGAGTCCAACGAAGAGCACCGTGTCATTTTACAACGAGGTTGCGTTGGACAGCCAACTAAAAGCATTCTGGGAGTTAGAAAATTTGCCAAAAGAAAGAGAAGAAGTTAAGTTTAGGAGGATCCGTTAAGCGCGCATGCTCGCAATAGTTTCGAAACGAATCTCGGTTAATAAAAAATCCGTATTTAGGGAAAGAATTTATTAGGGTACTCTCGGAATACGAGACGCTCGGACATATGCAAAAAATCAACAGTATAGTCGCCGCAGATGACACAAATAATTATTTTCTGCAACACCACGCCGTTGTCAAAGCAGAAAGTATAACGACAAAAGTCTGAGTCGTTTTCAATGCCTCAAGCCCGACGGCTAATGGCACCAGTCTACACGACATTCTCCTACCTGGGCCAGTACTACAAGCAGATCTCCCAATTCTTATTCTACGTTGGAGACTCCATCGATATGTCTTCAACAGTGATATAGAAAAAATGTATAGGCAAATTAGGATGGATGCCAAGCATACCAAATTTCAGAGGATTGTTTTCCGAAAAGACATTTGTGAACCAATAGGCCTCTACGAACTAAAGACGGTAACATTCGGAGTTAAATGCGCTCCATACCTGGCCATCAGAACTTTTCTTAAGGCAAGGGATGAAATCCGACAGGTACTTCAGTCAGCTGGTTTTCCACTTAGTAAATGGACATCAAACTCAGAGGCAGTTCTAAAAGACATCCCGAAAACTGATCGACTAAGCGAAGACTTTTTGGCGTTCGAAGACACCAGCACCGTGAAGGCATTGGGCGTAAGATGGAATGCGCACTCCGATCTCTTTTATTTTAGAGCAGGACCTCTGGAGGATCCGGAAAATTTAACTAAGCGAGAAATATTGTCAGCTATCGCCAAACTTTTCGACCCATTAGGGTGGCTCGCCCCCATGGTCATAGTGGCAAAAATATTAATACAAAATATTTGGTTAGAAGGCACCGGATGGGACGAGCCTGTGTCACCAAATATATCAGAACAGTGGAAACACTTCACCCAACACTATGGCTAAATAGATAACATACGGATACCGCGGTGGGTAAATTTTTCCCCGGAAGACGAAATAGAAACCACGGCTTCTGTGACTGCACCGGTATATATGCCCGTAAAAAGAGACGACCAAATTTTCATACACTTACTCTTAGCAAAAACCAGAGTAGCTCCAGTGAAAACCATCTCGCTACCGCGTTTAGAACTCTGCAGTGCCGTGCTGCTCGCAGAAATGATGGAATCAATATTCCGAAACATTTATTTGGGACCAGCAAAAGTTCACCTCTGGACGGATTCAACCATCGTACTCGCATGGATACGCAACCCGCCCTGTACTTGGTCAACATTCGTCGCACATCGCATCACCAAGATCCTCGCCATGGTCGGTAACAAGGACTGGCTTCACGTTGACTCGGAATCTAACCCAGCGGATTTAGGAAGCAGAGTACTACTATCGTCAGATTTGGTCAACAATTCGTTGTGGTGGCAGGGTCCTTCTTGGCTAAAAGAAGACAATTCTCACTGGCTAGCACAAGACGCCGATTACAACACGTCCGTTGAGGAAAAGAGGGCACAATCATATGCCACGACAAGGGTAGATCATATAGATATTCTTGACCGATTGTCAGATTTGCCACGAGCTTTGAAAGTCTTATCTTATGTTAGGAGATTTTATAAAAGAACGCATCCTAAAACTAAAGCCGTGTTCCAAGAAAAGTCGTGCATACTCTCAGCCGATGCGATTAAGGCAACGACTCAAGCATTAATACGAGTATGTCAGAAACAATTTTACGGTACAGAATATTTAAAATTGAACAAGAAAGAACGGGACTGTCTTCGGCTGTGCCGAAGATTTCATACCTTTCATGAATGGGGCTGAACAATAATCTTATCCCATTCGTAATCTCCGAATAATCGGATGTATAAGATAAGAAATATATAGTGCACAAATCTACATACCTAAACGATTTTTAAGATAAATATAAAATAAAAAATAGGTAGGTACTTTGTGTGAGGGTGCAAAGTTTCAGGTTTTTTGTGGTGTGCATGTAAAAACTATGACTACGAATCACGTATTTCAACAATATATGACGTTAACGTAACTATTTGATGAAATTTTATGAATTTTGAAGCTTCTAGCCGTAAAAAAGGGGCAAACAAATAGAGTTTATATGGGGTATATAATATATGTACCACCGATCTCAATGATTTTTTCAGACAACAATATATGCTATACACGTAAGCATTTGGTGAAATTTGAAGCTTCTAGCTATTAAAATGGGGCCGAAATCGAAAAAAAAAATATATATATACTATATATACCATCATATATATATTATATATATCACCGATCTCTATGATTTTTTGACACAACAATATATACTATATATGTAAGCAATCGGTGAAATTTGAAGCTTATAGCTGTTAAAATGGGGTAGAAATTGCGAAAAGTTTCTTATCTGAACAATCGGTTGTATGAGATATATACTATATATACAAACGATCTCTATAATTTTTTCAGACAACAATATATGCTATATACGTAAGCATTCGGTGAAATTTGAAGCTTCTAGCTGTTAAAATGGGGCTAAAATTTCGAAAATATATATATATACTATATATATTTACTATATATATATACTATATATACCACCATATATATACTATATATACCACCGATCTTTATTATTTTTTCAGACGACAATATATGCTATATACGTAAGCATTCGTTGAAATTTGAAGCCTCTAGCTCTTAAAATAGGGCAGTAATTACGAAAAGTTTCTTATCTGAAAAATCGGTTGTGGGGGATATATACTATATACACGACCGATCTCATCAATTTTTTCAGGCAACAATATGTGCTATATACGAAATTATATGGTGAAGTTTGAAGCTTCAATCTGTTAAATTGAGTAAGATATGACAAAAATCCTCTTTTTCTGAAAAATCTGTTGTATGGAGGATATATGCTATAGTGGTCCGATCCGGCCGGTTCCGACAAATGTCTAATCGGACACCCAAATACATCCGCTGACCAAATTTTATCAAGATATCTCTAAAATTGAGGGACTAGTTTGCATACAAACAGACAGACGGACAGACGGATATGGCTAAATCAACTCAGCTCTTCATCCTGATTATTTCGGTATACTTAATGGTGGGTCTATCTATTTTCCTTTAAGGACTTACAATTTTGGGTTTCGTGACGAAATTAATATACCATTTCATTTTCATGAAAGGTATAAAAATAGGGAACTTATTGATCGAAAGAGTGAAATACTGACACTCAACCCATACATCGACAAAGATGATATTATTAGAACAGGGGGGCGTCTAGGGGCTTCAAAAGACATATCATACAACGAGCGTCATCCGATCATCTTGCCTTACAACTGTAGGCCGTCTCGCCTTACAGTCATGATGTTTCATCATGACTCCCTTCATGGCGAGAACCAGCTCATGCTCCGTCTCATCCGAACCCAATATTGGACACCGAATGTCAAGACCATGATCAGAGCCATCATCCACAATTGCAAAAGCTGCCATATTCACCGAAAGCAGGCACGGTCCCAACTTATGGGTACCCTTCCCTGCGAACGTACCACTTTTACCCGCGCGTTCACCAATACCGGGGTAGACTTCGTAGGACCTTTCGAAATCAAAAGCTACCTCGGTAGGGGATGTCGACTATCCGAAGGCTACGTCTGCCTTTTTGTCTGTTTCACAACTAAGGCAATCCACCTAGAACCCACTAGTGACCTGAGCAACCCATGCTATCTCGCAGCTTTATCGCGAGAAGAGGATGTCCGAAAAACATCTACCCCGACAACGGTACAAACTTTGTCGGAGCGTCAAGATCGTTACGATCCGAATTTAAAGCCTTTGTGGCAGAAAGTCGAGACAAAACAGTTTCCAAGTATAACCATCAAGCATTATTTTGGCATTTTATTCCCGCCGGCGCTCCAAATATGGGCGGCCTTTGGGAAGCGGGAGTGAAGAGCTTCACAAGCCACTTCAGAAACGTCGCGTCTCCCATAAGTATACTATGGAGGAGTTCCAAACACTTTTGTGCCCGATTGAGGCGTGCCTCAACTCGCGGCCTCTGAGCCCGGCGTCCAGTGACCCAACGGACCTGGAGCGCCTAACCCCAGGACATTTCCTAACCAGCAGCCATCTTCTGGCGCCGCCTGAACCGGATGCGAACGAAAACCCTGCCTCCATGATAAATAGATGGCAGAAGCTCAAGGCCCTCCATCAAACCTTCTGCCGGCGTTGGAAAACCGAATATTTATCCGAACTTCAAAAGCGTGTGAAGTGGAAGCATCCCAAACAAAATATACAAGTTGGAGATCTCGATGTCCTCAAAGAGGTCCCCCTGCGGGTTAAGGGTTAGAATATGCCCACGGTAGGTATACCGGTCGTAAAAGGCGACCATAATACCATGGGTACCCAATACATGAGTAAGGTGTTTTACTCGAAAGGTAGCAGGGTGGACGCGGTTATCACCCTGTGGGACCCTAGGCAAGGTCTTTATAAATTCTGCTACCGCGGGAGCAGGGGAAGCCAGCGTGATCTGATGCACTGCATCGAACGATGCTTAGTATTCAGGTCTCACCTCCTGTCCTGGGATGGCCCCCTTGTGGGAGCATCGCGGTGGTTGTGGTTTCAAATAAGAGTTCACTTTATGACACGCTCTGAGTAGACTTGTTTTCCTTTGGGGGCCAAGGCCCCAAGGGAATTCGGTCTCTTGCTTGTCACAGTATACCCAAATTCATTGAGAAGCCGACCCTGAGGGGCAGATGTAAGGTTGGCCACATCCCATAATTGTGGCAACCGGAGATACCGGAAATACATGCTGAAACACGGAAGAAAGATGGTGGAAAAGAAACGTACGTCTATTGCCAGCCGAAAAACAATCGATAATTGTACGAGTGGGCCGGTGCTCATCTCGTCTTTTGAGATGTTTGAGGCTGCCTTAGACTGCGTAGCGAATAGGAGGCGTTCGCGGAATGGATGGCCACATCCAAAAATGTGGCAAGATTTGATGTTGTCAAATCACTGCAGTGTGGCCGACTGCTATGCGAAGATGTTGCTGGGGCAGGTACTCGGTCACTTACAGGTCTGTGATCGGAAAAGGTTGGACACATCCCTTTAATTGTGGTAGAAGTGTAATTTGGAGTGCAAAACGGAGCATAATTGTTGCGTAATTGAGTGGAAATTGGAGCGAAATAATAGTAGCAAATATGGAAGCCAAAGGTCACTCTGTTTGTCAACGTAGTGCGGCCCTTAAGCAATATCTAAGCAAAACCAGCTCCGTCGTCAACAATGTATTATACATTGTTGTAACACTGCAGGACAGAAAAGGTTGGTCACATTCCTAAATTGCGACAAAACACAATATCTCAATCTGATTAACTTGTTAATCAGATATCGAGATATCAAAATCAATGAAAGGGGGACACTGAGACAAGCACGGAACTCGCGGTGGAGTTGCCGTGTAACCGGGTGCCACTACCCGAAAATGGAAGGGGAGGATGGATAGTCCTCCTCGGCCAAACCAAGGCTGGTTGACTTGAACACCACAGCTCACCGATTAGTACCAACTTGTTGGGCCGAAGATCAACGGACATTGATCTGTGTTTTACACCGGAGGGAGGTCTTCTAAGACAGGGACTCCTGTAAGCACTCATCGACTGTCCTCAAAGAGGACCCCTGTGGGTAGGTATACCGGTCGTAAAAGGCAATCATAATACCATGGGTACCCAATCCATGAGTAAGGTGTTTTACTCGAAAGGTAGCAGGGTGGACGCGAGTATCACCCTGTGGGACCCTAGGCAAGGTCTTTATAAAAACTGCTACCGCGGGAGCAGGAGAAGCCAGTGTGATCTGATGCACTGCATCGAACGATGCTTTGTACTCAGGTCTCACCTCCTGTCCTGGGATGGCCCCCTTGTGGGAGCATCGCGGTGGCTGTGGTTTCAAATAAGAGTTCACTTTATGACACGCTCTGAGTAGACTTGTTTTCCCTTGGGGCGTACAAACCCAAGGGAATTCGGTCTCTTGCTTGTCGCAGTATACCCAATTTCATTGAGAAGCTGACCCTGAGGGGCAGATGAAAGGTTGGTCACATCCCATAATTGTGGCAACCGGAGATGCCGGTAAAATATGATGAAACACGGATGAAAGATGGTGAAGAAGAAACGTATGTCTATCGTCAGCCGAAAAACAATCGATAATTGTACGAGTGGGCCGGTGCTCATCTCGTCTTTTGAGATGTTTGAGGCTGCTTTAGACTGCGTAGCGAATAGGAGGCGTTCGCAGAATGGATGGCAGATTTAACGTTGTTAGATCACTGCAGTGTGGGGAGCTGCGAATGCAAAGATATTGCTGGGGCGGGAAAGCCCCCCAACACAGGTCTATGGTTGAAAAGGTTGTCCACAGCCCTAAATTGTGGAATAAAATGGAGCGTAATTTGAAGAATAATGAGGAAGATTATACAACGAAGCGAGTTATTAGAAGTTGTATACCACATTAGCAAATACCGATGAATATGTGGGCATATATAAAGTAGCAAATAATGCAGAACAAAGTTGCATAAAACTGAATAGAAAGTTTAACTGGGTTCAGTTGCAACATGATCTTAAACGCACAAGTACCTGTGACTAGCAAGATGTGTCTTGTTGTGCAAGTGGTTTAGTACCATGATTAGTGAAGATGTACCTTGTGAGTGTTTGTGTCGTAAGTACTTGTGAGCATCACTGTCTGTTGCCTTGACAACAGATAGTTTTATTCACAAGGAATTATATGACGCTCTCGCTCTATGGGACATTTAAGTAGCTATTCATGCTTAAGGATAGACACTAGCGCTGATAGATTACATCGGTAGTTGGTTCACGGCGAACGGGCGTTTTTGATCATAACATATGGTGCATAGCGTTGGAGGGAGGTGCCGCCCCCAAGCAATGTCTGAGCAAAATCAGCTCCGTCGTTAACAATGTATTATACATTGTTGTAACACTGCAGGACAGAAAAGGTTGGTCACATTCCTAAATTGCGACAAAACACAAATCTCGATGTGATTGACCGGACAATGAGATACCCGAGATTATAAAATCAATGAAAGAGGGAAACTGAGGCAAGCACGGAATTCGCGGTGGAGTTGCCGTGCAACCGGGTGCCACTACCCGAAAAAGGAAGGGGAGGATGGATAGTCCTCCTCGGCCAAACCAAGGCTGGTTGACTTGGACACCCCAGCTCACCGATTGGTACCAACTTGTTGGGCCGAAGATCAACGGACGTTGATCTGTGTTTTACACCGGAGGTAGGTCTACGAAGACAGGGACTCCTGTAAGCACTTATCGACTGTCCTCAATGAGGACAACTTATCTCCCAACGAATGGAGGTTAGGTTGAGTGGTCAACGTACACCCCGGCGAAGATAACCGAGTTCGCGTAGTTGACCTCACAACCGAGAAGGGTCAAGTCCGACGACCTTTGGTCAAACTGATCCTTCTTCCAACGGAGGAGATAGATTGCGAAAGGACCAAGAGCTCCTTCTAACAATCCCTAAGTCCCTCTACCTCCCTCTTTCCCACCTTCCACCTTCCGGTAGAACCCCCCTCCGTCTCCCTTCTTCGACTCCCAAGCGGAAGACCAGAAGAGTACCGTCGAGGGAAAGGGATGACCAAAAACCCCAGCTCTCCTTTCCCCGAAACGAGGCCAACCAATAACCCTACCGCAAATCCTTTATATGCCTTTATCTGAATTCGGCCCATTCTCTTTTTTAATTTTCAAAACAAATGCATTCGGCCCATTAAATTTTTAATTTTCAAAAAAAACCATCCCACAATTCACTCGCTCACCCCGAGCGAGGACACCAGAACCCTAACGCAGACTCAGGGTCTGCCACAGAACGCAGATGCACTCAGCCAAAAGCACGAGGCCAACAGAATTTTTATTCAAGGAATAGGGACAGCAGTATTTTAAATATGTGTTCACATCCTTGTACAAAAAATATAATAATACTAAATTTGTAAATGCCAACAGGTTTTGGAAGAAAATATTCATCTTCTGGTCAATATTTCATCAATTGATAAAGAGTTAGGTGGGTTTGATCATTCTTCCAGAAGTTTTTTGAAGAATGTCGTACGTTAGAGTTTTATTCGCAAATATACTATTTCAAAATTTGTTTCAAATACTCCCTATCAAAGCATAAGCCCCGTGCATTTGGAGAATTAATGAAAAGCAGTCTGAGAACCTACGTTCTTGAGTGACTCTAAGATACGGCTTTTTTGTGACAACTCCTGAAATGGGAAATTTTTGGAAAACGATTTTGAACAGGCATCCCACCTGGGGTGATACTCTACTCAGCAGCCACAATGAACCGACAAAAAAAAAATAAAAGAAAATGGCTTATTTTCTCAGAACTTTATAATCCGGCCTTGGCTTTGACAAAAGCGGTAACCTTTGTGCGGTCTGGCTCTACAGGGAGTATTCATCTTTTTATTCTCTAATTTCGAAAAATGGCTTTCCGTTAAGTATTCATAGAAGTGTTTCGGATAAAACGTTGGTTCAGAGTATTCCGACCACGTTCATTTGAGACTACCTCACGAGCGCCGAATATATCAAATAAGTATATACATAATATCCCAAAGATAAACAGATTTCCCCAAATCCATAAGTGGAGGCGAATGTTCCGAACATACGGAAGGAATAAGTTAACATGCTCAATGGGTACATTTCGTTACATAGTACAACTGTAAGTGGAACGATCCACTAGTCGAGTTTTGACGTTGCACGATGAATTTGAATTGTTTTAGGTTTCGTATGTTCATAGGTTTACGAAAGTGCATGATTATTTGGTGTCCGCACTTTCCATAAAGCCTAGACTCAATCACACTAATAGATCATGGCGTAGTTACTAAATTCATGAAGAAATCAAAAAAAAAAGGTTCAAAAAAGTATGCAGTTCAGTACTTATCGGTTATTTGTAACCTGATTGCTTCCTAGTTAAATTACTAAATGTTATTCATGCTACAACCGTCCTAAATTCTTCCACACAATTTCAAAAATTTCCTCACTCGTTAGAATATATTTTCGATACACAAATTTATTTGTACTTTAACAAGAAAAATGTTACCTCGAATAGGTAGCTAGTGCAGTAGTATTGGTAGAAACGAGACCTAGTTAATAAACAGCTGCAACACTCTATCAACCTACATGGAACAAAGTATTCGGACCGAATCTAGGGTATAGGGAAGTATGAAGTAACTCACCTGGTTTTTTCTTGCAATTTTGAACCAATGTCTGAGATCACTGGTGGCCGTGTGTACATTCGCTGGAAGCGTGGTGGCGTTATGGAACCAGGGTGATTGGAAACGTTTGTTGGATGTGGTGTAGTGGAAAGTTGTACGACGCCACGTTGACAAAGCGCTTTATGCTGATCTCCTATGCTGAAACAAACATTGTTTTTTATGTGATAGCAGCCCTACCGGATAACTTGTAGCTATTTGGGAGCATATGGAAAAATATTAGTTTCAATATTCTACTATTTATGGTTCAACAACAGCAATTGTATTAACAAACTCATTAGGAAAGACATCTAATCGGATAGCGAAAGGTCCCAGATTCTTGCATAAATCAACATGAATTCGTCAACAAAGCAATCTATTCTAGCTTAAAATGCAAAGAAATTGTTTATGGGTGACGCCTTCCTGTACCAATGAGATCGTAACAAAATGCAATCAAGGCATCCTCACCAAAAATTAAGATCCATCCAGTGCGGCAACCGTTCACTAACATATTGCGACTCTAAAGCTTCTCGATGTTGTGACATAAAATCTTCAGAAGATTATCCCACGTTGGCACTTCCAAATCGGGTATATCCTCATGTATTCTTTAAATATCAGTGGGTCTGAATGACAGCCTGGTATACATGTGTCTAGTGTCTTGCGTTGTAAATGCTGTATGCGCACGGCGGGCATCCAAATCGGACGCACATGTTGTGTTTACTTCTCTAAAAATTTCCATACGCCACTTTATTGCAATAATTGCTTTATTTTTAGGATATAACCTGTGCCCGCACATGTGCATATATCTATCATGGTGGTAGCCATTGAACGATATGGTTCATCCAATACTTCCAGCGTTAACAAAACAGCTTCAGTGGACTTTTGTCGTCCTAAATTCAGTAGGCCCAATCCCAACCATAAGAAACGCGTGTAAGTGTCTTTTAGATCAGACTTTGACAGACCCATTATAGTTTGTAATAAAATTTCGCTTATTTCTGCATTACACGAACCAGCAGATATCTGACGCACAATATTTTCTTTAGCATCAGTGTTCATTAAACTAGAGCTGCTAGGACATATCCATGGTCCAACTATGACTTGCGGCAATGAACAACTTGTCACCATACGTGTACCCAATATACCAGCACAACCTAAACCGAAACCGTATAAACGGCCACGTGATGGCACCAATACCGCAGTATGCCGTATACCACATGCAATTTGCGTTACCGTACTACCCATTAACTCGCTGACTTTTCTTGGTAGAACTTAATTCAAATTACCACCATCATGACCCAATTGCCCGTACGAGCCCTTACCACATGTGAATACACCACCATCATGTGTTAGAAATGTTGAAAATTGTTCCCCACATGCAATATATAATATACATAAACTACGCAATGTACGTAATTGGGTTGGAAAATTACGATGCGTACAATCGTTCAAGCCAGGGATGCACCTTAACGTTAAGTTAATCGTTTATCAGAGAATTTCCACCGTTTCCGTTGAAACACTTCGAAATATTATCGATAAAGAAATTATCAAGATAAATTGTATCTCGTTTTTAACCGAAACGAAAAGCTTTCGTTAACGTTAAAAACGTTAACAAAAACGTGATACTTTATGTTTGAATTGTGCTGGCAATGCTATAGCCATGGTGAAGCCGTAAGGTGGTAACAGCGAGCGGACATACACACACAAACTCCATGTAATTTGTTTGTGTAATTCGTTGGTGGTAATGTCAAAAATACTCTGAGAAATGATCGTACTGTCAAAATTCATGAGAAAAGTTGCAATCAGCTTGGCTAATGCTTTCACCTTTAATGACTCCGCCATCAATCAGCTTTGCCAGCATAGTTTGAAATTAATAATCAACATAAACGATTTGACATCGTTTTGATATGGCAGAAAACGAAACAAAATCATTTCGTTAATTTGACGTTCTTAACGTCAATAAACGAAACGAAATGTCTTTGTTTCGTTTATTAACGTTAATTATCGTAACGAAATGATATCGGTTCGTTGGTTAAGCATGCCTGGTTCAAGCCCAATTGTCCGCTATTGTTGCATCCCCAACCATATACAGCACCAG
Source organism: Eurosta solidaginis (assembly GCF_040869045.1). Taxonomy (NCBI): domain Eukaryota; kingdom Metazoa; phylum Arthropoda; class Insecta; order Diptera; family Tephritidae; genus Eurosta; species Eurosta solidaginis. The sequence continues at coordinate 162,247,679 of NC_090320.1, read as the reverse complement.
ATTTTGTTATAATAAAATAATGATTACCACCACATGCAATAAAGGCAATGGGGATCCCAAGGAGTGAATCTGTTAAGCGAGGCATGCAGTATGTGCTAAATCATTTGGTGCAGATACGCCTAGTTGGCCGTATACATTTGAACTCCAAGAGTATAAAGCGCCACAATTAGTTAATGCCAGGCTATGATTATAACCAGTTGCAATTTGTATAATAGTTTGAGCAGCGAGTTTCTTGACTATTTTTGGTGTACGCCCAATTTCTGTTGCATCTGGTAGACCCAATTGACCGTAGTCATTGTGACCCCAACTAAATACTTGACCCCATTCACTAAGCGCTAATGAATGCCTTGCTCCTGTATTTATTTCTGTAATAACATTATCAGATCAAGAACGAGCTGTGGCTGACCCGACGACGGCATTTCTGGCTGACCCAATTGTCCAAATTGATTATAGCAAGTATAAACTTTATCGTCAGCAGTTAAGAAGATTGTGTGTTCGAGACCGCAGCTAATGCGCACAACAGTTCCATGGGTTCCATGATACTTCAACGGTATGTGAAACCGTCTCAACTGCAATTTGTCCCAATGCAAGTTCGCCATGTTCTGCACTGCCCAACAATATATGGACATGTTTTTCTTTTTATTTCAATCCCTTAACTAAATGCAAAACTATGAAAATATTTTTTGCATTAAAACGCTGATAACCATTTTCCTCAATTTTTTTATACTATTGATGTCATGCTGAATATACATCCGTAGATATTGCGGGAAAGGCAGCCGCGGCCCGGTCGTTGGTCAGGCTTCGTGATATGGGTTATATGCTTTCTGATTTCGGACACTCTAGCCTTCTTACTAGTTTCGACTTTATCCCGGACAGGACGGACTATTGCATGCCGGTGGCCGCTCCCTATACAACCTTCACCCCAGTCATTCCCCCGAGGGAGGAGTGGAGAAGAGGAATTATCTGGGGCATGGGACCGGTTAACTTGTTCACGGATGGGTCGAAGTTGGATGGAAAGGTTGGCGGGGGGGTCTTTTGTCAAGAGCTAAATGTAAGCCGCAAGTTTAAGTTGGCTGATCACTGCAGTGTATTCCAAGCGGAAGTTGCTGCGATTAAGGATGCGGTGGATGAAATGCTATCCAGCGCTACTACGGTTAGGGAATTTAACATCTACTCTGATAGCCAAGCGGCTATAAAGGCCTTGAGCTCAACTACAGTGCGATCGAGGGTGGTCTGGGAGTGCCTGACCACACTTGCGATTGCATCGAATTATTTTACAATTAAGATTATCTGGGTCCCGGGCCATAGTGATATTCCGGGTAACTGTCAAGCGGATCTCTTAGCCCGAATCGGTACAACTGAACCGGATGAAGATGGCTGTAGGGATTTCGGGATTCCGCTAGCCACCTGTGGATTGCTCTTCCATAGCTGGGCCTCGAGTCAGCTCAGCAAACGTTGGGCGGACACTACGTCTTGTAGGATATCAAGATCTTTCTGGCCGAAAGTGGATGGCAGGAGGTCTGCTGAAATAATTGGGTTCACTAAGGCTCACCTATCAATGGTCATTGGGGTTTTGACAGGGCACTGTCCCATGGGTATCCATGCGGTACGTCTCAATATATTGGAAACTCCATCCTGCTGCAGCTGTATGGAGGATGATGAGGTGGAATCACCAAATCACTTTATGCTTGACTGCCCAGCTTTTGCCAGAACTAGGCGAAAGTATTTCGGTCGTGACTCACTTGGATCTCCCGAGGAGCTATCCAAGGTTGAGATCGGGATCATTCGGAACTTTATCGTTGCTACCCAACGATTCTCTAAGTAGTTATATCTACGTCACCGTTAGTTTAGTTTATTATATGTGGTATCACAACGGACCGTCATGTTGTCCAAGTGAGCTTCCTCTATCAGGGAAGCTACCACCCAACCTAACCTAACCTTTATACTATTTTGCTGGTTGGGTGTTTTGATCTAATGTGCGTTTTATCTGAAAATTAACAATTTTGCATTTGTTTTTTTGTACTAGTTTAATTAAATTATAATGCTCAAAGCAATGTAAACCGTAAATTTTGCCGAATCAATAAATTCGAAGACCGCTTTTGGCGTGCAAAATAATATAGTTAGTGTGGAGCGCGTGTAATTTTGTGATCTTGCATACCTTCGAACTTTAAGAGAACCTTTAATTTAAATATATAGTTGACAATGATTAATCAAAGATGACAAACTGATCGTACAAAGCACACAACCGTTCACACAAAATGACTATCACCATCTACCAGAATCACCTGAAAGTAAAAAGTTGAATTATCCATAAGTTCTCAACCATATTTTTTACTGAATGTTAAATTTTACTCACCCTTATTCTGCATCCAATGATCGCCAAACGATTATACTACGGCTACGCGCCGTAGTAAAAAGAATGAAGCAACGAAAAATCTTTCGATTAGTCCCGTTTGTTTGAATTCAGAGGAATTTACATTCTGTACACGGGTGTGTATGAATGTGCGCAATTTTTTTTGTCTTTGCTGCTCGTAAATATCTACCAGTGCACGAACTTTTTTAAAAAGCAAAATGTTCGTAGACGAAAAATGGTAGTAGAAGTTTCAAGAAAACAATAACTACAGTTTATATTTGTACCAAAAAATTCCCAATTTATTGTAAAACAAACAAATCACCAAATAAATCACATACCAAAACGTCTAACTACCACAAAAATTTTCCAATGAACCAAAAATTTTGCCACAAAATAACCTATTTCGGCATGTTATTCGGCAAAGTGTTCACACACACAAAAAGATGACAATAGCGCCGAAAATGATTTGCGTGCTCAGTTACTACATTTATTTCATAAACAAATTTATTTCCGTTTTGAATTTGTGCACAACTTTGTCCAAATTTCGTTGGGGTGTATTTGTTCTCAATGCGAAAATACTGTAATTTGGTAGATTTTGGGCCTCGGTGGTAGTAGTAGTAGAAAAGGAAAATGGGTCAGAAAAGTTAGTAAATCTACCAATGCGGTAAGGTCCGTGCACTGACTGTCCATATACTTATACCAACGTATTGTCACGGATATTAACATCACTAAGTTATACCATCACTAAGGCGATGCCAAGGCCACGATAAGCAGTATTTACGTCAATAATCAAATCATGTATACACATATATAAGGCAGCCGAAAGATGTCACACACAGATGCATTTACTTATACGCCTATGTATGCGCGAGAGACTGTAAACTACAAACATTCACATCAATAATTCAATCATTATGTATCTACATAAACGAATAAATAATTGCGTCTACACATATGTACGTATACGAGCATCGGAGCGGCAATGCACAAACACATCTGAGTTGTCACTAGAGAGAGCAATAATTTGTGCACGTAGTTGTGGCTGGCGATTTTGTAGCCGAACTAACTAGTAACTTCTGGAAATCGAAGGGCCTAGAAGTATGCAGCGTAAACTATAAAAGCGGGGCAGGCGAGTAAGAAGTAATTCAGTTTGAGTTGAGCTATCAATCAGTTTGATTAAGCACGCGATCTGGCGGCCAATAGTAGAGTTTCATTTGAGTTATCAATCAGTTTGGTTATTAAGCCAGCGAGTAGCAAAGTATAAGTGTTATTGTGAAGTACTTAATAAAGGCCATTTTTCCATCATTCAATATTGGAGTTATTTATTCAACAGTTTAGTGATTCGAACTTAGCAGAGGATTGCAAATAAGAGGATTTGCAGTAAATTCGTAACAATTGGTGTCAGAAGAGGAATTGTTGAATAAATTCCGAAGATTGGGAATACAACTTGGACATGGCAAAGTTCAGTGAATTGAAGATCCAGCAACTGAAAAAGGAGTTGGAAAACCGTGGATTAAATACAACTGGCAATAAGATCGAACTTCAAGCACGGCTACGAGAGGTAATGGAGTCGCAAGGAATTGATATGGACGAGTTTGTCTTTTATCCTGATGGGGACGAAACAACAACAAAAATTGAAGAGAAAAACGAAACATCGCAGACAGTTACGAGCACAGACTTGAACATGATATTGGCTGCAATAACTGCTCAAACATCGACAGTGGCATCTCAGCTGGAATCGCAGGAGACACGTTTAACATCCAAGATGGAAGAACAGAAAACGTATATGTCATCTCAACTAGAAGAACAGAAAACGTATATGTCATCTCAACTAGAAGAACAGAAAACGTATATGTCATCACAGATGGAATCCCAAGAGACACGTATAACATCAAAGATTGAAGCACAAGAAACGCGTATTTCGGAAATGTCAGCACAAATTTCAGCACAGATATCATCTCAGATCTCCACACAACTAGAAGAGCAGGAAGCCCGTATATCATCTAAACTGGAAGCGCATATGGAAGAAAAACTAACCCAGTTTCATGAAGGCTTCAGTGGTCGACAGGATAAAATCGAGGCCGAGGTTGATGCTTTGAGAGGACGTATCGAGCAGTTACAACTAAATCGTCCAGCAGTTTCAGCGAGTAATCCAAAGGTAAAAACACCATCCTTTGACGGTTCTGTTCCTTTCCAGGTCTTTAAGCTACAGTTTGAGAAGACCGCAGCAGTGAACAACTGGAATGTGGAAGATAAAGTTGCAGCTCTGTTCGTGGCATTGAAAGGGCCAGCAGCCGAAATCCTACAGACGATTCCCGAAGGAGAGCGGAACAACTATGAAGCATTGATGGCTGCTGTAGAACGACGTTATGGAAGCGAGCATAGAAAACAGATATTCCAAATTGAGTTGCAAAACCGCTACCAAAAAGCAAATGAGACATTGCAGGAGTTTGCTTCAGATGTTGAAAGGTTGGCTCATCTCGCAAATGCGGACGCACCCGTGGAATACACCGAGAGGGTAAAAATCCAGAGTTTTATAAATGGCATACGAGACGTGGAAACGAAGCGAGCTACATACGCGAACCCAAAACTGACATTTGCTGAAACGGTATCACATGCATTGACTCAGGAAACTGCCGCCCTATTGAGTAAACCAGCATATAAGGCTCATCGTGTGGAAGTAGAAAGGCCAGAATGGGTAGACACAATTTTGGAAGCACTGAAGGGATCACAACAGAAAAATGCCGGAGTTATTAAATGTTTCAAGTGCGGCAACCCAGGTCATATTGCACGACATTGCAGCACCGGTCCCAATAGATCCAACAATGTGGGTGGCCGTAAACGCAGAGCTGAAGGAGATGAGCAAATCTCCAAGTCCACTCAATCGTTAAACTAAAGCGAGTCAGCCGCAAGGGGCGACAGCTGGCTCCCTCAATTGAATGCCCCATAATCTCTATCTCACAAATTGGAAGAAGGTCAAACAATCTTACTGTCGGAGGACATGTGGATGGAAAGGAACGTTTACTGACTGTAGATACGGGTGCCGCTCATTCCATCATTCGAGCGGATTTAGTCAACAAGAAGATAACACCATTGCATGGAGCAAGATTGCGTACAGCCACTGGAGAAGACAGCACGATTCTAGGAGAAGTATCATGTGAAGTCGCAATTGGGAACGTCACGGTAGTACACAATTTTATAGTGGCAGAGATTGTTGATGAAATCATAATTGGAGTGGACTTCTTAATCGACCAGGGCATCAAGATCGACATGCAAAGCAAGACGATGCGATATAAGAACATGGATGTACCACTTAATTTCGGCTACGAGAGAGGCTACAGCAGTAAACGAGTGCTGGTGGAAGAGAGTCAGCGAATACCACCAAAATCCGAAGCAGTCATCTGGGCAAAGGTTGATGAAGATTGTGGGACAAACAAATTTTGGGTTGTCGAAGCAGCAAACAAATCAGCACTGAACATACTTGTAGGAAAAACCATGGCTATGACAAAACAAGATGGACGTATTCCGGTAAGAGTACTCAATGAGTTCAATTCACCACTCAAACTGACTAAAGGAGCTATTTTGGGAAGATGCCAAGAGGCTGAAGTAGTTATTAACTGTGAACAGCTCCAGGAACACGTTTCAGCTAGTAATACTAATCTTTCAAATGACATCACGGCATGGACGCAAGGGCTAGGGGAAGCATATCAGAGTAAGGCAAAGCAACTGCTCCTAAAGTACGCGAACATATTTGACCTGGATGGTTCTAAACCAGGCCGCACCAACGTTGTGAAACATCAAATTGACACTGGAGATGCGAGGCCGATCCGTCAAGCTCCACGTAGTGTTCCACTGGCGAAGCGGGAAGTTGTGAGTCAAATTATACAAGAAATGAGCGACAGCGGCGTCATCGAACCATCAGCTAGTCCATGGAGCTCACCGGTAGTACTTGTAAAGAAGAAGGATGGAAAAATGAGGTTTTGCGTGGACTACCGGAAGTTGAATGACGTTACGAAAAAGGATAGCTACCCATTGCCAAGAATTGACGACACTCTGGACTCGCTCTCTGGTACGAAACGGTTTTCCACACTGGACTTGAAAAGCGGCTACTGGCAAGTTGAGGTAAAGGAGGAAGACAAAGAGAAAACAGCCTTCAGCGTCGGAGATGGTCTTTGGCAATTTACAGTAATGCCCTTTGGACTACGTAATGCACCAGCTACTTTCGAGAGACTCATGGATCAGGTATTGAAAGGACTACATTGGAAAACATGCTTGGTGTACATGGACGACATCATCGTATTGGGCAAGAATTTCGATGAACATCTTAAGAACTTGGAGGAAGTTTTCCAAAGAATAGCTGGCGCTGGTCTGAAGTTAAGTCCCAAGAAGTGTGCGCTGTTTAAAAAGGAAGTAAATTATTTGGGTCACAAGGTAACGACAGAGGGCATCTGCACTGCGAACGAAAAGATAGAGGCTGTAAAGGATTGGCCAAGACCACAGAACCTACATGAATTAAGAAGTTTCCTTGGGCTGTGCACATATTACCGCCGATTTGTACAAAATTTTTCCAGCGTAGCCCATAGCCTCCATGAGCTTACAAGAAAAAATAAAGCTTTTGAATGGAAGAAGGAGCAAGAAGTGGCTTTCCAAACATCGAAGGAGCGTTTGTGCACTGCCCCAATGTTAGCATATCCGATTCCAGGAGGTGTTTTATCACAACTGGTCGATGGACAGGAGAAGGTAGTTGCATATTACAGCCGTTCGATTGGAAAACCAGAGAGGAACTACTGCGTTATGCGGAGAGAGCTGTTGGCATTGGTAAAGTGCGTTAAACATTTTCACAAATACCTCTACGGCCACCGATTCCGTGTCAGGACAGATCACGCAGCTTTAAAATGGCTACTGCAGTTCCGTAATCCGGAAGGACAATTGGCACGGTGGATCGAGCGACTACAAAGCTATAACTTTTCCATTGAGCATCGAAAAGGTAGTACCCATGGAAATGCCGATGCAATGTCACGAAGACCATGTAGTTTGGAATGCAAGCACTGTTCAAAAGCCGAGGCTAAAGAAGACATTATAGACGTCCGGCTAATGACTATAACATGTACAGATGAATGGGACAAGGAACAGCTAAGAAAGTGCCAGCTAGAAGATGCAGATCTGTCACGTGTTATGCAAGGGCTCGAACGAAATGAAAGACCAAACAGAGAAGAGATGTCAGCAGAGAGTCCCATTGCGAAGTCATATTGGGCACAGTGGAACAGTTTAGAATTGATATCCGGTTGCCTTCATCGAGTATGGGAGAGTGAGGATGGTAAATACAATAATAAACTGATTGTTGTTCCCAGAAAGAGGATTCCTGATGTGCTCAGCGAGCTGCATAATGGTCCAAGCGGAGGTCATCTTGGAATCACGAAGACGCTCGAGAAGATTAAACAGAGATTCTATTGGGTTGGTTGCCGTCTGTCGGTCACTGAGTGGATTGCGAACTGCGAGGTTTGCAGCAGAGCGAAAGGGCCCAGAACACGAAGTCATGGCCAGATGAAGCAATATAACTAGGGTGCGCCATTTGAAAGGATCGCTATGGATGTCGCCGGTCCATTTCCTACTAGCAACGGCGGAAACAAATATGTACTGGTAGTTATGGATTATTTCAGCAAATGGCCAGAGGTATACCCAATCCCAAATCAAGAAGCGGATACGGTAGCAGAAGTGTTTATAAACAATTGGGTTGCAAGGTATGGTGTACCAATGGAGTTACATTCTGACCAAGGTAGGAATTTCGAATCAGCTGTGTTCCAGGAAATGTGTAAGTCATTGGGCATTCGAAAAACACGGACAACTGCATTGCATCCTCAATCCGATGGTATGGTAGAACGATTCAATAGAACATTGGAGGAGCACTTAAGGAAAGTAGTGGACAAGTACCATAAAGAATGGGATACCCGCATACCATTATTCTTGATGGCTTACCGATCAGCAGTGCATGAGACAACGGGCCAAACCCCTGCAAAAGTAATTTTTGGCAATGACCTTAGACTGCCAGCTGATTTGAAGCTTGGGATAGATGCCAATGCGGAGAGAAATGTCAGGAAATCCACTAGTGATTTGGAAGAAGAGCTAAGAGAAATACATGATCTGATAAGGCAACGAACAAAGATTATGAGTGACAAGATGAAAGCCAGATATGATAAAGCAATTAATTCAGAAGGTTTTCAGGAAGGAGATTTGGTGCTGTTATACAACCCGCAACGAAAAAAAGGTTTGTCCCCGAAATTGCAGTGTAATTGGGAAGGCCCATACAAAGTTGTAAAACGGATCAACGATGTAGTGTACCGAATACAAACCATCGGTAAACCACGAACCAAAATGAAAGTGGTCCATTTGGAAAGGCTGGCAACGTTTAGATCGGGAGATTTGTCTGATCGGGACGATCAGACTTAGGTGGAGGGCAGTGTCACGGATATTAACATCACTAAGTTATACCATCACTAAGGCGATGCCAAGGCCACGATAAGCAGTATTTACGTCAATAATCAAATCATGTATACACATATATAAGGCAGCCGAAAGATGTCACACACAGATGCATTTACTTATACGTCTATGTATGCGCGAGAGAATGTAAACTACAAACATTCACATCAATAATTCAATCATTATGTATCTACATAAACGAAGAAATAATTGCGTCTACACATATGTACGTATACGAGCATCGGAGCGGCAATGCACAAACACATCTGAGTTGTCACTAGAGAGAGCACTAATTTGTGCACGTAGTTGTGGCTGGCGATTTCGTAGCCGAACTAACTAGTAACTTCTGGAAATCGAAGAGCCTAGAAGTATGCAGCGTAAACTATAAAAGCGGGGCAGGCGAGTAAGAAGTAATTCAGTTTGAGTTGAGCTATCAATCAGTTTGATTAAGCACGCGATCTGGCGGCCAATAGTAGAGTTTCATTTGAGTTATCAATCAGTTTGGTTATTAAGCCAGCGAGTAGCAAAGTATAAGTGTTATTGTGAAGTAGTTAATAAAGGCCATTTTTCCATCATTCAATATTGGAGTTATTTATTCAACAGTTTAGTGATTCGAACTTAGCAGAGGATTGCAAATAAGAGGATTTGCAGTAAATTCGTAACAGTATGTACATATTCCGAGTTTAAATGTACATTATATTAGGGATGCATAAAAATATGCAAACGCGTACCCAAAAACCCGTTTCTGACAAATCGGTATCGGAGCCAAATACACTTCGGGAACCGTGTCATTTGCTAAAGGCCGTCAATTAAACTGGAGAAAATTTGAAGAAATAATCGAAGGGCAATACAAAAAAATAAAAAAAATTATACGCTTTATAAATTTCTCCCCGCTTCCAAAACAAAAATTTTTCTTTTTTTTTTCTTTTTCTTTATATGGCATAAAATTTTTGCAGTCCACACATTTTTTTTGCGGCGGGCAGGAAAGTTGTTGGTTGGTTGGCGACTCAAAAGAACCCACGTTATACACTCTCTACCCGGTTCGTTACCAGAATCTGCGAATCGAAAAACGTAAATGCTCATTTTTCTGCAGCACTAGTGTGCCCGTGGCTAACTAAACCGCTACCGGCCCTTCAAAAATTGTTGGATTACGTGTTCCATTTTCTTCATGTTGGAGTACTCTAACAATACTCCTTTGCAATGCGCTTGCGGACCACCATCAGCCGATCATTGATCTTTTTTAACGACCGTGATCACGACACGATGACGATCGAACAGAGTTGCCAAAAGTAAAATATTGCATACAAATAACTAATAATAAAATTTTACTATGGCAACTCTGATAAAATGCAACAGCGCACTGGTTTTATGTATACATATACTATATACTATAGTATAGAGAAATATTAGTTTCTTTATTCACGCAAATGCTATGAGCGGATGCCCACGATACAAGAGGTGGCCGACGGGACGATGGATGAGGCGCTGTCTCACCACGCGTCCGAGTCGGCCTTTACCGACGAGCAACATCTACCATCCGGGAGTGGAGCGGGCACCCATACAGTCCAATCAGACAGTAGGGGATCGGACCCACGGCCGTACCGACCACTGCTAGCCCACGAGCGACGAGAGAAAAGTGGAGCGGAATCACGGCCTTTCCGGCCGCCTACGCAACGACGTTCACGAATACACCGAGAGAAGCACGAGCGTAGACTGGCCCCGCGGCCGTGCCAGCTACGCGCTATACGAAATCTTCTAGAAGAAAACCGAGACGGTAGACTGGCCACTCGGCCGCGCCAGATACCTCACAACAGTTCCTTCCGGAACGGAGTCATTCCGGCCCGCACTACAGCCGGCCCAACCCCTCGCCCAATGGCTACTCTGGCGCCGACTGCGGTCGTGAAGGTGGAAGCCGGGGGGCGTTTACACCTCATCCGTGCACACATTGATGCATGTTCCCCCCGCACAATGATCGACCGCAGGCTGGCGCGAGAGTTAGCACTGCCGACAACCAAAGGCGCCAGCGAAACCAGTTGTTTTATTAGATTTAGAGGCAAACATGGAAAGAGCAAGACGGTGACGACTCACGCAGTCTGCGTCCACGAGTTCAGGTGCGTCAGCCCAACTTATAACGTCGACCCCAGCGTCGCGGCTCCTTACGAAGACATTCGTCTGGCGGATCCCCAATTTTATGCGTCAACACAAATCCGCCTCGTTCTGGGCGGCAACGTTTACGCTGAAATCATTAAACCGGGCACGTTACCGCCGTCGTTGGGCTCGCTCCTAGCCCAAAGCACTATCTTTGGATGGGTGCTCTCGGGGACCCACCCGATCTAACATGACTTTGAAGGGTTACTTAGTTTTAAGTTTTATATATGTGAATAACATCTTTCTTTTTCTCACAATAAATGGATTTCTGTAGTAACTGGCAAGAAATATGTGATGCGTGTTCTTTTACTTTACCATTCCTTTATCTCGTCCTAGCTATAGGTAACGGCCAAGGCAAGGAGGATGCCGTCGCGCCATCCGGCGCGCACCGCTTAGCTTATAATATAGTCGTAAGATAAGTCATGGTCGGGGACGCTCGGGCTGTTGCGTATTTCAAGGGGGCCGGCATGTTTAGGCCCGAAGCCTAAATTCATATCAACTCGCGCCACCCTTTATCGACCACTAGTTCGCCCACATGCATGTATATGTGTAAATAGGTAGGGATATGTTGTCCGTACACATATACATGTATGCCGGTACAACTGTGTGGGGAAGCTTCCCCTTAAAACCGGAGACTTTTTCCGCGGTTCAACGGTTGTCCTCGACAAGGCAACCGTCTACTTTTGCAACGATCGTTGAGCGAACCAGAGCTAACACCGTCGGAGGAGCCCCGCCACATTTTTATTATACAAGGTAAATTATTTTGTTCCATGCAATTATTGCCACTTTAAAATAAAGCATTATTTATAACGAGAAATATATCCCGCCTTCCTTTCTTTTCTTTTAATTTTTAATCCTAACACAATTGTGGTGCCTCCACTCCTTTGCTGAGTTTGCGACACACCACAATTGTACACATATTAAGTACAAGAAAATGAAAAAGTTCTGCAGAAAGAAAAGCCCCTGGAATCATGGTAGGAATACTGTTCGTGGTGTTTCATATATAAATAAATTAGGGGTCCCCGACAGATGATGTTCTGGGTCACCCTGGTCAATATTTTGGTCGATATCTCGAAAACGCCTTCACATTTACAACTAAGGGCCACTCCCTTTTAAAACCTTCATTAATGCCTTTAATTTGATACCCATATCATACAAACACATTATAGGGTCACCCCTAGTCCACTTCCATCTCGAAAACGCGTCCACCTATAGAAATAAGGCCCCCTCCCTTTTAAATAATCATTAGCACCTTTAACATGATACCAATGTCGTATAAACAAATTCTAGAGTCACCCCTGTTCCACCTTTAAGGCGATATCTCGAAAAGGCGCCCACCTATAGAACTAAGGCCCACTCCCTTTTAAAATACTCATTAACACCTTTCATTTGATACCCATATCGTAGAAACACATTCTAGAGTCACCCCTGGTCCACCTTTATGGCGATATCTCGAAAAGGCGTACACCTATAGAACTAAGGCCCATTTCCTTTTAAATAATCATTAACACCATTCGTTTGATACCCATATCGTACAAACGCATTCTAGAGTCACCCCTGGTCCACCTTTATGGCCATATCTCGAAAAGGCGTCCACCTATAGAACTAAGGCCTACTCCCTTTTAAATAATCACTAACACATTTCATTTGATACCCATATCGTACATACGCCTTCTAGGGTCACCCCTGGTCCACCTTTATTGCGATATCTCGAAAAGGCGTGCACCTACAGAACTAAGGCCCCCTCCCTTTTAAATAATAATTAGCACCTTTCATTGAATACCCATATCGTACAAACGCATTCCAGAGTCACCCCTGGTCCACCTTTATGGCGATATCTCGAAAAGGCGTCCACCTATAGAATTAAGGCCCACTCCCTTTTCAAATACCCATTGACACCTTTCATTTGATACCCATATCGTACAAACACATTCTAAAGTCACCCCTGGTCCAACTTTATGACAATATCTCGAAAAGGTCTCCACCTATAGAACTAAGGCCCACCCCGTTTTAAAATACTCATTAACACCTTTAATTGAATACCCATATCGTACAAAAATATTCTAGAGTCACCCCTGGTCCACTTTTATTATTCTAGTCTACAACCCTGTTAAATTTGTTTTATATCTAAGTTGCCGTGGTCTTTAACCGCTCCACTTTTTACTAGAAATATTTTCTGCTATAAGGAAAATATGTGTACACAATTTCATTACGATTTGTTAATTTTTCTTCGAGTTATGGCTCCCGAAAAATAGAAAATTGCTTAGTCATAAAAGGGGCGGTGCCACACCCATTTTCAAATATTTTAGTGTTTTCCAATTTAATGTTATAATTCAATTTAGAGAGCAAAATTCTATTGATGCAAAGCTCTTTTCGCTAAGACATAGCTTATTATTTTCGTCTATGACCCATTTAAAAATTTTTTATATAAAAGTGGGCGTGATCTTCATTTTTTCTAGAAATATTTCTTGCTATAGGGAAAATTTGTGTACCCAATTGTATTACATTCCGTTAATTTTTCTTCGAGTTATGGCTCCCGAAACATAGAAAATTTCTTAGTCATAAAAGAGGCGGTGCCACGCCCATTTTTTAAAATTTGAAGTTTTTCCTATTTAGTGTTGTAAGTCCACTTGGGAAATGAAATACCATTGATATAAAGCTATTTTTTGCAAAGATATAACATATTTTATTCGTCCACGACACTTTTAAAAATCTTTTATATAAAAGCGGGCGTGGTACTTAACCGATTTCCGATTTCGTTAATTTTTCTTCAAAGCATTCCTTATACTAAAGGCAACTTCTCTGCCGAATTTTGTTACGATAGGTTTAACGATTTTCGATTTATGATTAGTAATATTTGTAAAATTGATTTTATCACAAGTGGGCGGTGCCACGCCCGCTTTAAATTTTTTTTCAAATTCTTATCAAGAATCTCAATATCCGTCCACATGTCAAAGTTCAACATTCTAGGTGTATTATTTACTAAATAATCAGGTTTTTTGTGTTTTCCACAATGTTATATATCTAAAAAGTTGGCGTGGTTATCATCCGATTTCGCTCATTTTCAATACCAATTTATTTTGGGTCCAGATAAGCTAGTGTACCAATTTCATCTAAATATTTACTCAAGTTAGCGTGTTAACGGACAGACAGACGGACGGACGGACATGGCTCAACCAAATTTTTTTTCGATACTGATGATTTTGATATATGGACGTCTATATCTATCTCGATTCCTTTATACCTGTACAACCAACCGTTATCCAATCAAAGTTAATATACTCTGTGTGCGAAGCACACACAGATTTATTTTTAAATAAATTAAAAGTAAATTTCTTTTTTTTTTGTGTCATTGAAATGTGTATTATTAACCATAGCTGGTTTCAAACGATCAATAGGAAAACTTTCAATTTCATTATTTATTTCTACTTCTACTCTATACGGTCCATCATATGGATCTTGTAAGGAGCGTTTATTTAAAACTCGAACAAAAACAAATTTACAATCTTTTAAATCGTAAATTGTCGCCCTTCTAAAAGGTATCTAAAATGCTTGATATTTAAATAAATGGCTAATAATTCCCGATCGAATGCGCTATACTTCGTCTCTGATGGAGAAAGCTTTTTCGAATAAAAACCTAATGGCTCATATGTACCATTAAAGTGTTGTTGTATGACACCACCAATTGCCGTATTAGATGTAACAACATTTAAAGAAAGTTTTGCATCTTTATTAAAATGATTTAATAATACCTTAGATGCAAACTTTTCTTTAATACATTCAACGCTTTTAGTTGATGTGTCGTCCCATATTAATGTTTTATCGCGTTTTTAACACGCTTTTATTAGCTTGGCCTGTATGTAACGGAATCTTTGAGCTTAATTTTCACCGATTTCTAGAAGTCTGATTAATTTGAAACTTTGCATACGTATCAAGGACCGATGAAAATGCATTAATGTGGTGGTATGGTGACATAAGGTCAACGGTCATAAGGTCAATTGGCCTTATTATCACACTGAATGGCCATAAGTTTGTTTGCAACCTTGCACACGTATCAAGGCTTTATGACAATGCATTAATGTGATGGTGTGGTGACATAAGGTCAACGGCCATAAGGTAAATTGGCCTTATTACCACTTTGAATGGCCATAAGTATGATTGAAACTTTGCACACGTATCAAGGCTCAATGACAATGCAATAATGTGATGGTGGGGTGACATAAGGTTAACAGACATAAGGTCAATTGATCTTATGACTACCCAAATGGCCATAGATTTGAAACCTTGCACATAATGCGAAGAACGCATTCCTTTATTAATGATAGAAGGAGATGCATGGCACATCTACGAAAGAGCATACTGGAGTCTTTTTTTTATTTATTTATTTATTCATTTGTTATTTAAAGTCGACGACAAACTATGGTCGACTGCATAATATAAAAGATATATAAATATACAACTCAAAAGATAAAATTTAAGATATATCGAGATTACAACAATGTTATATTACATACAAAGATATATTAATGAACATTACTCTTTAATTTCAGAATATAATAATAATAAGAAATATGAGCAGAAATAAGATCTTATACCGAAATCTTATACTGGCGGAAGGCATCAGATTCCGCTCAGCATGATTTCGGAATGCAGTGGATTCCAATCTTCCTGTTGGAATGCAACAAGATTCCAATCAGCTTGTCATGGGAATCCGGAAGTGCTAAGAGTAGTGTAATGAGGATACGCCATCACAAGGCATAAAAAAGTAACATGACCTGTGTTGTTGGAATGCACCGGATTTCAATCAGCTCGATGCCTGACCCATAAGATTATACTGCCGGAATGCATACGATTCCGGTCAGTGACTCATGAAAAAGCATGTTTTTTACGTTGTTGGAATGCACCAGATTCCAATCAACCCAGTACTGTCTTGTTCCTTCTTAATGATACATGTTGATAAATGTTCCTCCATCCTTAAACGAGATATTTCCTGTTTTTTATGGAAGAAATAAAATGCCGGCAAATTAAATTAGCTTGTATCTCTTTCGTTTTCGTTGATAACCTCCCATACATTATCAGTTAATTTCATTTATATCACAAGAATTTGAACTAGCTAAAATTACATTCAAATTCTTTGGCAGTTTTCTCATCCAAAGTTTTTTAGAACTTCTTGGCTGAAGTTAGTACCAGAGAGTAATACCAAACACCGATAATATTCAGATGGTTTACGATCTCCCATCTCAAAATCTGATAAAACCTTGTCAAATTTGGCATTCTCACTCAAAGAATGCCGTTCAATTAAAATTTTCTTTAATGCAGAGAATTTATTATTTTCAGTAGGGTTATGAATGAAGTCTAAAATTGTCATAATGACTTCCTGTGGAAGTGCAGTAATGACATACTCATATTTGCTTATTTCTTGACTGATATTTTTCCTAGTTCTGCAGAAAGAAAAGCCCCTGGAATCATGGTAGGAATACTGTTCGTGGTGTTTCATATATAAATAAATTAGGGGTCCCCGACAGATGATGTTCTGGGTCACCCTGGTCAATATTTTGGTCGATATCTCGAAAACGCCTTCACATTTACAACTAAGGGCCACTCCCTTTTAAAACCTTCATTAATGCCTTTAATTTGATACCCATATCATACAAACACATTATAGGGTCACCCCTAGTCCACTTCCATCTCGAAAACGCGTCCACCTATAGAAATAAGGCCCCCTCCCTTTTAAATAATCATTAGCACCTTTAACATGATACCAATGTCGTATAAACAAATTCTAGAGTCACCCCTGTTCCACCTTTAAGGCGATATCTCGAAAAGGCGCCCACCTATAGAACTAAGGCCCACTCCCTTTTAAAATACTCATTAACACCTTTCATTTGATACCCATATCGTAGAAACACATTCTAGAGTCACCCCTGGTCCACCTTTATGGCGATATCTCGAAAAGGCGTACACCTATAGAACTAAGGCCCATTTCCTTTTAAATAATCATTAACACCATTCGTTTGATACCCATATCGTACAAACGCATTCTAGAGTCACCCCTGGTCCACCTTTATGGCCATATCTCGAAAAGGCGTCCACCTATAGAACTAAGGCCTACTCCCTTTTAAGATAATCATTAACACCTTCCATTTGATACCCATATCGTACAAACACATTCTAGAGTCACCTCTGGTCCACCTTTATGGCGATATCTCGAATAGGCATCCACCTATAGAACTAAGGCCCACACCCTTTTAAATAATCACTAACACATTTCATTTGATACCCATATCGTACATACGCCTTCTAGGGTCACCCCTGGTCCACCTTTATTGCGATATCTCGAAAAGGCGTGCACCTACAGAACTAAGGCCCCCTCCCTTTTAAATAATAATTAGCACCTTTCATTGAATACCCATATCGTACAAACGCATTCCAGAGTCACCCCTGGTCCACCTTTATGGCGATATCTCGAAAAGGCGTCCACCTATAGAATTAAGGCCCACTCCCTTTTCAAATACCCATTAACACCTTTCATTTGATACCCATATCGTACAAACACATTCTAAAGTCACCCCTGGTCCAACTTTATGACAATATCTCGAAAAGGTCTCCACCTATAGAACTAAGGCCCACCCCGTTTTAAAATACTCATTAACACCTTTAATTGAATACCCATATCGTACAAAAATATTCTAGAGTCACCCCTGGTCCACTTTTATTATTCTAGTCTACAACCCTGTTAAATTTGTTTTATATCTAAGTTGCCGTGGTCTTTAACCGCTCCACTTTTTACTAGAAATATTTTCTGCTATAAGGAAAATATGTGTACACAATTTCATTACGATTTGTTAATTTTTCTTCGAGTTATGGCTCCCGAAAAATAGAAAATTGCTTAGTCATAAAAGGGGCGGTGCCACACCCATTTTCAAATATTTTAGTGTTTTCCAATTTAATGTTATAATTCAATTTAGAGAGCAAAATTCTATTGATGCAAAGCTCTTTTCGCTAAGACATAGCTTATTATTTTCGTCTATGACCCATTTAAAAATTTTTTATATAAAAGTGGGCGTGATCTTCATTTTTTCTAGAAATATTTCTTGCTATAGGGAAAATTTGTGTACCCAATTGTATTACATTCCGTTAATTTTTCTTCGAGTTATGGCTCCCGAAACATAGAAAATTTCTTAGTCATAAAAGAGGCGGTGCCACGCCCATTTTTTAAAATTTGAAGTTTTTCCTATTTAGTGTTGTAAGTCCACTTGGGAAATGAAATACCATTGATATAAAGCTATTTTTTGCAAAGATATAACATATTTTATTCGTCCACGACACTTTTAAAAATCTTTTATATAAAAGCGGGCGTGGTACTTAACCGATTTCCGATTTCGTTAATTTTTCTTCAAAGCATTCCTTATACTAAAGGCAACTTCTCTGCCGAATTTTGTTACGATAGGTTTAACGATTTTCGATTTATGATTAGTAATATTTGTAAAATTGATTTTATCACAAGTGGGCGGTGCCACGCCCGCTTTAAATTTTTTTTCAAATTCTTATCAAGAATCTCAATATCCGTCCACATGTCAAAGTTCAACATTCTAGGTGTATTATTTACTAAATAATCAGGTTTTTTGTGTTTTCCACAATGTTATATATCTAAAAAGTTGGCGTGGTTATCATCCGATTTCGCTCATTTTCAATACCAATTTATTTTGGGTCCAGATAAGCTAGTGTACCAATTTCATCTAAATATTTACTCAAGTTAGCGTGTTAACGGACAGACAGACGGACGGACGGACATGGCTCAACCAAATTTTTTTTCGATACTGATGATTTTGATATATGGACGTCTATATCTATCTCGATTCCTTTATACCTGTACAACCAACCGTTATCCAATCAAAGTTAATATACTCTGTGTGCGAAGCACACACAGATTTATTTTTAAATAAATTAAAAGTAAATTTCTTTTTTTTTTGTGTCATTGAAATGTGTGTTATTAACCATAGCTGGTTTCAAACGATCAATAGGAAAACTTTCAATTTCATTATTTATTTCTACTTCTACTCTATACGGTCCATCATATGGATCTTGTAAGGAGCGTTTATTTAAAACTCGAACAAAAACAAATTTACAATCTTTTAAATCGTAAATTGTCGCCCTTCTAAAAGGTATCTAAAATGCTTGATATTTAAATAAATGGCTAATAATTCCCGATCGAATGCGCTATACTTCGTCTCTGATGGAGAAAGCTTTTTCGAATAAAAACCTAATGGCTCATATGTACCATTAAAGTGTTGTTGTATGACACCACCAATTGCCGTATTAGATGTAACAACATTTAAAGAAAGTTTTGCATCTTTATTAAAATGATTTAATAATACCTTAGATGCAAACTTTTCTTTAATACATTCAACGCTTTTAGTTGATGTGTCGTCCCATATTAATGTTTTATCGCGTTTTTAACACGCTTTTATTAGCTTGGCCTGTATGTAACGGAATCTTTGAGCTTAATTTTCACCGATTTCTAGAAGTCTGATTAATTTGAAACTTTGCATACGTATCAAGGACCGATGAAAATGCATTAATGTGGTGGTATGGTGACATAAGGTCAACGGTCATAAGGTCAATTGGCCTTATTATCACACTGAATGGCCATAAGTTTGTTTGCAACCTTGCACACGTATCAAGGCTTTATGACAATGCATTAATGTGATGGTGTGGTGACATAAGGTCAACGGCCATAAGGTAAATTGGCCTTATTACCACTTTGAATGGCCATAAGTATGATTGAAACTTTGCACACGTATCAAGGCTCAATGACAATGCAATAATGTGATGGTGGGGTGACATAAGGTTAACAGACATAAGGTCAATTGATCTTATGACTACCCAAATGGCCATAGATTTGAAACCTTGCACATAATGCGAAGAACGCATTCCTTTATTAATGATAGAAGGAGATGCATGGCACATCTACGAAAGAGCATACTGGAGTCTTTTTTTTATTTATTTATTTATTTATTTGTTATTTAAAGTCGACGACAAACTATGGTCGACTGCATAATATAAAAGATATATAAATATACAACTCAAAAGATAAAATTTAAGATATATCGAGATTACAACAATGTTATATTACATACAAAGATATATTAATGAACATTACTCTTTAATTTCAGAATATAATAATAATAAGAAATATGAGCAGAAATAAGATCTTATACCGAAATCTTATACTGGCGGAAGGCATCAGATTCCGCTCAGCATGATTTCGGAATGCAGTGGATTCCAATCTTCCTGTTGGAATGCAACAAGATTCCAATCAGCTTGTCATGGGAATCCGGAAGTGCTAAGAGTAGTGTAATGAGGATACGCCATCACAAGGCATAAAAAAGTAACATGACCTGTGTTGTTGGAATGCACCGGATTTCAATCAGCTCGATGCCTGACCAATAAGATTATACTGCCGGAATGCATACGATTCCGGTCAGTGACTCATGAAAAAGCATGTTTTTTACGTTGTTGGAATGCACCAGATTCCAATCAACCCAGTACTGTCTTGTTCCTTCTTAATGATACATGTTGATAAATGTTCCTCCATCCTTAAACGAGATATTTCCTGTTTTTTATGGAAGAAATAAAATGCCGGCAAATTAAATTAGCTTGTATCTCTTTCGTTTTCGTTGATAACCTCCCATACATTATCAGTTAATTTCATTTATATCACAAGAATTTGAACTAGCTAAAATTACATTCAAATTCTTTGGCAGTTTTCTCATCCAAAGTTTTTTAGAACTTCTTGGCTGAAGTTAGTACCAGAGAGTAATACCAAACACCGATAATATTCAGATGGTTTACGATCTCCCATCTCAAAATCTGATAAAACCTTGTCAAATTTGGCATTCTCACTCAAAGAATGCCGTTCAAAAACTTTCTTTAATGCAAAGAATTTATTATTTTCAGTAGGGTTATGAATGAAGTCTAAAATTGTCATAATGACTTCCTGTGGAAGTGCAGTAATGACATACTCATATTTGCTTATTTCTTGACTGATATTTTTCCTAGTTCTGCAGAAAGAAAAGCCCCTGGAATCATGGTAGGAATACTGTTCGTGGTGTTTCATATATAAATAAATTAGGGGTCCCCGACAGATGATGTTCTGGGTCACCCTGGTCAATATTTTGGTCGATATCTCGAAAACGCCTTCACATTTACAACTAAGGGTCACTCCCTTTTAAAACCTTCATTAATGCCTTTAATTTGATACCCATATCATACAAACACATTATAGGGTCACCCCTAGTCCACTTCCATCTCGAAAACGCGTCCACCTATAGAAATAAGGCCCCCTCCCTTTTAAATAATCATTAGCACCTTTAACATGATACCAATGTCGTATAAACAAATTCTAGAGTCACCCCTGTTCCACCTTTAAGGCGATATCTCGAAAAGGCGCCCACCTATAGAACTAAGGCCCACTCCCTTTTAAAATACTCATTAACACCTTTCATTTGATACCCATATCGTAGAAACACATTCTAGAGTCACCCCTGGTCCACCTTTATGGCGATATCTCGAAAAGGCGTACACCTATAGAACTAAGGCCCATTTCCTTTTAAATAATCATTAACACCATTCGTTTGATACCCATATCGTACAAACGCATTCTAGAGTCACCCCTGGTCCACCTTTATGGCCATATCTCGAAAAGGCGTCCACCTATAGAACTAAGGCCTACTCCCTTTTAAGATAATCATTAACACCTTCCATTTGATACCCATATCGTACAAACACATTCTAGAGTCACCTCTGGTCCACCTTTATGGCGATATCTCGAATAGGCATCCACCTATAGAACTAAGGCCCACACCCTTTTAAATAATCACTAACACATTTCATTTGATACCCATATCGTACATACGCCTTCTAGGGTCACCCCTGGTCCACCTTTATTGCGATATCTCGAAAAGGCGTGCACCTACAGAACTAAGGCCCCCTCCCTTTTAAATAATAATTAGCACCTTTCATTGAATACCCATATCGTACAAACGCATTCCAGAGTCACCCCTGGTCCACCTTTATGGCGATATCTCGAAAAGGCGTCCACCTATAGAATTAAGGCCCACTCCCTTTTCAAATACCCATTAACACCTTTCATTTGATACCCATATCGTACAAACACATTCTAAAGTCACCCCTGGTCCAACTTTATGACAATATCTCGAAAAGGTCTCCACCTATAGAACTAAGGCCCACCCCGTTTTAAAATACTCATTAACACCTTTAATTGAATACCCATATCGTACAAAAATATTCTAGAGTCACCCCTGGTCCACTTTTATTATTCTAGTCTACAACCCTGTTAAATTTGTTTTATATCTAAGTTGCCGTGGTCTTTAACCGCTCCACTTTTTACTAGAAATATTTTCTGCTATAAGGAAAATATGTGTACACAATTTCATTACGATTTGTTAATTTTTCTTCGAGTTATGGCTCCCGAAAAATAGAAAATTGCTTAGTCATAAAAGGGGCGGTGCCACACCCATTTTCAAATATTTTAGTGTTTTCCAATTTAATGTTATAATTCAATTTAGAGAGCAAAATTCTATTGATGCAAAGCTCTTTTCGCTAAGACATAGCTTATTATTTTCGTCTATGACCCATTTAAAAATTTTTTATATAAAAGTGGGCGTGATCTTCATTTTTTCTAGAAATATTTCTTGCTATAGGGAAAATTTGTGTACCCAATTGTATTACATTCCGTTAATTTTTCTTCGAGTTATGGCTCCCGAAACATAGAAAATTTCTTAGTCATAAAAGAGGCGGTGCCACGCCCATTTTTTAAAATTTGAAGTTTTTCCTATTTAGTGTTGTAAGTCCACTTGGGAAATGAAATACCATTGATATAAAGCTATTTTTTGCAAAGATATAACATATTTTATTCGTCCACGACACTTTTAAAAATCTTTTATATAAAAGCGGGCGTGGTACTTAACCGATTTCCGATTTCGTTAATTTTTCTTCAAAGCATTCCTTATACTAAAGGCAACTTCTCTGCCGAATTTTGTTACGATAGGTTTAACGATTTTCGATTTATGATTAGTAATATTTGTAAAATTGATTTTATCACAAGTGGGCGGTGCCACGCCCGCTTTAAATTTTTTTTCAAATTCTTATCAAGAATCTCAATATCCGTCCACATGTCAAAGTTCAACATTCTAGGTGTATTATTTACTAAATAATCAGGTTTTTTGTGTTTTCCACAATGTTATATATCTAAAAAGTTGGCGTGGTTATCATCCGATTTCGCTCATTTTCAATACCAATTTATTTTGGGTCCAGATAAGCTAGTGTACCAATTTCATCTAAATATTTACTCAAGTTAGCGTGTTAACGGACAGACAGACGGACGGACGGACATGGCTCAACCAAATTTTTTTTCGATACTGATGATTTTGATATATGGACGTCTATATCTATCTCGATTCCTTTATACCTGTACAACCAACCGTTATCCAATCAAAGTTAATATACTCTGTGTGCGAAGCACACACAGATTTATTTTTAAATAAATTAAAAGTAAATTTCTTTTTTTTTTGTGTCATTGAAATGTGTATTATTAACCATAGCTGGTTTCAAACGATCAATAGGAAAACTTTCAATTTCATTATTTATTTCTACTTCTACTCTATACGGTCCATCATATGGATCTTGTAAGGAGCGTTTATTTAAAACTCGAACAAAAACAAATTTACAATCTTTTAAATCGTAAATTGTCGCCCTTCTAAAAGGTATCTAAAATGCTTGATATTTAAATAAATGGCTAATAATTCCCGATCGAATGCGCTATACTTCGTCTCTGATGGAGAAAGCTTTTTCGAATAAAAACCTAATGGCTCATATGTACCATTAAAGTGTTGTTGTATGACACCACCAATTGCCGTATTAGATGTAACAACATTTAAAGAAAGTTTTGCATCTTTATTAAAATGATTTAATAATACCTTAGATGCAAACTTTTCTTTAATACATTCAACGCTTTTAGTTGATGTGTCGTCCCATATTAATGTTTTATCGCGTTTTTAACACGCTTTTATTAGCTTGGCCTGTATGTAACGGAATCTTTGAGCTTAATTTTCACCGATTTCTAGAAGTCTGATTAATTTGAAACTTTGCATACGTATCAAGGACCGATGAAAATGCATTAATGTGGTGGTATGGTGACATAAGGTCAACGGTCATAAGGTCAATTGGCCTTATTATCACACTGAATGGCCATAAGTTTGTTTGCAACCTTGCACACGTATCAAGGCTTTATGACAATGCATTAATGTGATGGTGTGGTGACATAAGGTCAACGGCCATAAGGTAAATTGGCCTTATTACCACTTTGAATGGCCATAAGTATGATTGAAACTTTGCACACGTATCAAGGCTCAATGACAATGCAATAATGTGATGGTGGGGTGACATAAGGTTAAAAGACATAAGGTCAATTGATCTTATGACTACCCAAATGGCCATAGATTTGAAACCTTGCACATAATGCGAAGAACGCATTCCTTTATTAATGATAGAAGGAGATGCATGGCACATCTACGAAAGAGCATACTGGAGTCTTTTTTTTATTTATTTATTTATTTATTTGTTATTTAAAGTCGACGACAAACTATGGTCGACTGCATAATATAAAAGATATATAAATATACAACTCAAAAGATAAAATTTAAGATATATCGAGATTACAACAATGTTATATTACATACAAAGATATATTAATGAACATTACTCTTTAATTTCAGAATATAATAATAATAAGAAATATGAGCAGAAATAAGATCTTATACCGAAATATTATACTGGCGGAAGGCATCAGATTCCGCTCAGCATGATTTCGGAATGCAGTGGATTCCAATCTTCCTGTTGGAATGCAACAAGATTCCAATCAGCTTGTCATGGGAATCCGGAAGTGCTAAGAGTAGTGTAATGAGGATACGCCATCACAAGGCATAAAAAAGTAACATGACCTGTGTTGTTGGAATGCACCGGATTTCAATCAGCTCGATGCCTGACCCATAAGATTATACTGCCGGAATGCATACGATTCCGGTCAGTGACTCATGAAAAAGCATGTTTTTTACGTTGTTGGAATGCACCAGATTCCAATCAACCCAGTACTGTCTTGTTCCTTCTTAATGATACATGTTGATAAATGTTCCTCCATCCTTAAACGAGATATTTCCTGTTTTTTATGGAAGAAATAAAATGCCGGCAAATTAAATTAGCTTGTATCTCTTTCGTTTTCGTTGATAACCTCCCATACATTATCAGTTAATTTCATTTATATCACAAGAATTTGAACTAGCTAAAATTACATTCAAATTCTTTGGCAGTTTTCTCATCCAAAGTTTTTTAGAACTTCTTGGCTGAAGTTAGTACCAGAGAGTAATACCAAACACCGATAATATTCAGATGGTTTACGATCTCCCATCTCAAAATCTGATAAAACCTTGTCAAATTTGGCATTCTCACTCAAAGAATGCCGTTCAATTAAAATTTTCTTTAATGCAGAGAATTTATTATTTTCAGTAGGGTTATGAATGAAGTCTAAAATTGTCATAATGACTTCCTGTGGAAGTGCAGTAATGACATACTCATATTTGCTTATTTCTTGACTGATATTTTTCCTATTTAATTGCATTTCAGCATGTATGAACCGCGCTTCTGGACAATTTGTACAAAACTGAGGCAACTTAACTGAAGTGGCAAAAAGCCCATGTTATTTTTATTCTCATAAGGAATTACAAGATCATTTTGAAGATTAGGATTTTGTAAGTCAATAAGTGAATAATTTATATTACGTGTTGGTGCAGATGCGTCGTGGGGTGGTGTATGATACATATTTAATGGAAATAAAAAACCTCTGAAGAAGGAGTTAATAATTTTCAAATATTCTCAGAAAATTAAATTAATGTTCAATTTATATATAAATATACCAATATTTAGTATGCAGCATTGGATGTTTAATAATGGGAGTCATTGAAGATATGCATATGACCGTAATTTCCATTAGATGAGCGCTTGTTTGTATTCAATTTAAATTCTTATTGTTATAATGGAACTTAACTACCTACGTTACCAATAGAGCGATGAGATATATGGAATGGCATTTGTTGAAGACTTTTGTTGCAATGGCTTTTGTTGATGGCTTTTGCTGCAATGGCTTTTGTTGATGGTTTTTGTTGCAATGGCTTTAAAATTGAAGGGTATATGGATATAAAGTATGTAAATCGTAATTATAAGATGATTTCAATTGAGCTTGATGAATGTGACGTAAATGAGAATAATGCGTGAAATTTCAAGTTAAATTGCTATCGTTTCCAGCGATGATGAATGCCGCAAGCCACGATGAGTAGAATACTGGTATACGTGTTTATGTTTTTAGCGTTTTTAACTTGCTATGTTAATGCTCTTTTTTTTCAAATAATTCTACTATGTTCTAATTAGGTTGCACAATCCAATATAAGATTTTCGTGCCTCAGCACAAATGTAGGTAGGTATTTAGTGTGAATGTTCTTGCTACTTGTTCTGCTTGACAATTCAACGTTATTGCTGTTAATACACGCTTTTTATATATTTTACTTATTTATTTGTTTCACACAAACAAGGATTTCCGAAGCTGTTCTTTTCCACAATTTCTAAATACACATTACTTTATTTGTCTTCTTTCACGCTTTTCTTTCTTTCTAATTTTGCCGGTTTGTGGGTGTGTGTATAAATTTTCTAATTCCTCGTCTGCTTAATTTCATTACTCTTATACATATGTGTTTTTCAACGTTGCTTTTATTTTGCACAACACTGATTTTATTATTATTCACTATTCAATATTTTGTCTTTTGCCTGATTTTAGGCGCACTAATTAATTATATTAGTTTGTAGTAGCATATTTTTAGGCGTACAGGCAGGATCGCCAAATTGTGGTTACAAATAAAAATTCTTATTGATTTGGCAACCCTGAAGGTGCAAAGCCTAGACACAGATTTTTAACAAATATTATTTAATATTGAATTGCGACGAGTTTAATATAATTTAAACAATAAAAACACTAATTCGACTTAAATAAACGTTGCTCTTATTCGATAATAAGAAATTAAAGCAAAAAAAATAACACACTAACTGCTAAACAAACCTAACCTCAAAACGGATGTGGACCCCGAGGAGCTTGAGTGCTCCTGGGTACACCAATATAGAGAAAGGAATACAAACCCGAAAATCGATAAGGACATAACACCGAATTTGACAAATAATGAAAACAATACATTGTACAAACAACAAACACCTATTCACAAACAAGAAAGACAAATTACATCAGAAAATATCGTGGAACAAATACTCAGCAAACTACAACAAAAATGAAAGAAAACGGGGGTATAACTACGCTCACTAAACCTACATCAAATATGGCAGACAATTCAGATTTATACAACGACAAAAACTACAAAGGACCATTTGTTGTATATATTGACAAAAAACAAAATGGACTAGAAAGAAACTCAATCAACGCAGTAGCCGTAGACAACCTTCTAAAAATTCTTAATTACGAAGAAGTGGATGAGGTAAGCAAAGTAGGTTTTGGTAGAGAAAAACTATTTGTAAAAATGCAGAAATAGCAAATAAAATTTGCAATGATAACACGATTAAAAAGAAAGGTTACGAACCTAAAATACTACAACACTGCCTTTCAAAAAAAGGTATCATTTTTGATATCACACGGAAATGTCAATGGATGAAATACACAAAGATATTAGTTCAACAGTACCTATAATGAAACTAGTAAGGGTCGAGAGAATCACCATAACACAATGCTACAAATGCTTCCGGTTCAACCGTTTTGCTCAAAATTGCAAAGAAAAGGTAGAACGATGCAAAAAATATTACCAGGTACATCCTACAGAAGAACAATGCAAAACAATAATGTGTGTTAACTGCAATTCTCAACATCCACCAACAACAAAAGACTGTTTAGCACGGGTAAAAGAATATATAATCAAAAGAATAATGACATTAGACAACAGTTCATACAAAGATGTATATAAACAAGTAAGGAAGGTTAAGTTCGGGTGTAACCGAACATTACATACTCAGTTGAGAGCTATGGTGACGCCATAAGGGAAAATAACCATGTAGGAAAATGAACCGAGAGAAACCCTGGAATGTGTTTGTATGAAATGTGTATCAAATGAAAGGCATTAAAGAGTATTTTATGAGGGAGTGGGCCATAGTTCTATAGGTGGACGCCATTTAGGGATATAGCCATAAAGGTGGATCAAAGTTGACTCTAGAATGCGTTTGTACGATATGGGTATCAAATTAAAGGTATTAATGAGTATTTTAAAAGGGAGTAATACTTAGTTCCATAGGTGGACGCCTTTTCGAGGTATCACAATAAAGGTGGACCAGGGGTGACTCTAGACTTTGTTAGTACGATATGGGTATCAAATGAGAGGTGTTAATGAGTATTTTTAAAAGGGAGTGGGCCCTCGTTCATAGGTGTTCGCCTTTTCGAGATATCGCCATAAAGGTAGACCAGGGGTGACTTTAGAATATGTTTGTAAGATATGGGTATCAAACGAAAGGTGTTAATGAGTATTTTAAAAGGGATTGGGCCTTAGTTCTATAGGTGGACGCCGTTTCGAAATATCGCCATAAAGGTGGACCAGGGGTGACTCTAGAATGTGTTTGTACGATATGGGTATCAAATTAAAGGTATTAATGAGGGTTTTAAAAGGGAGTGGTGGTTGTTGTATAGGTGGTCGCATTTTCGAAATATCGCCATAAAGGTGGACAAGGGGTGACTCTAGAATTTGTTTGTATAATATGGGTATCAAAAGAAAGGTGTTAATGAGTATTTTAAAAGGGAGTAATCCTTAGTTTCATAGGTTGACGCCGTTTCGAGATATCGCCATAAAGGTGGGCCAGGGGTGACTCTAGAATTCGTTTGTGCAATATGGGTATCAAACGAAAGCAGTTAATGAGTATTTTAAAAGGGAGTGGACCTTAGTTCTATAGGTGGACGCCTTTTCGAGGTATCGCAATAAAAGTGGACCAGGTGTGACTCTAGAATTTGTTAGTACGATATGGGTATCAAATGAAAGGTGTTAATGAGTATTTTTAAAAGGGAGTGGGCCTTCGTTCTATAGGTGTTCGCCTTTTCGAGATATCGCCATAAAGGTGGACCAGGGGTGACTTTAGAATATGTTTGTATGATATGGGTATCAAATGAAAGGTGTTAATGAGTATTTTAAAAAGGAGTGGGCCTTAGTTATATAGGTGGACGCCGTTTCGAAATATCGCTATAAAGGTGGACCAGGAGTGACTCTAGAATGCGTTTGTACGATATGGGTATCAAATTAAAGGTATTAATGAGGGTTTTAAAAGGGAGTGGTGGTTGTTGTATAGGTGGTCGCATTTTCGAAATATCACCATAAAGGTGGACCAGGGGTGACTCTAGAATTTGTTTGTACAATATGGGTATCAAAAGAAAGGTGTTAATGAGTATCTTAAAAGGGAGTAATCCTTAGTTCCATAGGTGGACGCCGTTTCGAGATATCGCCATAAAGGTGGGCCAGGGGTGACTCTAGAATTCGTTTGTGCAATATGGGTATCAAACGAAAGGAGTTAATGAGTATTTTAAAAGGGAGTGGGCCTTAGTTCTATAGGTGGACGCCTTTTCGAGATATCGCCATAAAGGTGGACCAGGGGTGACTCTAGAATGAGTTTGTACGATATGGGTATCAAATTAAAGGTATTAATGAGAGTTTTAAAAGGGAGTGGTGGTAGTTGTATATGTGAAGGCGTTTTCCAGATATCGACCAAAATGTGGACCAGGGTGACCCAGAAAATCATCTGTTGGATACCGCTAATTTATTTATATATGTAATACCTGCCAAGATTTTAAGGGTTTTTTATTTCGCCCTGCAGAACTTTTTCATTTTCTTCTACTTAATATGGTAGGTGTCACAACCATTTTATAAAGTTTTTTCTAGAGTTATATTTCGCTTCAATAAAACAATCCAATTACCTTACCATGTTTCATCCCTTTTTTCGTATATGGTATAGAATTATGGATTTTTTTCATTTTTCGTAATTTTCGATATCGAAAAAGTGGGCGCGGTCATAGTCGGATTTCGTTCATTTCATACCAAGATAAAGATATGTCTATTTTTGCTCAAGTTATCGTGTTAACGGCCATGCGGAAGGACAGACGGACGACTGTGTATAAAAACTGGGCGTGGCATCAACCGATTTTGCCCATTTTTACAGAAAAGAGTTATCGTCATAAAATCTATGCCCCTACCAAATTTCAAAAGGATTGGTTAATTTTTGTTCTACTTATGGCGTTAAAAGTATCCTAGACAAATTAAATGAAAAAGGGCGGAGCCACGCCTATTTTGAAATTTTCTTTTATTTTTGTATTTTGTTGCACTATATCATTACTCGAGTTGAATGTTGACATAATTTACTTATATACTGTAAAGATATTAAATTTTTTGTTAAAATTTTACTTTAAAAAAAATTTTTTTAAAAGTGGGCGTGGTCCTTCTCCGATGTTGCTAATTATTTTTTAAGCGTATTATTTATTAAGCGTACATATAGTAATAGGAGTAACGTTCCCGCCAAATTTCATCATGATATCTTCAACGACTGCCAAATTACAGCTTGCAAAAGTTTTAAATTACCTTCTTTTAAAAGTGGGCGGTGCCACGCCCATTGTCCAAAATTTTAATAATTTTCTATTCTGCGTCATAAGTTCAACTCATCTACCAAGTTTAGTCGCTTTATCTCTCTTTTGGAATGAATTATCGCAATTTTTCGGTTTTTCGAAATTTTCGATATCGAAAAAGTGGGCGTGGTTATAGTCCGATATCGTTCATTTTAAATAGCGATCTGAGATGAGTGCTCAGAAACCTACATACCAAATTTCATCAAGATACCTCAAAATTTACTTAAGTTATCGTGTTAACGGACGGACGGACGGACATGGCTCAATCAAATTTTTTTCGATCCTGATTATTTTGATATATGGAAGTCTATATCTATCTCGATTCCTTTATATATGTACAACCAACCGTTATCCAATCAAACTTAATATACTCTGTGAGCTCTGCTCAACTGAGTATAAAAAGTAACCAATATTTTGGGTAACAGATTTGACCTAATAGACAGCTTTGAACAAAGGTTCCCGCAACTACAAAAAACTGACGCGAACAAACAAAATGTTGAGAACGATACCACATCATACATCCACAAAATGGTTCCATATGCGAAAGTTGTTAAAAGCTTAAACAACAAGTAAGTAAGGCTAAGTTCGGGTGTAACCGAACATTACATACTCAGCTGAGAGCTATGGAGACAAAATAAGGGAAAATCACCATGTAGGTAAATGAACCTAGGGTAACCCTGGAATGTGTTTGTATGACATGTGTATCAAATGGAAGGTATTAAAGAGTATTTAAGAGGGAGTGGGCCACAGTTCTATAGATGGACGCCATTTGGGGATATCGCCATTAAGGTGGATCAGGGCTGACTCTAGAATTTGTTTGTACGATATGTGTATCAAATGAAAGTTGTTAATGGGTATTTTAAAAGGGAGTGGGCCTTAGTTCTATAGGTGGACGCCTTTTCGAGATATCGCCATAAAGGTGGACCAGGGGTGACTCTAGAATTTGTTTGTACGATATGGGTATCAAGTGAAAGGTGTTAATGGGTATTTTAAAAGGGAGTGGGCCTTAGTCCTATAGGTGAACGCCTTTTCGAGATATCGCCATAAAGGTGGACCAGGGGTGACTCTAGAATGCGTTTGTACAATATGGGTGTGAAACGAAAGGTGTTAATGAGTATTTTAAAAGGGAATGGGCCTTAGTTCTATGGGTGGACATCTTTTCGAGATATCGCCATAAAGGTGGACCAGGGGTGACTCTAGAATTTGTTTGTATGATATGGGTATCAAATGAAAGGTATTAATGAGGGTTTTAAAAGGGAGTGGTGGTAGTTGTATATGTGAAGGCGTTTTGGAGACATCGACCAAAATGTGGACCAGTGTGACCCAGAACATCATCTGTCGGGTACCGCTAATTTATTTATATATTGCTACGAATATTAGCAACACTAAGGGGTACTGCCATCTCTAAACCGATGCTAAGTAGCGCTTTGTATGCACATCCATAAATCAATCATTATGTATCTACATAAACGTATCAATCATTATGTCTACACATATGTACGTATACGCAGCTGAGAAGCAACGCACAACCACATGCATATATCTGAGATACTCCCGAAAGTATGCAATGAGAGAAGCTATAAAATCGTGCAATTGTAGTTACAGCTGAGGAATTTGATAGCTGATAGTGTAGTATCGCGTGGAATTCACCTCACTTCAAACAAGCTTAACATTACAAACATACGTTCATTTACCCAGGTAACTACCATAAGTTCATTCGCGTTTTTCCAAGTCACCTAATGCATTAATTCGTCATACCCAAATTGCTCAAGTAGGAATCATATTGACAATATGTAAGTCAATATAATAATTCGCTAACAAAGCATTCCTCACTATTGAGTCATGCACCTCTAGTATGTAATTATTAATGTAAGAATGTATATATGTATAGGTTAAGAACTTTTGTATAAATAGGAAAGAATTTATTCAATAAAGAAGATTTATGGATCTGATGTCAGCGCTGAACATTAGCACCAACAAAAACCATTTTCTTTTAAAATCTAAAAGTATACTTTGTACATGGCGATCCTGCCATCATCATAAATACGTAAAATCCTTTTTACATAGATCAAAATTGGCAAAACTGCTAAAGATCTAACTGGTCAGAACAACCTGTCGTAAAGCAGGATTAGCTGGAGGAAGATCCTGCCAGTTCAACATTTAAGGCAAAATTGCTGATCAAGCAATGCCAAAAGGATTTCATTAACATAAATCCTAACAGTCTGAAGAAAAATATATCGAAGAAGATCTCAAAGATCCTGCCACAAAATTTGAGTCACCAAACAATTTTGAAAGCACAGCAGAGCGATATGGAAGACCAAAAAGGCAACCGATTTGAATTTTAAAACGAACAAAGGCAAAATAAGACAATATACTAGAACAAAGGACATAGTTCATGGCAATCAGCAAACCGCAATTACCACGCATAAAAAAGGGTGGAATAAATATAATATCTGACTGGCGGCCTGAGACCAACAATAGCAAATCAGCAGGACCAGATGAGCAGTGCGAGTAGCAACAAGATTGGCAACGAGTTTTACGTATGTTAAGTATATACATTTTTAGAATAAATTGAGCGGCCCTAGGGACGCTAACCCATTAGCAAAAAATTTATTTTTGCTTAGGCAATTTTTTTTTAAATCAGGAATGTTAATTAAAAATTAAGAGAATATCTCAAATTTATAATGTTAAAATATTAAAAATTAATTTGTTCAGCCAAAAAAAAAAAGAGAAAATTAGTAACACAATTTAAGTTCGTAAATTGGAATGCTTAGGACGTTTTTTCAAAATAGTCAGTTAAGTTCCGACAGTTTCAATTATCCCTTTGTTAGGAATAAAATAAACACGGAGGAGAAATCCCATAGGACATTCTATAAATTTCTTTTCACTCTGTTAAAATGCAAAGGTACTCCTCAGACTTTCCCCTCCAATGGTGGGCCGAAAATACCCTACACACTAGGGACCTACAAAAGGAATTAGAAGGATTAAAGAAATTGTGGAAAATAATAGGAATGGAAAGGGAACCCACAATAGAAGACATAATGAACCCCACAACCAGGGTGGATGAAATAATGCGTATGATGAGAAGTGTGTTCCCCGAAAACGCCAAATGTTAAATTAAAATAACATCGAAAATTTTTTTTGACTATGAATAGATAAAAATATTTTTAAGTATCTTATAAACTATACTAAGCTAGTAAATTATACAATTTTTTTTGAAATATAAAAATTTTTTTTAACTAAATAAAAATATTTTAAGAAATATTTTAGAATAACAATTTTTACAATAAAAAGTTTAAATAAAATAAAATATTTAACATTTTATTAAAATTAGAGAAGCTTTAAAATGTTTTGGTGGGCAAAAATAGCCCAAGGCATCATGATAGTGATAGCCGGATAAGGAGTTAGGGAAGGAAAACTCGGAATCAACGGAAAGTAGAGTCCTAAAATATGAACCACCAACAGAAATAGACACAAAAAACTCGCCAAGCGTTCCAGATGTTTGGTTAGCAGTTACAATTTGCGCATTCATGCTATTGATCGTCACAATAGCTATGACGCTCAAAAGTTATATGAAATTCAAATATAGGCAAAAAAACCGTTCAAACTCATATCTAAAGAACTCT
Organism: Eurosta solidaginis; assembly: GCF_040869045.1. NCBI lineage: Eukaryota > Metazoa > Arthropoda > Insecta > Diptera > Tephritidae > Eurosta > Eurosta solidaginis. Next base: position 162,213,292 of record NC_090320.1, on the reverse strand, counting down.
ATTTTTAGTACCAAAACCAAGGCTGAGGAAGAGTGATAAACAATTCAATTATTAACCCTCAAAATGTCGCAAACGACCTTAAAGGCAATTTCATTTGACTTACCCAAATTTAATGACAAATCAATAACTTGCATACTTCAAAGTAATAGTTTCCATGGAAGTTATCAAAATAACATCCTTGAAGGCTGTCAAAGAAAACTATTGTAACGAATTTTACTTGCAAATCCTCTTATTTGCAATCCTCTGCTAAGTTCGAATCACTAAACTGTTGAATAAATAACTCCAATATTGGATAATGGAAAAATGGCTTTTTAAAGTACTTCACAATACATTCAACTGTGCAACGAATAGCTTGCTTAATAACCACACTGATTGATAGCTCAATGAAACTCTACTATTCAAAATAATACTGCTAGATATCGTCTTTATCGCAACTGCTTGACAACTCAAATCAAACTGAATTCCTTCTTACTCGCTGGCGCCGCTTTTATAGTTTACGCTGCATACTTCTAGGCTCTTCGATTTCCAGAAGTTACTAGTTGTTTCGGCTACAAAATCGCCAGCCACAACTACGTGCACAAATTATTGCTCTCTCTTGTGACAACTCAGATAAGGTATATGCATGTGTTTGTAGTTTACAGTCTCCCTCACACACATAAGCGTATAAGTAAATTCATCTGTGTGTGACATCTCATCTCTCGCTGCCTTGTATGTAAATGTTGCTCGTCGGAATGTGTACATATGTGTAGACGCAATTATTGATTCGTTTATGTAGATACATAATGATTGAATTATTGATGTGAATTCACGTCACTGCTTAGCATCGGCCTGGAGATGGCAGCACTCCTTAGTTTTGCTAATATTCGTAACACTGCCCTCCAACTAAGTTTGATCGTCCCGATCAGACAAATCTCCCAATCTAAACGCCGCTAGCATCTCCAAATGTACCACCCTTCTAATCCGTGGTTTCCCAGTGGTTTGTATGCGGTAGATGGTATCACTGATCTTCTTCACAACTTTGTACGGGCATTCCCAACTGCACCGAAATTGGGCTGGGACACCTTTTCGCCGGTGAGGGTTGTTTAACAGTACCAAATCTCCATTCCGGAAACCTTCCGAATTATTTTCCCTGTCGTACCTGTGTTCCATCTTACTACTCATTATTCTGGATCGTTCTCTCGCACTCTGTTGCTTGGCCAATGAAGAACTACTTTGTAGAGCTTGTTCTTGATGGATTGGCTTCACATACTCAGTATCGTTCCGACGTTTCCCAACAAAAGTGCGCGCTGGCTTGAAATCATCCTTGCATTCTTTCTGAAAAATTCTTTCAGTGAATTTAGTGCGTCCATTAGGGTTTGTTGATGCCGGTCTTTTCCTCGCAGGTACTTTTAATTTCGCTTTATTTGGCACATTCGATCCATCAACCTTTGCTCGATCTACTTCCCTTGACTTTCGTGGTCTCTGTCGAATCTCCTCGACCAGCACTCACTTACTGCTGAACCCTTTTTCCAAACTGAAGTTAAGTGGCACATCTTGGTTCTCATAATGCATCACCCTTCTCTGCATATCGATCTTGATGTCATGGTCAACCAAGAAATCCACTCCCAATATAACTTCATCAACGATCTCCGCCACAACGAATTTGTGTAGAACCATGACCTTCCCAATTAGGACTTCACATATTACTTCTCCCTGAACTTGGTTATATTCGCCTGTGACCGTACGCAATCTCGCTCCAGGTAATGACTTTATTCCCCTGTAGACCAAATCAGATCGAATCAAGGAATGAGATGCCCCCGTATCTACAGTCAGTACACGCTCTTTACCATCCACATTCCCTCTGATGGTAAGACTGCTTGATTTCCTTCCAATCTGCGACACAGATATCACAGGACATTCAACAGCCGGGGCAAGTTTTCGTTCTTTACTTTCGACACGCTCTTGCTCATTTCCGCCAGCTTTGCGTTTACGGCCACCCACATTGTTGGAACTATTAGGACCAAGATCGCAATGACGTGCAATGTGACCTGGGTTTCCGCACTTGAAACATTTAATAACTCCGGCATTCTTCTGTTGAGATCCCCTTAGTGCTTCCAAAATTGTGTCTACCCACTCCGGCCTTTCTACTTCCACACGATGAGCTTTGTATGCTGGTTTACTCAATAATGACGCCGTTTCCTGAGTCAATGCATGGGATACCGTTTCAGAAAATGTTTGCTTTGGGTTCGCGTATGTGGCTCGCTTCGTTTCGACGTCCCGTATGCCATTTATAAAGCTTTGAATCTTCACTCTTTCCGTGTATTCCACGGGTGCGTCCGCGTTTGCAAGATGAGCCAATCTTTCAATATCTGAAGCAAACTCCTGCAATGTCTCATTTGCTTTTTGGTAGCGGTTTTGCAACTCAATTTGGAATATCTGTTTCCTATGCTCGATTCCATAACGTCGTTCTACAGCAGCCATCAATGCTTCATAATTGTTCCGCTCTCCTTCGGGAATCGTCTGTAGAATTTCCGCTGCTGGCCCCTTCAATGCCACGAATAGTGCAGCAACTTTATCTTCCGCATTCCAGTTGTTCACTGCTGCGGTCTTCTCAAACTGTAGCTTGAAAACCTGGAAAGGAACAGAACCGTCAAAGGATGGTGTTTTTACCTTTGGATTACTCGCTGAAACTGCTGGGCGATTCATTTGCAACTCCTGTATACGACCTCTCAAAGCTTCTATCTCGGCATCAATTTTGTCCTCGAGCTGCACAATTTTTGTATCCTGTGCTTCCAGCTTTGATGTTACCCTTATCTCCTGTGCCTCCAGCTGCGAGGATATGCGGGCCTCCTGTGCTTTCAACTGCTCAGCGAACTGAGATGTCATATATGTCTTTTGCTCTTCCAGTTGAGTTTCCATCTTGGATGTAATCTGTGTCGACATTTCTGAAATGCGTGCCTCCTGTGCTTCCATCTTGGATGTTACTGTCGATGTTTGAGCAGTTATTGCAGCCAATATCATGTTCAAGTCTGTGCTCGTAACTGTCTGGGATGTTTCGTTTTTCTCTTCAATTTTTGTTGTTGTCTCGTCCCCATCAGGATAAAAGACAAACTCGTCCACATCAATTCCTTGCGATTCCATTACCTCTCGTAGCCGTGCTTGAAGTTCGATCTTATTGCCAGTTGTATTTAATCCACGGTTCTCCAACTCCTTTTTCAGTTGCTGGATCTTCAATTCACTGAACTTTGCCATGTCCTTGTTGTCTGCTGGAATTTATTCAACAATTCCTCTTCTGGCACCAATTGTAACGAATTTTACTTGCAAATCCTCTTATTTGCAATCCTCTGCTAAGTTCGAATCACTAAACTGTTGAATAAATAACTCCAATATTGGATAATGGAAAAATGGCCTTTATTAAAGTACTTCACAATACACTCAACTGTGCAACGAATAGCTTGCTTAATAACCACACTGATTGATAGCTCAATGAAACTCTACTATTCAAAATAATACTGCTAGATATCGTCTTTATCGCAACTGCTTGACAACTCAAATCAAACTGAATTCCTTCTTACTCGCTGGCGCCGCTTTTATAGTTTACGCTGCATACTTCTAGGCTCTTCGATTTCCAGAAGTTACTAGTTGTTTCGGCTACAAAATCGCCAGCCACAACTACGTGCACAAATTATTGCTCTCTCTTGTGACAACTCAGATAAGGTATATGCATGTGTTTGTAGTTTACAGTCTCCCTCACACACATAAGCGTATAAGTAAATTCATCTGTGTGTGACATCTCATCTCTCGCTGCCTTGTATGTAAATGTTGCTCGTCGGAATGTGTACATATGTGTAGACGCAATTATTGATTCGTTTATGTAGATACATAATGATTGAATTATTGATGTGAATTCACGTCACTGCTTAGCATCGGCCTGGAGATGGCAGCACTCCTTAGTTTTGCTAATATTCGTAACACTATTTATAAAACAGCCCTGGTAAAATTTGCGTCAGTGGACATATGAAAAAAAAATATACAAAAATTTTACAACCAGCCAATAAGACAAACAAAAAAATAAATTTATGAAGAAATAGTCACAAAGAGAACCTATAAAAATATATGTGAAGCAGTACTGCAGTAGGCAAATTTAAAATTGATAACCAGGTTCATAAGATCAAATAATTGCATTTAACCATAGAAGTTCGGCAAGTGACAAATCCCGGTATAAAAATAAAAAACAAAAATTCTTCATAAAAGTCATGACGATTCTGTCTTGGTGGCCTCCGCAGAAATCGCATGACAAATAAAATCAAAGAAATTGCTGGAAAAATAACCAAAATAAATTAAAAGAATAATTTTTGCACCCACTGTACCTTAATTCCATTAACCAGCTAAACTTCTACTACTATAACTACCTTGCTCTTCCACCAAGTACAGCTATTCAACTTTCATTATCATTAGTTACAGATTTTTTTATTAATAGGGTTAAACTTCCAAAGGAAATGAAAAATCTTTGTTTAAGAGAAATAGCAAGGAAATTTAAATCATTTATTAGTTGCTAGAAACGTTATATTAAAGAGATAACTATAAGTCTGCCTGGGTCTCACCTAAGAAAACCTCACTATTAAATAGGTCATAATTTTATATAATAGGAAAAATGTTTTTACTTTAACCCCCGGTGGAATAGAAAATATTAATAAGAAAATATTTTTACTCTAACCCTCGGTAGAATAGGAGATTTAACTAATTAAGGAAAAAGTCTCGTGTAAGGTAAATAATAAGAATTTTTACCTTAACTTACATACATAGAAAAAATTGCGATTGGAAAAATAGTTTTGCATAATTTACTAAATAACGATAGAAACAATAAAATTAAGAAAATAGTAATACATAAGAATAGGCGGTTAGGAATATATTTAACCAATATAGAATATGCTAATAACTCGCAAAATATAACAAAACCCAGTTTCAACCATAGTATTCCAATTTACTCATCAATAAAATGTAAACACATAAAGAAAGAAAAATGCATAAATATTAAGTCATGTTGGCATCAAGTTACGGTTACCTCATACCGGTTTTTAAGTGAGTCGACGCCCTTAAAGACCGGCTGTGCAAAATAATTAAAAATTCTGATATATAAAATTAAACGTCAATAACACTTGATGCAAAACATTATTCATACACACAACCACATAACCATACAAATGTACATACATATATAATACTTCACAACAACAAAAAAAATTTGTACAAACAAGAGAACAAAAAAAACCAAAAAACAAAAAAAAATATATTACCCATCATAGCAAATACACAAAAGAGAAAAAATCAGCTTATTATGAAAAAGCGAGAATGAGCATAACGGGCACAATATATAAAGCAAATGCAAGCGAATAAAAGCAAAAAAAAAAAGAAAACATATAAACTTATAATATCAAGTTACCACTATGCAAAAATTATTTGGTAAAACCAAGTAAGTTGACTGGGTCATTCAACGAAAAATGAAACAACACGGCACACTTGTCAAAGTAACATTGGAGTGACCGTCTATAATTAAGCATAAAATTATATAAGCTCACTTAAAAGGTCGATGGTGTAGTATCGCGTGGAATTCACCTCAATTCAAACACGCTTAACATTACAAACATATATTCATTGACCCAGGTAACTACCATAAGTTCATTCGCGTTCACCAAGTCACCTAATGCATTAATGCGTCATACCCAAATTGCTCAAGTAGGAATCATATTGACAATATGTAAGTCAATATAATAATCGCTAACAAAGCATTCCTCACTATTGAGTCATGCACCTCTAGTATGTAATTATCAATGTAAGAATGTATATATGTATAGGTTAAGAACTTTTGTGTATAAAATTAAAGAAAAAAAAAACTTTTTTAAAAATAAGCTTTTATTATTGGTTAATAAAATTAACTAAAAAGTAAACAATAAATTGACTAAAGAAATATAACACTTTATAACTTCATTGTAACCTTTAAAGATAATTAGGATTTTTCGTCTGCGACAAAAAATTCTATATTGTACATAATTATATATTTTTAACATAAAAATTTTACACCTAAATTATTAAATCTTACAGTTTATATCACATTCCTAATTATTCTAATAAAAGCGCGTTACATTGCGATACCAAGAAAAGGAGATCCTAAATGTTCTTAATTATACAATCAAAATTTAACACGCTTTTATTAGAACAATTAGGACTGTGATATAAACTGTAAGATTTAATAATTTAGGTGGGAAGTTTTAATGTTAAAAATATATAATTATACACAACATAGAATTTTTTTTTTGTTGGCAGGCGAAAAAGCCTAATTATCGTTAAAGGTTACAATGAACTTATAAAGTGTTATATTTCTTTAGAGTCAATTTATTGTTTACTTTGTAGTTAATTTTATTAACCAATAAAAAAAGCTTATGTTTAAAAAAGTTTTTTTTCTTTAATTTTATTTTTAACTTTTTAGTTAATTTTATTAACCAATAATAAAAGCTTAATTTTAAAAGAGTTTTTTTTTCTTTGATTTTATTGTTCATTTTGTTCCCATGAGTATAGGACAAAAACGGTCCATCCCCCCAGAGGTCCATTGTAACGGGATAAGGACTTCAGTACAACAGGGTTCGCCCTGATACCCTGAGGCGCAACGTTAGCGATATGAAATGTTTATACACCCTCGTATCATTCAGCCCTCGGCACGTGCTCACCTTGGCATTGATCATAAATACTAACAATAAATCAGAAAAATCCACATTCATAACCAACAAATTTTTTCTGTGGCAGAGATCGGCATCAGGTAACTTTTTTGATACTCTAATACAGAGCCGGCCAAAAGTTGCACATTGTGCAATTTGAGTTCGTATTTTCACACAGACACTAACGATGTGCGATAACGATCGTTTGCTTTCGTTTGTCACTCACTTAAATCAACAGTGAATGCAAAATGAAAAGTCCATGCTACTTTTTGGGCACATAATAAAAACAATATGCTGCAAGGTTAAAGTGACTTTTAATACGTTTTAGTTAGTATTATTAAGTTCCTTTGAACATACATTTTAATATTGACAATTTAAATATTGTAACGAGTTTACTGCAAATCCTCTTATTTGCCCGTTTGCTAAGTTCGTATCACTAAACTGTTGAATAAATAACTCCAATATTGAATAATGGAAAAATGGCCTTTATTAAAGTACTTCACCATAACACTTATACTTTTCAACTAGCTGGCTTAAGAACCAAACTGATAGCTTAAATGAAACTGACTTTCAAAATAATACTGATATTGCTCGCTAGATATCGTCTTAGTCGTAACTGCTTGACAACTCAAATCAAACTGAATTACAGCGCCTCTACATCTGTCGCCTTTTACACTCTTTGATTTTAACATTCGCATCTTCTAGGCGCTTCCAGAATCTACTAGTCCATTAGCTCTCAAACATCTCAGCTGTAACTACAATTGCACAATTTTATAGTTTTTCTCATTGCATAGGTACTTATAGGAGTATCTCAGATATATGCATGTGTTTGCGCATTGACTCTCCGCTGCTCGTATACGTACATGGTAAATATATGTAGACGCAATTATTTATTCGTTTATGTAGATACATAATGATTGAATTATTGATGTGAATGCTTGTAGTTTACAGTCTCTCGCGCGCACATAAGCGTATAAGTAAATGCATCTGTGTGTGACATCTCTCGGCTGCCTTATAGATGTGTATACATGATTTGATTATTGACGTAAATATCGCTTAGCATGGCCTTAGCATCGCCTTAGTGATGGTATAGCTTAGTGATGCTAATATCCGTGACACTGCCCTCCACCTAAGTCTGATCGTCCCGATCAGACAAATCTCTCGATCTAAACGCTGCTAATCTCTCCAAATGAACCACTTTCATTTTGTTTCGTGGTTTGGTAGTGGTTTGTATGCGGTACACTACATCGTTGATCCGTTTTACAACTTTGTATGGGCCTTCCCAGTTACACTGCAATTTCGGGGACAAACCTTTTTTTCGTTGTGGGTGGTATAGCAGCACCAAATCTCCTTCCTGAAACCCTTCCGAATTAATTGCTTTATCGTACCTCGCTTTCATCTTGTCACTCATAATCTTTGCTCGTTGCCTTACCAGATCGTGTATCTCTCTCAGCTCTTCTTCCAAGACACCAGTGGATTTCTTGACATTCCTCTCCGCATCGGCATCTATCCCATACATAAAATCAGCTGACAGTCGAAGGTCATTGCCAAAAATTACCTTTGCGGGAGTTTGGCCCGTTGTATCATGTGCTGCCGATCGGTAGGCCATCAAGAATAATGATATGTGTGTATGCCAGTCCTTATGGTACTTGTTTACTACTTTCCTTAAATGCTCCTCCAATGTTCTATTGAAACGTTCCACCATACCATCGGACTGAGGATGCAATGCAGTTGTCCGTGTTTTTCGAATGCCCAACTTCTTGCACATTTCTTGGAACACAGCTGATTCAAAATTCCTGCCTTGGTCAGAATGTAACTCCATTGGTACACCATACCTTGCAACCCATTCTTTTTTAACCACTTCTGCTGTTGTTTCTGCTTCTTGGTTTGGGATTGGGTATACCTCTGGCCATTTACTGAAAACCACCAGTACGTATTTGTTTCCGCGGTTGCTAGTAGGAAATGGACCTGCGACATCCATGACGATCTTTTCAAATGTTGCACCTGAAATATACTGCTTCATCTGGCCATGACTTCGGGTTTTGGGCCCTTTCGCTCTGTTGCATACCTCGCAATTAGCAATCCAATCGGTGACCGACTGACGGCAACCAACCCAATAGAATCTCTGATTAATTTTCTCGAGTGTCTTCGTGATTCCAAGATGACCTCCACTTGGGCCATTGTTCAGCTCGCTGAGCACGTCAGGAATCCTCTTTCTGGGAACAACTATCAGTTTCTTCTTGCATTGACCATCCTCACTCTCCCATACTCGATGCAAGCAACCGGATATCAATTCTAAACTGTTCCACTGTGCCCAATATGACTTCGCAATGGGACTCTCTGCTGACATTTCCTCTCTGCTTAGTCTTTCGTTTCGTTCGAGCCCTTGCATAACATGTGACAGATCTGTATCTTCTAGCTGACACTTTCTTAGTTGTTCCTTGTCCCATTCCGCATTCATCCGTACACGTTATAGTCATTAGCCGGACATCTATAATGTCTTCTTTAGCCTCGGCCTTTGAACAGTGCTTGCATTCCAAACTACATGGCCTTCGTGACATTGCATCGGCATTTCCATGGGACTACCTTTTCGATGCTCAATGGAAAAGTCATAGCTTTGTAGTCGCTCGATCCACCGTGTCAAATGTCCTTCCGGATTACGGAACTGCCGAAGCCATTTCAACGCTGCGTGATCTGCCCTGACGCGGAATCGCTGGCCGTAGAGGTATTTGTGAAAATGTTTAATGCACTCTACCAATGCCAACAGCTCTCTCCGCGTAACGCAGTAGTTCCTTTCTAGTTTTCCAATCGAAAGGCTGTAATATGCAACTACCTTCTCCTGTCCATCGACCAGTTGTGATAAAACGCCTCCTATAGCATATCCACTCGCATCTGTATCTAGAATAAATGTTGATCCTGGAATCGATTATCCTAACATTGGGGCAGTGCACAAACGCTCCTTCAATGTTTGGAAAGCCACTTCTTGCTCCTTCTTCCATTCAAAAGCTTTATTTTTTCTTGTAAGCTAATGGAGGCTATGGGCTACGCTGGAAAAATTTGGTACAAATCGGCGGTAATATGTGCAGAGCCCAAGGAAACTTCTTAATTCATGTAGGTTCTGTGGTCTTGGCCAGTCCTTTACAGCCTCTATCTTTTCGTTCGCAGTGCAGATGCCCTCTGTCGTTACCTTGTGACCCAAATAATTTACTTCCTTTTTAAACAGCGCACACTTTTTGGGACTTAACTTCAGACCAGCGCCAGCTATTCTTTGGAAAACTTCCTCCAAGTTCCTAAGATGTTCATCAAAATTCTTGCCCAATACGATGATGTCGCCCAGGTACACCAAGCATGTTTTCCAATGTAGTCCTCTCAGTACCTGGTCCATGAGTCTCTCAAAAGTAGCTGGTGCATTACAAAGTCCAAAAGGCATCACTGTAAATTGCCAAAGACCATCACCGACACTGAAGGCTGTTTTCTCTTTATCTTCCTCCTTCACCTCCACTTGCCAGTAGCCGCTTTTCAAGTCCAGCGTGGAAAAACATTTCGTACCAGATAGCGAGTCCAGAGTGTCGTCAATTCTTGGCAATGGGTAGCTATCCTTTTTCGTTACGTCATTCAACTTCCGGTAGTCCACGCAAAACCTAATTTTTCCATCCTTCTTCTTTACAAGTACTACCGGTGAGCTCCATGGACTAGCTGATGGTTCGATGACGCCGCTGTCGCTCATTTCTTGAATGATTTGACTCACAACTTCCCGCTTCGCCAGTGGAACACTACGTGGAGCTTGACGGATCGGCCTCGCGTCTCCCGTGTCAATTTGATGTTTCACAACGTTGGTGCGGCCTGGTTTAGAATCATCCTGGTCAAATATGTTCGCGTACTTTAGGAGCAGTTGTTTTGCCTTACTCTGATATGCTTCTTCTAGCCCCTGCGTCCATGCCGTGATGTCATTTGAAAGATCAGTATTACTAGCTGAAACGTGTTCCTGGAGCTGTTCACAGTTAATAACTACTTAAGCCTCTTGGCATCTTCCCAAAATAGCTTCTTTAGTCAGTTTGAGTGGTGACTTGAACTCATTGAGTACTCTTACCGGAATACGTCCATCTTGTTTTGGCATAGCCAGGGTTTTTCCTACAAGTATGTTTAGTGCTGATTTGTTTGCTGCTTCGACAACCCACAATTTGTTTGTCCCACAATCTCCATCAACCTTTGCCCAGATGAATGCTTCGGATTTTGGTGGTATTTGCTGACTCTCTTCCACCAGCACTCGTTTACTGCTGTAGCCTCTCTCGTAGCCGAAATTAAGTGGTACATCCATGTTTTTATATCGCATCGTCTTGCTTTGCATGTCGATCTTGATGCCCTGGTCGATTAAGAAGTCCACTCCAATTATGATTTCATCAACAATTTCTGCCACTATAAAATTGTGTACTACCGTGACGTTCCCAACTGCGACTTCACATTCTACTTCTCCCATTACCTGGGTGTCCTCTCCCGTGGCTCTACGTAATCTTGCTCCAAGCAATGGTCTTATCTTTTTGTTGACTAAATCCGCTCGAGTGATGGAATGAGATGCACCCGCATCTACAGTCAGTAAACGTTCCTTTCCGTCCACATGTCCTCCAACAGTAAGATTGCTCGATCTTCTTCCAATCTGCGAGATAGAGATTATGGGGCATTCAATTGCGGGAGCCAGCTGTCGCCCCTTGCGGCTGACTCGATTTAGTTTAACGATTGAGTGGTCTTGGAGATTTGCTCATCACCTTCTGCTCTGTGTTTACGACCACCCACATTGTTGGAGCTATTGGGACCGCTGCTGCAATGTCGTGCAATATGACCTGGGTTGCCACACTTGAAACATTTAATAACTCCGGCATTTTTCTGTTGTGATCCCTTCAGTGCTTCCAAAACTGTGTCTACCCAATATGGTCTTTCCATTTCCACACGATGAGCTTTGTATGCTGGTTTACTCAATGTGAGGCCGTTTCCTAAGTCAATGCATGTACCGTTTCAGCAAATGTCAGCTTTGGGTTTGCGTATGTAGCTCGCTTCGTTTCCATGTCCCGTATGCCATTTATAAAGCTCTGGATTTTTTACCCTTTCAGTGTATTCCACGGTTGCGTCCGCATTTGCAAGATGAGCCAATCTTTCAATATCTGAAGCAAACTCCTGCAATGTCTCATTTGCTTTTTGGTAGCGGTTTTGCAACTAAATTTGGAATATCTGTTTCCTATGCTCGCTTCCGTAACGTCTCTCTAAAGCGCTCATCAATGTTTCGTAGTTGTTCCGCTCGTACTCTGGGATGGTCTGTAAGATTTCCGCAGCTGGTCCTTTTAAAGCTACGAACAATGCAGCAACTTTATCTTCAGCATTCCAGTTGTTCACTGTTGCGGTCTTCTCAAATTGTAGCTTAAAGACCTGGAAAGGAACAGAACAGTCAAAGGATGGTGTTTTACCCTTGGATTACTCGTTGAAACTGCTGGGCGATTTAGTTGCAACTGCTCGATACGTCCTCTCAAAGCATCCACCACGGCCTCGATTTTTTCTGCAAACTGTAAAATTTTGGTATCTTGCGCCTCCAACTTCGAGGAAATACGTCCTTCTTGCTCTTCCAGTTGAGCAGAGATCTGCGATGATATCTGTGCTGAAATTTGCGCCGACATTTCGGATATCCGTGCCTCTTGCGCATCAATCTTCGCTGTTATACGGTTCTCCTGCGATTCCAGCTGAGATGACATTTGCGACGACATTTCGGATATACGCGTTTCTTGTGCTTCAATCTTCGATATTATTCGTGTCTCTTGGGATTCCATCTGTGATGACATATACGTTTTCTGTTCTTCTAGTTGAGATGACATATACGTTTTCTGTTCTTCTAGTTGAGATGACATGTTGGTGGATATTTGCGATGACATTTCTGTTATACGTGCCCTTGCGCTTCCAGTTGGGATGCCAATTGCGACGACATTGATGCTACTGTCGATGTTTGTGCAGATATTGCAGCCAATATCATGTTCAACTCTGTGCTGGTAACCATCTGCGATGTTTCGTTTTTATACTCAGTTGAGCAGAGCTCACAGAGTATATTAACTTTGATTGGATAACGGTTGGTTGTACAGGTATAAAGGAATCGAGATAGATATAGACTTCCATATATCAAAATCATCAGTATCGAAAAAAAATTTGATTGAGCCATGTCCGTCCGCCCGTTCGTCCGTCCGTCCGTCTGTCCGTTAACACGATAACTTGAGTAAATTGTGAGGTATCTTGATGCAATTTGGTATGTAGATTCCTGGGCACTCATCTCAGATCGCTATTTAAAATGAACGATATCGGACTGTAACCACGCCCATTTTTTCGATATCGAAAATTTCGAAAAACCGAAAAAATGCGATAATTCATTGCCAAAGGCGGATAAAGCGATGAAACTTGGTAGATGGGTTGACGTTGTCACGCAGAATAGAAAATTAGTAAGATTTTGGACAATGGGCGTGGCACCGCCCACTTTTACAAGAAGGTAATTTAAAAGTTTTGCAAGCTGTAATTTGGCAGTCGTTGAAGATATCAGGATGAAATTTGGCAGGAACGTTACTACTATTACTATATATGTGCTGAATAAAAATTAGCAAAATTGGATGAAGAACACGCCCACTTTTTAAAAAAAAATTTTTTTTAATTCAAATTTTAACAAAAAATTTAATATCTTTACTGTATATAAGTAAATTAAGTCAAAATTCAACTCCAGTAATGATATGATGCAACAAAATACAAAAATAAAAGAAAATTTCAAAATGGGCTTGGCTCCGCCCATTTTCATTTAGTTTGTCTAGAATACTTTTAATGCCAAAAGTCGAACAAAAATTTACCAATCCTTCTTAAATTTGGTAGGGGCATAGATTCTATGACGATAACTGTTTTCTGTGAAAATGGGCGAAATCGGTGGAAGCCACGCCCAGTTTTTATACACAGTCCACCGTCTGGCCTTCCGCTCGGCCGTTAACACAATAACTTGAGCAAAAACCGATATATCTTTACTAAACTTAGTCCACGTACTTATCTGAACTCGCTTTATCTTGGTATAAAAAATGACCGAAATCCGACCATAACCACGCCCACTTTATCGATATCGAAAATTACGAAAAATGAAAAAAATTCCATAATTCTATACCAAATACGAAAAACATGGTAATGGGATTGGTTTATTGACGCAAAATATAACTTTGGAAAAAACTTTGTAAAATGGGTGTGACACCTACCATATTAAGAAGAAGAAAATGAAAAAGTTCTACAAGGCGAAATCAACAGCGTTTGGAATCTTGGCAGGAATACTGTTAGTGGTATTGCATATATAAATAAATTAGCAGTACCCGACAGATGATTTTCTGGATCACCTGGTCCACATTTTGGTCGATATCGCGAAAACGACTTCACATATACATCTAAGGGCCACTCGCTTTTAAAACCCTCATTAATACCTTTAATTTGATATCCATATCGTACAAACCATTCTAGAGTCACCCCTGGCCCACCCTAATGGCGATATTTCGAAAAGGCGTCCACCTATAGACCTAACGCCCACTCCCTCTTAAAATGCTCAGTAAAACCTTTCGTTATTTACCCATATCGTACAAACATTCTAGAGTCACCCCTGGCCCACCCTAATGGCGATATCTCAAAAAGGCGTCCACCTATAGACCTAATGCCCACTCCCTCTTAAAATGCTCAGCAACACCTTTCGTTTGATACCCATATCGTACAAACATTCTAGAGTCACCCATGGCCCACCCTAATGGCGATATCTCGAAAAGGCGTCCACCTTTAGACCTAATGCCCACTCCCTCCTAAAATGCTCAATAACACCTTTTGTTTGATACTCATATCGTACAAACATTCTAGAGTCACCCCTGGCCCACCCTAATGGCGATATCTCGAAAAGGCGTCCACCTATATACCTAAAATCCATCTTAAAATGCTCAGTAACACTTTTCGTTTGATACCCATATCGTACAAACATTCTAGGGTCACCCTTGGTCCACCTTTATGGCGATATCTCGAAAAGGCTTCCACCTATAGGACTAAGGATTACTCCCTTTTAAAATACTCATTACCACCTTTCATTTGATACCCATATCGTACAAGCACATTCTAGAGTCACCCCTGGCCCACCCTAATGGCGATTTTTCCAAAAGGCGTCCACCTATAGACCTAATGCCCACTCCCTTTTACAATGCTCAGTAACACCTTTTGTTTGATACCCATATCGTACAAACATTCTAGAGTCACCCCTGGCCCACCCTAATGGCGACATCTCGAAAAGGCGTCCACCTATAGACCTAATGCCCACTCCCTCTTAAAATGCTCAGTAACACCTTTCATTTGATTCCCATATCGTACAAACACATTCTAAAGTCACCCCTGGTCCACCTTTATGGCGATATCTCGAAACGGCGTCCACCTATGGAACTAAGGATCACTCCCTTTGAAAATACTCATTAACACCTTTCATTTGATACCCATATCGTACAAACATATTCTAGAGTCACCCCTGGTCCACCTTTATGGCGATTTCTCGAAAAGGCGTTCACCTATAGAACTAAAGCCCATTCCCTTTTAAAATACTCATTATCATCTTTAATTTGATACCCATATCGTACAAACACATTCTAGAGTCACCCCTGGCCCACCTTAATAGCGATATCTCGAAAAGGCGTCCACCGATAGACCTAAGGCCCGCTCCCTCTTATAATGCTCAGTAACACCTTTCATTTGATACCCATATCGTACAAACAAATTCTAGAGTCAGCCATGGTCCACCTTTATGGCGATATCCCTAAATGACGTCCATCCATAGAACTATGGCCTACTCTCTCTTAAAGTACTCTTTAATACCTTTCATTTGATACACATGTCATACAACCACATTCCAGGGTTACCCTTGGTTCATTTTTCTACATGGTGATTTTCCTTATTTTGTCTCCATAGCTCTCAACTGAGTATGTAATGTTCGGTTACACCCGAACTTAGCCTTCCTTACTAGTTAGTATTACCATATGTATCCATGAAAAAGACAATTTTGTCTCCAAAGCTCTCAGCTGAGTATGTAATGTTCGGTCTACCTTACTTGTTCTCTCCAATTTTTGTTGTCTCCTCGCCATCAAGATGAAAGACATACTCTTCCACATCAATTCCTTCTGCTTCCATTGCCTCTCGTAGCCGTGCCTGAAGTTCGAGTCTAACGCCGCTTGTATTCAATACACGGCTCTCCAACTCCTTTTTTAGTTGCTGGATCTTCAATTCACTGAACTTTGCCATGTCCTTGTTGTCCTCTGGAATTTATTCAACAATTCCTCTTCTGACACCAATTGTAACGAATTTACTGCAAATCCTCTTATTTGCCCGTTTACTAAGTTCGTATCACTAAACTGTTGAATAAATAACTCCAATATTGAATAATGTAAAAATGCCTTTATTAAAGTACTTCACAATAACACTTATACTTTTCAACTAGCTGGCTTAATAACCAAACTGATAGCTTAAATCAGAGCCGGCCACACAAATGCTAAAACAATTGCATAAGTGTGTAAAAATTGAGTGACAACTCCCCACAGTGTGCTAAAAGAAAATGTGGACTGTGAAGTTCGAAATTAAAAAGGACTCTGGTTATTTGATTTCAAGCTAATCCTAACAATATTTACTTATATTCATATAACTAAGAACGCGGAGGTCGATGTTTCTTCAATGCAAAATTTACTTAAAAAAATTACATTTTCATTAAGAAAGAACTATAAAACAAAGGAAATGTAAAGATAGAAATATATATTTTCAAAACATAAAGTTATTCAATAAAAAAAAATTTATAAAAATTAATAAAACTAAGTAGAACGTATAAAAGATTACTTATATTAAATTGTCAATATTTATTAATAATTAATTAATTATTATTAATTATTAATATTGTCACGAATATTAGCATCACTAAGCTATACCATCACTAAGGCGATGCTAAGGCCATGCTAAGCGATATTTACGTCAATAATCAAATCATATATACACATATATAAGGCAGCCGAGAGATGTCACACACAGATGCATTTACTTATATGCCTATGTGTGCGCGAGAGACTGTAAACTACAAACATTCACATCAATAATTCAATCATTATGTATCTACATAAACGAATAAATAATTGCGTCTACATATATTTACCATGTACGTATACGAGCAGCGGAGAGTCAATGCGCAAACACATGCATATATCTGAGATACTCCTATAAGTATGCAATGAGAAAAATTATAAAATTGTGCAATTGTAGTTACAGCTGAGATGTTTGAGAGCTAATGGACTAGTAGATTCTGGAAGCGCCTAGAAGATGCGAATGTTAAAATCAAAGAGTATAAAAGGCGACAGATGTAGAGGCGCTGTAATTCAGTTTGATTTGAGTTGTCAAGCAGTTACGACTAAGATGATATCTAGCGAGCAATAGCAGTATTATTTTGAAATTCAGTTTCATTTAAGCCAAAGCCGGCCAAAAGTTGCACATTGTGCAATTTGAGTTCGTATTTTTACACCGACACTAACGATGTGTGATCACGATCGTTTGTTTTCGCTTGTCACTTACTAAAATCAACAGTGAATGCAAAAGGAAAAGTCCATGCTACTTTTTGGGCACATAATAAAAACAATATGCTGCAATGTTAAAGTGGCTTTTAATACGTTTTAGTTAGTATTATTAAGTTCCTTTGAACATACATATTAATATTGACAATTTAAATATTAATTATTAATAATTAAAAATAATTAATTATATATTAATAAATATTGACAATTTAATATAAATATATTTTTATACGTTCTACTTAGTTTTATTAAATTTCATAAATTTTTTTTTATTGAATAACTTTATGTTTTGAAAATATATATTTCTATCTTCACATTTACTTTGTTTTATAGTTCTTTCTTAATGAAAAAGTGAATTTTTTTAAGTAAATTTTGCATTGAATAAACGCGATACCTTCTTTTATAAAAAAGTTTCATCTGACTAGCTTGAACTCCGCGTTCTTAGTTATACGAATACTAGCGGACCCCGTTGCACTTCGTAGCAACCAACCATAAAAAGAAATGAAATTATAAATTTTTTTTATGAAATGCCGCATTGTATTCTTGAATGTGAGACAAAAAATGCTTAGACGTTTGCGACGTTCCAAAAATGAATGAATGAAGTGGATCGGGGGGAGATTCAAATGCTGGTAGTCTCACTTTTCCATAGGCACAACACATGCCAGGCGTTTCACCCTGAAATTTGGCTGTATCACAATGTGGACATCTCATCGTCATTCCACCAATATTGGCATGTTTACTATAATCATTTCCACTATTGTAAGCAAAAGCAGCGTATTCCATCTCTTGCACAGCACGACGTGAAAGTCTTGTCGTTCGTCTCGATGCTGGATTTAATGGATCTGTCGATCTATGACGACGTGCGTTTCGTAATTGTTGTACTTGGTTTTGTTGTGAGCGTTCCTCTGCACTGTGCGCTCTCCTTTGAATAAATTTATAGGTAGCATTACGCGTACGTCGACCTATAGTTGATCGTCTTGTTGGTGGCATTTTGATGCATATGATGAAATTATGGAAAAAATCTTTTTTAACTATGTTTTCTTGCACTGAACACACTTAAAATCACTTTTTAAATTAATAATAGTTGGAAAAATGTAGAGCGTTTTCTACATCTATGTATATGCCAAAGCAATAGGCAAACGAAATTTGGTTTTTATATGGCTTTATTTTGTCGTAACTCTTTGACGATTACAAATTCAATGATCTTACATGCTAAGAAAAAATTCAATTTAGGCAGCCGAATTTATGTTTAGGAATTTTCCATGGAAAAGTCCTGCTATTTAATGTTGACAAAATAAGCGATGAGTGCGAGGAGTATATAGGCAAAGTAATACTAGTTCAGGTGAGTGTACATTATGTTGCTGCAGTGGGAGTGGGAGTGCAGTGCATTGAGGAATATGCGATAATAGCAAAATGATAAAAAAACAAGTAAGGAAGGTTAAGTTCGTGTGTAACCGAACATTACATACTCAGTTCAGAGCTATGGTGACAACATAAGGGAAAATAACCATGTAGGAAAATGAACCTAGGATAACCCTGGAATGTGTTGTTTGTACGATATGGGTATCAAATGAAAGGTGTTAATGAGTTTTTTATGAGGGACTGGGCCCTAGTTCTATAGGTGGACGCCATTTAGGGATATAGCCATAAAGGTGGATCAGGGTTGACTCTAGAATGTGTTTGTACAATATGGGTATCAAAAGAAAGGTGTTAATGAGTATTTTAAAAGGGAGTAATCCTTAGTTCCATAGGTGGACGCCGTTTCGAGATATCGCCACAAAGGTGGACCAGGGGTGACCTTAGAATTTGTTTGTACAATATGGGTATCAAAAGAAAGGTGTTAATGAGTGTTTTAAAAGGGAGTAATCCTTAGTTCCATAGGTGGACGCCGTTTCGAGATATAACCACAAAGGTAGACCAGGGGTGACCCTAGAATTTGTCTGTACAATATGGGCATCAAAAGAAAGGTGTTAATGAGTATTTTAAAAGGGAGTAATCCTTAGTTCCATAGGTGGACGCCGTTTCGAGATATCGCCATAAAGGTGGAGCAGGGGTGACCCTAGAATTTGTTTGTACAATATGGGTATCAAAATAAAGGTGTTAATGAGTATTTTAAAAGGGAGTAATCCTTAGTTCCATAGGTGGACGCCGTTTCGAGATACCGCCATAAAGGTGGACCAGGGGTGACTCTAGAATTCGTTTGTGCAATATGGGTATCAAACGAAAGGTGTTAATGAGTATTTTAAAAGGGAGGGGGCCTTAGTTCTATAGGTGGACGCCTTTTCGAGGTATCGCAATAAAGGTGGACCAGGGGTGACTATAGACTTTGTTTGTACGATATGGGTATCAAATGAAAGGTGTTAATGAGTATTTTTAAAAGGGAGTGGACCTTCGTTCTATAGGTGTTTGCCTTTTCGAGATATCGCCAAAAAGGTGGACCAGGGGTGACTTTAGAATATGTTTGTACGATATGGGTATCAAATGAAAGGTGTTAATGAGTATTTTAAAAGGGCGTGGGGCTTAGTTCTATAGGTGGACGCCTTTTCGAGATATCGCCATAAAGGTGGACCAGGGGTGACTCTAGAATGTGTTTGTACGATATGGGTATCAAATTAAAGGCATTAATGAGAGTTTTAAAAGGGAGTGGTGGTAGTTGTATATGTGAAGGCGTTTTCCAGATATCGACCAAAATGTGGACCAGCGTGACCCAGAACATCATCTGTTGGATTCCGCTAATTTATTTATGTATGTAATACCTGTCAAGATTTTAAGGGTTTTTTATTTCGCCCTGCAGAACTTTTTCATTTTCTTCTACTTAATATGGTAGGTGTCACAACCATTTTATAAAGTTTTTTCTAAAGTTATATTTCGCGTCAATAAACCAATCCAATTACCATGTTTCATCCCTTTTTTCCTATTTGGTATAGAATTATGGCATTTTTTTCATTTTTCGTAATTTTCGATATCGAAAAAGTGGGCGTGGTCATTGTCGGATTTCGTTCATTTTTCATACCAAGATAAAGTGAGTTCAAGTAAGTATGTGAACTAAGTTCATTAAAGATATGTCGATTTTTGCTCAAGTTATCGTGTTAACGGCCATGCGGAAGGACAGACGAATGACTGTGTATAAAAACTGGGCGTGGCATCAACCGATTTCGCCCGTTTTCACAGAAAACAGTTAATATCTTAAAATCTATGCCCCTACCCAATTTCAAAAGGATTGGTTAATTTTTGTTTGACTTATGGCGTTAAAAGTATCCTAGACAAATTAAATGAAAAAGGGCGGAGCCACGCCCATTTTGAAATTTTCTTTTATTTTTGTATTTTGTTGCACCATATCATTACTGGAGTTGAATGTTGACATAATTTACTTATATACTGTAAAGATATTAAATTTTTTGTTAAAATTTTACTTAAAAAAAAAATTTTTTTTAAAGTGGGCGTGGTCCTTCTCCGATTTTGCTAATTTTTATTAGGCGTACATATAGTAATAGGAGTAACGACTCTGCCAAATTTCATCATGATATCTTCAACGACTGACAAATTACAGCTCGCAAAAGTTTTAAATTACCTTCTTTTAAAAGTGGGCGGTGCCACGCCCATTGTCCAAAATTTTACTAATTTTCTATTCTGCGTCATAAATTCAACTCATTTACCAAGTTTCGTCGCTTTATCTGTATTCGGTAATGAATTATCGCACTTTTTCGGTTTTTCGAAATTTTCGATATCGAAAAAGTGGGCGTGGTTATAGTCCGATATCGTTCATTTTAAATAGCGATCTGAGATGAGTGCTCAGGAACCTACGTACCAAATTTCATCAAGATACCTCAAAATTTACTCAAGTTATCGTGTTAACGGGCGGACGGACATGGCTCAATCAAATTTTTTTTCGATCCTGATTATTTTGATATATGGAAGTCTATATCTATCTCGATTCCTTTATATATGTACAACCAACCGTTATCCAATCAAACTTAATATACTCTGTGAGCTCTGCTCAAATGAGTATAAAAAGCGAAAAACAAAAGCGAAGACGGTGACGTTACGTTGTACAACAAAAGCATGAATGCGTGCGATGAGTGGGAGTGTGTGTTTGGATGTATGCAAATTATAACTTAACGAAAATATGTTGGAAAGGCAGGCGTGAACAATAGTTACCATCAGAAGAAAGTGATTGATAAACATTTGCATTTGGACCGGTTCATCTGTTTAACATTTGTATGCTGTCAATGAAATTAACTTGTAATAGGTTGATCGATTTTTTTCGTTAGGTCGGACCGAAATGTATACTTTTTTTCAAATTTTGAATTTTTTCTAAAAAAAATCATAACTCAAGAATGGCTAAACCGATTTGGGATTTCAAAACCAACTAACCATCATCTCTCCTTCCTGTATCTTTCCTAAAAATTTCATGGCAATCTTTCTATCCGTTCTCGAGTTATGGAGTGACAATCCAAATGTACACTTCTTTATATATATATAGATAGGTAAGTATAGTCAGGATAGAAATCAAATCACCAAAGTCCTTTTTAATTTCAAACTTCACAGTCCATATTTTCTTTTAGCACACTGTGGGGAGTTGTCACTCAATTTTTACACACACTTATGTAATTGTTTTAGTATTTGTGTGGCCGGCTCTGATTTATAGCAAACTTCAAATCAGCTGGCAGTCGAAGGTCATTGCCGAAAATTACCTTTGCGGCAGTTTGGCCCGTTGTGTCATGCACTGCCGTTCGCTAAGCCATCAAGAATAATGATATGTGTGTATCCCACTCTTTACGGAAGTTGTCTACTACTTTCCTTAAATGCTCCTCCAAGGTCCTATTGAAACGTTCCACCATACCATCGGACTAATGATGCAATGCAGCTGTCCGTGTTTTTCGAATGCCCAATGTCTTACAACATAGCTGATTCAAAATTTCTCCGTTGGTCAGAATGTAACTCCATTGGTACACCACACCTTGCAACCCAATTGTTTATAAACACTTCTGCTACTGTTTCCGCTTCTTGGTTTGGGATTGGGTACACCTCTGGCCACTTGCTGAACTAATCCATAACCACCAGTATATATTTGTTTCCGCGGTTGCTAGTAGGAACTAGACCTGCGACATCCATAGCGATCCTTTTAAATGGTGCACCTGTGTTATATTGCTTGCTCTCGCATAACATGTGACAGTTCTGTATCTTCGAGCTGACACCTCCTTAGTTGTTCCATGTCCCATTCATCCGAATACATTATAGCCATAAGCCGGACATCTATGATGTCTTCCTTAGCCTCAGCATTCGAACAGTGTTTTCATTCCAAATTACATTGTCTTCGTGACATTGCATCAGCAATCCCATTCGTACTACCTTTCCGATAAATAAAATAAAAGTAAGGCGCGATAACCTCCGAAGAGATCTAAGGCCGAGCTTCTCTTCCAATTTGCGTCGTGCTCCTCTTGATTTTTCCCTACAAATTGGCCGGACGGGACCTACATGTTTTATGCCGACTCCGAACGGCATCTGCAAGGCAGATGAGTTTTCACTGAGAGCTTTTCATGGCAGAAATACAATCGGAGCGCTTGCCAGACACTGCCGAGGGGCGACCCCGCTTAGAAAAATTTTCTTCTAATTGAAAAATCTTATTTCTAAAATTTTAATGTTGCTTTGCCCGGGAGTTGAACCCAGGGCATACGGTGTGATAGGCGGAGCACGCTACCATCACACCACGGTGGCCGCCAACTTGCTACCTTTCCGATGCTCAATGGAAAAGTCATAGCTTTGTAGTCGCTCGATCCACTATGCCAATTAACGTTCTGGATTACGGAACTGCAGTAGCAACGCTGCGTGATCTGTCCTGACGCGGAATCGCTGCTCGTAATACTTGTGAAAATGTTTAATGCACTCTACCAATGCCAACAGCTCTCTCCGTGAAACGCAATAGCTCCTCTCTGGTTTTCCCATTAAACGCCTGTAATAAGCAACTACCTTCTCCTTTCCATCGACCAGTTGTGAAAAAGGCGTCCTACTTATATCATATCCTCTCGCATCTGAATCTAGAATAAACGTTGCTATTGGAATCGGATATGCCAACATTGGGGCAGTGCACAAACGCTATTTCAATGTTTGGAAAGTCACTTCTTGCTCCTTCTTCCATTCAAAAGTTTTATTTTTTTCTTGTAAACTTGTGGAAGCTATAGGCTAGACTGGCAAAGTTTGATACAAACCGGCGGTAATATGTGCACAGCCTAAGGAAACTTATTAATTCATGCATGTTCTGTGGTCTTGGCCAATCCTTTACAGCTTCTATTTTTTCGTTCGCAGTGCAGATGCCCTCCGCCATTACCTTGTGACCCAAATAATTTACTTCCCTTTTAAGCAGCGAACCCTTTTTGTGACTTAGTTTCAGTCAAGCAACAGATATTCTCTGGAAAACTTCCTCCAAGTTCTTAAGATGTTCATCAAAGTTCTTGCCCAATACGATGACGTCGTCCAGGCACACCAAGCATGTTTTCCAATGTAGTCCTTTCAATACCTGATCCATGAGTCTCTCAAAAGTAGCTGGTGCATTACAAAGTCAAAAAGCCATCACTGTAAATTGCCAAAGACCATCACCGACACTGAAGGCTGTTTTCTCTTTGTCTTCCTCTTTCACCTCCACTTGCCAGTAGCCGCTTTTCAAGTCCAGTGTGGAAAACCATTTCGTACCAGATAGAGAGTCCAGAGTGTCGTCAATTCTTGGCAATGGGTAGCTATCCTTTTTCGTAACGTCGTTCAACTTGCGGTAGTCCACGCATAACTTAATTTTTCCACCCTTCTTCTTCACAAGTACCACCGGTGATCTCCATGGACTAGCTGATGGTTGGATGACGCCGCTGTCACTCATTTCTTGTACGATTTGACTTACAACTTCCCCTTTCGCCAGTGGAACACTACGAGGACCTTGACGGATCGGCCTCGCATCTCCAGTGTCAATTTGATGTTTCACAACGTTGATGCGGCCTGGTTTGGAACCATCTCTGTAAAATATGTTTGCGTATTTTAGGAGCAATTGTTTTGCTTTCCTTTGATGGTCTTACTCTAGTCCCTCCGTCCATGCTGTGATGTCATTTGAAAGATTAATCTTGCTAGTAGAAATGTTTTCCTGGAGCTGTTCACCGTTAATAACTATTTCAGCCTCTTGGCATCTTCCCAATATAGCTCATTTCGTCAGTTTGAGTAGTGACTTGAACTCATTGAGTACCTACTCTTACCGGTATATGTAAATAAAAAAATAAATGTAAGGCGCGATAACCTCCGAAGAGATCTAAGGCCGAGCTTCTCTTCCAATTTGCGTCGTGCTCCTCTTGATTTTTCCCTACAAATTGGCCGGACGGGACCTACATGTTTTATGCCGACTCCGAACGGCATCTGCAAGGCAGATGAGTTTTCACTGAGAGCTTTTCATGGCAGAAATACAATCGGAGCGCTTGCCAGACACTGCCGAGGGGCCACCCCGCTTAGAAAAATTTTCTTCTAATTGAAAAATCTTATTTCTAAAATTTTGATGTTGCTTTGCCCGGGAGTTGAACCCAGGGCATACGGTGTGATAGGCGGAGCACGCTACCATCACACCACGGTGGCCGCATATGTCCATCTTGTTTTGTCAAAGCCAGGGTTTTTCCTACGAGCATGTTCGGTGTTGATCTCGTTGCTTCTTCGACAACCCACAATTTGTTTGCCGCACAATTTCCATCAACCTTTGCCCAGATTACTGATTCTGATCTTGGTGGTATTTGCTGACTCCCTTCCACCATTACTCGTTTACTGCTGTAGCCTCCCTCGTAGCCGAAAATAAGTGGCACATCCATGTTCTTATATCGCATCGTCTTGCTTTGCATATCGATTTTGATGCCTTGGTCGATTAAGGAGTCTACTACAATTATGATTTCATCAACAATCTCTGCCACTATAAAATTGTGTAGTAGCGTGACGTTCCCAATTGCTACTTCACATGCCACTTCTCCAATTACCTGGATGTCCTCTCCCGTGGCTGTACGTAATCTTACTCCAAGCAATGGTTTTATCTTCATGTTGACTAAATCTGATCGAATGATAGAATGAGATGCACCCGTATCTACAGTCAGTACACGTCGCTTTCCATCCACATGTCCGCCGACAGTAAGATTGCTTGACCTTCTTCCAATTTGCGAGATAGAGATAATTGGGCTTTCAATTGCGGGAGCCAGCTGTCGCCCGCTGCGGCTGACTCGCTTTAGTTTAACGATTGGGTAGATTTACTCATTTCCTTCAGCTCTGCGTTTACGGCCACCCACATTGTTGGAACTATTAAGGTTGGTACTGCAATAACGTGCAATGTGCCCTGGGTTTCCACACTTTAAGCATTTGACGGCACCATCGTTTTTCTGCTGCGTTCCTTTTAATGCTTCCAAAATTGTATCTACGCAGTCTGGTCTTTCCACTTCCACGCGATGGGCTTTGTACGCTGGCTTACTTAAAAGCGAGGCTGTTTCTTGAGTCAGTGCATGTGATACCGTTTCAGCAAATGTTGGTTTTGTATTCGCATATGTAGTTCGTTTCGTTTCGACATCCCGTATTCCAATAAGAAAGCTCTGAATTTTAACCCTCTCGTTGTATTCCCCGGGTGCGTCTGCATTTGCGAGATGAGTCAATCTTTCACATCCGATGCAAACTCTTGCAAAGTCTCATTCGCTTTTTGGTAACGGTTTTGCAACTCAATTTGGTATATCTGTTTCCTATGCTCGCTTCCACAACGTCTCTCGACAGCGATCATCAATGCCTCATAACTGTTCCGTTCGTACTCTGGAATAGTCTGTAAATTTCAGCTGCAGGCTCCTTCAATGCCACGAACAGTGCAGCAACTTTATCTTCCGCATTCCAGTTGTTCACTGTTGCAGTCTCAAACTGTAGTATGAGTTAATCGGGAATTGCCCGTATTGCTTTAAATGTATGGAAACATTTATTTCAAGCAACTTTTAATTTTATAATTTATTTAATAAGTTGGGAAAAATTTAAACAACGGGACATCAGGACGGACAAGGCGACAGCTGTTTCGATTATACCTTGTAAATTTCTTCAAAGCCTTTTCTCGCGGGAGTGGGAGTCGAACCCGCACTCCTCATCAGGATGAAAGATATACTCGTTCACATTAATTCCTTCCGGCTCCGTAACCTCTCGTAGCCGTGCTTGGAGTTCGCTTTTATTGCCGGTTGTATTCAATCCACGGTCCTCCAACTCCTTTTCCAGTTGCTGGATCTTAAATTCACTTAACTTTGCCATATCCAAGTTGTATTCGAAATTTCGGAATTTATTCAACAATTCCTCGTCTGACACCAATTGTAACAAATTTAGGGCGATTCGGATTATTTTAAACTTCTGCTAAAGTTCGAATCGCTAAACTGTTGAATAAATCATTCCAATATTTTGTATTGCAAACTGGTCTTTATTTAGATTACTTTGGAAATAGTACTTCACAATTATACTTCACAACCAATAACGTATTTAAATCAAACTTATTACTGATTGCGCCGCTTTTATACTCTCCGCTGTTTCGTTCGCATATTTCTCCTGAGGTCTAGACGTTTCACCTTCTCGAACTTTTGTATCTCCTGCTTGGTTACCATCTAGGTTAGGTTAAGTTGAAGTGGCCGGTCCTTGAGGACCAGAAGTTTGTTTTAACGACCAAACTGAAAAAACCTATCAAAAACCAGGACCTATGTTATAAAATAACTCCGTCCTCTTAACAAATACTAGAAGCTTCCTAGGACTTAAGCCACTTGCTGCTTCTAGATCTTACAGCTGTATCACTCCTAATAACTGGAGTCTTAGCCTGGCAAGTGCAGGGCACGAGCACAGAACGTGCTCGATCGTTTCCTCCTCCAACCCGCACTTCCAACATCTGCTATCACTGGCCAAGCCTAATTTAAAGGCATGTAACGCCAGAAGGCCGTGTCCAGTCAGAATGTTCGTCATGAGTCTACAGCTCTCTCTTTTTAATCATAGAAGCAATTTTTTTAGTCTAAGGTTGTAAGACCTACACACGCCTTTTCCGCTTGGTCGATCATGTGCACCTCTCGCCTTCGCTTAATCTCACCCAGTCTAATCGGGACGTCTACGGAGGAAGCTTCAAGGGATGCGCTCTTTTTAGCTAGTTCGTCCGCTATTTCATTCCCATCTATTCCCATATGCCCTGGAACCCAATATAGAATGTATACCATCTATATACATGTATATTTGTAATTTATGTTTATCTTCTAGCCGTATACAGGTTTATGTGTGAGTAACTACTTCGGCTGATGATGTATTTCTTCGTTGCCTTGTATGTATGTGTGTAAATGATGGTTGATTTGTTCATGTACACAAGAGTAGCAGCTTGCTTTAATGTTGTTGTGCCTTTATTTACTAACAACATAGTGATGCTAAAATTCGCCACAATATATAGATATAGGAGACATATTATAGACAGTTAATTAAAATTATACTTAATGTAGACGATTTAGGAAAAAATTAAGTAAATAAATGGTCAGTTTAAGATTAATGTGAAAAGAAATAATTGAAAAGAATACGTTTCTAGTTGCCTTACAGTGTTCCTTATTACAGCTGGGACTGAGTTCCATATACGAATGGTGTTGACGAAAACAGCCTTTTAGAGACCACATAATTGAAGTTGGGTACAACTATACTACATGACCTGAGAGATCTAGCAAATGTGAGTTTCTCATATAAGAATGATGGGGATTTAGTAGAAATCAAACGAAACAAGAAAATTACACTTCTAGCCTTCTGATAGTCGAATATGTTACATCCTAAGAGTTGAAACCGCCGCGCAGAAATACGGTTAACCCAAAAAGGCAATCTCAATTTTGTGTGCAGAACACGAATCCAGTTTGTTGTAAACCAACTCTGAGTAGGTGATTATTGGCAACATAGGTTGTACGGCAAGCTTTATTCTAATTTGAGGAGGCATAAGCGGTGCAGATTGCGCAGTGTTACCATACACTTTACCAACAACAGAGTTTATAAGGTCAACACAAGTTAGGACTGAGTTAATTACGAAACCTAGATTCGTGATTTTAGTAACAGATTGTAAAGCAGTATTACCAATGCATATAGTAGCAGTTAGTACATCGACGACGTTTTTCTTAGAAATAGGTAATACAAACGATTTATTAGCATTAAGGCAAAGACCATTACTATTGTCCCAGTACCTAATGCGTGTATGATAAGTCATTATTTACTTTGACACAAAGTGTGCTAAGGTTCGCGGAACTACCAGATAAATACATTTGTATATCATCTACATACGCATGCATGCTCATTTGCTTACACACTGAAAAAATATCGTTTATAAAAATACTAAATAACAAGGGCCCAAGAATGCAGCCCTGCGGAGCACCTTGGATTAAGTTTTTCATAGCCGACACTTCACTTCCTATGTTGACAAATTGAACTCTTCCTGTTATGTAACTTTCCATTAGCATCAAGGCGCTTTTAGTAAATCCGAAGTATATCTGTAGCTTATAACAGAGCAACTCGTGGTCGACAGAGTCGAAAGCTTTTGAAAAGTCTAGTAAGCAGAGCAGGGTGAGCTGTTTATTATCAAAGGTTATTCTGATATTATCGATTACTTTTAGTAATGCAGTTGCACATCCGTGATTGGCTCTAAACCCCCACTGGTGCGGTGAAAGTAGATTATGCGTCGAAATATGAGAGTTATTTGATCTGCTAGTAGTCTTTCAAAAACTTTAGATAATACTGGCAGAATTCTTATGGTTCGAGAGTCAGTTACTGAGCTCGCAGACCCTTTTTTATACCCAGCTGTACTTGTACACAGCGTATTATAACTTTTATTGGGTAACGGTTGGTTGTACAGGTATAAAGATAGATATAGACTTCCATATATCAAAATCATCAGTATCGAAAAAAAATTTGATTGAGCCATGTTCACCAAAATTCTCCGTCGTCCTTTTTTTCTGTCCCTGGACTGCATTTCCTTTAGATAGAACTTTCCTCAGTCTCACCGTTTCTTTGGAGCATTCTATGTCGGCACAGAAATTCTTCCATGAAACCCGCTTGGACCTGTTGATTTCACCTTTATAGATCCTCGACAGATCTCTGTATTCGTCCCAGTTCTCCTCGCTTTCCGCTACTTTTTCCAGCTTAAAATTTTTTTTACCCGCCCTCTAAGAAGACTCAGCTCCTTAATCCAGCATGATGGCTTTGCTTTCCCCTTGAATCTTCTCAGAGGACAAGCTCTGTTATACGCAGTTGTCAGCACCTTTGATAAAAAGTTGTTGCACTCCTCCAACTCCTCTACGGTGGCAACCTCTTTAGGCTGCTCCAGTCTTCCTGTTACACATTTTTGAAATTTATACCAGTCCGTTGCCCCAGGGTTTCTAAACGTTTTCCCCTTCTCTACCGTCTTTAGGGGTATTCTGAAGCTGATATATGATGGCCTGGCAAGGACACTCCATTCATAGATATATCCTGCTCAGCTCAATGTGATATCAAGCACATTTCTTGACGTATTACCAGCATATGTTCGCACGCTACACCTGTTGGCCAAATATAGGCTACTCTGTAGTATGTAACAAAAAAGGGACTCTATCATTAACATCGTCCCCTTCCCATACGCTGTGATGCGCATTCGCATCCGCGCCTATGACAAGCCGTCCTCTTCACCCTTCTTGATACACCAGCCTCTTAAACTCCTCTGGTGGGGCTTCCGCGTTATGGTCCCTGTAGCAGGATACCAGGATAAGGGATGGTTCATCTTTCCCTCTATTGCTAGGTTTTCGGTGCTGAAATTAGATAGCATGCACGAGTATAGGTGTTTCTTTACCATGACTGCAGCTCTAGCCCTGCTCTCCATCATTGCGTTATAAAGCAGAATTCGCGACCGCTGAGTTCAGAAAGTTTCCTCCAGATTACTCCTGTATCAGCGACACATCAAACGAACCCTCCACATGAGTCAGGAGGAGCTCACTCGATGCCACTTAACTGTGTTGGAGGTTTATCTGTAAGACTCCAAGCGCCATTGAGCCGTTTGTCTCCCTCCAAATTATCCGCCATTGCGCTCACGAAATGGATTTTTTCTGCTGTTTTCCAAGTCTTGAGGTCCGTTTCTCCCTCCTCTGTTCGAAGCGTCTTTGTTACTCTCGCAGCATCGTTGATCTGATTGTCCACAACCAATATATCCGCTTCTACGCTTGTACCCTTGTCTTTTCATGCTACTTCCAGGCCCTCGTGGTCCTTTTCCACCTCTCCTGCTTTTAGTATGTTTTGGTTTTTCTTAAGGTTCTCAGCACCATTGATTTGCTCGTGCACCTCTACCACGCGCCTTTGCCCCCTTTCAGGTTCTCGAGATCCTTTTCCACCTCCTCTGCTTTTAGCGTATTGGGGTTGTTGTCCTGAGGACTCCACTTTTTAAGGCGCATAAATATGTGCCCCAGGAGATTTTCCCAAGCTGTAAGTGCAACAGATCCTCCGATTCCTTATTAATTTGGAGGATGTAGAACTGGTCCATCTCCGCGTGTCGGGATACGTGGAGTACCTTCCAATCCCGTGTGGGTATGTTTGGGTTCTGCTGCTGCAGCATGTTAAGAGTGTCTTCCGCCTTTACCACTCGGGGTATCCAAACCTTGGCCTTTGGTATCGTGAGGATCAATGCTCTATCCACCACATTCAACCTTGCCCTTCTTGTGTTTGAAGGTCTGGAACAACTTTCTACAGCCATTCTAAAGTCGCGTTATTGGTGCAGGGCATCAGTTTAATCCGATTTTGCCATTCAGCTGCTTCGAAGGCTGGTAGCGGTCTGTTCGGTTTATTATGCATCGTTTTGATCATGATGCTGATCAGCTCCACTTCTACGGATCTCCACCTTTCGGTTGACATCTGGCAATTGGGAACGCTGCAATCTAGCAGTGCCACAGTCAGGGATTGCTTCGCAACTTTGCTCATTTTCTTCTGGGGGAAACCCAGAGTCACAGCGTTAGCTCCTTTAGTATCATCGTGTAAGCTGGAGTATTATGCATCATTTTGATCATGATGCTGATCAGCTCCACTTCTACGGATCTCCAACTTTCGGTTGACATCTGCCCATTGGGGACGCTGTAATCTAGCAGTGCCACAGTCAGCGACTGCTTCGCAACTTCGCTCATTTTCTTCTCGGGGAAAACCAGAGTCACAGCGTTAGCTCCCTTTAGTATCATCGAGTAAGCTGGAGTCTGATTGTTATCTCCCTTTAGTTACTAACATTTGTGTCTTTGCTTCTCAAGCCATTATTGCTTTCCTTTTCCTGTATTACAGCTTTTGAGGTACATGGCTTTCCAATACTTATATTTCCCTCTTCGATTCGCTTTGCATATTTTGAGGTGTGGTTCCTGTCATTCCGGCTAATTCGCCTCCTGGTTCTTGACTGGTGCGTTTACCCTCTCCCTTCTGCCTCTCAAACGCAGGCTTGTCAGGTTCAGCCGATCACTGCCTCTTGCCTCTCTGGGCTTCTTCCTCTTCGATGCAGTTGCATAATTGATGGTTACCCGCAGCAAAGTTTTCCTCAGTGAACTGTCTTCGACATTCTTCCACTGCCTCACGGGCTCATTCCAAGCGGTCGGTCTCATCGTTGGTTGGGTGAACTACTGGGCCCATGCGCTGCATAATTCTTAATGCTGCCCAATATTTTGAGAGGGTTCTTTTAAGCTCTCTGTCTCTTTGTGTCCGTTCTTAGTTTTTTGCCTAGTTTTGTATGCCGCTACTTTACCGAGTGCACTGACTGATAGCGATTTCCTATTCCCCGTCTTGCGACGCCATCGCTTTCCCTTCTCATCCTTATTTTCTTTGAATGTCTTTGAGTTCAACTTCGTAGTACGACCACCTGCCCACAAGGCGGGCTCAGCGTTGTAATGTTAAAAATGGGTATGAAAACTCTCCGCCACAACAGCGCCCCTTAATGTGGTAAGGCCATCATTACTTCCCGGGGCGGCGGTATCGGGAAGGCTCCGTTCAAATACAGCCGAATATATCCCCTGGCTGCAAATTAGCACGGTCGGCATAACATCCTGTATTAGGGGGTTGACAGTTCTTGGTCACCGACATACCGCCGCCCTCCTGTGAAGCGAAAGTGCGGAGATGCAGGCCCTAACCCGCTCAGCCCCATAGTCGGAAGATATTGAGTTCGGCTAAGCCCTCACACCAACGACAAACTGCCTTGCCTGCTATAGTGAAGGAAATATTGTGTAAAGAATGAAACAATTTTTTTTGTAAACTTTACCAATTAACAGACATGCCCCTCGAAGGATTCAGTCCAGGGGTGGATCCAGCACGATTTGGGTCAACTTTTCAACTTTTTAGGTAATATAAAGGGACCTTAAAATTTTTCATACAAACACACATACATATTTACACTCATCTACAAAAGTCATCATCACTCAGATTTTTCCAGTTTTTATTAAGTTTTGCTTCGACCTTCATTTTCGATATTTTTATAAAAATATGTATTATTATATAACACCAACAATCCATATATACACTTAAGACTTTTTAGAAAATTCGGGAAAATTACGCGAATTTTCATGCAAATTTTTAGCTTTCAGTAAGAATTTTTAGAATTTATCTCTCAGATGGGGTTTTGCATGAGCGTTTGCGTACATTCAAAGAGAGATTTTTGGAAATTACATATGTACATACATACAGTGTTGCCCTTGTGTCGCTTTGCGGAGATTTCATCCTTTTTACAACATTTTGCTCCTTTGAAAACTATTTCATATATTTTAAGAACTATTTTGTGGCTCAATATTTTACCCTGTCATAAACATCAAAATTAACAAGTAAGGAAAGCTAAGTTCGGGTGTAACCGAATATTACATACTCAGGATAGAGCTTTGGAGACTAAATAAGGGAAAATCACCATTGAGCAAAATGAACCTAGGGTAACCCTGGAATGTGTTTGTATGACATGTGTATCAAATGAAAGGTGTTAATGATTATTTAAAACGTAGTGGGCCTTAGTTCTATAGGTGGACGCCTTTTCGAGATATCGCAAAATGTGGGCCAGGGTGACCCAGAACATCTTCTGTCGGGTACCGCTAATTTATTTATATATGTCATACCACGAACAGTATTCCTGCCAAGATTCCAAGGGCTTTTGATTTAGCCCTGCAGAACTTTTTCATTTTCTTCTACTTAATATGGTAGGTGTCACACCCATTTTACAAAGTTTTTTCTAAAGTTATATTTGCGTCAAAAAACCAAACCAATTACCATGTTTCATCTCTTTTTTCATATTTGGTACAGAATTATGGCATTTTTTTCATTTTTCGTAATTTTCGATATCGGAAAAGTGGGCGTGGTCATAGTCGGATTTCGGCCATATTTTATAGCAAGATAAAGTGACTTCAGATAAGTACGTGAACTAAGTTTATTTAAGATATATCGTGTGTGCGCAAGTTATCATGTTAACGTCCGAGCGGAAGGACAGACGGTCGACTGTGTGTAAAAACTGGGCGTGGCTTCAACCGATTTCGCCCATTTTCGCAGAAAACTGTTATCGTCATAGAGTCTATGTCCCTACCAAATTTCACAAGGATTGGTAAATTTTTGTTCGACTTATGGCATTAAAAGTATTCTAGACGAATTAAATGAAAAAGGGCGGAGTTAAGCCCATTTTGAAATTTTCTTTTATCTTTGTATTTTGTTGCACCATATCATTACTGGAGTCGAATGTTGACATAATTTACTTTTATACTGTAAATGTATGTTTGTTTAATGGTGTGTTCAGTTTATACTTATATTTAAGAATTCATGAGCTTAACACCGGCTTATAATAATTGAATTTCAATTATTATGTTTTCTAAGAGAAACTGAAAAGAAAGAAACATTTACTGGCATATTGCGACGGAACCATTTCGAAAACCGCCAACGTAATCATCATCAGGCAATTTTGTAATGTTATCGAAGGTTTCACCGGGATTCGAACCGTGAATCACATGGTGAAACTGCAGCTGCCTTAACCATTAGGCTATCCTGCTGGTATTTGTTTTCATGCTTAATTCAGTTTTTCTCATTTCTACACTAACAACACAAATGAGACACTTTGTCTCTATATTAATTTGTGTGCCATGTAGATTTGTTTTTGTAAAGTTCTTCTACATTGCGAATGAGAAGCTTTGTAAACTCGGGCTCAGTTTTACATATTGCAACAAATTCACTTGCAAATCCTCTTATTTGCCCTTTTTCTAAGTTCGTATCACTAAACTATTGAATAAATAACTCCAATATTCAATAATGGAAAAATGGCCTATATTAAAGTACTTCACAATAACACTTTGCAACTAGCTGACTTAATAACCAAACTGACAGCTTAAATGAAACTGAATTTCAAAATAATACTGTTATGGCTCGCTAGATAGCGTCTTAATCGAAACTGCTTGATAGCTCAAATCAAACTGAATTCGAGCGCCTCTGCATTTGCTGCATTTTATACTCTCTGATTTCAACGTTCGCATCTTCTAGGCGCTTCCAGAATCTACTATTTGCCATCAGCTCTCAAACTTCGCAGCTGTAACTACAATTGCACGATTTTATAGCTTCTCTCATTGCATACTTTCAGGAGTATCTCAGATATATGCATGTGTTTGTGCATTGATTCTCTGCTGCTCGTATACGTACATGGTACATATGTGCAGACGTAATTATTGTTTCGTTTATGTAGATACATAATGATTGATCTATGGATGTGCAGGATATCACTGTTTAGAATCGGCTTAGAGATAGCAGCATCCCTTAGTTTTGCTAATATTCGTAACACTGCCCTCCACCTAAGTCTGATCGTCCCGATCAGACAAATCTCGATCTAAACGCTGCTAGCATCTTCAAATGAACAACCCTTCTACTTCGTGGTTTCCAAGTTGTTTGTAAGCGGTAGATGACATCACTGATCCTCTTCAAAACTCTGTAGGGGCCTTCCCAACTGCACCGAAATTTGGCTGGAACATCTTTCCGCCGGTGAGGGTTGTTTAACAGCACCAAATCTCTCTCCAAGAAACCTTCCGAATTTTTGTTCTCATTGTACCTGCGTTTCATCTTACTACTCATTATTCTTGATCGTCCTTCGCACTCTGTTGTTTGGCCAATGAACTTCTTCGCAGAGCTTGCACTTGACGGATTGGCTTTGCATTATCATTATCGTCTGGGCGCTTCAAAACAGCACCCTTGTATTCTTTCTGAAAAATTCTTTCAGTCATTTTAGTGCGTCCATTAGGGTTTGTCGATGCCGATCTTTCTTTCGCAGGTACCTTCGGTTTTGATTCGTTTGGTCCATTCGTTCCATCAACCCTTTCCCGATCTGCTGCCTTTGGCTTTTGCGGTTTTTGCGAATCTCTTTCACCAGCACTCGATTACTGCTGAACCCTTCTTCCAAACTGAAGTTAATTGGCATATCCTGGTTCTCATAGCGCATAATCTTTCTTGGTATATCGATCCTGATGTCATGGTCAACTAAAAAGTCCACTCCCAATATGACTTCATCAACGATCTCCGCCACAACGAATTTGTGTAGAACCATGACCTTCCCAATTAGGACTTCACATATCACTTCTCCCTGGACTTGGTTATACTCGCCTGTGACCGTACGCAACCTTGCACCAGGTAACGGTTTTACTCTCCTGTTGACTAAATCAGATCGAATCAAGGAATGAGATACGCCCGTATCTACAGTCAGTACACGTACTTTGCCATCCAAATTCCCTCTGACGGCAAGACTGCTTGATTTCCTTCCAATTTGCGACACAGACATCACAGGACATTCAGTAGCTGGAGCTAGCTCTCGATTTTTCCATCTGGCACGCTCTTGCTCATCTCCTCCAGCTATGCGTTTACGGCCACCCAAGTTGGAACTACCAGGACCAAGATCACAATGACGAGCGATGTGATCGGGCTTCCCGCATTTGAAACATTTGATAACTTTTTCACTCCGCTTTTGCGAACCTTTCAGCGCCTCCAATATTGCGTCTACCCACTCTGGCCTTTCTACCTCCACACGGCGTGCTTTCAAAACTGACTTACAGAGAAGCAATGCTGTTTCTTGAGTGCATGGGATACCGTTTCTGCGAATGTGGGTTTTGGGTTTGCATATGTCGCTCGCTTCGTTTCTACGTCCCGTATGCCATTCATAAAACTCTGGATTTTTACCCTCTCGGTGTACTCCACGGGTGCGTCCGCATTTGTAAGATGAGCCAATCTTTCAATATCCGAAGCAAACTCCTGTAGTGTCTCATTTACTTTTTGGTAACGGTTTTGGAACTCAATTTGGTATATCTGTTTTTAATGCTCGCTTCCATAACGTCGTTCTACAGCAGCCATCAATGCTTCATAACTGTTCCCTTCGTACTCTGGAATCGTCTGTAAGATTTCCGCTGCAGGCCCTTTCAATGCCACGAACAGTGCAGCAACTTTATCTTCCGCATTCCAGTTGTTCACTGCTGCGGTTTTCTCAAACTGTAGCTTGAAGGCCTGGAAAGGAATAGAACCGTCAAATGATGGTGTTTTTACCTTTGGATTGCTTGCTGAAACAGCTGGGCGGTTTAGTTGTAACTGCTCCATACGACCTTTTAACGCTTCTATTTCGGCATCAATTTTGTCCTCGAGTTGTAAAATTTTTGCATCCTGCTCTTCCAGTTTCACAAAGAGTTGCGATGATACCTGTTCCGAAATTTGTGCCGACATTTCAGATATACGTGCCTCTTGCGCTTCCAATTGAGATGCCAAATATGTCTTCTGTTCTTCCAATTGTGATGTTATACGGGTTTCCTGCGATTCCAGTTGGGATACCATATATGTCTTCTGTTCTTCCAGTTGTGAAGAAATGTGTGTTTCCTGTGCTTCAATCTTCGATGTTATGCGTGTCTCCTGCGATTCCAATTGTGATGACATGTTGGTAGATATTTGTGATGACATTTCAGACATTTGTGCCGATATTGCAGCCAATATCATGTTCAGGTCTGTGTTCGCCATTGTCTGCGGTGTTTCTTCCATTTTTGTTATTTCCTCGCCATCAAGATGAAAGTCATACTCTTCCACATCAATTCATTCTGCTTCCATTGCCTCTCGTAGCCGTACCTGAAGTTTAAGTTTAACGCCGCTTGTATTCAATCCACGACTCTCCAACTCCTTCTTCAGTTGCTGGATCTTCAATTCACTGAACTTTGCCATGTCCTTGTTGTCCTCTGGAATTTATTCAACAATTCCTCTTCTGACACCAATTGTAACGAATTCACTTGCAAATCCTCTTATTTTCCCTTTTTCTAAGTTCGTATCACTAAACTGTTGAATAAATAAATCCAATATTGAATAATGGAAAAATGGCCTTTATTAAAGTACTTCACAATAACACTTATACATTGCAACTAGCTGGCTTAATAACCAAACTGATAGCTTAAATGAAACTGACTTTCAAAATAATAATGCTATGGCTCGCTAGATAGCGTCTTAATCGAAACTGCTTGATAGCTCGAATCAAACTGAATTCCGGCGCCTCTACATTTGCTACCTTTTATACTCTCTGATTTCAACGTTCGCATCTTCTAGGCACTTCCAGAATCTACTAGTTGCCATCAGCTCTCAAACTTCTCAGCTGTAACTACAATTGCACGACTTTGTAGCTTCTCTCATTGCATACTTTCAGGAGCATCTCAGATATATGCATGTGTTTGTGCATTGATTCTCTGCTGCTCGTATACTTAAATGGTACATATGTGTAGACGTAATTATTGTTTCGTTTATGTAGATACATAATGATTGATCTATAGATGTGCATGATATCACTGTTTGGCATCGGCTTAGAGATAGCAGCACACCTTAGTTTTGCTAATATTCGTAACAATATTTATGTATGTTTGTTTAATGGTGTGTTCAGTTTATACTTATATTTAAGAATTCATGGGCTTAACACCGGCTTATAATAATTGAATTTCAATTATTATGTTTTCTAAGAGAAACTGAAAAGAAAGAAACATTTACTGGCATATTGCGATGGGAACATTTCGAAAACCGCCAACGTAATCATCATCAGGCAATTTTGTAATGTTATCGAAGGTTTCACCGGAATTCGAACCGTGAATCACATGAGGAAACTGCAGCTGCCTTAACCACTAGGATATCCTGCTGGTATTTGTTTTCATGCTTAATTCAGTTTTTCTCATTTCTGCACTAACAACACAATTGAGACATTTTGTCTCTATATTAATTTGTGTGCCATGTAGATTTGTTTTTATAAAGCTCTTCTTCGTTGCGAATGAGAAACTGAGCCCGAGTTTACAAAGCTTCTCATTCGCAACGAAGAAGAACTTTAAAAAAAACAAATCTACATGGCACACAAATTAATATAGAGACAAAATGTCTCAATTGTGTTGTTAGTGCAGAAATGAGAAAAACTGAGAAAACCCGAGTTTACAAAGCTTCTCATTCGCAACGAAGAAGAACTTTAAAAAAAACAAATCTACATGGCACACAAATTAATATAGAGACAAAATGTCTCAATTGTGTTGTTAGTGTAGAAATGAGAAAAACTGAATTAAGCATGAAAACAAATACCAGCAGGATAGCTTTGTAAACTCGGGCTCAGTTTCTCATTCGCAACGAAGAAGAACTTTACAAAAACAAGCCTATATGGCACACAAATTAATATAGAGACAAAATGTCTCAATTGTGTTGTTAGTGTAGAAATGAGAAAAACTGAATTAAGCATGAAAACAAATACCAGCAGGATAGCCTAGTGGTTAAGGCAGCTGCAGTTTCACCATGTGATTCACGGTTCGAATCCCGGTGAAACCTTCGATAACATTACAAAATTGTCTGATGATGATTACGTTGGCGGTTTTCGAAATGGTTCCATAGCAATATGCCAATAAATGTTTCTTTCTTTTCAGTTTCCCTTAGAAAACATAATAATTGAAATTCAATTATTATAAGCCGGTGTTATGCTCATGAATTCTTAAATATAAGTATAAACTGAACACACCATTAAACAAACATACATAAATATGTAAAACTGAGCCCGAGTTTACAAAGCTTCTCATTCGCAACGAAGAGGAACTTTACAAAAGCAAATCTACATAGCACACAAATTAATATATAGACAAAATGTCTCAATTGTGTTGCTAGTGTAGAAATGAGATAAACTGAATTAAGCATGAAAACAAATACCAGCAAGATAGCCTAGTGGTTAAGGCAGCTGCAGTTTCACCATGTGATTCACGGTTCGAATCCCAGTGAAACCTTCGATAACATTACAAAATTGCCTGATGATGATTACGTTGGCGGTTTTCGAAATGGTTCCATCGCAATATGCCAGTAAATGTTTCTTTCTTTTCAGTTTCTCTTAGAAAACATAATAATTGAAATTCAATTATTATAAGCCGGTGTTTAGCCCATGAATTCTTAAATATAAGTTTATACTGTAAAGATATTAAATTGTTTGTTAAAATTTGACTTTAAAAATTTTTTTTCCGATTTCGATAATTTTTATTTAGCGCACATATAGTAATAGGAGTAAAGTGCCTACCAAATTTCATCATGATATCTCCAACGACTGCCAAATTACAGCTTGCAAAACTTTTAAATTACCTTCTTTTAAAAGTAGGCGGTGCCACGCCCATTGTCCAAAATTTTTCTAATTTTCTATTTTGCGTCATAAGGTCAAGCCACCTACCACTTTTCATCGCTTTATCCATCTTTGGTAATGAATTATCGCACTTTTTCTGTTTTTCGAAATTTTCGATATCGAAAAAGTGGTCGTGGTTGTAGTCCGATTTCGTTCATTTTAAATAGCCCACCCACATACCAAATTTCATCAAGATGTAAGGCGCGATAACCTCCGAAAAGATCTAAGCCCGAGCTTCTCTTCCAATTTGCGTCGTGCTCCTCTTGCTTTTCCCTACAAATTGGCCGGAAGGGAACTGCATGTTTTATGCCGACTTTGAACGGCATCTACAAGGCAGATGAGTTTTCACTGAGAGCTTTTCATGGCAGAAATACACCCGGAGCGCTTGCCAAACACTGCTGAGGGGTGACCCCGCTTAGAAAAATTTGCTTCTAATTGAAAAACCTTATTTCTAAAATTTTGATGTTGCTTTGCCCGGGGTGTGAACACAGGGCATACGGTGTGGTAGGCGGAGCACGCTACCATCACACCACGGTGGCCGCCATCTAGATACCTCAAAATTTACTCAAGTTTTCGTGTTTACAGACCGACGGACAGACGGACGGACGGACGGACATGGCTAAATGAATTATCTCGATTAGTTTATGCCGTTACGGATTACCGTTATGCGAACAAAGTTAATATACTCTGTGAGCTCTGCTGAGCTGATTATTGATTATTTTAAGCAGTATTTATAGAAATATGTGTCAGAAATTATATACTTTCGAATTTATAAAAAATCTATAACTTAAAAATAAAGGTGCGTATTCAAAGTCGAAATATAGTTACCTATACATCAAATTTGGTCACAGTTTTTTGACATATTGTCCATAGCAAATTATTTTAAAATGCCTACCTACATAACATTGATTGTGTATATGCCCACAGTTTTTTGGGTATTTTTATTTAGAGAAGGATTTTTATTAGTCCTTTTAAATTCATTCATTTACAGCTAATAGCTGTTAAAAATTTCAGTTAAAAGGTCCATTGCTAAGAGCTTGACTATAACGGATCAGTTCAATGTATAATTTTGGTGCGGTCTTGCTACACAAAGTTTGTGGCACACCTCGGTGTGGAAGTGTAGCATACAAGTAAAATCTCTAATGACCGCTTTTTGAAAATTCACGATGACAACACTGTTCACAGCAGATTCGAAAAACGATACTTTTGACATAGCGGCTACGGTTACCACTTCCATCCATTTATACAAAACTGGTGCTTTTTGTTTAGGTTTGGTCTGTTGGCCACTTTTCCTCCAGTCTGGTTCTTTGTACGGAAGCGAGAGCAGAAGTGATAAAAAAATAGATTTTTTTGCGCCACTAAATTATATACAGATCGATTAACAAAATTATAGATTTTTCTCCAAGATATCACATTGCAATGCATATTCAGGCGGCTTTTTGACCGAAGTGTCAGCCGATATCAAAACTATGAAATAAAAGATTAATTTTTATGTGTGTATAATTTTTTCATAGTAGGGGGCAATAGGATCACTTAACACACGTTCTCAGATTTTTTAGCACAAAGAAATAATTATCACAGCATTTTAAGATGGAGCCAGACATTGCTAAATTGACAAATAAACGATTGAATAAGCAGGTCTCAACCGTGATAAAAAATAAATAAAAACAAATATATACTTTGCGCGATGTATCTCAGAAAATATTAAGGCTGAGCTTCTCTTCAAGTTTGCATCTTGCCCCGTTTTAGTTTTTCCTACAAATATACGGGACGGGGCTTTAATTTTGTATGCCGACTCCGAACGGCACCTGTAAGGCAGATGAATTTTCACTGGGAAAGTTTTTAATGGAAGAAATTTTTCGGAGTGTTTGCCAAACCACTATCGAGAGCGACCCCGCTTAGAAATGCTTTTTTGTAATTGAATGACATTTTTTCTTAAATTTTGATGTTGCATTTGCGCGGGTCTTGAACCCAGCACCCTCGGTGTGGAAGGCGGAGTACGCTACCACTACACCACGGCGCCGCCAGAGTCTTGAACCAGCAAAAGCAATAAGTTAAGCTTAAATTCCGGTTAAATAATTATAAGATGAAAATAACAAGTGCCCACTTGTTTTTGATGAGAAAGTTTACGTTTCATGAAAAATTCACGCTTATTGTGGACCCTAAACAACCTGTTGGAAAGAATATCTTATTATTCCGTTTTTTTGGGTCGTGTATTGAAAGCTCTTATACAGGTTTTGAAACATTATAAATGTGTCAATTAGGCTAATTCACGACTATTTTTGTTAGTTATCTTAGCTGAAAAATACTAAAAGTTTATCCACATTTAAGCAACTCTTCACATTGTTCATAAAGTACGAGCCCTCGACTTTCAAAGAATTTCTGCTGCATTAACCGAATTTCGGACCGAAGGAAGATAGGTTCCATCAACTACTAAGAGCTGCCCAAAGAACTATAGGTTGACTTAATTTTACATATTTTTTTAACTTTATGTAGAACTATGTATAGTATAAGTCAGAGCGTGCCACAATTCCCAAAATAATGGAGATTTCCTGGTGTGAATGTATTACTGCCAAATAGTAAAACATTAACGCGATTAGGACGATCTTATAGATTATACATATATAAAAGCTAAAAATTTTTAAATTTTATATGTAATTAAAACAAACTTTTATAATTTTCATAAGTTCCAGATCAGAGCGATAGCCCCCCGCCCCCCTGAATCCGCCACTGATTCAATCTGAATATATATATGTCTGAACTCGAGATCAGTAGAACTTTCTATAACTTGAAGGAAATTAGTTATTTTATCCCGACCCCCTTCATTTTCAGAAGTATCTATTGTGTTCACAGAAGAATTTGGAAGTTCCTCCATCCGACAGCTGGTGTTTGGCGATTCGGACGATGACGTTTCACATATCAGCTATAAATATATAAATATCCACTTAAAAATATTTGCCACTACTTCAAATAATTCTTTTCCCTTTTCTTTTTAATTAATTTCGCGTTTTTCTATGAGTAGCCTCAATTTTTGTTTGAGATTCTTTTTATACTCAGTTGAGCGAGCTCACAGAGTATATTAATTTTGATTGGATAACGGTTGGTTGTACAGGTATAAAAGAATCGAGATAGATATAGACTTCCATACATAAAATCATCAGCTTCGAAAAAAAATTTTATTGAGACATGTCCGTCCGTTCCTCCGTAGTCGTTGAAGATATCATGATGAAATTTGGCAGGAACGTTACTCCTATTACTATATGTATGCTTAATAAAAATTAGCAAAATCGGAGAACGACCACGCCCACTTTTAAAAAAAAATTTTTTTAAGTCAAATTTTAACAAAGAACTTAATATCTTTACAGTATATAAGTAAATTATCTCAACATTCAACTCGAGTATGATATGGTGCAACAAAATACAAAAATAAAAGAAAATTTCAAAATGGGCGTGACTCCGCCCTTTTTCATTTAATTTGTCAAGGATACTTTTAATGCCATAAGTCGAACAAAGATTTACCAATCCTTGTGAAATTTGGTAGGAGTTTAGATTCTAGGACGATAACTGTTTTCTGTGAAAAAGGGCGAAATCGGTTGAAGCCACGCCCAGTTTTTATAGACAGTCGACTGTATGTCCTTCCGCTCGGCCCTTAACACGATAACTTGAGCAAAAATCGATATATCTTTACTAAACTTAGTTCACGTACTTATCTGAACTCACTTTGTATTGGTATAAAAAATGGCCGAAATCCGACTATGACCACGCCCACTTTTTCGATATCGAAAATTACGAAAAATGAAAAAAATGCCATAATTCTATACCAAATACGAAAAAAGGGATGAAACATGGTAATTGGATTGGTTTATTGACGCAAAATATAATGTTAGAAAAAAACTTTGTAAAATGTGTGCGACACCTACCATATTAAGTAGAATAAAATGAAAAAGTTCTGCAAGGCGAAATCAAAAGCACTTGGAATCTTGGTAGGAATACTGTACGTGGTATTACAGATATAAATAAATTAGCGGTACCCGAGAGATGATGTTCTGGGTCAAACTGTTGCACATTTTGGTCAATATCTCGAAAACGCCTTCTCATATACAATTAATACCACTCTCTTTTAAAACCCTCATTAATATCTTTATTTGATACCCATATCGTACAAACACATTATAGAGTCACCCCTGGTCCATCTTTATGGCAATCCACCTATAGAACTAAGGCCCACTCCCTTTCAAACTACTCATTATCACCATTCGTTTGATAACAAACGCAATATAGAGCCAACCATGGTCCACCTTTATAATGATATCTCGAAAAGGCGTCCACCTATAGAACTAAGGCCCACGCCCTTTTAAAATACTCATTAACACCTTCCATTTGATACTCATATCGTACAAACAAATTCTAGAGTCACCCCTGGTCCACCTTTATGGCGATATCTCGAAAAGGCGTCCACCTATAGAACTAAGGCGCACTCCCTTTTAAAATGCACATTAACACCTTTCATTTGATACCCATATGGTGCAAACAAATTCTAGAGTCACCCCTGGTCCACCTTTATGGCGATATCTCGAAAAGGCGTCCACCCATAGAACTAAGGCCCACGCCCTTTTAAAATACTCATTAACACCTTTCATTTGATACCCATATCGTACAAACAAATTCTAGGGTCACCCGTGGTCCACCTTTATGGCGATATCTCGAAAAGGCGTCCACCTTTCATTTAATACCCATATCGTACAAACAAATTATAGAGACACCCCTGGTCCACCTTTATGA
Source organism: Eurosta solidaginis (assembly GCF_040869045.1). NCBI lineage: Eukaryota > Metazoa > Arthropoda > Insecta > Diptera > Tephritidae > Eurosta > Eurosta solidaginis. The sequence goes on along the minus strand of NC_090320.1, from coordinate 162,168,542 downwards.
CGATATCTCGAAAAGGCGTCCACCTATAGAACTAAAGCCCCCGCCCTTTTATAATACCTTTCATTTAATACGCATATCGTACAAACAAATTCTAGAGTCACCCCTGGTCCACCTTTATGGCGATATCTCGAAAAGGCGTCCACCTTTCATTTAATACCCATATCGTACAAACAAATTATAGAGACACCCCTGGTCCACCTTTATGACGATATCTCGAAAAGGCGTCCACCTATAGAACTAAGGCGCACTCCCTTTTAAAATGCACATTAACACCTTTCATTTGATACCCATATGGTGCAAACAAATTCTAGAGTCACCCCTGGTCCACCTTTATGGCGATATCTCGAAAAGGCGTCCACCCATAGAACTAAGGCCCACGCCCTTTTAAAATACTCATTAACACCTTTCATTTGATACCCATATCGTACAAACAAATTCTAGGGTCACCCGTGGTCCACCTTTATGGCGATATCTCGAAAAGGCGTCCACCTTTCATTTAATACCCATATCGTACAAACAAATTATAGAGACACCCCTGGTCCACCTTTATGGCGATATCTCGAAAAGGCGTCCACCTATAGAACTAAGGCGCACTCCCTTTTAAAATGCACATTAACACCTTTCATTTGATACCCATATGGTGCAAACAAATTCTAGAGTCACCCCTGGTCCACCTTTATGGCGATATCTTGAAAAGGCGTCCACCTATAGAACTAAAGCCCAAGCCCTTTTAAAATACTCATTAACACCTTTCATTTGATACCCATATCGTACAAACAAATTCTAGAGTCACCCCTGGTCCACCTTTATGGCGATATCTCGAAAAGGCGTCCACCTATAGAACTAAGGCCCACGCTCTTTTAAAATACTCATTAACACCTTTCATTTGATACCCAAATTGTACAAACGCATTCTAGAGTCACCCCTGGTCCACCTTTATGGCGATATCTCGAAAAGGCGTCCACCTATAGAACTAAGACCCACTCCCTTTTAAAACACTTATTAACACCTTTCGTTTGATACCCATATTGTACAAAAGCATTCTAGAGTCAACCCTGGTCCACTTTTATAACGATATTCCGAAAAGGCGTCCACCTATAGAACTAAGGCCCACTCCCTTTTAAAACACTTATTAACACCTTTCGTTTGATACCCATATCGTACAAAAAAATTCTAGAGTTACCCCTGGCCCACCTTTAGGGCGATATCTCGAAAAGGCATCTACCTATAGAACTAAGGCCCACTCCCTTATTAAAATACTCATTAACACCTTTCATTTGATACCCATATCATACAAACAAATTCTAGAGTCACCCCTGGTCCACCTTTATGGCGATATCTTGAAAAGGCGTCCACCTATAGAACTAAGGCCCACGCCCTTTTAAAATACTAATTAACACCTTTCATTTGATACCCATATCGTACAAACAAATTCTAGAGTCACACCTGATCCACCTTTATGGCGATATCTCGAAAAGGCGTCCACCTATAGAACTAAGGCCCACGCTCTTTTAAAATACTCATTAACACCTTTCATTTGATACCCATATTGTACAAACGCATTCTAGAGTCACCCCTGGTCCACGTTTATGGCGATATCTCGAAAAGGCTTCCATCTATAGAACTTAGGCCCACGCCCTTTTAGAATACTCACTATCACCTTTCATTTGATACCCTTATCGTACAAACAAATTCTAGAGTCACCCCTGGTCCACCTTTATGGCGATATCTCGAAAAGGCGTCCACCTATAGAACTAAGGCCCACGCTCTTTTAAAATACTCATTAACAACTTTCATTTGATACTCATATTGTACAAACGCATTCTAGAGTCACCCCTGGTCCACGTTTATGGCGATATCTCGAAAAGGCGTTCATCTATAGAACTTAGGCCCACGCCCTTTTAAAAAATTCATTAATACCTTTCATTTGATACCCATATTGTACAAAATAAATTCTAGAGTCACCCCTGGTCCACCTTTATGGCGATATCTTGAAAAGGCGTCCACCTATACAACTAAGGCCCACGCCCTTTTAAAATACTCATTAACACCTTTCATTTGATATCCATATCGTACAAACAAATTCTAGAGTCACCCCTGGTCCACCTTTATGGCGATATCTGGAAAAGGCGTCCACCTATAGAACTAAAGCCCAAGCCCTTTTAAAATACTCATTAACACCTTTCATTTGATACCCATATCGTACAAACAAATTCTAGAGTCACCCCTGGTCCACCTTTATGGCGATATCTCGAAAAGGCGTCCACCTATAGAACTAAGGCCCACGCTCTTTTAAAACACTCATTAACACCTTTCATTTGATACCCAAATTGTACAAACGCATTCTAGAGTCACCCCTGGTCCACGTTTATGGCGATATCCCGAAAAGGCATCCATCCATAGAACTATGGCCCACTCTCTTTTAAAACACTTATTAACACCTTTCGTTTGATACCCATATCGTACAAAAAAATTCAAGAGTCACCCCTGGCCCACCTTTATGGCGATATCTCGAAAAGATATCCACCTATAGAACTAAGGCCCACTCCCTTTTAAAATACTCATTAACACCTTTCATTTGATACCCATAACATACAAATAAATTCTAGAGTCACCCCTGGTCCACCTCTATGGCGATATCTTGAAAAGGCGTCCACCTATAGAACTAAGGCACACGCCCTTTTAAAATACTAATTAACACCTTTCATTTGATACCCATATCGTACAAACAAATTCTAGAGTCACCCCTGGTCCACCTTTATGGCGATATCTCGAAAAGACGTCCACCTATAGAACTAAGGCCCACGCCCTTTTAAAATACTCATTAACACCTTTCATTTGATACCCATATCGTACAAACGCATTCTAGAGTCACCCCTGGTCCACGTTTATGGCGATATCTCGAAAAGGCTTCCATCTATAGAACTTAGGCCCACGCCCTTTTAGAATACTCACTAACACCTTTCATTTGATACCCATATCGTACAAACAAATTCTAAAGTCACCCCTGGTCCACCTTTATGGCGATATCTCGAAAAGGCGTCCACCTATAGAACTAAGGCCCACGCTCTTTTAAAATACTCATTAACAACTTTCATTTGATACCCATATTGTACAAACGCATTCTAGAGTCACCCCTGGTCCACGTTTATGGCGATATCTCGAAAAGGCGTCCATCTATAGAACTTAGGCCCACGCCCTTTTAAAATATTCATTAATACCTTTCATTTGATACCCATATCGTACAAAATAAATTCTAGAATCACCCCTGGTCCACCTTTATGGCGATATCTTGAAAAGGCGTCCACCTATAGAACTAAGGCCCACGCCCTTTTAAAATACTCATTAACACCTTTCATTTGATATCCATATCGTACAAACAAATTCTAGAGTCACCCCTGGTCCACCTTTATGGCGATATCTTGAAAAGGCGTCCACCTATAGAACTAAGGCCCACGCCCTTTTAAAATACTCATTAACACATTTCATTTGATACCCATATCGTACAAACAAATTCTAGAGTCACCCCTGGTCCACCTTTATGGCGATATCTCGAAAAGGCGTCCACCTATAGAACTAAGGCCCACGCTCTTTTAAAATACTCATTAACACCTTTCATTTGATACCCAAATTATACAAACGCATTCTAGAGTCACCCCTGGTCCACGTTTATGGCGATATCCCGAAAAGGCGTCCACCCATAGAACTAAGGCCCAGTCCCTTTTAAAACACTTATTAACACTTTTCGTTTGATACCCATATCGTACAAAAAAATTCTAGAGTCACCCCTGGTCCACCTTTATGGCGATATCTCGAAAAGACGTCCACCTATAGAACTAAGGCCCACGCCCTTTTAAAATACTCATTAACACCTTTCATTTGATACCCATGTTGTACAAACGCATTCTAGAGTCACCCCTGGTCCACGTTTATGGCGATATCCCGAAAAGGCGTCCACCCATAGAACTAAGACCCACTCCCTTTTAAAACACTTATTAACACCTTTCGTTTGATACCCATATTGTACAAAAGCATTCTAGAGTCAACCCTGGTCCACTTTTATAACGATATTCCGAAAAGGCGTCCACCTATAGAACTAAGGCCCACTCCCTTTTAAAATACTCATTAACACCTTTCATTTGATACCCATATAGTACAAACAAATTCTAGAGTCACCCCTGGTCCACCTTTATGGCGATATCTCGAAAAGGCGTCCACCTATAGAACTTAGGCCCACTACCTTTTAAAATTATCATTAACACATTTCATTTGATACCCATATCGTACAAACAAATTCTAGAGTCAGGCCTGGTCCACCTTTATGGCGATATCCCTAAATGGCGTCCATCTATAGAACTATGGCCCACTTCCATTTGATACACATGTCATACAAACACATTCCAGGGTTACCCTAGGTTCTTTTTACAACATGGTGATTTTCCTTACTTTGTCTCCACAGCTCTCAACTGAGTATGTAATGTTCGGTTACACCCGAACTTAGCCTTCCTTACTTGTTTTATACTAGCTTTACTCGGCGTACGTTGTAACGCTCGAGATCGAATGATTGTTGCGTTATTTTTTCTGTTTTGTTTGTTGATAATTTAGTTTATTGTTCTGTAAATTGAATTGAATTTTGTACGCACATTTGGTGCAATTTTCGTTTAAAACGTTTTATTATTGTATCTTATTGTAATGCATATGGGTACACAAGGTTAGGTTAGGTTGAACTGGCCGGTTCATGAGGACCTCACATAGACTGAATAAGTCCGTAGTGCTACCAGAAGTTTGTTTAACGACCAAACTGAAAATCCCTATAAAAACCCAGGACCTATGTTATAAAATAACTCCGTCCTCTTGGCAAATACTAGAAGCTTAAAGGCATGTGACGCCAGAAGGCAGTGTCCAGTCAGTATATCCGTCATGGGTCTACAGCCCTCTCTTTTTAATGATAGAAGCAACTTTGTTAGTATAAGGTTGTAAGACTTACACATAATGTTCGACACTTTACATTCCCGCGCTTCAACCCACGCCTTTACTGCTTGATCGATCATGTGCACCTCTCGCATTCGCTTAATTTCGCCCAGTCTAATTGGGACGTATACTGAGCAAGCTTCAAGGGATGCGCTCTTTTTAGCTAGTTCATCTGCTTTTTCATTCCCATCTATTCCCATATGCCCTGGGACCCAATATAGATGTATGCTTCTCCCTGTCCCGATTCTCTCCAGGGACTGCTTATATTCTAACACGCATTTAGATGCGGTGCTTAGCGAGATTATTGCCTTAATTGCTGCTTGACTGTCAATATAAAAGTTAAGACGATTGCAGGTTGGGCTATTTTCTTCCAGGGTTTCTATTGCTTTGGTTACGGCTACTATTTCCGGCAGCCTGTAGAATCTGTTTATTTTCGGATCAGCAGAGTATATCGCAGACCCTACTCCTTCCACTACTTTGGAACCATCTGTGTACACTTGTATCGCCTCGTCCGCCGTTTGAGCACCCTTGCGCCAACCGTCGACATCTATTGTGGCCTTAAGATCGCCCTCGAAGCGCAGATAGGGAATCAGGTAGTCTGTTCGTCTTGTGATTTATGACGCTATACTACTATAGCCATATGGTCGGCGCTCAAGCTGCCCCGAGGCACCGAGCCTGGTTGCAGCTGTAAACGCTATGTTCTTTGATACCAGGTCTACAGGTGGAATGTGCAGAATTGCATACCGTGCAGCTGTTGGGGTTGTTTTCAGGGCTCCCGCTAAACATTGATAGTCTGCATACCTCCTCTAATTTTTTGAGGTATGTTGTTTTTTGTGTGGCTTTCCACAAAACAAGAACTCCGTAGTATAGAATAGGGCTTACAATCGCTGTAAAAAGCCAATGAGAAAGAGAGGGCAATAAGCACCACGTACACCCCAGCATTTTTTTACATGCATAAAGTGCCGTTGAAGTCTTCTTCACCCTTTCTTCCATGTTGAGCTTCCATGACAGCTTACTGTCTAGGATGATTCCTAGGTATTTTGGCAAGGTTTCTCCTGTTTGGTCACCCCTCCTAACTTAGGCCTGATCCAATTTGGGACCTTGTACCTATTTGTAAACAAGACCATATCCGTCTTATCCGCGTTGACTTTCAACCCGACATTTGATGCCCAGGTATGAATATCCCGAAGCGCCCAATCCATCAAAGAGCTAATCGTTGGAAAGCACTTTCCACTTATGACAATTGCAACTTCATCCGCGTAAGCCGTAAGTTTTACGGGTCCCTCATCGAATCGCCTAAGCAGTTGGTTGATGACCAGCGTCCACAGCAGAGGTGATAGCACTCCTCCCTACGGCGTTCCCCTGCCCACTGATTTCGTGGCCTCGTACAATCCCCATTGTGATGTAATCTTTCTGCAATTTAATATGCAGCCGATCCATCTCGTTAAGGCTGGATGTACTTTAATCTATCAGCCTCTCAAAGATTTTGAGCAGAAATTATGTTAAGCTAATGGGTCTATAATCTTTGGGATACACGTGACCGATCTTCCCTGCCTTTGGTAAGAAGACAATAATTTTGGTTTTTTCGTTCGGTGCAAAGATAAACAATTTTTTTGGCGTTCCAACTCTAGAGCAAGCAACATACATCTGGCCATGGGAAAAGCACGCACTCTCTAAATTTAATCCTGCAACAGTAAGCGATTGTCCTTGTGCTTTGTTGATTGTAATTGCAAACGCAAGGCGTACAGGAAAATGTAAGCGCTTAAAATTTAATGGCAGATCTGTAGGAATCAGTGGCATCCATGGTATGAGCACACCTTCACCTTAGCTTTTACCGCTGATGATTGTTGCTTCGATTACATTCTGCATTAACTTCTTAACGCAATGTCTGCTTCCATTGCACAATTTTTGTGGCTCTAAATTCCGAAGAAGCATGATTGGTGAGCCAATTTTCAATGTTAATATATGCGCAGGCATTCCAGGTGGTTCTAAAGAGTTAAGAAATTCAATTGGATAACTCACAATTTTATCTTCATCTGTAACTGTGTCGATCGATTTATATTTCGACACTTCACCAGGAATTTGCTTTTGAATGCGATCATTGATTTTGTTAACATGATCACTTTTGGGAGCTAAGATTGCTCGTTCGCATAGCCAAAAAAAAATTTTATTTAAAATTCTTAATTCTGAAACATGAAAAACCTTCGTCTTGATCGAAGGAACCTATAGCCAAAACTTGGTGATGATTGAAGTGTGGGAAATACGTTTCCATAGGGAACACACACACAGAATTTGATTTTTATAGAAGACTAACAGACCCCGCAGACGTTGTTCTTCCCTAACGTTGGTCTATCTGCATATCTCTTAAGAAGTCTCTAACTCTTACCTCACCCCCACCAGTCGGTCCCTGGTCCACTTCCCGAAAAAAAAGAATCGTAATTCCTAATCTATGCAAAGGGCTACCTAAGAAACAAATAATTTCAAAATTTTTAGTTTTTACCAAATTTCAATTTTTTGCAAAATCAAAAATTAAAGAATCATTGATCATTTCCGTATTTTTTTTTTTTTTTTTTATTGCAAAAAATTTCGAAGTATCGTGAATACGAATCTAGGCAAAGGGCTACCTATATACAAAATTGCCGGCAAATCGAACGAATCCCCGCTCCACTTTCCGGAAAAAAGTTTCGTAAATACTAATTTAGGCAAAGGTCTACCTATATACTAAATTTCAAGCAAATCCAACCGTGAAAAGAAATCGTTCGAATGGATCGGTCTCTGTTCCACTTCTTGGTGAGAATTTTTTTTATTATTATTATTTTATTTATAGTAGAAGTCAAAGTTTTTACAATAAAACTTATTGCTATGACTGTATAGGTTTAAAGAATATGGCGTCACCTTAATTCTAAATTGATCTTATATATATTTTAGAAAAAATTGATAGTAATAAAAGTAATAGGTATGTAAGGAAAAACTACTAACAAAAAACTTTCAATAGAAATTAGTAACATCCAAATTGATAACATTTTTCGCAAATTCATATATTTCTTGTGTAATGATTCTTGTTATACTAGATCTAGTATTAATTTGTTGTCAGAGATACTGCATAGTAGCTAAAATTTCTCACTAATTTTGGTTATACGGGTTGATATCATTTCTACCTTAGTTTCGTTATGCAACTTTCTAGTGGAGTAATCAAATGGCACATTCAACATCATCCTTAAGAGTTTATTTTGCATAATTTGTAGAGTTTTTATATGTGATTTCGCGAATGTACCCCAAACTGGGCATGCATATAAGACTATTGACTGAAAGATAACTTTGCTGATAATGATTTTGTGTCTCTACTTAATTCCGATTTTCTGTTAATTAACGGATACATCATTTTTATTGCTGTACTATATTTATTACTAATGTAACGAACATGATCGCGAAAAATTAGCTTTTTATCGAGAACTACACCAAGGTATTTTACTGTGTCGGACCAATTTATTTCCTGAGCATTGATGTTAAGTTAGTGCTTAGCAAAAGACAAGGGCTTCTTTTTCTAGTGAAAAAGATTGCTTGAGTTTTGCTTGCATTCACTTGAATTTTCCACTTGTCAAAATAGTTCGCAACATGATTTAGAGAACTTAGTAACTTGTTCACAAAGTCGTGAGCAACTACGTGCGAATACCATATGCATAAATCATCAGCAAACATAGCGTATTGACAGCCTTCGGGCACAGAAATGTCAGCTACATAAAGATTAAACAAGATCGGCCCTATTACTGATCCTTGAGGAACGCCAGCAGTAACTTCTTTTATGTCTGAAAATTCACTATTTACCGACACACAAAAGTGACGATGACTTAGAAAGCTTGGAATTGTTTTGATTAGTTGGTACGGGAAATTAAATTTTATAAGCTTTGCGAGCAAGTCATTATGCCAGACAAAATCAAAAGCTTTTTCCACATCTAGAAAGACAGAAGCCGTAGATTTTTTGTTCGCAAATCCTGTTTTAATATGATTGCAAATTCTTTTTATTTGATGCGTAATGCTGTGTAATTTTTTAAATCCAAATTGTTCATCAGGTAAAACTTTATTTTCTTTTATAAATTTATTCAACTTATCTTTTATGACTTGTTCGAAAATTTTACCTAGACTGCTAAGCAAGCTTATTGGCCTGTAGCTTTCCACTCTATTTGGAGGCTTGCCTGGTTTTGGGAGCGGTGTTATTTTAGCCGTTTTCCCTAAATCGGGGAAGTATTGTAGCTTTAAACATGAGTTGATAATAAAAGTTATTAGGACCATCCCAGCTCTGGGCAGTTGTTTTAGCATTTTATTTTTGATTTCGTCCAAACCAGCAGACTTTCGTGAACTTAATTGTTCAATTAAAAATTTGATGTCCTCGATACTGACAAAATCTGTGGACGGAGTAGTAACGGGTTCTGAAGCCGGTAGCGACACTGAGGTTTTGACTGTTTCTTCATGGCCTCTAGTGGTTAGGTGCTCCGATGTTTTATAATTTTTTAAGAAGTTGTTGGCTAATGCTTCGGCCTTTTCTTGACTGGGGGTATGGACGGTATATTGATCCTCGAATGGTGGGATTGGAACGTGTTTTTTCCCTTAAGCCTTACAAATGTTCCAAAAAGGACTACTTCTTGTGTCAAGTTCGCTCAGCTTTTTGTTCCAAGATTTATTTCTGTGGTGAAAAATTTCACTCCTTATTATACAAGATAGTCTTGTCAACTCTAAAAAGTCAGATTTTTGCCTGTAACGCCTCCATTGTCTTCGGAAATAGTTTAATGCTGTGGAATTTTTTAAATCGAAATTGTTCATCAGGTAAAATTTTATTTTCTTTTATAAATTTATTCAACTTATCTTTTATGACTTGTTCGAAAATTTTACCTAGACTGCTAAGCAAGCTTATTAGCCTGTAGCTTTCCACTCTATTTGGAGGCTTGGCCGGTTTTGGGAGCGGTGTTATTTTAGCTGTTTTCCATAAATCGGGGAAGTATTGTAGCTTTAAACATGAGTTGATAATAAAAGTTATTAGGACCATCCCAGCTCTGGGCAGTTGTTTTAGCATTATATTTTTGATTTCGTCCAAACCAGCAGACTTTCGTTTCATTGAATTCAAAAAGTGACTAAGTAACTGGATAAAGTTATTTACTGGGCGCTTCTTAGGTACTGAAACTTTAACAGCTTGTACTATCAGATTATTGAGAAAATCGATATTTTTATTAATGTCACCTATGTCTACAACTCCGTCTAATTTGTGTGACATAGATTTTAATAAATTTTTAAAATATCTTTTATATGCAACCCAGTTTGCATTTCCGTAATCCCACACGAAGTTTTCCAAATATGGATCTTTTACGTAAAGATTGAATTTTACTGGTAAATGATCTGAGCTAAGAGCGTAATGTACTTTGGGGTCAGAGATGAGGTTTGGTACATTAGATAATATTATGTCTATATTCGACGAAGTGGACTTATATGAAGATGGCAAGTATGTGGGATCACTTGTGTGATGGAGGTTAATAGGGAAAAATGTTGTGAAGTCTTTCAGAATGTTAACCCAAGCGTTTGCTCTTAAACAGCCCCAATCACGATGCTTGCTGTTTAAGTCACCGCATAAAATGATATTTTCTTTTGTGTTGAAGAGTTCTTAAATCTTGTTTGTAAAGTTTGCGGGGATGATCTGTTGGTGTGCCTCCAGGAAAATATACACTACATAACATAATTTTTTTTAGAATTATACGCATTTAATTCAATTCCCACATTTTCAATAAGGTTAGTTTTTATGTTAGGGATTTCCTTAAAGCTTACTGTGTTTTTAATAAGTATGGCTACGCCACCACAGAATCCGTTCTATCATTACGTACACAAGAGTAGTTTGAGTGAAATAACTTATTCGTGCTCTTGAGCCATGTTTCAGAAAATAGACAAATATCAATGTCATTTTTGCAAAGGAAATCGAATAGTTCTACATATTTGTTGCGGATACTTCTGCAGTTCCAAAATATTATACTTAGTCCAGAGACAGACGTTAATTGCATGAATACAAATATTTAACAGCTAGTTGAGTGATAACATTAAACTGATTGTAGGGTTCTTATTATTTTTATTTTACTTTGTATTTTAGTTACTTTGAACTTTTTAATTTTTAAATGTATTATCAATATTTTAAGTTTCAAAATTGATTTTCAATTTTCAAAAATTTTCATTATTGTGAAAAATAAAAAAATAAAATAGACGCATACTTTTAGGCGTGTTTAAAAAAAATATAATTTAAAGTTTTGTTAAAAAAATAATACGTGGTTTAAATTACTACATTGGCGATCTCTGCCTATTTTAAAAATTTAACTTGGTGTGGTGGAATTATCAAAAACGTTTTTATTTTGAGGTCATATTTGACCAAGATAATTCAGACGGCTGTTCAATTCGATAAAAATCGCAATATAGTGCACAACGCCACAAATTATACAATTTGTATTTAAAAAAAAAACTAAATAAACAATATAACTCAATGAAAAATATATATGTACGCAATTTAAGTCGTATTATAATCGACATTTGCTTCTAACACCTGTTATGCATTTTTGATTTGGAACCTATGAGTTCTTTGAACAAAAGTCATTTATGCGTTTGTGCGAATGAAACGTTCTATTAAAATATTTAACTTAATTAAATCACATACAATTAACGAAAGTTATTAAAAAGGAGGTCCACATTTGTCAAATGCAAATGCTTCAAAACAGTGAAACCAGCATCAATCAATCTGTCAGAGGCTCAATCCTTTCTAAAGCCATTGCATAATTTCATCAATCAATTTCAAAGCCATTGCATAAACACAACTGTTATTTTTGAATTCCCTGATTGAGCAGCTAAAACATCAAAAGCCATTGCATTAACAGCAACAAACTGCACATTCACAGCAAGTATTTTGGTGAACAGTTATATTTATATTATATGTGTTTATGTATGTATACTAATATATAGATATATTATTATTATTATTGTAAACTCTCTCTTTATAGAATTACTAGTTTATTTTACTTTTTTGTTAGTTAACTCTTTTTTCATTTAATTCAATATGATTCGTTCACCACAACATACAACGCAAACATCTACATTTACTAACAATTTAAACGACACTTTGATAGATTTACCACATGACACTTCTCAACAACAAATTACAAATCCATATGCAAATGTTACTCAAAATGAAATTTTGTCAGTTTCAGTAAAACTTCCACAATTTTGGACTAATTGTCCTGAAGCATGGTTTATTCATATCGAAACACAATTTAGTGCTAAAAACATTACACAAGAAAACACTAAATACGAACACATCATTACAGCACTTCCGCAGGAAGTGATAATAACTATTTTGGATTTTATCCAAAATCCCCCCATTAATAACAAATTTACTGAACTTAAAAAAGTGTTGATAGAAAGACACTCACTTAGCGAAAATTCGAAACTTGATAAAATTTTAAACGATTCTGAGATGGGTGATCGTAAGCCATCAGAATTTTATCGTTCATTAATTATATTAGCCGGATCAAATTTTAGTGAAAATATTTTAAAGAAAATTTGGATGCGTAAACTTCCTAAAAATTTGAGTATGATTTTGGCTAGTTCGAGTTCAAATAATATTACCGAATTAACAAAATTAGCAGATAATATTTGGGAAGTGATAAACAAAAATGAAGTATTTTCGGTTAATAATTTTTCGGATACAAAAGCACAAAATTCGGTTGTTGAAAACTTGGTTAAAACCACCTCTTTGGTGAGTGAAAATTTTCAGAAACTTTCTTTGGAGTTACGTGAAATTAAAACAGAAATGTATCGGAATCAATCTAGGTCGCGTTCTAATCCTAGAAACAATTTTAGAAATTTTTTTAGGCGTCGATCTAACTCGAGTAATAATCCAAATTGGTTGTGTAGATTTCACTACAAATTTGGAAATAATGCTAGAAGTTGTGAACATCCTTGTTCTTATAACAAAAAACAAAGACTCAACAAACTAAATTCTTCCGTTGTTGCAGCGACGAACAAGGGAAACTTAGAATTTTCGACGCGTCGCTTATTTATTTTTGATAGAGAAAACAAACAAAATTTTTTAATTGATAGTGGAGCAGAAATTTCGGTATTACCCGCGTCTAAATTTCCTCATACGAAACGTTCAGACATAATTCTCACTGCAGCTAATGGCTCAACAATTGCCACTTACGGGAAAAGGCTTTTAAACGTAAATTTGGGTTTAAGACGTGAATTTCCGTTTACATTTTTGATTGCAGATATAGCCAAGCCAATAATTGGCGCTGATTTTCTTTGTAAATATGGTCTTCTTATAGACATTAAACATAAACGTTTGGTAGATCCATTAACCAATCTCTCAGTTAATACAGTATCCTACTTTTGTGATATTCCATTACCGAAATTATTTGTGGTTGACAATAAATTTACAAAATTAATAAAAGAGTTTCCGTCACTTATTTCTGAACCAGATTATACTAAACCTGTTAAACATACAACAGTACATCGACTTGTAACAGAAGGTAATCTTCCATTTTCTAAGCCCAGGCGCTTAGATCCGGTAAAATACAAAGTCGCGAAAACGGAGTTTGATTTCTTAGTTAAAACAGGCATTTGTCGGCCTTCAAATTCTTCAGTAGCATCACCACTTCACCTATACCTAAAAAAGATTGGCGTCCATGTGGTGATTTTAGAAGATTGAATATTGTAACTGTTCCCGATCGTTATCCCTTACCTCACATTCAAGATTTTAATATGAACCTTCATAATAAAAATATATTTTCAAAATTAGATTTAGTTAGGGCATATCACCAAATTCCTATGGCTGAAGAAGAATTCATGAGAATGCCTTTCGGACTTAGAAATTCTGCACAAACCTTTCAACGATTCATAAATGAGGTAGTAGGTGACTTAGACTTTGTATATGCTTACATCGACGACTTACTTATTGCAAGTACAGACGAAGAACAACATTTAAAAGATTTACGTATCCTTTTTCAACGCCTTACAGAGTACGGTTTAAACATTAAACCAAGTAAATGTACTTTTGGTTTAACGAATATAGATTTTTTAGGACATAACATTTCTGGAACAGGTATTCGACCTTCCGATGAAAAGGTATCAGCTATTCGCAATTTCGAACGTCCAAAATCAGTTAAGCAGGCACAGAAATTTATTGGTATGGTAAATTATTATCATAGATACATTCCAAAACTAGCAGAATTTACAAACAAAATTTATGATCTAATTAACAAAGTAAATAAGAAACGTGACAAAACTTTGGTATGGGATGAGAATTCGAATGAAGCTTTTGAATGCATTAAAGATAAATTTGCATCTACGATATTGTTAAATCATTTTAACAAAGATGCTAAATTATCTTTAACAGTAGATGCATCTAACACAGCGATTGGGGGCGTTATACAACAAAATTACAATAATAAAATTGAGCCCATTGCATTCTTTTCTAAAAAACTTTCTCCAACTGAAATTAAGTATAGTGCTTTTGATAGGGAATTATTGGCGATTTATTTAAATATAAAACATTTTAGATATCTTTTTGAAGGACGACAATTTACAGTTTATACGGACCATAAACCTTTGACTACTACTTTAAATTCAAAAACAGAACGAAGTCCTAGACAAACGAGACACTTGGAATTTATATCACAATTTACTGATGACATACAATACATTAAAGGAGAATCCAATGTTGTAGCAGATACGCTATCTAGAGCTTTTGAGGTTAATGCAATATATAAAACAGAACTGAATTTTAAAATTTTACAAACTGAACAACAAAAAGATGATGACTTAAATCAATTTTTATCTGATTCTCAATATCTAAATTTAAAGTTAATTAATATTCCCATTTTAAATTTTGATATTTGGTGTGAAATTTCAGGAGAAACTCCTAGGCCATTTGTACCGAATAATTTGCGAAAGACAGTATTTGATATTTTACATGGAATAGCACATCCGGGTACAAGAGCTACACGACGGCTCATAGTTAAAAAATATTATTGGCATAATATGAATAAGGATATTAATATTTGGTCAAAAGAGTGTCTTAATTGTCAAAAGTCTAAAGTTTATCGTCATACAAAATCCCCTGTTGTCAAAATTCAAATTCCCAAGAATAGATTTGAACACATCCATTTAGATATAGTTGGACCATTACCTATTTCAAAAGGACATCGCTATATTTTAACGATTATTGAAAGATTTACCCGTTGGCCTGAGGCATATGCATTAAAAGATATTTCAGCAACTACAATTGCAAATAAGTTTTTTAGAGAATATATTTCTCGGTTTGGAGTTCCGTTAAAGATAACAACTGATCAAGGTAGCCAATTTACATCGAAATTGTTTTCAGAGTTAACTAAATTACTTGGTAGTTACCAAATTACAACATCCGCATATCACCCTCAAGGAAATGGTATGGTTGAAAGATTTCATAGACAATTAAAGACTACTATAATAGCTAGAGAGGACACAAATAATTGGTATGACGAGTTACCTGTCATATTACTTGGTTTGCGATCTATTTACAAAGAAGATATTTCGGCTACACCAGCGGAAATGGTTTTCGGTCAGAATTTACGTTTGCCAGGGGAACTTGTTGTGCCATCAGCTAAAAATTTCCCATCAACTGAAGTTTTAAGTAATTTACGTGAACATTTTCGAAATGTTAGATCAAATTTAAGTCATCATAAAGATGCTGATACTGGAATTTATGTTCCAAAAGATCTTCAAACTTGTAAATTTGCATTCGTTCGAGTCACTAATAAACATTCATTACAACAACCATATGAAGGACCTTACAAAATTGTGGAAAAAGACCAAAAATGGTTTAAACTTGAAATAGATAATAATATTAAAACTATTCCTATTGATAGATTAAAGCCTGTAATAATTGAGACAACAGACACAAACAACACCAAGAATTTACATAAAAAGAGAGTTACATTCAATTTGTTTAATGATAAATTTTCTTGAAGGGGGAGTAATGTAGGGTTCTTATTATTTTTATTTTACTTTGTATTTTAGTTTTTTTTTTTTATTTAAGTTTCAAAATTGATTTTCAATTTTCAAAAATTTTCATTATTGTGAAAAATAAAAAAATAAAATAGACGCATACTTTTAGGCGTGTTTAAAAAAAATATAATTTAAAGTTTTGTTAAAAAAATAATACGTGGTTTAAATTACTACACTGATCACTCCGACTTTTACCTTATTTTAGTTTATTAGTTACATCTAGAGCCAATTGAGTTATTTCTTCGCATGTAAACAAGTCTGCTTCATTGTTTTGCTCTGCCTGACGAAGCGAGGTCCATTGTGGTGGTGTTGTTGTGCTAGTTGTTTGACTCAGCCGGCTTTGGTGCGAGCGTTCATTGGCCAGCACTGGAAATTACTCTTCGCGCAACTGGAAGGCCGTATGAGACCGTCCGTAAGTTTTTATTGCATTATTGGAATCGGTTTTTTTATTACTATTAATTTTCGCTTTAATATTAGAATATACTTCTCTGTGAGGGCAATCAAGATTTGTAGAATAGTACAGGTCTACAAGTAGGATATGTAGCAGCACGCACATACACAGCCACGCTCACCTGATAAAATGCTTGTTCTTGTTCGTTTTTTTTTTTTGGATGCTATTTAGCACTGTTGTACTTCTTAGGTTTAGTAGCTGCTAACGAAAACTGGGTAAAATTTTTATTGTACAATTACTAAGAAATATCCTTATTTACTTTCAAACGAGAAATTAATTACATCTCTCTTTAAAATCCATATCTTTTGGACAATTTTAATTAACAAATTGTGATATTTTATTACCGGGGACGATTGCCAAAACATGACTAGAATCGTTGGGGGAAGTATTAATAGACGCTTTTTTGCCTCGCTTCCAATAATTCGAATACTTTTTCGCCTTCGGACTATTGATAACAGGACAAAACGCGTCGTTTCAATTCTCTTTCTACATTTTTGGACGGGTTATTGCAGTCGACCTCGGTTTCAAACTATTTTTCCCCGAAAACTTTTGAACGGGTAGAAAAACTTAGCACCCGTGTCTGTATTTTTAATACTGGAATAACTACGCATCTTCAGATACCCCAATTCAAAACTTTTGTATAATTTCCTGCAGGACCCATATGGGTGCACCTCATTTTCATTCTAAATTCGTTCAAAAAATTTTACCGTCACGGTAACCCATATCTGATATTCCGCTCCTTTTTGTTTTCAGTTCCCACTGAGTTCCACATACGTTTGACACTGACCGAAGTGTCAAACGGCAGTGTCTTAGAAAGAGTAAGGAATTGCTTCCTTCTCATACATATCATACTTGTAAACCTGTACTATGATTTGTAGACTTATGACTACCGTTGCAGTTGGCCCATCGAATTTTATCAGCGTTAGTGCAATCAACAGTTTTATGTTTCTCGGCACAGTTCGAGCATCTTGTTTTTATGAAACACCCGCGTTCTCCATGTCCAAACATTTGGCAGTTACGACACTGTATTAGTTTGTTTTTGATTTTCCTCTGGAAGTCCCAGCATACAATTGTTCTAAATAAAGCTTTAACGTTTTGTTGGAGCCGCACTGTACCATTTTCGAAGTATATTATATAGATGGTATCATCATAACTGTGGTTTATTTACTTTGTCACTACTTTGACTTCTATGCATTTCAGGTTGAGTGAGATTAGCTCAGCTTTGACTTCATCAGCATTTTTGTTTTCTAAACCATATAACACGACTTTGAACACTCGGTCACTTTTTGAGTCGTGGGTGAAGAACTGCATGTTTTCCCCTTTTAGAAATTCTTTAATTTTATAGTATACTATGAAGCTTTGTTTTAGGATTTTAACGCCAATAGTAATTTTTTTAATTAAAAAGTTTTCAATTCCCTTTGTTTGCAATTTCTGCAACAAGGTTGCGGTATTGACAGCAAGAACTTTGATTGGTAGTATTACACTTTTTTAGTTTTTCCGATTTATTACCTTCTACGTCGGCTATATCTGACTCATCGTCTGATAAGGCTTGTAGAGGTTTCCAAAAATTCGAGCTTTTGTGCAATTGCTTTTACAATTAGCCATTGCTTTTCTTATTTTGGATGAAGACACTTCACCTTCATCACTAAAGTTAACAACGCGCTTCGGTATTTTTGTTGTCGGCACTGATTTACGATTTTATTATATATCAACACTTCGCAGACGAATGGATCGGTCTCTCGTCCACTTCTTGTTAAGAATTTTTCTCTCCGTAAGAATCACCCTCGTACTTCAAGGATGATTCTAAAAAAAGAAATAAATCGGTCCAACCGTTCTCGAGTTTTGCGCTTAGCAGCGATTAATTTTTTTATATTATGGACCAGCAGACCCGGCAAACTTTGTTCTACCCTAACTTTGATATATCTGCACAACTTTTAGGAAGTTTTTATTCTTACTCTCCTTCCCCCTCTCTCCCCATTTTCTCTATCCTTTTTTTACTAATCACTCTGCCTTTCTCTCTTTCTGGGCCTCTTTCTCCCCCTACGCTTTTCCCAACCTTCTTTTCACTCTACCTCCCTCTCATTACTCCTCCGCTCCATCTATCTCTATCTGAATATCTTCATCTAACTCGACCTGTTTCTCAGTTTCTTTCTATCTTTCCTTTCAGAAAAGCTCACTGAACACCTTTGCAACTATTTTGATAAATGTACGCAATAATTTAAACTTTATTTACGAAAAATATTGATCACTTGTAATCATTTCGTTCGGGCTATTTATTTCTGTTTAAAAAATAACACTTTTGTGATGATAAAATTAATTCGCTTTGAGCACATAAATAAAATAAATAAATGTAAGGCGCGATAACCTCCGAAGAGATCTAAGGCCGAGCTTCTCTTCCAATTTGCGTCGTGCTCCTCTTGATTTTCCCTACAAATTTTCCGGATGGGACCTACATGTTTTATACTGAATCCGAACGGCATCTGCAAAGCAGATGAGTTTTCACTGAGAGCTTTTCATGGCAGAAATACACCCGGAGCGCTTGCCAAACACTGCCGAGGGGCGACTACGCTCAGAAAAATTTTCTTCTAATTGAAAAGCCTTATTTCTAAAGTTTTGATATTGCTTTGCCTGGAGTGTGAACCCAGGGCATACGGTGTGGTAGGCCGAGCACGCTACCATCACACCACGGTGGACGCCGCTTTGAGTACAGCTTACACAAATTACGAACAAATTTCAATAAGAAAATTCGTGAAAAAACACATTTAAGGCTTCCATGAAAAAATTAGCACTCAGACATTTTGTCTTTACGATCAGCATACAAATTGGCATAAAAAATATATTGGAGAATTAATCTCCTTAGTGCACAGACATTAGCATATATGTACATACAAATATACCAAAAAATAGAACTTTTGTTTATAATTTGTAACGAAAGAGTTTTTTTCAATAGATGTATGCATCTTAACCATTTATGTTGCATTAACTTGGCAACACGTATAAAAATGTACATACATATGTCAAGCTGATATAAAATGAAAATTCATACATACATCCATACATACCCATAAACCTACGCCCGAAGTAGGTAGCGCGAATGCTATATATGTACGTATGTGTCGCATCATGCCTCACTCAAAAGTAATTTGCAGGCACAGTTGACAGCGAACAACCACACGCACTGCATATTTTGGTAAAAATGTTACTTTTGTTTAAACAATTTTGCTGATATAAGAAGGAATGAAGTATTTTTTTAATGCAGAACGAAGGTAAATATTTCAGAGTTTTATTGCAAAGAAGAAATATTCCAATCGATCCATCCGTTTTGAATTCATAGCTGTGTAAAAAAAATTTTTTAAATTTTTTTCTACAAAAGTGGAGTTTTTAGACTTTTTAGGCAATTTTTAGATTTTTCTCTCCGGAAGAACAATCCTCGTACCTCGAAGAATATTCTAAAAACAGAATTTTGCGAATTCGGTCCAACCGTTCTCGAGATTCGCGCTTATTTCACAATTATTTTTATATTATAGATGTATGTATATGTAGATAGACTGATAGCTCCGTCACATAAGCACTTTTTCATATAGATGAGCTTAACACAAGCTTATGCATTATGAGTAGATTGCACGTATTTTTATGGGGAACGGTAGATTGAGAAACATTTGCGCCATCTGATAGTAGCCAACTCTCAAAATTTATTGCCAACAAATCATAAGAAGAAGAATTTGACATTTGTTTACAAGTTGAGCGTCGAAATGAAGAGAAATTGGAAAATGTAAATAAATGTAATTATCTGCGAATTTAACTTGCAGTAATACGAATAAAGGTCAAATATAGATATTTTAAATGTTTTTAACACTGAAAAAAACATATCACATGGATTTACAAAGTCAGCAATGATGCGAGATAGCAAATTGGAATTCAGGCAGCCTCTTCGTCAACTTGGTGTGAAACTGGCATTGACACCAATGACCATTGTTGATTCTTCTATAAATAGTACAAAGGCGTGTGATAATAAATTTACCACAAGTTTAGAGGACATTTCTTGTTTATAACAATTTGCTGCGTGGGATGGGGCGGCGTGGGTGGCGCGCCGGCTTACGCCGGTGTTCTTTCTTTAAAAAGCTTGCTTTTTCTATTTAATAAATAATATTTAGGAAAGGTTTTGCTTGCATGTATTTAAGGAAATCAACGTTTTCGCCATTTCGGAAAGGTGTGTGGGTTTGCCTCAAAGTCTCGCGGATCATTCAGCTCCTTGCGGAGGGACTGTCCTGCATTCACTTACTCCAGGGAGGCTTCGAACCTAACCCTGGTCTAAGGGACTGGTAGGCCGAAAAAAATTTAAGTACTTAAAATTATCACACTTTTGTCGGTATGTCTCGTACAAACGTAGCCTTTTAATACTCATGGCTCTCGTGGTACAGTTTTAACGATTAACAACAACGCTGGCCTATTGTTGATCGCGGCAAAGTGCGCCTCTAGTTTTTTCGGCTGTTTCAAGAGCTATAATTCCCGATGTGCGAACAGTAGTAATCCTGTCCACCACCAGTCACTACAACGCCTCCTGGCCCCACACCACATGCCAGCACAGAAGTTATAGGACTGCGACTTCGAACTCATACCTTCGTCGACGCCACTTTTCTAGAAGCTCTAGGTGTAACACCAAAGGCTTTCTAACTGATTTTTTTTGTCCCGATATGCTGCCGAGGTGGTGTGATGGTAGCGTGCTCCTCCTACCACACATGGAAGATAGTGGGTTCACGAGCCGGGCAAATCAGATGCCGTTCGGACTCGGCATAAAACAATTTGTAAGAAAAATTAAAAGGAGCACGACGCAAATTGGCCTAAAATCTCTTCGGAGGTTGTCGCGCCTTAAAATTATTTATTTATGCTGCCGAGCACTACCAGAGAAACACCTTAAAACATTAGGGAGTAACTATTCGGCTAAGGATGCCACCCTCGAAATCATAAGCAGCCCAAGTGGATATTATTGCGAAACTTATAGGTGAAAATAGTATAATCCCTGGATAAATTTTTTTTAAATGTGGACCAAAATTTGTTAAATCAAAACAATATTTAAGAATGAAAGTCGACCGATTTTAAGTTGAAAGATGTTAATGTTAGGCTCAGTCCAAACTGTTGTTTTCATGCCCTTTTATACAAGAATTCATTGTAAATGACCACGTAGCTTCAGTTTTCAGCCTAGTTCGACTGTCCACTACGTTAGGGTAGTAGAACAACCGGGCATTTGTTCGACTGTGCTGAGAAAGCTTTTGCTTCACCAATTTTAGTGTTCTTGCGAAGGGCAAATCCTCACCTGGTTAATATGTATATGTGCCTATATATTCACATTTGTAACAGAAGCCGTAACGTGTAGGTGATATTTAAACTTGGTTGATAGGCTATAATCAATATGACTCACTCCAAGGGACTAGGATAGGGCCGCCAACTTTGAGGACAGTTTGAAAACATGTTCGACTAGGGTCATTTTATTTGAACGCATCTTCCTTTACTAATTTTTTGAAAAAATTATGCAAAGTGAGCATTTAAATTTTTTATATAACGTTTCTTTTAGTGCTATGTTTTAATAATTTGGTCAATTGGGTGATGCAAAATCCGTGTTAAGCTGGCATTAAAAGCGACTGTTTTTTAAATAACTTTTGAATGAGTGCAAAGAGTTAAATTTCACAATTCGATTCTTATAACCGCGGCGAATCCTGTTTCACTAACAGACGAGGCTCTGGCGACCCCAAGCTCCGCATGGAACTAGGGGCGGGGAGGGAGGGATGGCCTGAAGGTTTAATGTGACCATATTAATCGTTCCCGAGATGATCGGGCTAGCACCTTAATGGTGCTGTGTTACCGGAGCGTTACCGGATCTGTATCCGGCAAAGGACCATCACATCGATAACACTCCCAAAAGCCTTCGGGCAGCAACCTTATCGCTACAACAACAACATGCGCATCCGTTGATACCCCTTTCGACCATATCGGACCAATTTTCGACATGAACAATAAATGGCCTAGACAGTCTTAAACGAGTAGAAAACATAGTAACGCGCCGAACGCCGCCGCCGCCGCACCGATATTTTCGACAATCGGCGGCGTCGTGCGAAAAACGACGAAAATCGGCGGCGGCGCTTATCGGCGGCGTATATCTCTACTGCTGATACTTTCAGAACTGGTGAAAGATATTGTACAATCTACAATGCGTGTGCTTTCGGTAAAATTACGCTGATTAAATGGCAATGGAGAGCAATCAGTACGATCTGCAATGGAACTGACACGTCAACTAGAAAAATGTGGTGCCACATTTTTGAAATTACATGGACGAAAAATGTGGCAGGAGGTATCAGATCCTCTTAATATTAATGTTATGTCTGAGTAAAGAAAACGATCAAGAAACCACTTATTGTTATTGGCAATGTTCGCACCTCACAAGACGCTAAAAATTTGCATGCACAAACACAGGCTGATGGTGTAATGGCAGCACGAGGTTTACTTTCAAATCCTACACTTTTTAACGAACACTGCGGGAAACCCGAAACATCGATGGAATGTGTGCAGCCACAGGTGCTGGTGATCACATACATATTCAATGTTTTCATCACCATCTTACATTTATGTGGAGCAGTCATATGAAAGGGAAGCTGAGCTTGGAGTTAAACAATTTTACGAGCAAGCAACAAATATTTGAATTTTTTGAGGAACGTTATGGCTCAAAGCCCCACACAGAATCGAAAATGATTTTGAATTAGAAATCAGCTTTTTCACACTACTAGACTGACAATTACTTAATGAATTTGGCGAATAAAAATACGTATAAAAAGGTGCTAAACTTATTTAAATAATAAATATCGAGTAAAATGAAGATTTTTACAGAACCTGTCTTAAATTTAAAGACTCAACATTAGGTTTGGTTTAGCTGGTGTCTATTATGTTAAAAACGTTTGTTCTCCTAATCTGAAAAATCCCCTCAAAAATTATGACCTATATTATTGGCACCTAAGGAGTAGAAGGTGCAATGTGGCTGTTGTTGTTGTAGCAGTGCTTCACCCCATCCAATTGGCGAGACCGATCACAAATTGTCATCAATATCCTCTAACGGGAGTCCAAGGAAACCTGAAGTTCCAACAGGGGTGGACCATACTGAGAGGGGTGTTAGAGACGTTGGTTCCAAATTATAATTTGAGAGATTGTTGGTGTCATGTAGGTCAGTGTCTGTGATTTCTGGGTGTTTTTCTTTAAGAACTGGATGCGTCGGGAAATTCCTTGTGCTTTTTGGCTGTGTTCTCAGGTGGCCTAGTTCCTCATAATGATGAAGCCACTGGGCGGTGTTGGCTCATCAATTAGATGTCTGTTGGGATGCCCAGGTTTCTGGGTATTCCACAGGAACTGTTTGGCTAGCATCTCATATCTCTCCCTGATAGAGAGTATTCTCGCTTCATTATTTAGATGGTGTTCTAGGGACATAAGAAGACAGCCCGTGGTGGTTCCGAGAGAAGTAGTTTGGCAGGCCTGTAGCTACTTCCAGTGAGTAGTCTTTAGGCTTGGTGACCATATCGGGGACGCGTAACATGCAATCGGATGGCCAATTGCTTTGTAAGTGGTAATGAGGATTTCTTTGTATTTTCCCCAAGTACTGCCAGCAAGAGATTTGAGGACTTTATTACGGCTCTGGATTTTAGGTACAATTGCGGCTGCATGCTCACCAAAATGTAGACCTTGATCAAACGTCGCACCCAAGATTTTGGGGTGTAAGACAGTCGATAGCGTAGTGCCATTGACGTGGATGTTCAAAATGGTCGACATTTGCGACGTCCATGTTGTAAATAAGGTCGCAGATGATTTATTCGGTGATAATGTAAGGTTTCGCG
The DNA here is from genome assembly GCF_040869045.1 of Eurosta solidaginis. Taxonomy (NCBI): domain Eukaryota; kingdom Metazoa; phylum Arthropoda; class Insecta; order Diptera; family Tephritidae; genus Eurosta; species Eurosta solidaginis. The sequence continues at coordinate 162,144,182 of NC_090320.1, read as the reverse complement.
AGGAGAAAAAACTGGAAAGATAAGGGAAGTAGCCGTTTGCGAATTTTTTCGAACCTAACAGCACTTTACCGCCGAATGCGATGGATATTTTGTCGTTGTGCTTAGTTGGGTTCAATAGGGACCTTACGGTAGACCATAGCTTATCCACACCGGTAGAGAGGTTACAATGCTTTAGGTGCTCCTCCCATTTCGCCTGATTGTGGCTATTCGGATGCTGTCTGATGCGTTGGTTAATGTCTGTTATTTCTCTCACTAGAGTTGCGGCATCAGCTGAAAAGTGTGGCCGGATTTCCGCGATTCTCACGGCGCGAATAAAACGAGTCGACGCGAATTCGATGACCTTGCGGAATGCACACTCCCCTTGATGGGTATCAGTCGGGATTGGGAGGGCAGCGTAGCGATTGTCTGTTTTGTAATCTTCCCATCTCCACATTTTGAAGTTGATGAAAGCGTATAATTTAATATATAATGATAATATATATGTATTAAAGAAGTATAATTTCGTTCTTTTGTGAAAAGTTTTGCCGGCTCGCAACGCAAAAGCGTTACACTTTTTTAGATAAACAAATTTACACATTTGGCGCAAATAAACATCAGCTGACTTTTTTTTACAAATACGCCATCTTGCATCATTGATTGTGGCGCTGTTAGTGTCACGCATAAGCTTGTGTTAAACGCATCTATATGAAAAATGTCATTGTGTCACGGCCTTGAAGCTAACAAATTTTTTTAATGGCGGCAGATTACTAAACGTCCAAAAAGAATAACAGCCAAACTCATCAATGCAGTCAAAATTTAGGTGTTAAAATAACCTAAGTTTGTACGGCAGCTATAGTTCTGAAAAATCCCATTTGTAGGGAAAGTTCCACGCCCCTCTTTTCCCAATTCCACACTTTACTGGAGGTTTTAGGACTTAACATCATATAGCTCCTTACCAATTTTCATTATCCTACCATTACTACATACAGAGATATGCAGTATGATATATCCCATTTGTATGGGAGGTGCCACGCTCCCTTTTTTCCAAGTCCACATTTTCTTGGTGGTATTAGGGACTGACCTCATATAACTCCTTACTGAATTTCAATGTTCTGGCATGTATACTTTCAAAGTTTCGCAGTACCTAATAGTCCATTTGTATTGGAGGTGCCACGCCCCTTTTATATATGGAAATTATTTTTAGCCTAAAACCTTCGTGTTCATCGAAGGAACCTATAGCCAAAATTTGGTGATGATTGAAGAGAATTTGATTTTTATATATATAGAAAGATATTTATTTACAAATCTGCATTTTAAGGAAACATAGCTTTCGATATGTTTCAATATTAAGAACTTTGGTAACATAATGGCTGATCGTAATTGCATAAACGAATCGAGATAAATATAGACTTCAAAATACCAAATGCTAAGGATGAAAAAAGGAGTTGATTAAGTCATGTCCGTCTGTTCGTCCGTCTGTCTGTGGTCGCACTAACTTTAGTAAATTCCATATATCTTATTGAAATTTGGTATATAGGTTCCTTGGCACTCATCTCCCATCGCTTTAAAATTTAGCGAAATTGGATGATAATTTAGTAAATAACACACCTAGAATGTAGAAATTTGATCTAGGCCATTTGTACTAGAAATATTTATTGTTATAAGCCTAATATGATTATCGAATTTCGTTTACGAATTATCGTTACGGGATTTATTTTTTTTGAAGCTCTAAAAATGTTGTGTATCGCTCTATCGAAATAGGGGTGTGGCACTGCCTAATAAAAAATGTCTCCCCATTTACTCTTAAAATAAAACTTGGTAAGTGAAATATCATTGATATTATTCAAAAGAGAGGAAGTGCCACGTCAATTTTTAAAAAATTTAATATTTTCAGAATTTTTGGTATAATTCCATTTGGAGATAACAAACAAACTTCAACGCGAAAGGACGTGTTTTTGCATCTGCTCCTTATAACCGCACATACTTATACTAATTGAATAGGTAATAAGTTTCTATTTTGTGTACATAAATAAACTATTTCCTATCTAATTGTGCCTTACAAATCTTGTTTTAAGCCTGGCAGTGAAGTTCTTCGGCAATAAAATAATAAATTAAATTACTTCTGTAGGAACAACTTTTTTGTAATCGTCCGTTTTTTGCTGTTTTCGCCTTTGTTTTGTTTACCCGCTATGATTCCCGCTGCACCCCCACAACAAAAGCGTAGCAAAATTTCCCCTTCTGCTAAAGCTGTGAAGGTTGATGACAGTGCAGTTATCACACTCAAAGCAATGTATATCTTCTTGTTAGAGCAGTTGCGCCCGCTTATTGAGAGTGTCGCGAAAAGAATAGGAGAAGTTGAAGTAAAACTTAATAATGGAATAAATGAAGAGGTTGCGTCGCTCACGGCAGCGGTTGCTGATACAGCTACAATCGCCGAGATACTGAGAGAAGAAGTTCAAATATCGGAAGAAGTGATTGAGAAATATTTCGCATTTGGCGTCCATTTTAGAGATGGGAAAAATCTAAAAGTCGTTTTAATCAAGTATGTACATATGTCCATTGATATCCATTCCCTACAAATAAGGGTCATATTTCGAACGCGGCCATCGATTGCGAGCAACAGTAGTGCTATCGTGAAAATATTTCACTCCCCCATCGATCGCAACCGTACTCTGCTCGCTTTTGTTGACTATCACAGGCGCATGAAAAAAGCTGTCTCCCTGCAACTCCTTGGTAACCAGGGGAATTTTCAATTATATGGGAGCTTTACACGGGAGAATCGACTGCTCTTGCAAACGGCGATACAACTGCGACGTGACAGCAAGCTGGCATCTGTATTCACTCTGCGAGGCTGTGTGCAGGTTAAGAAAGAGAAAAATAGCCAGCCAACCGAAGTATTGTGTGAGGAGGATTTGGTACAGTTTCGCTGAGCACAAATTGATATGCTTGTTTCTTTTTATTTTTGAATTGTTTCTTTATTATTTTAATTATTGCAATGTAAAGATAATGCAACTTAATTTCTTTTGTTTATGTTTCCTTATACGTGTTTGTTTATACAGGCTTAAAGTTGCTTCTGCCTTGTTTGCTCATATATCTAGTGAGTGTGTGTAATGGAAGTGCGATTGGTATTGAAGACAATAGCCTTGCAATGCTCAACATTCTATGTGGGTGGAAAAAGGGGTTTAAGGTGGTCAGAGCTGGGTAAATCCAATTCCATTACATTACGTATTACATTCCTCAGTAATTGGAAAAAGTAATCAATTCCTTTTCCTTATGAATTACCTGGCTTTGTATGGGAAAAAGGTATGGAAGTATGCTTCTAATATCCCTCACTAAGGTAGGTACCTTGTCGTTTGTGTGAGGGCACCACATAGCGCCCGACTATGAGGCGCAGGGGTTTATGACTGGCATCTACGCCGTTTCGCCTCATAAGAGGGCGGCGGAATGTCGGTGACCAAGAACTGCCAATCCCCTAATTCACGGCGTTCTTCGGACCACGCCTATTGGACAATTTGCAGCCAGGGGATAAATTCGAACGAAGCCTTCCCGATATCGGACCACTTGGGAAGTATTGATGGTATTACCACAGTAAGGGGCGCTGCTGTGGAGGTCGATTCTTTCCCCGTACATAATACTGAACCGCTGAGCCCGCCCTGTCGGGCAGGTGGTCATACGACGAAGGTGTACGACTCATTATCTAATTCTAATAAGGACGGTGATAATGGGAGGACCTATTCACAAGCCAAAAACGCATTAAGCGATGCGTCGGACCCGGGGAGCGAGAGTAGTGCTGATTCAATGAACTCCGTGTTGGAAAAGCATACAACTGAAAACGGAGTAGAAGAGTGGAGAAGGGTAATGTGCAGAGGAAGTAAGAGAGCCCTGTCGCATAACCAATCAGCACTAAGAATTGTCCAACGCCTGGGAGCAGTTGTTGACCCAACAGAAGCGGAGATTGAGCGCTGGGAATGGGCTCATGAGGCTGTAGAAATAGGTCGAAGGCAGTTCAAGCGGTTTGCTGCGAGAAACTATCGGCACTGCAACTGGTTCGAGTAGGATGAAGTGTCGAATGGCAGAATAAAGAGGCAACGTTCGGCGGAAGGCGAAATGTCTGCTTTCAAGAGTCTGAAATGACCAGAGCCGCGAGGCAGGGCAGCCGCATAGAAAAGATAAGTAGGCCTAAAGCTGTAGGCCAGCTGCAAGTCAGAGGAAGGACATCAAAAGTGGCGAAGTGCCAACCAGGGAAGTAGGAGATAAGCCAAAGGGAGAAAAGGCTAAAATTCCGGCTTTTCCCGAGAAGATGAATGATGTGGCAAGGCAGTCACTGACTTTGGCGCTGGTAGATCGTAGGAATCCTTTCGAACAGATGACTACTGAAAGGTGGAGATCTGTAGAAAGGGAGCTTATTTACTTAATGCTTAAGATGATACGGGAACAACCACGTAAGGCCCTGGTGTGAAGATGATAGCGTCCGCGAGCTTGCTGTGGCTGGAGGAAGTGGTTCCAAACCTCCAAAGCCAAGGCACGAACGCGAAGTTAGAGGTGGTGGATAAAGCGCAAATCCCCTCGGTACCAAAAGTCAAAGTATGGCACCATGCGTGATGAAGTCGAAGGATACACTGCCACTTCTGCAGAATCATAAACCGAAAATACCGACACAGGATTGGACATTGGGATCTATACATTGATTTCCATTGTGCTGCAATATCACCAGGCTCAGTGCTATGAATCGAGCTCACATTATATATATTTAAAAATTCATTAAAAGATTCTGTGAAGTCCTTATCTAACCCAAAAAAACACAATGACAACATAGGCCGACAGCATCTCAGACCCAGAAACCAGACTATATATTTTCGAAGGATTTTGATGCTATGAATCCAAACCTGGCTTCAAAATTTCTCTATCAGCCCTGGTTTTCGAGATATCCTTACCCAAATGTGTCTAACCCCTAGAAACCACCCCTACCACACCACAAAATTTCAAAATGCGATGTCTCAGCGAAAAAATATTTGACTAAACTTAACGCCATTTGAAAGAAGAAGACTTCTGTTTAAATATGCCATCCTTTAATTTTGGTGAAAGAAAACATCTGCAAGACTACATAACTTCAAATATGGGCAAAAACGGTAGATAGTGCAATTCTGAGGCCAGATTTGGTTTCAGCGCATCATAAACTTTCGAAAATATATAGTCCGGTATCTGGGTCGGAATGTTGGTTAAATTTTGTCGGCCTGTGTAATTAATCGATCGCCTTTGGTGATACAACTCTGGCGATTCGAAGACATGCGTGAGCGATTTTTTCCGGCAATTTTTAATGCCCGGAATTTTTAATTCCCCGGATGAGGGGAACATAGACACAAACACGACGTGTGACCCGTTACCATCACCCCACAGAGGATGAAGAAGCCATGAAAAAAGCCAAACCTTCTAAATCAATAGGTCCAAATGGAGTAGTCATGCCAAAGCTAAAACATCTTGGCGTTGAGCGAGAAAGCTACCTTACGCACGTTTTCAAGCCTGGGAAATCGGCTAACGAAGGTGAGTTATAACGACCGGTATCACTCCGTTCGCGAGTAGCGAATGCATTGGAAACCTTCCTGCTCCGTCAGTTTAGTGAGAATCTTCGCCTATCCACTCATCAGCATGGCTGCCGTAAAATACATAGCACTATCAGCATGGTCAAAAGCTTTTGACACAGTCAACCACGGTACTATACTCCAAGATATAGAAGATTCACCCTTTCCCCTTTGCATAAAAAGATAAAATGCAAATTATCTGTACCTAGCCGGCCAAATCTAGGGTCACTCTTTTGCGACTTGGAATATTGGACGTTGACGTCGATGGCGTTGCGCTACCGATTCTCAGCCATTAAAATATCTTAGGAGTAACATTCGATCACACTCTCACCTTCAAGACGTATGCCATCGAAGTTGTATCTAAAGTACAAATCCGCAACAAAATCCTCAAGAAACGTTGCTAGCCACGTACAAAGCAATTGGCCAGCCAGCAAATCTAAACTACGATGATACAATCTTACCATAACTTTCCTCATATATGGCGAGAAGAAATGAATTGCAAGTCATTGAAGGCAGTGCTTGTGTTTTAAAAATATTTTCTTATGGTCCAAAAAGTTACTATGGCCTCATAAAATCACCGATTGAATCGCAAGAATCAATTACTTTTGCAATTCCTTTGAGGAATGGGAAATTCGAAAGTACTTTCTACATTCCTTGTAATGTAATTGGAAAATTTTCAATTACTTTTGCAATTCCTTTTGAAAGTACTTGGGCAGAAATTACATTTCAATAAAGTATTTTTTTTTTTCTCAATTACAAACAAAAAATTATTTGTACTTGAGCCTCAAAAAACGAAATTACTTTTGGTATTTTTTTTTGAGGAATTGAAATGTAATGAACTGTTCAAATAAAAGATTAGGAGACTTTGAAAGTCAGATAGTGATTGTTTTTATTAAAAGAAATTATTTCCCTTTTATACATAATTTCTTAACATATACATTCATAATTATTCTAATACTTACGAACTAAAGATATGTAGATTTGTATTAATAGTATGCATATATGTAGATTTGTATAAACGGTATGCATACATGTAGATTTGTATGCAAAGTCAGCAGAAATTCATTCAAAATATATTTGTATGTGAATATTTGGTTAATTCACATTATTGGTTGTAAGTAAATATTTTGGTGGCAAACTAACATTGACGATCGGCAAGTGTATTGACCGGGGTGAGTGACTAAGCAAAAGTTGTAATGTGTGAACTGGCAAGGGTTTCATATTCGGCATTCCATTGATGTTGGCTTACCGCTGTGTTAGGTCGTAATTTATGTCGCATAATATTGTAATATGATTATGCTTTTACAAAAATGTATTGGCATATAAGTACATGTTGCGTAATGCTGCAAATGTATTGCATAGCTGGGCATATATATGGATACATATATGTATCTGGTCAAAGGAATTTATGCAAATTCTTGATTTGCTATTAAACTTTGGCAGGTTGGTGAGCCTGCCTTTACTGCTACTTGTGACATTTTGAAATTTACTATTTGAATTGTTGATTGCTCTTCCTCAGCTTTGGGTTTCGTTTAGGTAATGGGTTTGCAAAAATTGGTGTTTCTTAGATACGATCTGGGGCAGGTTTTACCTGCCTATATTTGTGATTCATATAGTTTTTGAGCATCATAGCTATTGTGATGATCAATAGCATGAATACACAACCTATAACTGCTAACCAAACATCTGGAATGTTCGGAATATTTTCTGTATCTACCGTAGTTGTTGGCTCATATTTGGTTATCTTGTTCTCTGTTGTTTCAGAGCTTTCTTTCCCTAGTTCGTACCCGGCTATCACTATCATGATGCCTTGCGCAATCTTTGTCCACCAAGCCATGTTGAAAATTTTCTATAATTATTTTTCTGAGAAATGAACTAAATTTAATTTTTAATACAATTTTTGATTTTAGTCTTTATTCTATGCATTCCATTTAATTGTTTATTTAGTTAACATTATTAAAGTATAAGAAAATTGTTGTTCTTAACGGAAAATTTGTTTAACTTAAAAAATTTTTACCATTTTAATTTTTTTTTTTTTTTTTCAATATACAAAATATTTTAAAAATTAAGTTTTATGCCATTTTGCTGATTTATTTTCCTTTATTTATTTGGCATTATAAAGATCTTAGAAGAATTTTGTTAATTTTATTTTTCCTTATTTACTTAATATTATAAAAACTACTGTTTAAAATTTGTTTTTAAAATTTTTTGATTTTATTAAAAAAAATTTTCTTTGAATTTATTTTACAAAGTATTGTTTAAAATTAAATTTTATGTTATTATCATTTTTTTTCTACGCCACATTGGGCTTCAATTTTTTTTCTCTATTTTTGGGTTTAGTTTGTGCCATTTTTAAGGCTGACATGGAACTTTTGGAAAAAAAATTTTTTTCATCCTACCATATTGAAAAAAAATTCTTAAGCAAAAACTTTCGTTTTTGCTAATAGTTTAGCGTCCATAAAGGCCGCCCAATTTGTTTCTAAATTTTATACCTACTTATATTTATATTGCTGCCAGTTAGAATGTCGCTGATTACCAACTTCATATTTTACGCTGCCAGTCTTAGTGCTGATCTATTGTTATTGGAGATATTCCACTTGATTTATGCCCGCTCGCCAGTCATGCTGCCAGTTGTTTCCTGTTTTGCTGCTAAATTGCTCAGATTTATTCCACCCTATTATGCGTTGTAAAAGATGTAAATATCGCCAGTCAAAATTGCTCGTATGTTGATTGTTTGTAATTAACGCATTCTATTAGGTGGTTGAACATAATTCCTGTGGTTGGGTATTCATATGCGTTATTTATCCTTTGGTCCTTCCGAAGTATTTGTTTTGCCAATTTGGCAGGATTTCTTTAATGTCCTGCTTTTTCAAACTGGCAGGATCTTTACCGATAAAATCTTTTTAGTGTTGCTTGATCAGCAGCTTTTTAATTAAAAGATTGAACTGACAGGATCTTTTACAGTCAGATCGTTTTTAGCAGTTGTGCTGATTTGATCTGAACTGTCAGGATCGCCATGAAATATTCAAATAAAAGATTAGGAGACTTTGAATGTCATATAGTGATTGTTTTTATTAAAAGAAATTCTTTCCATTTTATACATAATTTCTTAACCTAACATTCATAATTATTCTAATACTTACGAACTAAAGATATGTAGATTTGTATTAGTGGTGTTTATATATGGGGTATTCCATCCCATTTCGACCAATTTTGAACCCGACCCCTTTAGAATTGGCTGAAAGTTTTTCTTCTTTTTCTAGCTTACGAAAGACGTTTTTCAGAAGTTTTTCAAAATATTTCATCCAACTCAAAAAAAGTTATGAATTTAAAAAAAAACACCGTTTTTGTTTTCAAAATGCTATAACTTTCTCAAAAATTTACCGTTTGGGTTCTCTTTTTATACTCAATTGAGCGAGCTCACAGAGTATATTAACTTTGATTGGATAACGGTTGGTTGTATAGGTATAAAGGAATCGAGATAGATATAGACTTCCATATATCAAAATCATCAGTATCGAAAAAAAATTCGATTGAGCCATGTCCGTCCGTCCGTCCGTCCGTCCGTCTGTCCGTTAACACGATAACTTGAGTAAATTTTGAGGTATCTTGATGAAATTTGGTATGTAGGTTCCTGGGCACTCATCTCAGATCGCTATTTAAAATGAACGATATCGAACAAAAACCACACCCACTTTTTCGATATCGAAAATTTCGAAAAATCGAAAAAGTGCGATAATTCATTACCAAATACGGATTAAGCGATGAAACTTGGTACGTGAGTTGAACATATAACGCAAAATAGAAAACTAGTAAAATTTTGGACAATGGGCGTGGCACCGCCCACTTTTAAAAGAAGGTAATTTAGAAGTTTTGCAAGCTGTAATTTGGCAGTCGTTGAAGATATCATGATGAAATTTGGCAGGAACGTTACTCTTATTACTATATGTCTGCTTGATAAAAATGAGCAAAATCGGAGAACGACCACGCCCACTTTTTAAAAAAATTTTTTTTTAATTCAAATTTTAAAAGAAAAGTTAATACCTTTACAGTGTATAAGTAAATTATATCAATATTCAACTGCAGTAATGATATGTTGCAACAAAATACAAAAATAAAAGAAAATTTCAAAATGGGCGTGGCTCCGCCCTTTTTCATTTAATTTGTCTAGGATACTTTTAATGCCATAAGTCGAACAAAAATTTACCAATCCTTGCGAAATTTGGTAGAGGCTTAGATTCTAGGACGATAACTGTTTTCTGTGAAAAAGGGCGAAATCGGTTGAAGCCACGCCCAGTTTTTATACACAGTCGACCGTCTGTCTTCCGCTCGGCCGTTAACACGATAACTTGAGCAAAAATCGATATATCTTTACTAAACTCAGTTCACGTACTTATCTGAACTCACTTTGTATTGGTGTGAAAAATGACCGAAATCCGACTATGACCACGCCCACTTTATCGATATCGAAAATTACGAAAAATGAAAAAAAATGCCATAATTATATACCAAATACGAAAAAAGGGATGAAACATGGTAATTGTATTGGTCTATTGACGCAAAATATAACTTAAAAAAAAAACTTGGTAAAATGGGTGTGACACCTACCATATTAAGTAGAAGAAAATGAATAAGTTTTGCAGGGCGAAATCAAAAGCCCTTGGAATCTTGGAAGGAATACTGTTCGTGGTATTACATATATAAATAAATTAGCGGTACCCGACAAATGATGTTCTGGATCACCCTGGTCCACATTTTGGTCGATATTTCGAAAACGCCTTCATATATACAACTAAGGGCTCCATTTTAAAACCCTCATTAATACCTTTAATTTGATACCCATATCGTACAAACACATTCTAGAGTCACCCCTGGTCCACGTTTATGGCGATATCTCGAAAAGGCGTCCACATATAGAACTAAGGCCCACTCCTTTTTAAAATACTCATTAACACCTTTCATTTGATACCCATATCGTACAAAAAAATTCTAGAGTCACTCCTGGCCCACCTTTATGGCGATATCTCGAAAAGGCATCCACCTATAGAACTAAAGCCCACTCCCTTTTAAAATACTCGTTAACACCTTTCATTTGATACCCATATCGTACAAACACATTCTAGAGTCACCCCTGGTCCACGTTTATGGCGATATCTCGAAAAGGCGTCCACATATAGAACTAAGGCCCACTTCTTTTTAAAATACTCATTAACACCTTTCATTTGATACCCATATCGTACAAAAAAATTCTAGAGTCACTCCTGGCACACCTTTATGGCGATATCTAGAAAAGGCATCCACCTATAGAACTAAGGCTCACTGCCTTTTAAAATACTCGTTAACACCTTTCATTTGATACGCATATCGTACAAACAAATTCTAGAGTCGCCCCTGGTCCACCTTTATGGCGATATCTCGAAAAGGCGTTCACCTATAGAACTAAGGCCCACGCCCTTTTAAAATACTCATTAACACCTTTCATTTGATACCCATGTTGTACAAACGCATTCTAGAGTCAGCCCTGGTCCACGTTTATGGCGATATCCCGAAAAGGCATCCACCCATAGAACAAAGGCCCACTCCCTTTTATAATACTCATTAACACCTTTCATTTGATACCCATATTGTACAAACGCATTCTAGAGTCACGCCTGGTCCACGTTTATGGCGATATCCCGAAAAGGCATCCACCCGTAGAACTAAGGCCCACTCCCTTTTAAAATACTCATTAACACCTTTCATTTGATACCCATATCGTACAAACAAATTTTAGAGTCACCCCTGGTCCAGCTTTATGGCGATATCTTGAAAAGGCGTCCACCTATAGAACTAAGGCCCACGCCCTTTTAAAATACTCATTAACACCTTTCATTTGATACCCATATCGTACAAACAAATTCTAGAGTCACCCCTGGTCCACCTTTATGGCTATATCTCGAAAAGGCGTCCACATATAGAACTAAGGCCCACGCCCTCTTAAAATACTCATTAACATCTTTCATTTGATACTCATATCGTACAAACAAATTCTAGAGTCACCCCTGGTCCATCTTTATGGCGATATCTCGAAAAAGCGTCCATCTATAGAACTTAGGCCCACGCCCTTTTAAAATACTCATTAACACCTTTCATTTGATACTCATATAGTACAAACAAATTCTAGAGTCACCCCCGGTCCACCTTTATGGCAATATCTCGAAAAGGCGTCCACATATAGAACTAAGGCCCACGCCCTCTTAAAATACTCATTAACACCTTTCATTTGATACTCATATCGTACAAATAAACTCTAGAGTCACCCCTGGTCCATCTTTATGGCAATATCTCGAAAAGGCGTCCATCTATAGAACTTAGGCCCACGCCCTTTTAAAATACTCATTAACACCTTTCATTTGATACTCATATAGTACAAACAAATTCTAGAGTCACCCCCGGTCCACCTTTATGGCAATATCTCGAAAAGGCGTCCACATATAGAACTAAGGCCCACGCCCTTTTAAAATACTCATTAACACCTTTCATTTGATACCCATATAGTACAAGCAAATTCTAGAGTCACCGCTGGTCCACCTTTATGGCAATATCTCGAAAAGGCGTCCACATATAGAACTAAGGCCCACGCCCTTTTAAAATACTCATTAACACCTTTCATTTGATACCCATATCGTACAAATAAACTATAGAGTCACCCCTGGTCCATCTTTATGGCTATATCTCGAAAAGGCGTCCACATATAGAACGAAGGCCACGCCCTCTTAAAATACTCATTTGATACTCATATCGTACAAATAAACTCTAAAGTCACCCCTGGTCCATCTTTATGGCTATATCTCGAAAAGGCGTCCACATATAGAACTAAGGCCCACGCCCTCTTAAAATACTCATTAACACCTTTCATTTGATACTCATATCGTACAAACAAATTCTAGAGTCACCCCTGGTCCATCTTTATGGCGATATCTCGAAAAAGCGTCCATCTATAGAACTTAGGCCCACGCCCTTTTAAAATACTCATTAACACCTTTCATTTGATACTCATATAGTACAAACAAATTCTAGAGTCACCCCCGGTCCACCTTTATGGCAATATCTCAAAAGGCGTCCACATATAGAACTAAGGCCCACGCCCTCTTAAAATACTCATTAACACCTTTCATTTGATACTCATATCGTACAAATAAACTCTAGAGTCACCCCTGGTCCATCTTTATGGCAATATCTCGAAAAGGCGTCCATCTATAGAACTTAGGCCCACGCCCTTTTAAAATACTCATTAACACCTTTCATTTGATACTCATATAGTACAAACAAATTCTAGAGTCACCCCCGGTCCACATTTATGGCAATATCTCGAAAAGGCGTCCATCTATAGAACTAAGGCCCACGCCCTCTTAAAACACTCATTAACACCTTTCATTTGATACCCATATTGTACAAACGCATTCTAGAGTCACCCCTGGTCCACGTTTATGGCGATATCCCGAAAAGGCGTCCACCCATAGAACTAAGGCCCACGCCCTTTTAAAATACTCATTAACACCTTTCATTTGATACCCATATAGTACAAGCAAATTCTAGAGTCACCGCTGGTCCACCTTTATGGCAATATCTCGAAAAGGCGACCACATATAGAACTAAGGCCCACGCCCTCTTAAAATACTCATTAACACCTTTCATTTGATACTCGTATCGTACAAATAAACTCTAGAGTCACCCCTGGTCCATCTTTATCTCGAAAAGGCGTCCACATATAGAACTAAGGCCCACGCCCTCTTAAAATACTCATTAACACCTTTCATTTGATACTCATATCGTACAAACAAATTCTAGAGTCACCCCTGGTCCATCTTTATGGCGATATCTCGAAAAGGCGTCCATCTATAGAACTTAGGCCCACGCCCTTTTAAAATACTCATTAACACCTTTCATTTAGTACTCATATAGTACAAACAAATTCTAGAGTCACCCCCGGGTCACCTTTATGGCGATATCTCGAAAAGGCGTCCACCTATAGAACTTAGGCCCACTCCCTTTTAAAATTATCATTAACACATTTCATTTGATACCCATATCACACAAATAAAACCTAGAGTTAGGCCTGGTCCACCTTTATGGCGATATTCCTAAATGGCGTCCATCTATAGAACTATGGCCAACTTCCTCTTAAAATACTCTTTAATACCTTCCATTTGATACAAATATCATACAAACACATTCCAGGGTTACCCGAGGTTCTTTTTACAACATGGTGATTTTCCCTTACTTTGTCTCCACAGCTCTCAACTGAGTATGTAATGTTCGGTTTCACCCGAACTTAGCCTTCCTTACTTGTTTTTTTTTTTTAATTTGTTTTTAAATGTACTTTTCGGAAAAAATTCAAAAAAATTTTTAAAGTTTTTTTTTGTAATTTTTCAGTTTTTCGAGATTTTTCGAATTTCGCTTTCGAAAGCTTCAATCAATTCTTCGGTCAATTTTTGAAAAAGTTATAGCATTTTGAAAACAAAAACGGTGTTCTTTTTAAATTCATAACTTTTTTTGAGTTGGATGAAAAAATTTGAAAAACTTCTGAAAAACGTCTTTCGTAAGCTAGAAAAAGAAGAAAAACTTTCAGCCAATTCTAAAGGGGTCGGGTTCAAAATTGGTCGAAATGGGATGGAATACCCCATATGTAGATTTGTATTAATAGTATGCATATATGTAGATTTGTATAAACGGTATGCATACATGTAGATTTGTATTAATAGTATGCATATATGTAGAATTGTATAAACGGTATGTATACATGTAGATTTGTAAAAGTCAGCAGATTGCTATTCATGTAAAATATTTGTATGTGAATATTTGGTTAATTCAGATAATTGGTTGTAGGTAAATATTTTGGTGGCAAACTAACATTGACGATCGGCAAGTGTATTGACCGGGGTGAGTGACTAAGCAAAATTTGTAATGTGTGAACTGACAAGGGTTTCATATTCGGCATTCCATTGATGTTGGCTTACCGCTGTGTTAGGTCAATGTAATTTATGTCGCATAATATTGTAATATTATTATGCTATTACAAAAATGTATTGGCATAGAAGCTCATGATGCGTAATGCCGCAGATGTATTGCGTACGTGGGCATGACGCATAATGCTACAGTAATCAATTCCTTTCCTTCCCATGAAATGGGGAATCAACGGGTATTGATTACCTAAAGTAATCATTACTACCCAGCTCTGCTGCCAACAATAGCCCACATATGCGCTGACTTATGTAGGGTATTAGTAATGGATTAATTTTATTAATTTTATTTAATTTAACTTTGTAAATTTATTACTTTGAATTTTTTTAATTTTCAACAAGTACTTACTTACTTACTTAATTGGCGCTTAACCGTCTAAACGGTTATGGCCGTCCAACAAGGCGCGCCAGTCGCTCCTTCGCTCCGCCAACCGGCGCCAACTGGTCGCACCAAGGGAGTTTAAATCGGTTTCCCCTGCTCCTTCCAAAGGATTGGGGGCCGCGCCCTACCGATAGAAACACTTTCTTGGCCGGAGCATCATCTTTCATTCGCATAACATGGCCTAGCCAGCGCAGCCGCTGCGTGTTAATTCGCTGGACTATGTTGATGTCTGCGTATAGCTCGTACAGCTCATCATTAAATCTTCTTCGGTACTCGCCATCGCCAACGCGTACAGGTCCATAAATCTTTCGAAGAACTTCGAAGAACTGATGTTGTTGCTAGTGTTGATGCAGGTTCCCAAATAAACGAAGTCTTTTACTATTTCGAAATTATGGCTGCCAACAGTAGCGTGGTTGCCAAGGCGCGTATGCGCTGACTCTTTGCTCAATGACAGCAGGTACTTCGTTTTGTCCTCATTTACCATCAAACCCATTCTTACCCCTTCCTTTTCCACTTTGGAGTAAGCAGAACTAACACATACCAACGCTCGATATTGATACGCCAATTGCTCATTGCAGACTGAACCATTCACTAAACAAGGAGCGCAGGCTACCTGTGTGAGTTGCTCACCAACTTAAGATGTATGAAACGCAGATGTCTGCCTTAGGGGAACCTTTGCTCTGTCGGCGTTTAAGAGAAGGAGGGAGGGGTGGTGTCATCACTTATATTATGTGTATTTATGTCTGTAGGTTTGAACTGTTTATTGTTGACAAACACATGAAGTTTTGTTTATAATTTTCTCTAATTTATTTTGATTTGCTATTTTTAATTATTTTCGCCCCTAGTTGAAGTTTTTAATCAAATTCTTGATGCAATTTTGATCCGATAATATATTTTAGATAGCGGACTTTATGACACAAATTTATAAATGGTATGCAATAGACTTTTTATATAAAAATAAGGAGCGCAAAAATACACATCCGCACTCAGCGACCGCACGACTATTTTTTGTTGTGAAAAATTAGTTTGTATTTGTGGTATATTTTATAATAGCTGGTATTTTTACTTAATTTATCTGTGATCATCATATTTTTCATTGGTAGTTTGTATGTTATGAGGTGGGTTTTGCCTAAGGCTGGGGTAACGCTCAGTCAAGTAGAGGTCCCACAACCCCCACTGAATAAAAACACAATATTTATGTGTTACGAACACACGCACACACGGCTGGAGGTATTGGGCGGGCAGCAGCTTTCCGTCGAAAGATGGTGAGGGGGCGGAGCGGCGGCTAACGGTCGTTGAAGCAGCGGCGGGACGACAGCAGCGGCTTAACCGCGGTAGGATGGCGAACGGCCAACGGTCGTCATAGCAGCGGCGGCTGAATGGCGATAGGACGGCGAACGAGGGGTTGGTGTTGCAGTGGCGGGGATCGGTACGGCGGTAGTATGGCGGACGGCCAACGGTCGACATATCATCGCGGGGATGGAAGCAGCGGCAGCACCAGAGGGGCGACGATGCGACGGCAGCGTCGGTCGGCTACGGAGCGCGTACCAGGACCGTGAAGAAAGGGGAAGTGGGCTGGAGATGGTGTTTACCTGGACAGCGGCGGCTCGTTCAGGGCGGGGTCGGTGAACGGTATCGGCGGAATCGGATTGATCGGTAGTCTTCGGCGGAACCGATAGTCGGCGTGGCCGGTCACCTGGAAAAGAGACTGCGAGGACTCGGGTTAGTGCTGGTTTCACCGCTGGACACCCCGCCTCCCTACTTGCATGCTAATAGAAGGTACGTAAGGGAGCGGGGCTGTATCAGCCGAGACACCGTGGATCGAACCGCGCGTGGAGGGGAAGTGCACCTTAACGGCACAGCGATAGCCCCTTGTGCACACGAATCGGATCACGGCCGAAACCAGAGCTATGCAGAAGGGTGTCGTGCGGTCGTTCGGGCGGCGAGCCATCCCCTGCCTGGCCAGGGCGACGGAGGAAGATACTCCGAAGACACCACACTCGTCGTCTGGGCGTAGCAAGGGGTTGACCACGGCCGCACCCTCTTCTCCCAGCTCACTAGTGGCAGTGGTTAAAGCCGCTCCGACCAGCTTATTATACAAAATCTGAGGGGAGAGAGGTCGCTTGGTCGTTCGGCGTCACTCCCCCCAACACCTAGGTGGACGACGGTGGGGGATAGTTCGAAGACACCACTCGCGCCGTCCAGCCCAGGTTGAGGGTAACTCGTGCCATGACAGCGCCCCTTCTACTCAGTTAGCTAGCCGCAGTGGCAATTTCGTCTTTAAAAAGACAACCACTTCCGCCGGCTCTCCTGCGAGGACTCAATTGCAAAATGCAAATTCGCTGTTTTTATACGTGTGGTGCCGCAAACTGCTTGAGAAATTCATACACCACTATTGTGATTGTCTCATATGATGACCTTGTTGACGAAACACACCATTGGTTTGCCATCAGTCGTTGGTAGCTTGTGGTTATTTACCATAGTGGTTGTTGGCTATGCTATAGAAAAAGAATTACAAGGGGGTTCTGCTATAGAAAAAGAAGTACAGAGGGGTTCAGGCTTAAGCGAAGTAAAGAAAGTACAGTGGGGTTATGTTATTGTAACGCTACGTTACAGTCCCCCTCCCACTTCAGTTGACGGAAAGCTGCGGTGGGAAAAGATGGATCGCCAGGCATGGCCTAGGTATTATGCCGGTATGCATGTGGGCGAAGCACTTTATTAATTTTATGTCTTTTCTCTCAACAATATACAGAGTCATTCCACTTATATATAACAGAGTTAATGTTTACATGTAACGTTTTAATTCAGTTGTATAACGGAAAGGTAATTACGTTTCATAGTTCTTACAACTAACAGAGTATATTTCCATTTCATACAATTTATTATAATACATATCTTTTTATTCTTCGTTTCCATCTTCATCGGGTTGTGATTTCATTATGACCATCAGGTGTTCGGTAAAATGCGCTCCGAAAAAAAATTGGTCCCCTTTGCATTTTTGCTGGGTTGGCTGGCCACTGGTACTGCTCCCTGTACTGCTCCGTGTACACCCACTCTGACGTCGCTTTATTTCGCCGAAGTTTATGCCTGCTGAAGATGCTTTTGTACCCTCTTTGCTGACCATATTTACTGCAAGTGCCATTTGTGGAATCTCCTTATCCCATGGTCGGTGGTCGCTCAGGAACGGTGCTAACGCTTTTCTGCCGAACTGCTTCCCATTGTCGATGAGGAAGGTTTTCGGACTACCCAGTCGGTATATGACCTTTTCTGGTAGCGCTTTGAGCACGCGTGCCGTTTTTGCCGTTATTCCAAGAAAAGTGTAATGAGAAATGAAAGAAATTAAACAAAATAACGGGATTTTTGCTCTTTTTGATATTTTTCCTCATATATATTGAGTAATTGAAGTAAGAAGGCAGGAGTGGCCGTAAAATGCATTGATTAATTTGCAAAATTCTTGTTGAATATTAAGCTTCATATTTCTTTTAAGTGAACACTTTGATATAATTTTTTTTATGGATTCTAAGCTCGAAGGTAAGTAATATTTTTTAATAGTAATTCTTTCGCAATTAGAGTATTTTCAATATATTTAATATTCCGTTATTAAGAAGAAAATGTATTTTTCTCTATATTTTTAACTTTAGGGACAAAAAAGTTACATACATCCGCGGACATCCGGGCTAAATTTTACATATGTTATAGTCGCTAGTATTCTCTAATAGTCGAAAGAAAAAACCATTGCGAATTCTTTGCACATCTATTTTTAATTTTTTTTTCTGTAGAATTAGTTATCTCTACATATAAAATAGGATGTATGTACGTACCAGCTCCGACGAGATATTTGAACCTTTAAAGCTGATCTACAAACGGAAAAACCAAATCCCAGGTACAGGGAACAAACACGTAGCCATAAAACACACAAAAATAAACGCGCAAGGTCAACAAGAGCACACCAAAAGCAAAAAAGCGAAGATCACTGACTTCAACCTGCCACAACCTACCGCACCAGTCACCAAGGCATAATAACAGGTACATACAAAGCAATCCTAATGCAGGCATAACGACACAGGAACGCTACAAAAAACAACCCCATTTGATAGCATATACGCCAATACCTGAATATAATATAAATACTGCACAACTGATAACAAATCAGAACGATCAACGACACTTAAGATGGCAGCACAACAATCATCAACTATTCACCCTGTTGGTAATTCACCAACACAAAGCAGTTTAGTTGTAACCGTACCAAGAACGGATTTTTTCGGGCATATTCGTCGAAGCTGGATCAAAAGTGGAACACTTTTGGAAGACATAAGGAGCGATTTTTGAATAAAAACTCGGAGTGGCTTTCGGGTCCAGACTTCACATTTACAATAACGGTGGATTCAAAGTTGCCTTCAGACCAACCAACCACTTCTTCAGGTAACCCCGGCCCGGAAGACGAAAGGACTTTGTTAGCTGCAGGGAAAAACCAAACGGCGTCGAGTGGATGACCTCTTGCAATCTAGAAGTCCTGGTGAGTTACTTTATGCGGCAGAAGTATCAACGCGTATGTCCAGCAACAGAAATGTTGCTAACATTATAAAAAATCACAGGAAACCACTCAAATATTCGGCAAAAAGATGACATGTGAGCCAGATGCAAGATGCTTGAATAATGTAGAACAGAGCCGGCCACACAAATACTAAAACAATTGCATAAGTGTGTGTAAAAATTGAGTGACAACTCCCCACAGTGTGCTAAAAGAAAATGTGGACTGTGAAGTTCGAAATTAAAAAGGACTCTGGTTATTTGATTTCAAGCTAATCCTAACAATATTTACTTATATTCATATAACTAAGAACGCGGAGGTCGAGCTAGCCAGATAAAACTTTTTATAAAAGCAGTTATGGTGTTTCTTCAATGCAAAATTTACTTTAAAAAATCACTTTTTCATTAAGAAAGAACTATAAAACAAAGTAAATGTAAAGATAGAAATATATATTTTCAAAACATAAAGTTATTCAATAAAAAAAAAAATGTATAAAAATTCATAAAACTAAGTAGAACGTATAAAAAGTTATATTAAATTGTCAATATTTATTAATAATTATTATTAATTATTAATATTAAAAGATTTTTGTTGGTAATAGGCTTTTTTGACCAATGTTTTTTAATTGCAAATAAAGATATTTATTTCAATTTTTCACCTAACGTTTCGCTAGACTGCCTAGCATCTTCAGAGGTGATCTAATTTATTAACAACAATAAAGATAAAAATATTACATTAATTTGTGGTATAAAGATTACATTAATTTATATATATAAATGTACTTTATATATGAAACAAGAACAACACTAACTTAGGTAATGTATTTGTTGTTTAACTATTTAAATCAAAAGCATTAGTACCATTTAACACTGGTATCATTTTCATACTGATTCTTAACTATAAACATAAAAGGTAAACGGCTGCTATATTCTCAGACTTTCTAATGTATAACTGGCTCTCGCGTGTTTGTTCCTATCTATTATTTTAGTATTTGCCAGATCAGCTGAGTGTCCACTTGATATGCTGCGCTAAGGCGGTGGTGGTTTTTTTATTTTGTATATCAGCTTCGTATTAATATATTAATTAATAATATTAATATTTAAATTGTCAATATTAATATGTATGTTCAAAGGAAGTTAATAATACTAACTAAAACGTATTAAAAGTCACTTTAGAATTGCAGCATATTGTTTTTATTATATGCCCAAAAAGTAGCATGGACTTTTCCTTTTGCATTCACTGTTGATTTTAGTGAGTTCCAAGCGAAAGCAAACGATCGTGATCGCACATCGTTAGTGTCTGTGTGAAAATACGAACTCAAATTGCACAATGTGCAACTTTTGGCCGGCTCTGATGTAGAAGCTTTAGCATACTACGTAGATAGCAAGTCGACGACTCATTGGTACAAAACGACTCGGAAGTGGAGCATCAAGGCAGGCCAGGCCATAAGGTTTATCCATCATTTTAAAGCAGAGCCGGCCACACAAATACTAAAACAATTGCATAAGTGTATGTAAAAATTTAGTGACAACTCCCCACAGTGTGCTAAAAGAAAATGGTGACTGTGAAGTTCGAAATTAAAAAGGACTCTGGTTATTTGATTTCAAGCTAATCCTAACAATATTTACTTATATTCATATAACTAAGAACACGGAGGTCGATCTAGCCAGATAAAACTTTTTTATAACAGAAGGCATGGTGTTTCTTCAATGCAAAATTTACTTAAAAAAACACTTTTTCATTAAGAAAGAACTATAAAATAAAGTAAATGTAAAGATAGAAATATATATTTTCAAAACATAAAGTTATTCAATAAAAAAAAATGTATAAAAATTAATAAAACTAAGTAGAACGTATAAAAAGTTACTTATATTAAATTGTCAATATTTATTAATAAATAATTAATTATTATTAATTATTAATATTTAAATTGTCAATATTAATATGTATGTTCAAAGGAACTTAATAATACTAACTAAAACGTATTAAAAGTCACTTTAACATTCCAGCATATTGTTTTTATTATGTGCCCAAAAAGTAGCATGGACTTTTCGTTTGCATTCATTGTTGATTTTAGTGAGTGACAAGCGAAAGCAAACGATCGTGGTCGCACATCGTTAGTGTCTGTGTGAAAATACGAACTCAAATTGCACAATGTGCAACTTTTGGCCGGCTCTGTTTTATAGTCTTAGAAGAGCTAAGGCAAAATTCTATCAAATGAAATTGATGTGGGTGAAACACGTGCGGAATTTAAAGTCCAATCCGTATTAAATGAAACGGTTGAGCGTTTAGTTTTAGCAAATCAAGACGTTTTTGTTAGTTTATTACCTACAAACTTGACGTATACTTTAATCAGCAAGTGGGGTTGCCATGGAAGCTCTGGCCATAGCACATATAAGCAAAAGTTTACACGCAGTTCTGACACTGATGAGTTTTTGTTTATATTTTCTTTCGTTCCTTTTCAACTACAGGATGAAAAAGGTAACATTGTTTGGCAGAATCCTCGACCTTCTTCTACCATGTATTGTCGTCCATTTAAATTAATTTTTTCTAAAGAAACAAAAGATTTTATTGTTTTTGAAACGAACAAAGTTTTAGAGAGATAAATGCAAATACAAAGTTTCCGTAAATCACAATATGCTTCTAACAATGATTGACGGAAAAGTTTACAATGTTTTGACTGAAACTTCTTCCGCACAAAAGTTTTATATTTGTGGTGCCACTCCAAAAGATATGAATAATGAGTTACGGGACTTTACGCCTAACCGAGATAATCTTGGTTTTGATTTGTCTACTCTCCATGCATTGATAAGATGTTTTGAATGCTTGTTTAACATAAGTTATCGCCTTGAAGTAAGAAAATGGCAGCTTAGGAATGCGGCAGATAAAGAGAGTGTGAAGCTACGTTCCAAAGAAATCCAGAATAAATTTAAAAGTGTACTTGTATTGATAGTAGATAAACCAAAACCAGGTTTCGGCAATACCAATGACGGCATCACTGCTCGCAGGTTTTTCGAAAATTCTGAGGCTAGTGCTAAGATTACGGGATTGGATGTAACGCTCATCGAAAAATTTGACACTCTCCTTCGCGAATTAGCAAGTGGGTACAATATAAATATCCAAAGATTTGAAAATTTTGCAGTCGAGATGCAAAAAGATGACATGTGAGCCAGATGCAAGATGCTTGAATAATGTAGAACAGAGCCGGCCACACAAATACTAAAACAATTGCATAAGTGTGTGTAAAAATTGAGTGACAACTCCCCACAGTGTGCTAAAAGAAAATGTGGACTGTGAAGTTCGAAATTAAAAAGGACTCCGGTTATTTGATTTCAAGCTAATCCTAACAATATTTACTTATATTCATATAACTAAGAACGCGGAGGTCGAGCTAGCCAGATAAAACTTTTTATAAAAGCAGTTATGGTGTTTCTTCAATGCAAAATTTACTTTAAAAAATCACTTTTTCATTAAGAAAGAACTATAAAACAAAGTAAATGTAAAGATAGAAATATATATTTTCAAAACATAAAGTTATTCAATAAAAAAAAAAATGTATAAAAATTCATAAAACTAAGTAGAACGTATAAAAAGTTATATTAAATTGTCAATATTTATTAATAATTATTATTAATTATTAATATTAAAAGATTTTTGTTGGTAATAGGCTTTTTTGACCAATGTTTTTTAATTGCAAATAAAGATATTTATTTCAATTTTTCACCTAACGTTTCGCTAGACTGCCTAGCATCTTCAGAGGTGATCTAATTTATTAACAACAATAAAGATAAAAATATTACATTAATTTGTGGTATAAAGATTACATTAATTTATATATATAAATGTACTTTATATATGAAACAAGAACAACACTAACTTAGGTAATGTATTTGTTGTTTAACTATTTAAATCAAAAGCATTAGTACCATTTAACACTGGTATCATTTTCATACTGATTCTTAACTATAAACATAAAAGGTAAACGGCTGCTATATTCTCAGACTTTCTAATGTATAACTGGCTCTCGCGTGTTTGTTCCTATCTATTATTTTAGTATTTGCCAGATCAGCTGAGTGTCCACTTGATATGCTGCGCTAAGGCGGTGGTGGTTTTTTTATTTTGTATATCAGCTTCGTATTAATATATTAATTAATAATATTAATATTTAAATTGTCAATATTAATATGTATGTTCAAAGGAAGTTAATAATACTAACTAAAACGTATTAAAAGTCACTTTAGAATTGCAGCATATTGTTTTTATTATATGCCCAAAAAGTAGCATGGACTTTTCCTTTTGCATTCACTGTTGATTTTAGTGAGTTCCAAGCGAAAGCAAACGATCGTGATCGCACATCGTTAGTGTCTGTGTGAAAATACGAACTCAAATTGCACAATGTGCAACTTTTGGCCGGCTCTGATGTAGAAGCTTTAGCATACTACGTAGATAGCAAGTCGACGACTCATTGGTACAAAACGACTCGGAAGTGGAGCATCAAGGCAGGCCATAAGGTTTATCCATCATTTTAAAGCAGAGCCGGCCACACAAATACTAAAACAATTGCATAAGTGTATGCAAAAATTTAGTGACAACTCCCCACAGTGTGCTAAAAGAAAATGGTGACTGTGAAGTTCGAAATTAAAAAGGACTCTGGTTATTTGATTTCAAGCTAATCCTAACAATATTTACTTATATTCATATAACTAAGAACACGGAGGTCGATCTAGCCAGATAAAACTTTTTTATAACAGAAGGCATGGTGTTTCTTCAATGCAAAATTTACTTAAAAAAACACTTTTTCATTAAGAAAGAACTATAAAATAAAGTAAATGTAAAGATAGAAATATATATTTTCAAAACATAAAGTTATTCAATAAAAAAAAATGTATAAAAATTAATAAAACTAAGTAGAACGTATAAAAAGTTACTTATATTAAATTGTCAATATTTATTAATAAATAATTAATTATTATTAATTATTAATATTTAAATTGTCAAATTTATATGTATGTTCAAAGGAACTTAATAATACTAACTAAAACGTATTAAAAGTCACTTTAACATTCCAGCATATTGTTTTTATTATGTGCCCAAAAAGTAGCATGGACTTTTCGTTTGCATTCATTGTTGATTTTAGTGAGTGACAAGCGAAAGCAAACGATCGTGGTCGCACATCGTTAGTGTCTGTGTGAAAATACGAACTCAAATTGCACAATGTGCAACTTTTGGCCGGCTCTGTTTTATAGTCTTAGAAGAGCTAAGGCAAAATTCTATCAAATGAAATTGATGTGGGTGAAACACGTGCGGAATTTAAAGTCCAATCCGTATTAAATGAAACGGTTGAGCGTTTAGTTTTAGCAAATCAAGACGTTTTTGTTAGTTTATTACCTACAAACTTGACGTATACTTTAATCAGCAAGTGGGGTTGCCATGGAAGCTCTGGCCATAGCACATATAAGCAAAAGTTTACACGCAGTTCTGACACTGATGAGTTTTTGTTTATATTTTCTTTCGTTCCTTTTCAACTACAGGATGAAAAAGGTAACATTGTTTGGCAGAATCCTCGACCTTCTTCTACCATGTATTGTCGTCCATTTAAATTAATTTTTTCTAAAGAAACAAAAGATTTTATTGTTTTTGAAACGAACAAAGTTTTAGAGAGATAAATGCAAATACAAAGTTTCCGTAAATCACAATATGCTTCTAACAATGATTGACGGAAAAGTTTACAATGTTTTGACTGAAACTTCTTCCGCACAAAAGTTTTATATTTGTGATGCCACTCCAAAAGATATGAATAATGAGTTACGGGACTTTACGCCTAACCGAGATAATCTTGGTTTTGATTTGTCTACTCTCCATGCATTGATAAGATGTTTTGAATGCTTGTTTAACATAAGTTATCGCCTTGAAGTAAGAAAATGGCAGCTTAGGAATGCGGCAGATAAAGAGAGTGTGAAGCTACGTTCCAAAGAAATCCAGAATAAATTTAAAAGTGTACTTGTATTGATAGTAGATAAACCAAAACCAGGTTTCGGCAATACCAATGACGGCATCACTGCTCGCAGGTTTTTCGAAAATTCTGAGGCTAGTGCTAAGATTACGGGATTGGATGTAACGCTCATCGAAAAATTTGACACTCTCCTTCGCGAATTAGCAAGTGGGTACAATATAAATATCCAAAGATTTGAAAATTTTGCAGTCGAGACTAAAAAACTATACATAGATCTCTATCCATGGTTTAATATGCCTGCTCAGTTCATAAAATCTTAGTGCATAGTACTGATATTATAAAATTAGCAAATTTACCTATTGATCAACTTTCTGGAAAAGCACAGGAAGCCCGTAACAAAGATTTGAGACGATTCAGGGATGATAACACACAAAAGCAGTCGCGTGAAGCCACGAATAGAGATCTTATGAATATGGTGCTTATAACATCGGATCCTTTAGTTAACAGTTTTAGGGAGATACCTAAGAAAAAATTTAAAAATCTGACTTCAGAAGTTTTAAATTTATTGTCCCCCGATAATGTTGAGGAGTCAATAAATACCCCAGTTGTTTCAAGCTTTCACAGTAGTGTTGCTGATGCTCATGACTATTCCACAAGTGACTCATCGAATGAAAGTGATGATAGCAAATAATAGCATAATTATAAAAGATAACCTACCCTATAACTTTTTGTTGGATCAGGTTTTATTTAATTTAAATCTATTGTCTTTTCTAATTTGTATGATACTTTACTTCTAAGTTTTTGTAGTAAGTAATTTTCACATAATTAATTTAATTATTTACATTGTTATTATTATTATTGTAATTCACTTTTACATTCCTGACTGGTACTATAAAATAATTTTGTAAAAATTGTAGTGCCACTCACATAAATAAGTAGACACCCCTTTTTGGACAATTCTTAAAAATTTCGCTTTCGCAAATTTATTTTAACTAATTTCCCATAAGAAAATGTGTCACGATCTATAACAAAAACTAAATTATATTTAAAAAATGTTTGAAAAATTCGACGAATTTTCATATTTTAACTAACTTCCCATAAGGAAATTTGTCACGATCTATAACAAAAACTAAATTATATTTAAAAAATTTTTGAAAAATTCGACGAATTTTCATAAAAAATTTTAATTTTCTTTCCGAATTTTTAGAATTTTTTAGAGTATTGAGATTTGTAGTCCATTCAATTTAAGTACAATAAAGTAATATTCTTAAGTCCTTTAATTTTTTTTTGGATCTATGTCACTTATTCACATGAGTTACTGTATATGAAATAAGCAAATGTATGCATATGAAGTAAAATTTTGGAAAAAAATAAAAAAAAAAGAACATATGGCTGAAAAAAATGACGTAGTTGTAATAAATGACTGCATATAAAACGGAAAATCTCATAAAATAATTTTGTGGAGCTAGCTTGTTCTACACGAAACACTGTGCGATGAGGTAAGTGCGTCTTGGCTTGGAACGTGGTGGTGGTGGCACGAAGTCTGTGGTTACTATTTCCCATGGCCGCGGATATTGCACGGTTGCCAATAATCTCACCGGGCTCTACTCTGTCGCTTTTTATTGTGTAAATATATATCTGGTTCGGCGTTTTGTAACGGGCGGCGGGAGAGCCCATTGCATATCGCGTTCGAGGCTCTTTTTCGGTACTCTTTATCGAAGTTGTATTTTTGTATAGCCGGGTAACGGGGGTAGAAGTGTTGCTTCAACGGTCGGTTATTCTTACGGATGGTCGAATGTTCGGCTGCGGTAATTGGGCTAACGGTTTTGCTCAATCGCTTCTGGTGGTGCGCTGAAAAAGTTTCGTACTCCGAATTTTGGCCATTGTTCACGTGTTCCCGGCTGGTCATTGCACCTAGTGTGTCTAGCTCGGCTTATCTTTTGGTCAAGGTGACTACTAACGGCTGACCATCTAGCGTGAGG
This sequence comes from Eurosta solidaginis, assembly GCF_040869045.1. Classification (NCBI taxonomy): domain Eukaryota; kingdom Metazoa; phylum Arthropoda; class Insecta; order Diptera; family Tephritidae; genus Eurosta; species Eurosta solidaginis. The sequence continues at coordinate 162,116,771 of NC_090320.1, read as the reverse complement.
GTGATTCCCCTTTCCCGTAGAAAGCCCATTCCTAAGATCATCCTTTCTGCCAGGCTCGGAATGACGGACATCATTGTATTGTAGCATTCATTCATTAAGTTATTCATTGACACATTCATCCATTTGTACAAACATATATCTCAACCCCTTTTTTGAATGTCTTTAAATGCATTGACTCCTACATACATGTTAATACATTTGTACATACATATATTTTGGCTCGCTTTGGTACGGCCTGAGATTCATTGACACATTCATTCATTTGTACAAACATATATTTTCTACATACCATGGTAACGAAGCCGTGAACTGTCTGGTAACCTGAACCTTGGTATGTTAATGTTTAGAGCTTGCTCGCCACAAGCCTTTACCTGTATACAAATTATTAACATGATTCATTTGTGCTTGCGTTGCAGATTCCACAGCTAATTTTATTTATGCTTAGAATGCAGTTCCTAGGAAACTGTACTGAATGTATATGTATGTAATACACATAGTTTGTAATTATTAGTGTAAGTAGGTATTTTAGCGGCCACCGTGGTGTGATGGTAGCGTGCTCCGCCTGCGAAACCGTATTCCCTGGGTTCGCACCCCGGGCAAAGCAACATCAAAATTTTGGAAATACGGTTTTTCAATTAGAAGAAAATTTTTCTAAGCGGGGTCGCCCCTCGGCAGTGTTTGGCAAGCGCTCCGGGTGTATTTCTGCCATGAAAAGCTCTCAGTGAAAACTCATCTGCCTTGCAGATGCCGTTCGGAGTCGGCATAAAACGTGTAGGTCCCGTCCGGCCAATTTGTAGGGAAAATCAAGAGGAGCACGACGCAAATTGGAAGAGAAGCTCGGCCTTAGATCTCTTCGGAGGTTATCGCGCCTTACATTTATTTATTTTATAATATATTTTTAAATTTTTGAGCTGAAGGCCAATTTAAATAAAAACACAACTTTTTGTATTATAGTTGTATAATTTATTCTTGTCGATATTTCGGCTTTATTCTAAAGCCATCTTCGGGACTAGGTATTTTAGCTTATAGAAATTTTGTATTAAAGACACTGCTTTTTAATAAAGAACTTGATTCCGTCTGGTGCCGCTAAATGGGCACTACACCAAATCAAATTACTTTTTATTCCCATCATTACGTGGCGATCCTGCCTAAATTGGCATCCGACTGCCGACCCTAGTACCCCACTGCCTTATTAGGGGCATCCTGCCTAGATTGGCATCCTGCCTTATTATTACATCATTATTGGCATCCTGCCTAAATTAGCACCCTGCCTTATTATTGGCATCCTCATCATCATATTAACAAATTAAACAACACTTGTTCCAGTAACTAGGGTTTGGGATAACTAGTTGGATGATAACAGTTTGCATCTGCCAAATTTGTCCACGCAATGGGTATACCTTCCATTGAAATGTATTGCATTACCGCCACCAAAAAGGCCTTCACAGACGCATAACGAAGTGGAATAAATAGGAGATACAGTTTATGCTCACCAGTTGGTTGGTAACCATTTGCATCTACTACATATGTCCACGCAATGGGCATACCTTCAGTTGAAATGTATTGCACTACCGCCACCAAAACCAACGCATAATGAAGCGGAATAAAAAGGGATCCAGCAAGCTAGAAAGAAGACAAGATCGTGGAGGACCAGCCAAGCAGAATTAGTTAAGTTATTTTTTATTTAAGTATTTTTAGAAGCATTTGGCAACCTAACGGCTGCCAGTTTATGGGCAAAAAGTAGATTTTTGCCAATAGAATTAAACATTTTGTTTATCACTTAAAGTTTTTAAATGAATGATATAAATAGTCAGGACGAATTTGATGCAGTATTCTTGCATTGTAGTAGATTAATAGAAAAAAAAGTTAGATTTTTTTTTGATTCATAAAACTCCTTGTATGTGAAACAAAAAATTCTTTTGAAATGTTTACTGAAGTTTTTCAAAAACAGAAAATTCCTTTTAAGCCCAAAATGGCATAGAAAGCAAATTAGAACTAGTAGTAACAAAATTTGTACAATTATTATTTTAAAATGTGAGGTAAAGAAACAAAATTAGAAGAGCCTAATGTGAATGTAATTAATTCCATTCAGGTCATTGACCATAGTGAGGCATTATACTTTATCAAAACCTTGTTGATAATTTTAACAGTCTGCGCTTGACTCAACTTATTCCTAAAATTATACTCGACCCATAATAAATTTTTAAAGAAAAAATACAAGTTATCTCCCGTCTCGGGGAGATGTAAAAAATTTAAAGGTGTGGAGGAACTCACTGTCCTCCGATACTTATGAATTAAAACAAGGAACGATTTCAGAGTAAACGTCACAACTTCTTTATTCGTGCCACTTGCACGCTAATTAACTAGTGCCCTAAACATTCGTTGCAACTTACTTAAATAACTTCTTAGCCTAACTAAAATGTTTACATTGCAGTTCCCATGCTTTACCCAGAACTGCTCGCGCGTGTAGACAGGAATTGCTTAGCGTGCGATTCCCATAACTAACGTAAGGTGACCTGATCGATGGTTGCGCATGTGCCGCGTCAGCGACTTTATCCTATTGAGCTAAATAAGTCACACGCTTAGCAACGTGATCGTAGTGTGTGTGCCGTTGCGTGGTATTATGGTACCTATGTGTGTAACTCCTCCCCCTTTAAAGATCTGCGTCTCGTAGATCAAATGTCGAAAAGCGTGAGGGGGAGAAATTTTGTAAGGAGTGATTGCGACCTTCTGGTGATGATTTAGTACTGACGCTTGTCACTGGCAGGCTAGGATCTGAGCGATAAAATTCAGGTGTAGATTTGCCTTTGGGGATCCTATTTATGCTAATGTTTCCCGTCCAATGCGTAGGAATTTGAACCGGTGGAAGGTCTAGTTTCTTTGTGTAACATCTCCACAGTGTTCCGGCAATAAGGGCTATTGCGCAAATCGAGATAGCCTCTGTAACGATAGAAAAATTGATTTTTTCATTGACATAGCCTAGATACTTAACATTCTCCATTGTGATGTCATGGATGTACTCCAAGTTGACTTTCATGGTATGGTTTTTTATGTTAGAAAGTACGGCTGGGAGGGCGTGTGCGGTAACAGCTTCATTGCTGGAAAATTCCTGATCGCCAATCTTGATTGTCTCGTTCTTGAATTGAATTACGTATTGGCCATTAATAGTATTTGTGGCATTGTTGCTCCTTATTATGCCCTGGTGAAAATGGCGTTTTCGTTTACCAGCTCAATATGGGATCCGTTCCGTCTAATAAATTGACAACTAGCAGCCCCACCTTTTAAGAATCGTGGCAGGCAGCTGTTTTCTTCCAGCGCAATCAAGGAGTCGGAGCTCCATACTGCGGATGAGCCGATAACCATGCAATCCTTCGTCAACCCGTATGTCTCCTCTTGATTGACCAGCATTCTGTCGAACGGTAGGTCCACTTGTTTACCAGCGTAGATTCCAGCACGGGTAATCAGAAGATTGTATTTACTGGCCGTCACTTTCGGCATCGATAGGACGTAGAGTATAAGTGTCCCGTTTGTGAGGACCGATGGTTGGCCATATTCGATTGGCTCAATTACATTCTGGTATGGGAGGGTTTCTGTTTCGGATAGGATTTGATTCACCTCGTCTATTTCTAACAAGTTGGTATTAACAATTCCTCGCTTTGCAAATTGACATGCTCGCACAAATTCATTGACCTCTTCGCGAACGAGGACGATGTTGCGAAGTGCGCTTTGCTCGAATTCGATTCCTTCTGTTTCCTTTACTACGCACCAAGGTTCACCACTTTTTCAATTCGTTTCAATACTTCTTCGGTGGTTGTGAATAGCTTCTATATTGACCTTATATTGATGGTTGTTGTTCGCTATTATCTGGTTTTGGCTGTGGAGGATGTTATTCCAATCTGTTGCGTCAGGCGATCCTGCCAGCCATTTCCATGCTGACCCAATCCAGTCAATGGATCGGGTGACTATATTCTTGCTTGTGATCCGAGTCGTTCGAGTGTTTGGTTGAAGTAGTGATGGGCTAAGAGTTGCTCGTCGGTTCGTTTGATTAGATGACTTGCTAATTTATCCATTTGAGTCACCATCGTTGTATATTTTTGTAGGTCGATGACGTGTATGAGTTTGAATGATCCCCCTATGATCCACCCATCTCCTCTCTGGATGGTTATTATTGGGGCCTTGTAGTTAAATATGTGTAGTGCGCTGATAGCTGATGCCAGCAGTGGGAATCTGCAACGTAAGATGTTAATTCTAATTTAACGTAGTTAGTAGTTGTTATGTTCTAAGTAAGTTACGGTTATCTATTTAATAAAAAGGAAAAATGTTATTGATATTAGGAAGGTATTATTAGTAAGCGGAATTCTTAGGATTAGATTGGTTATCATTAAACTAGCGTTACTGTTTTAGTTTAGGATTTTCGCCTTTCTAGCGATGTTAATTTGTTAATGTGTCAGTGGTTTATAAATTATGATTAGTGGGGAAGATTAAAATAAAATTTAAAAATTTTACTTCATACTGTTATTACGAAAGGTTTCAGAAATAAAAAAGGAACAAAAAATTAGGAAAATTAAAAAGGTGAAAAATTTTGGATTTTTTTTTTTTTCTTTTTCATTGTTAACAATTTTTTCGTTTTCTTCTTTTCTTTGGATTAATATTTTAATTTAATTTTTATTTTTATTTGTTTATTTGTTTTTGTTAAAAAATTTTTTGTTTTATTTTTGCTTAACGGATTAGGCGCATAAGCTTAAGTTTGTTTTTCTTTTTTTTTCCTCTTTCATCTACGGATTAGGCGCAGAGAATTAAATATGCATTTGCTTAGCGGATTAGGCGCATAAGCTAAAACTTTTCTTTTTTTCTTTTTTGTCTACGGATTAGGCGCAGAGAATTAAATAAATATTTGCCTAGCGGGTTAGGCGCATAAGCTCAAATTTTTCTTTTTCTCCTGGACCAGAGGTGTTAACATTTCTCTAACCAGCTATGGGAGATCGCCAGAATCCCGGTTGGAAGTAGTGTAGCCATTTGTCAAATTCGATGGCACTACGAGCCTACTAAGGCACGATTTGTCTCACTTACAAGCCCGCTCTTGTTAGATAAATTCCCTCTTGGTGCCAGATTTTTATGATTTCTTTTCATGTTTTTTGTATGTTTGTTTGTTTTATTGTGTGGAGGTATTTTCCCCCTTCTTTTTATATTTTTAATGTGGAGTTATGAATTTTTTTCACACTAAGTGTAGTGACTGAAACTTTATTGTCTTTTGAAAGGATTTCTTTTTTGTATAGAGGTTTTTGCTTCCCCTTTATTTGCTTATCCTTCACGTATATGACGTCATTTTCGTCATAACGCTCCGGTAGCATCCTTTTTTATTGTGTCTTTTTATCTGAGCCATTTACTTTTCCTCAATAGTGCTTTAATTTGAGTATTCATTTTTCTGCTCTGGTCAAGGAGTTCTTGGAAGTTGGAAGCTTGTGAGCGATTTAAAAAAATGTCCGTGGGTCTTTTGTTCGTTACCGAGTGAACTGAATTATTATAGCGATCTACAGCTATGATAACAAAATCCTTGGTCCTGAGGGCTTCATTCTCCGCCTTTAGGCATCTAAAAATTTCAAGTAACGTAGAGTGAAATCTCTCGATTTGGCCGTTCACCTCACTCCTCTGAGTTGGGGTGCGGTAAAGCTGAATTCCTAGAGATTCTAACAAGCTTTGCATAACAGGCCTAATCAATCCGCGTTCGTTATCATTGACTAAAATTCTAGGGGTGGTGAAATAGTGCAGAAGTTTAACTATTTTTTGCCTAAGGTGCAGGATTCCTTTGTTTCTGATGTGGAAAAGCTTTGCGAATTTGAAAATTTATCGATGCAACTCAAAAATTGTTCCCCCTGAATTTCGAATATATCTAAGTGAAGGATCTCACATGGTCGCGATGGGATTGGTGTAGCCTGCAATTCTGGCCTATGGGGGTGCCTGTCGTACTTACTGAGTTTACACGTCTTACAAGCCAGTACATATTTCCTAATTTGACTGCTCATCTTGGGAAAATAGCAACGCTCAAGAAGTTGCTTCCTATTCTCCGTGGCAGTACGGTGAGCCCTCTTGTGCTCCTTTGTTATTGCCTCACACACACTCTCTGAATTTCTTAAGTCCTCCACAAGGGTTTGCGCTACTCGTACCTTATAGTTGGTAAAGTGGTCTAAATAAACTCTCTGTAATAGGCCTAACTGATCTTCCGGTATTTTGATAACATTGATGATATTTGGGCTCAGTTTTTCTTTCAAAATGCTAATTACTTCGTTTTCACTAATGTTTTCTATCCCTACGTAGTGGCGTGAGTGTCCAGGGTGCGGTTCTTCGTAGATTTGAAGTCTGCCCCCGAACACAATTTGGTTTCTGAAAACATTTAGTGGTACTTCCACGAAGGGGATCAGGACTGTGTTATCCTGTTCTGCGCTGTGGACTGTATCGGAATCTGATCCCATGGTTGCATTCTGACTACCGACCTAGGATGTGGGCGGCATTGAATCCGTCAGTTGGTTTACTTGGGTTTTTAGACGAGAAAGGGCATCAGCCACGACGTTAGATTTTCCGGGTTTGTAGATGAGTTCATAATTGTACTCTTCGATCCGGGCTTTCCATCGCTTCAGCTTAGCATTGTAGTTGCGATTGCTGAGGGAGAAAGTTATTGGTTGGTGGTGGGTGAATATACGTATTTTCTTGGCACCATACAAGTAATTTCGCAGATTGTCTAACGCCAAACGATGGCGAGCATCTCTTTTTCCTTTGTAGCGTACCCTTCCTCTGTGGTTGTTAAGCTTCTCGATATAATATATATATAGTCCTGCGACAATACCGCGCCAATAGCGTAGTCTGAGGCGTCTGTTGTTAAGTTAAAGGTTTTTTCGAAGTTGTGAAGTGTTAAGACTTCTGAGGTTTTCAACATTTCCTCAAGGTCATCGAATGCCCTAATGGCGTCCCTATTTAGTGATATTGGCAATTTTTTGGACTGCGAATTCTTAACTTGTGCGTGTTAGCGCAATTTTGGCGTAGTCCCGAATAAATTTCCTATAGTAAGACGTTAAACCTTAAAAACGTTTGAGCTCTTTTAGATTTGAGGGTGGCAACAGATTTCTTATCGAATTTATTTTCTTAGGATCTGGCAGGATTCCTTTGGAAGTTACAATATAACCCAGAAACGCAACGCTTCTTTTTAAAAACTGTGTTTTTTTGAGGTTAACTTTGAGTCCCGCGTCTGGTAGTCTAAAAAGAATTGTTTGGATGTCCTCCGAATAGGTGGCCTCGTCCTTGCTGAAGATAATTTTATCGTCGATATATACAAAACAAATTCGACCTATAAATTCTTGGAGGACATAGTCTATTATTCTTTGGAAGAAAGAGGGCGCATTCCTTAGCCCGGAAGGAAGTCGCAGGAATTCATATTTGCCATTCATGGTGGAAAATGCCGTTTTAGGGATGTCAGACTTTTTCATTGGGATTTGATGGAATCCTGACGTTAAGTCCAGTGTGGTAAAATATTTGGCTTCGCCAAGGCTGGCAATAGTCCCGTTGATGTCCGGGATGGGATATGTATCGGGAATCGTTACGGCGTTTAACCTTTTAAAATCAATGACCATCCGGTTTTTCTTTTCTTCATCCGAGCCGGATTTCTTTGGGACAATCCATAGGGGGGAGTTATAGGGACTCTTTGACGGACGGATGATGCCTTGCGAAAGCAGTTCCTGAATTTGTCTTTCGATCTCTCCACGCATATTGACGGGGTAGGGATAGCTTTTGGTGTAAATGGAGTTTTCGGTTACTATTTGTATCTCAGCCTGGAGGTTGGTTTGAATTTCCGTGGATTGGTCGACTGGGCCGAATAAAGTTTCGTACTTTTCTAGTATCCCATATAGCTTGCTTTTCGTACGTTCGGTGACATAGTTGTCAAGGGGATGTCTATATTAATGGAGTTAACCTGTTGTGCAGTCTTTCGCTTAAGAGGCAGAAGGATGTCTGGTTTAAGGATGAGGGTATTGAGCTCCCGTCAAATGATTCTAGACCGGGAAGGACAAAGAATGTAGTCGGCAGATCCCTACCAATAAACTGAAAAAAGTTTCCGCAAACTTTCTTGTCGATTTTGATTCTTCCCCCCGCCGAGATTACGTGGAATGATTTTCCCACTGGGGTAGTGTTTAAAGCTACGCGCTCGCTAATGTAGTTTTTGTTTGCGCCGTTGTCAGCTAAGAACTCTAATATACCTTGACCCTGAGTGACGTACTCTAAATATGGTACGCCGGACACGAGGCTCCCATTGTAAAATTTAGTTGGCCAACTGTTGAATCTTTTTGTTCACTGGAGGCATCTTCTCCCTCCTCTTCGTCTACGGCCACTATATGAAACAATTTTTGTTATTGTTTGTTTCGTTGTTTGAAAATTTTATTGGAAACTGACTTTTCCTTGGCCCGTCGTACCTAGAGAACATGGAATTTCCTGTCTGGAGGGTTTGAGAGGATGCACCGGCATCCACTCTTAAAGCCGTGGGGGATCACTGTTGTTGCGCCAGCTTTGCGCAGATTGGTGGCTATTCCTGGTTTGCCCCGACCTAGCGTATGGGGAGTTGAATCCCTTCTGATTTTGATGTCTGTCTGCAAAGCTCCCTAAGGAGTGGGTTGCATTATTGTACCTTGAATGGTTCGGGGCTGGATTCTGCGGTGTGCCACAGTAGTCTGTGTTGCCGCGAGGAAAATATCGCTGTGATGGAGTTTGGTACGAATCGCCGAACATTCGGCCACTTCTGCTTAGTGCCTGTGGTGGGCGGTAAATAGCGTTTCGCCGATCCACGTTCATGAACGTGAGGCATGACGAATATGCCTCAGGTAAGGATTTTGGCTTCTGCATAAGAAGCAAGGTCGGCAAGTCGCCGTTTAGCCCCCTGATGAAGACATCCAAGGCTCTTCGTCTATGTGCCTCGGCCAATGCCTTCACCGTTTCTGTGTGCACATATTTATCAGTGCTTATCGTATTTATCATGAGCGACAATTGCTTGTTGATTTGGGCATAGAATTCGGACAACTTTTGTCGCCCCTGGGTCATGAGGGTAAGTTGTTCAGCTGAGCGAGGATGGCGTTCACGGCGCCATTAATTTCAGTCAGCGACTTCTTCATTTCGTCGGCGTTCATGATTAAGTATGCTGAAAAGATAAGAACTGTAAGAAAATATACGTGTGACCTACACAACCCAATGTCTCATTTGAGGATTCCTTTCGCGTTTAGATTGGAGAATTTTAAATTTTCTCTCTACCCCTTTCACTTTTCCCTGTTCCTTCCTTTCGCGTTTAGATCGGAGAATTTTCAATTTTCTCTCTTTCTCTTTCACTTTTCCCTGTTAGATTGGGGAATTTTCAATTTCCTCTATTTTTCTTGCACTTTTAACTTAACACACGCGACGCGAACCCTGCACTCCGAAGCTCGGTTGCCAGTTATCTCCCGTCTCGGAGGAGATGTAAAAAATTTAAAGGTGCGGAGGAACTCACTGTTCTCCGATACTTGTGAATTGAAACAAGGAACGATTTCAGATTAAACGTCACAACTTCTTTACTCGTGCCACTTGCACGCTAATTAACTACTGCCCTAAACATACGTTGCAACTTACTTAAATAACCTCTTAGTGCCACTTATTGAAAAGCGATCGAAGCCGCATCTAAAACTGCCTTTGGTACTTCACTATTTGCAACTCAATCCAATTTTGAGGAAGAGCAGCAAACATTTGCAAACAGTAAACCCCAAAATGCTTCATTTAACAACAAAGTTTTTTCAGACAGCTTTACAAGCCTTGCCTAAGTCCGATAGCAAAGCAAAAATTTGCTTAATTTTCTTTTGGATGCTCATGATATCTTTACACAAATCAAATATAATCATGAAGCAATGCCAATATCGATATTCACAAATAGTAGTAATTTAGATAAAAATGCATGTACTTAATATTCTTCTAATCACATACCCATTATAAAAATAACGAATTTGATATTTATATCACAATTAATGTTCCAAGAGTACATAGCTGAATGTCAGTGGAAGCATGCAACACACCAAAAGATACCACAAGAGAAAAACATTTTTTTGCACCAGTAATAACAGTAGAAATGAAGAAAAAGTAACAAAGAGAACCTTATTATAAATAAATCGCTTAATAAATAAATTAATAAATTTGCAATTAGACATGTCGCGCTCGTTTTCGTACAAAAAAATAAAATAAAAGACAAAGTGATAGGAAATTTGTAGCATAATAAACACAAGCAACCAGATTGGTTAGGAATAGATTGAGTTAGGACAATACTTAACCAGGCTGAAAAATGCCGGCAATATAGGGCTTTTTAAAATAAAAACACAGTTGCCCTTAGGGGCAAACTGATTGTTAATGAATGGAATACTCGAGTAGGCAAATTTGAAAAATATAAAATAGGTACCCAAGTTCTCAAAGATCTAATATTTGCATTAATAGGTACCCAAGTTCTCAAAGATCTGATATTTGCCGACAAAAATAAAATAAATTCTTCATAAATATCATGACGACCTCAGCTGGGAAGGCCACCCAGAAAACCGCATGAGAAATAAGATCAAATAAAAATATTACTGGAAAATACGAAAAATGGTATAAGAAAAGATACAAAAAATATTTGCATCCACTGTACCCATTGGTTTGACCACTTATCACTATATAACTACTTCTTACTCTAGCAGCACCTGAATTTACCCAATCTGTATATCATACGCTCAGAGATCCCGTTTTTCTTTAAAACAATGTCAATTTTCAGCAAACGATGACTGTAACCATCATCTTATTCTATACATTTTAATAAGAATGCAAAAGCTTTGTTTAATAGAAATAGTCAAGGTAAGGAAAACTACATCTCTTATATTTAGTCGATAGCATATATATATAGGGTCTTGTGGAGATGAAAGTAAGGAAAATTAAATCGTTAATCTTCATTATTTTTGTTTAGAAATATAAATATAAGTTTATCCTGTTTCATCTAGGAAAACCTCGCCTTTTAAAGAGGTCATAAGTTAGATAGTAGATATATAAGGTCCCCATAAGGTAGAAAAAATTTATAACAATAATAATTTTACTATAATTCCATTTAGAGTAGTAAATATCGATAAAAACAATGTAGAAACATAGAAAACATAAATCAAAATAATAAAAATAAGAAAATTTTAATACATAAAAATAGACCTAAACTCCTAGAATAAGAGCACTTTAATTTTGTAAACACAGAGAACATTTTTATTGTATGCAAAAGAAAAATACAATAATAAAACAAAACAAAAGAGAAAAAAAAAATTTAAAAAATTCTTTGGAAATCAAGCTAAATGTCATAAAATACTGACATACACACAAACAAAAAAAAAAAAAAACCAACAAACAAAGTAAGCACAAACGGATTCAAAAATTAATAGTATAACTTGAGTAGCCATAGATAATTCGTGCACAAAATTATATATGTCTACTCTCTCAAAGGCGGATGGTGTAGCATTCACTCATTAAGTTATTCATTGACACATTCATTCATTTGTACAAACATATATCTCAACCCGTTTTGGAATGTCTTAAAATGCATTGAGTCTTACACACATGTTAATATATTTGTACATACATATATTTTGGCTCGCTTTGGTACGGCCTGAGATTCATTCACACATTCATTTTTTGTACAAACATATATTTTCTACATGCCACGGTAACTAAGCCGTGCACTGTCTGGTAACCTGAAACTTGGTATGTTACTGTTTAGAGCTTGCTCGCCACAAGCCTTTACCTGTATACAAATTATTAACATGATTCATTTGTGCTTGCGTTGCAGATTCCACAGCTAATTTTATTTATGCTTAGAATGCAGTTCCCAGGGCACTGAACTGAATGTATATGTATGTAATACACTTAGTTTGTAAGTACTGGTGTAAGTAGGTATTTTAGCTTATAGAAATTTTGTATAAAAGACATTGCTGTTTGGGAAAGAACTTGATTCCGTCTGGTGCCGCTAAATGGGCACTACACCAAATCCAATTACTTTTTATTCCCATCATTACAATATTAGTTGTTCGTCCTTGGTACGTAATCCTTGTTGGGTAGGAATTCGAACTATAGACACACGTCTGGTCTGCCAATCGGACGCTCCGCCTGTTAAGACGTGGTTTGATGTTGCTCCTCTCCAGGTGATTTCATATTGACTCATCGACGTATGAAAGGGTGGCGCCGGTGTCCACTAGCGCCCGCACGCTCATGCCCTCGATGATTATCGGTATATAGAAACGGTCATCTACTTCCATTTCTGCAGCGGGCTCGCAGGCTGGTGGTTCCATTGGTCTCTGTGGCCGAAAAAATAATGCTTGGCGGCTTTCTCTCACATAGTTTGACGGCATCCTGGATGTGTTGTTGTCGGTGGATTGGTAGGTCGACGGGCATAGGCAGTCCATGGAGAGGATGTTGTCTTGTCCACACCTGGAACAGAATATTCTCCAACGGCCCCGGCATTGGAAGCGGCGGTGTCTACGTTCCTTGCAGCGCCAGCAGCACTCCTTGCTATCGTACTCCGTTTGAAGATGATACAGGCTGTGGACCACCACATTGTCCTGTTTAGCTTCCTCGATTTTTAGCAGCTCATATTCCTCCGTTATTTCCACGAGCTCATCGGTCGCCGTAAACTCGCTGCGCTTGACGAAGGGCGGTATTCAACGCGTACGCCATCGTAGATTCTCTCGAGGTGGTTTTCCTTGCACATTGTCGGGAGCTGGCGGATCAGCGTTTCTAATGCGAGGACGTAGTCCTTGGCCTTGTTGCTTGCGTTGTCGGATGGCCTCTTCTAAATGTTGAAGATAACACTTAGGCAGGAAAAAATATTTCACCTCCCTTCGAAAATCGCTCCAGTGGTTCATTTGTTGCTTACGGATGCGGTACCTTTGAAGTGCTTTGCCACGCAGCAGTTCCAGCAGCGTTAGGAGGAACCCGTCGACGGGGATGCGGTAACATTCGGCGAGCTCCTCTATTCTCTCCAGAAATTCCAAATCCCAATGGCGGACGGTATTCATTAGCTCACCGGTGCTCATTTCGGTTGCGCGCGTTCTCTCTTATGCGCATGCGAGGGGCGATTTTGTACCCGGATGGCGGGCATTGACTTGATCGGTTGTGTTGGGGTGATGTTTAATGTCGGTGTTGGTAGTTTAGCTGGTTTCCTTTCGTCCTCTTCTACTTCCTTCTCCAACTCCTTCAGTAGGTATTCGCTTGATTTCCTCGTACGTTTTGCTTGCACGTACGTGCTCAGTGCGCGGCGCAGATAGGCTACGGTTTGGCCTTCCACGAAAATCTTATGCCTCTTGAACTCCTCTATCAGCCTCTCCCTTTTCAGTAAGTGGACCCAATTGAGTGAGTCGGTATTCAGCATCGTATCTTCGGGAACCGGTGTGGTTGTTGTTTCTGGTGGTGTGTTCATCGAACCCGCCCGGCAGTGTTGGTGGTTGTTGTATTTCTTTTTCCACTATCATGTGCGGAGGAGGGTCCCTGCTCGGGCGCCATTTATGAGGTGGGTTTAGTCTAAGACCGGGGTAACGCTCAGTCAATCCAGAGTCCGGTAGAGGTCCCACAAACACCTACTGAATAAAAACACAATATTTATGTGTTACGAACACACGCACACACGACTGGAGGTATTAGGCGGGCAGCAGCTTTCCGTCGAAAGATGGTGAGGGGAGGAGCGGCGGCTAACGGTCGTTGGAGCAGATGGGGTTCGGCAGGACGGCTAAACGGTCGGGTAACGGATTGGTACGGCGGTATTGAAGCAGCGGCTTAATGGCGATAGGATGGCGGACGGCCAACGGTCGTCGTAGCAGCGGCGGCTGAATGGCGATAGGACGGCGAACGGACAGTGGTTGGTGTTGCAGTGGCGGCACCAGCAAGGTGGGATCGGCACGGCGGTGGTATGGCGGACGGCCAATGGTTGGCGTATCAACGACGGGAGGGAAGCAGCGGCAGCACCACAGGGGCGACGATGCGCCGGCAACGTCGGTGGTCTACGGAGCGCGTACCAGGACCGAGGAGAGAGGGGAAATAGGCTGGCGATGGTGTTTACCTGGACATCGGCGGCTCGTTTCGAGCGGGGTCGGTTGACGATATCGGCGGGATCGGATTGATCGGTATTCTTCGGCAGGACCGATAGTCGGCGGGGTCGGTCACCTGGGGAAGAGACTGCGAGGGCTCGGGTTAGTGCTGGTTTCACCGCTGGACACTCCCGCCTCCCTATCTGTACGCTAATAGAAGGTGCTTAAGGGGGCGGGGCTGTACCAGCCGAGACATCGTGAATCGATCCGTACGTTGAGGGGAAGTGTACCTTAACGGCACAGCGATAACCCCTTGTGCACATGCATCGTCTCACGGCCGAAACCAGAGCTGTGGAGAGGGGGTCGTGCGGTCGTTCGGGCAGCGAGCCATCCCCTGCCTAGTAAGGGCGATGGAGTGAGATAGTCCGAAGACACCACTCTCGTCGTCCGGGCGTAGCAATGGGGGTGACCTGCGCCACTGCCGCACCCTCTTGGGAGTGGTTAAACCCGCTCCGACCATCTCATTATACAAGAGTGAGGGGGGAGGGTTCGCTTCATCGTTCGGCGTCGTGCCACTTGACACCTGGGTGGGTGACGGAGGGAGATAGTGCGAAGACACCACTCTCGCCGTCCAGCCAAGGTGAAAGGTGACCCGCGCCATACCAGCGCCCCCTTCCGATCAGTCCGAGCTTCGGAGGAGAGGCGGTTTAGCCATTAGGGCATGTTTTGTTAGTTTTTTCAACTATCTGGTTGATGTGTAACGTACAAGCGTTATTGGTACTAATATATCTTCCTAAATATTTGATGTTTGTCACCTGCTCAACGTGCCATTCATTTGTATGTTTATTTATTTATTTATAAATTCCGAACACAACAACCATAAGTTTTATTAACAGTGTTTGGTGTTAAAATAACCTAATATTAAATGTGTTTATGTAAAAATTGTAGAGAGAAAGATATAAGATTTGAAAGGAGAAGAGAGAAGATTTGAGATTTTCTCTGATTGAAGAATATTGTTTTGGTTTTTTAAGATTCTTTTTTAATTTAATTGTATCACATTCGTTAATAAATTCTTGTATTTTTATTTCTAGTAATTGTTGTGTGGAGTCTTTCTTTTTGTTAAAGCATACTATGAAGAAGTCACCGCGAACTGGAATAGTTTACAGTTTTCATTGGTTATTTGATGGATGTGTGCTGTGTATAGATTAAACAGAGAGGGACTTAATCCACTCCCTTGGGCAAGTCCATTTGTTAAGCTATTGCATAGATTTAATCGCGGGCTTGGCGACTAAATCAAAAAAACCGTAACGGATATTTATCAAAAAAGATCCGAAAAGGCTCGAAAAGGTTCGAAAAAATTCTAAAAGGTTCGTAAAGGTTCGGTGTTAGCAACAGGCCAAATACATAATATTGGATCTCTATCATAATCAGCGGTGGGCAGGTTACCAAATTGAGAATGTGTTAGTAAACACGAACCCGTAGCGAGCACGAAAGCAAAATCAATTATTTATTTAGTTTGATTTCAATGCTTGAACGGTGAACATATGTCACGCGCACTCTTTGGTACTCTGGTTTTAAGCGCGCGTGCGACACTTCCTCACCGTACGACCATCGAAATCAAACTAAAAGAGCTGTCGTTGATTTTCACGAAGTAGCCATTGTGCTATCGCTTATCGTGTACATATATGGACGCTTACAAACCAACCTAATAAAACCGCACTGCGTTTTTTTAGCCCACGCAAACAACCGGCGTTTTTTGCCCTAACCCAAATAAGCATGCTTTGCGACAATGTAAAGCATGTGGGCAAACGTCAAATCTAAATGTCACGCAGGACAAAAATTGGAAATCGAGTTAGGTTTTCACGCAGCAAATTCAATTTGAGTTGCGCTCATACAAGTTGTATGTGCATGAGACATTTTTGACAGAAAATAACTTGCGTGCGTTTATATTAGGTTGGCTTGTTAGCAGGTGCTAAGCTCACGCCAACCCCGGATCATAAAGTTAAAGTTAAACTTAAAGTTAAAATTAAAGTTAAAGTTAAAGTGAATATTAAAGTTAAAGCGAAAGTTAAAGTTAAAAATAAAGTTAAAGTTAAAGTGAAAGTTAAAGTTAAAGTTAAAATTAAGGTTAAAGTTAAAGTTAAAGAAAAAGTTGAAGTTAAAGTTAAAGTTAAAGTCAAACTTAAAGTTAAAGTTAAAGTTGAAGTTAAAGTTAAAGTTAAAGTTAAAGTTAAGGTTAAAGTTAAAGTTAAAGTTAAAATTAAAGTTAAAGTTAAAGTGAGTGTTAAAGTTAAAAATAAAGATAAGTTAAAGTTAAAGTTAAATTCAAAGATAAAGCTAAAGTTAAAGTTAAGATTAAAGTTGAAGTTGAAGTTAAAGTTAAAGTTAAGGTTAAAGTTAAAGTAAAAGTTAAAGTTAAATTTAAAGTTAAAGTTACAGTTAAGGTTAAAGTTAAAGTTAAAGTCAAATTTAAAGTTAAAGTTTTTTTTTTGTGTTTCGTGGAAGGAGGAAATGCTTTATGCACTGACCGGGATATTTAAGCCTCACTGCGAGACTCTCCGAGTGTAGGACTCCCTTCTTCCATGAAGGCCTACCCACTAAAACCTAACTTCCCACGGCCCGCGCAAATCCCCGTACCTGGGACCGCGTTTAGCATTACTTCGGGTACGGGTGCGCGCTACGTGAGCTCTATGGCTACTCTCACGCTAATGGGCTAGGCATCCGTCTTCTCGTTTACTGGTAAGTATATGCCTCACATATGTGCTGACCGTATCCCATCTGTCTCTTCGACAGGTCATGTAATTAATTACTCTGCCCGGGGATAGGTCGCCAAGTACCTCTTCTACCCTCCTTCGCTGATGGGAGAAGTGCCTGCATTCGAAGAAGGTGTGGCGTACATCGTCTATTTTCCCACAGTACAGGCAGCTCGGGCTATCAACCTTACCCATTCTGTGTAGGTATTTGCGGAAGTAACCGTGTCCCGTTAGAAACTGGGTCAGGTAAAAGTCTACCTCTCCGTGCGGTCGCTTCAACCATGGATTCAGTTCAGGGATTAGTTCCCTAGTCCACTTTCCTACGATGCTGTTGCTCCACTGATCTTGCCAGCGTCGGATCGATTCTTCTCGCGCCTGCATGGCAACAGCAGCTCTACTTGCTTGCGATCCGTTGTCATATATTGTTTTTCTTTCCTCAACGAGAAGATATATCGGTATGGTTCCCGCAACGACCAGGACAGCTTCAGCTGATACCGTGCGGTAAGCCGAAGATATTCGCAGCGCCCTTCTGCGTTGGACCGAGGTGAGGGCGACTCGGTTCTTTCGGTATTTCATTGCGTTCGCCCAGATTTCTGCACCATATAAGAGTATAGAATCCGAGGCTGATGCAAGCAACTTCCTTGTGCATGGCTTTGGGCCACCTGTGTTTGCCCCTCGTATGTGATCCGATAAGTTGAGTTTGCTGTCTAAACTCACTCCCAGATATTTCGTTGAAGCGAGTGTTTCTATTGGCTGGTACCCAACCATCATGTTCCTGGTAGTGGGAATACGTCTCTTTGTGAGGATGACGATCTCCGTTTTGGCTGTTGCTAACTGGAGACCGTGCTCAGCCATCCACCTATTTACATTACGCATGACCTGGTTTAACTTTAGCTGTGCCAGCTCGCAGCTTGGTGCTGTTATCACAGCTGCCACGTCGTCTGCCAAGGCAACGAGGAAGGTGCTTTCTGGCATGTCTAATCGAAGAAGACTGTCGTAAGTTATATTCCAGAGATCGGGACCTAGTACCGAACCCTGGGCTGCTCCACCTGTTATTTTTACCTTTTTTTGACCGTGAGTACTTTCGTATTGTCACGGATATTAGCATCACTAAGCTATACCATCACTAAGGCGATGCTAAGGCCATGCCAAGCAGTATTTACGTCAATAATCACATCAAGTATACACATATATAAGGCAGCCAAGAGAGATGTCACACACAGATGCATTTACTTATACGCCTATGTGTACTCGAGAGACTGTAAACTACAAACATTCACATCAATAATTCAATCTTATTGTATCTACATAAACGAATAAATAATTGCGTCTACACATATGTACCATGTACGAATACGAGCAGCGGAGAGTCAATTCCAAACACATGCATAACATCGAAGATTGAAGCACAAGAAACGCGAATGTCAGAAATGTCGACACAGATTACATCCAAGATGGAAACGCAATTGGAAGAACAGAAGACATATATGGCATCCCAACTGGAATCGCAGGAGACACGCATAACATCAAAGATGGAAGAACAAGAGGAGCGCTTATCATTGCAGGTGGCACAAATGTCTTCACAGTTAGAAGCGCAGGAAGCAAGGGTAACATCAAAGCTGGAAGCGCAGGATGCAAAAATCGCTCAATTTCAGGCAGAAGTCGATGATTTGAAGGGTCGTATGGAGCAGTTACAATTAAACGGTCCAGCAGTTTCAGCGAGTAATCCAAAGGTAAAAACACCATCCTTTGACGGTTCTGTTCCTTTCCAGGTCTTTAAGCTACAGTTTGAGAAGACCGCAGCAGTGAACAACTGGAATATGGAAGATAAAGTTGCGACATTATTCATGGCGTTTAAAGGGCCTGCAGCTGAGATTTTACAAACCATTCCAGAGGGCGAACGGAACTGTTATGAAGCATTGATGGGCGCTCTAGAGAGACGATACGGAACTGAGCATAGGAGACAGATATACCAAATGGAGTTGCTGAACCGCTTCCAGAGGCCTGGTGAAACATTGTAAGAGTTTGCGTCGGATATTCAAAGGCTAGCACATTTAGCGAATGCGGACGCACCCGTGGAATACACTGAAAGGGTAAAAATTCAGAGCTTTATAAATGGCATACGGGACGCCGAAACAAAGCGAGCATACGCAAACCCAAAGCCAACATTCGCAGAAACGGTGTCACAAGCTCTTATTCAGGAAACAGCGTCGCTTCTGTGTAAGCCAGTTTTCAAAGCACGCCGTGTGGAAGTAGAAAGGCCAGAGTGTGTAAACACAATTTTGGAAGCACTGAAGGGATCTCAACAGAAGAATGCCGGATGTTTCAAGTGCGGCAACCCAGGTCACATTGCACGTCATTGCGATCTTGGTCCTAATAGTTCCAACAATGTGGGTGGCCGTAATCGCAAAGCTGGCAGAAATGAGCAAGAGCGTGTCGAATGTAAAGAACGAAAACTTGCCCCGGCTATTGAATGTCCTGTGATATCTGTGTCGCAAATTGGAAGGAAATCAAGCAGTCTTACCGTCAGAGGGAATGCGGCTGGTAAAGAGCGTGTACTGACTGTAGATACGGGGGCATCTCATTCCTTGATTCGATCTGATTTGGTCTACAGGAGAGTAAAGTCATTACCTGGAGGAAGGTTGCGTACGGTCACAGGCGAATATAATCAAGTCCAAGGCGAAGTGGTATGTGAGGTATTAATTGGGAAAGTCATGGTTCTACACAAATTCTTTGTGGCGGAGATCGTTGATGAAGTAATATTGGGAGTGGACTTCTTGGTTGACCATGACATCAGGATCGATATGCGGAGAAAAATTATGCGCTATAAGAACCAGGACATACCACTTAACTTTAGTTTGGAAAAAGGGTTTAGCAGTAATCGGGTACTGGTGGAAAAGACTCGACAAAGACCACGAAAGTCAAAGGCAATGGTTGATAGATCGAATGGGCCAAATAAATCAAAATCAAAAGTACCTACGAGAGAAACACTGGCATTGGAAAAACCTAAACGACGCAGAAAAACGAAGCAACGAATTTCCGAGAAAGAATGCGAGGGTAGTTTCAAGCCAGAGCGCACTACTGTTGTGAAATGTGGGAACGATACTGATTATGCGAAGCCAATCCGTCAAGCGCAAGCTCTACGAAGTAGTTCATTGGCCAAACAACAGAGTGTGAAGGAACGAACCAGGGTATTGAGTGGTACGATGAAACACAGGTACCATGAGAACAATAAATCGAAAGGTTTCTTGGCGGGAGATTTGGTACTGTTATACAACCCTCCCCGGCAGAAAGGTGTTCCATCCAAATTTCGGTGCAGTTGGGAAGTCCCGTACAAGGTTGTGAAGAAGATCAGTGATACCATCTACCGCATACAAAGCATTGAGAAACCACGGAGTAGAAAGTGGTACATTTGGCGATGCTAGCAGCGTTTAGATCGAGAGATTTGTCTGATCGGGACGATCAGACTTAGGTGGAGGGCAGTGTCACGGATATTAGCATCACTAAGCTATACCATCACTAAGGCGATGCTAAGGCCATGCCAAGCAGTATTTACGTCAATAATCAAATCAAGTATACATATATATAAGGCAGCCCAGAGAGATGTCACACACAGATGCATTTACTTATACGCCTATATGTACTCGAGAGACTGTAAACTACAAACATTCACATCAATAATTCAATCTTATTGTATCTACATAAACGAATAAATAATTGCGTCTACACATATGTACCATGTACGAATACGAGCAGCGGAGAGTCAATGCGCAAACACATGCATATAGCTGAGAAGTTTGAGAGCTCATGGACAATACTAGTAGATTCCGCTTCCCAAGGAAGTCGGTTCTATGTACCGGAGCGACTCGGGATTTTTCCCGACCAAGGACTGTCATTTCAGTGTGACCCCATTTAATTTGTTTCGTCCCTGCAGCAATCTTGCAGGTCAGGGAAACAGACTCCTAGTCCCTACCTCCGTTTGCACCGTCTGCCAGCACAGAGTATATAGGTTTGCGACATCCGCTCAATGCAGTTCCTGCCTTGGGTGGTGCCACTTTCCTAGATGTTCTGGTCTCCGCGACGGCAACCCCTCGACGGGTTTCATCGCGCCATGTTGCCAGGTCGCAAACCCAAATCATCCGGGTACCCCAATGCTTGCCCAAGGGCGCCCAGTCCCAAGGCCACAACAGCAATTGCGTCCTGGCCTTCCACAACCTAGGCGTAGTCACCCGTCACTTACCCCTAGAGTGGCGGCGTCACCCCTCATGCACTTCAGAATTCTGCAGTTAAACTGTAATGGACTAACTGGGAAGATTACGGAGATAGTCGATTTCATGAAGCGGCACAACATCCGCATTGCTGCGATTCAAGAGACTAAACTCACAGCAAGATCTGCATTGCAGACCTGCTCTGGGTATAATGTCCACAGGAAAGACCGCGAGAGCGGAAATGGAGGCGGCCTCGCGTTTATTATACACCACTCTGTGCAATATTATATATTTGATCCTGGCATCGACCGCAGGGACAATGTCTTAGAACGTCAAGGCCTATCTGTCCGGTCAGGCGATGCAAATCTAGAAATCATCAACATCTACATCCCTCCTGTCACCTGTTGCCCCAGTGGATACCGCCCTAATATCGAGGCCTTACTCACTGGCAACAATCGCATTATCTTAGGCGATTTCAATGCCCATCACGACCTATGGCATTCAAACTTGCGGGCGGACAGTAGGGGTGAGATGTTGGCGGATCAAATAGAAGAAACGACGTTCTGCACAATAAACAGAGACGCCCCCACACGTATTGCAGGAAGCCGTCATAGCTCGCCAGACATCTCAATCGTTAGCGCAGAACTCGTAAACTGCGGCAACTGGCAGCCGATGATAACATTGGCATCCGACCACCTGCCCAAACTTATTTCGTTCGAGCGTACCGCCGACTTCATCGTCACCGAAAAATGCACTTTCATAAACTTCAAAAAAGGAAAGTGGGAAGAATATAAATCTGCAACAGACAGCAGCTTTGCTGCCCTCCCTATCCCGACTGATGCCCGCCAAGGGGAGTGTGCCTTCCGTAAGGTCATTAAATCCTCCTCGGCACATTTCATTCCCGCCGGGAGAATTCCCGAAATCCGGCGCCACTTCCCGGCGGAGGCCGCGAACTTAGCGAGGGAACGCGACCTTATAAGACAGCTTGATCCAGGCGACCCCCAAATAAGGGATATAAACCAACGCATCAGATTGCTTGTGGACGAACACAAGCGGGCGAAATGGGAAGAGCACCTAAGAGGTTGTAACCTCTCTACCGGTGTAGGTAAACTTTGGTCCACCGTAAAGTCCCTATCGAATCCGACTAAGCACAAAGACAAAGTTTCCATCGCCTTTGGCGATAAGGTGCTGTCGGATGCGAAAAAATGCGCGAGCGCTTTCTGCCGACAATATATAATGCATCCTACGGTCGACAAAGATAGACGGAGAGCCAATAGACACGCACATAAACACAAATTCAGCGCGTCACCAATCACCATCACCGCTAGAGAGGTTGAGGACGCCATTGGTCGCGCTAAACCATCCAAAGCAGTGGGCCCAGACGGCATAGCCATGCCGATGCTTAAAAACCTAGGGAAAGAGGGTTTCAAATATTTAGCGCATGTTTTCAACCTGTCTCTTTCCACCTTTGTCATACCCGAGAAATGGAAAATGGCCAAGGTGGTCCCGCTAATAAAGCCTGGGAAACCAGCTAACGTAGGTGAGTCATATCGTCCGATATCTCTCCTATCGCCAGTGGCAAAGACGCTTGAAGCCATTTTGCTCCCTTATTTTCAAGCACATTTGCAGCTAGCCCCTCATCAGCATGGCTTCAGAAAACTCCATAGCACTACCTCCGCGCTAAATGTCATTGGCACCCAAATAAATTGCGGTTTGAATCAATACCACCCACCATAGAACAGTACTCGTAGCGCTAGACATATCAAAAGCCTTTGATACGGTCAACCATGGCTCGTTACTGCAATACCTGGAAGGGTCTACCCTTCCCCCATGTCTTAAAAGGTGGACCGCAAATTATCTGGGTGGTCGGCAGGCATCGGTGCAATTCAGAAACGAAACATCAACACCAAGGAGAATTAAACAAGGGGTGCCACAGGGTGGTGTCCTATCCCCACTTTTGTTTAATTTCTACATATCTAAGCTACCTTCACCACCGGAAGGAGTCACAATCGTTTCCTACGCCGATGACTGCACAATAATGGCCACAGGCCCAGGCCCAGAGATCGATGAGATATGCAATAAAATAAACGGCTATCTCCCTGATCTCTCCAGTTTTTTCGCCTCGCGAAACCTGGCATTGTCACCGACTAAATCTTCCGCGACCTTATTTACAACATGGACGCCCCAAATGTCGACCATATTGAATATCCACGTCGATGGCACTACGCTACCGATTGTCCTACACCCCAAAATCTTGGGTGTGACGTTTGATCAGGATCTACATTTTGGTGCGCACGCAACCGCAATTGTTCCGAGAATTCAGAGCCGTAATAAAATCCTCAAATCCCTTGCTGGCAGTACCTGGGGAAAACATAAAGAAACGCTCATGACCACATACAAAGCAATTAGCCGGCCGATTACGTGCTACGCGTCACCCATATGGTCGCCAAGCCTAAAAACTACCCACTGGAAGAAACTACAGGCCTGCCAAAATACTGCTCTCAGAATCGCCACGGGCTGTCTTCTTATGTCCCCAGAACACCATCAGGGAGAGAAATGAGATGCTTACCAAACAGTTTCTGTTGAATACCCAGAAACCTGTGCATCCCAACAGACACCTGATTGACGAACCAGCACCGCCTAGGGGCCTAAGGAGTCATCTCCCTAAGCATTTTGAGGAAATGCGGCACCTGAGAACACAGCCGTATGAAGCGGAAAAACACAAGCAGGTCCTTGGTGAACTCCATAGACAGGCGTCGGACCTTTATGTCGGGAATTGCCCGGTGAATCCAGTACTTGAAGAAAAATATCCAGAACTCGCGGAAGAGGAACGCATACTCCCCAGGGAAACGCGTGTCACTCTTGCCCAACTTAGTTCTGGATACTGTAACAGGTTAAACTCTTACCTATCCAGAATCAACCCCGACATACAAAATGTATGCCCCGCTTGCAATGTGTCCCCACATGACACCAACCATCTCTTTAATTGTAATGTGGAACCAACGCCTCTAACACCCCTTTCCTTATGGTCCACCCCTGTTGAAACGGCAAGTTTCCTTGGACTCCCGTTAGAGGATATTGATGACAATTTGTGATCGGTCGCGGCTATTAGGTGGGGCGAGCATTGCTACAACAACAACAAGTAGATTCTGGAAAAATGCGAACGAGGAAACCGAAGGGTATAAAAGGCAACAGATGTAGAGGCGCTGGAATTCAGTTTGATTTGAGTTGTCAAGCAGTTTGATTAAGACGATATCTAGCGAGCAATAGCAGTGTTATTTTGAATAGTAGAGTTTCATTGAGCTATCAATCAGTGTGGTTATTAAGCAAGCTATTCGTTGCACAGTTTGTTATTGTGAAGTACTTTAATAAAGGCCATTTTGCATTATTACAAATTGGAGTTATTTATTCAACAGTTTAGTGATTCGAACTTAGCAGAGGATTGCAAATAAGAGGATTTGCAGCAAATTCGTTACAATATATTAGGAACCTCTCTCTTAGGTAGTCCCTTAAAATTTCTAACAAATATTGCGGTACTTTGAAAGTGCTTTCTAATACCTCAAGCATGTCCTCCCACCTAGCTGAGTTAAAAGCGTTTTTTGACGTCCAGCGTGACCAGCAACACTATAGGTCTTGCTCTGTGGCACGCTGTCTCGGCTTTCTTGACTGCATCTATAACTTCTGCTATGGCATCGATTGTGGAGTGCCTCCTCCGAAAACCATGCTGTCTGGGCGACAGTCCTCCGGCGTCCTGTAACGCTCTGGTGAGGCGTTGCTTCAGGAGACTCTCCATCAATTTCCCTGCTGTGTCCAACATACATAGGGGACGGTAGGATGATGGAGAGTTGGGATCTCCTTTCCCTTTTGGAATGAGAACCAGTCGTGCTGTCTTCAATATGGTGGGGAAAGTTCTTTCTTCGAGACATTTGTTGTACATGTGCAACATAAGTTCTGGGCAGTTATTTGCAGTTAGTCTAATTGCCTCCGCGGGTATTCCGTCGGGCCCAGATGCTTTCCTAGGTTTCATAGTTCGCACGGCTGTTTTAAGCTTTTCTTCTTGGAATGGTTCCACGTTGCGATCTTCATGGGTAACGTACCCGCCCTCCCTAGGCAGTTGGGTGGGAAACAGGCAATCCACAATGTTCCTTATTTGGTTCTCGTCCATCAGCTGGTTTGGCGGACGGAACTTCTTCATTACTATCTTATATCCCTACCCCCAGGGGTCTGGATCCACTTCCCCGCAAAGCGCTTTCCAGCACTTAAGCTTGCTTTGCTTAATGGCAGCACTAAGAGCTTTCTTCGCTCCTTTGTACGCTTCCGACTTTTCTAGAGCCTCAGGCCTGCCGCGCGCGCGAGTTGCTAGCCTTCGCATCCTGTGGCATATTTTCCGCAGCTCCGCGATTTCGCTATTCCACCAGTATACCTGCTTTTTACCCCTCCACACTACCCTCCGTGGCATAGAGAGGTTGCAAGCGTGGCGAAGACAGCTCATTGTCTTTTCAACCGTCTCTTCCGTCGGACTGGAGTTGTTGATTATCCGTCGGGCATCCACCAGTACTGATGCGGAGAACGTGGCAGAGTCGACCTTGGATGCGTCCCATGCTTTTGTTCTACGTGGCCCGTTCGGAATTTGCCTCTGACCGGGATCGTTTAGGTGGGAAGTGATGTAGTTGTGATCGCTGCCAGTCAGATCCTCTATGACTCTCCATCCAGCAGCGGTCAGCAGCAGGCTTTCTGACCCTAGTGTTACATCGGAGATCGAGTATCCAAAGCCTGGCCGTCGGTATGTAGGGGTCGTACCAGTGTAAAGCACGTTCAAACCGAGCCTGGCTGCCATCTCAAGGACTAACCTTCCACGGGTGTTAGTCTGCGGCGTTCCCCATTCGACGGCTCTTGCGTTAAAGTCTCCCGCCACAACCAGGTTACTAGTTAAGTCCCTCAGGTCGTCTTCAATAAGTTCAAGCTTGTCCCTGAACGTTTGAATGGGATCATTCGGGGACAAGTAGCAGCTTACTATTGTGGTATTATTCGTAGTTAGGCGGACGTAGCCTTGTCCGGCAACAGGGTTCACAATATTGGCGTTTGCATCTGTCATCCAGATTGCGGCGGTGCCGGTGTTGTCTATATGCCAATCATTTCGGGCTCTATAGGGTTCGCTGATGATAACGCAGTTAGCTTTATGGTCTAAGACCAAATGTTGTAGTAGCTCATCAGCAAGTCTGCTCCGGTTTAGGTTGCCTTGGATAAAACTAATCACTATTGAATTGAGACTTTGGCCTTTGCAACAGCGAGTGCCGCTCTGAAAATGCTGCATGCTCCAGATCCAGGGACATGATCGAGCTTCTGTGTATTACACAGGTAACATTTTGGAGCTGCGGTAGAGGCCGAAGCTTTGTGGCCGCTTTGCCCGCACTTCCAGCAGGCGTTACTCCTGTCTGGACCCTTGCATTCAGCCTTCCGGTGTTCGTAGCCGAGACACCTAAAGCAGCGTTGTACTTCTGCTCGCTGTCTGATTCGGCACTGTATCCATCCGATAGGAATTTTACCTTTTTTGAGTAGGGCGTTGCCAATATTCTCGTCCACTTCGACTACCGCCATTTTCGGTTCTCTTTGGTTTGCTGCGAACACAGAGACACGGAGAGGTCTAGTGATTTCTTCTTTTCCGACCTCCCTCCTTACTGCGTCTTGGATTTCTGTTTCAGATGTGAGACAGTCCATGCCAAGTACTTCCAACTTCATCCGCTTGGAAAGCTGTTGTGTTTCACCGACCTCTCCTACTGCACTACCTTTAGCTGCTCTGAAGGCCGTCTGGTCACTGCAGCGCGCCGTTTCAATCAGTGCGTTACCAGATTTGGTTTTTTGTACTGACCGTACCACCGTACCTGTGTCATTAGGGCGGAGCTGGCCGCGTATGGCCCCTAGTACCTGGGCATAGCTTTTGCCTTCCACAGGTTTTACCACAAAAGTTGCTGCTTGTCTCCTCTTTCTCGCCCGTTTTTGAGCTTTAGGAGCTTGGACGGGGGTTGCCTGCTTGGCTGGCTGGGCCCGCTGTTTCAGCCTACGGCTTGCTACATTGGACCAAGACTCACCTTGTGAAAGCGTATTTGTTCTTTCATCCCGTTTCTTTTTGGCTTCCAAGTCCTCTGAGTGGGAATCTGAACTCGTTCGTGCCCTCTTGCTTTTTCGGCCCGATTCTCTGCTCTCATCTACCTTTTGGGCCCTTAACGATCCCATGCAGCTGAAGGCTTCCTCGAGAAGAGCCATACCGGTTTTTATGTCCCTGGACACGGTCCTCTGCTTGAGAGCGGTTTCCTGCATCTCGCGCAGCACTGTCGGCTCTTCCCTTCGAGGCTTGTGTATGAGAGTGAGCCTCTTGGCGGAGTCGCACGTTTCTCCTTCCCAACAGCGCGCTGTGCAACGACGCTGGGTGAGTTGACCGACGCTTTTTCCCTTGCAGTAGCAGGTGTTGACTGGCTGGGGTTGTCGCGCAGCTGTGCTTTCGCCGCCTTTGTCTTTTCCGCCGATTCGGTGCCTTGTGTGGGCATTACCGACAAGGTCGCTTTAGCGGGGGTTGTTAAAAGTTAAAGTTAAAGTTAAAGTCAAAGATAATGCTAATGTTAAAGTTAAGGTTAAAGTTGAAGTTAAAGTTAAAGTTAAAGTTAAGGTTAAAGTTAAAGTTAAAGTAAAAGTAAAAGTTAAAGTTAAAGTTAAAATTAAAGTTAAAGTGAATGTAAAGTTAAAGCGAAAGTTAAAGTTAAAAATAAAGTTAAAGTTAAAGTTGAAGTTAAAGTTAAAGTTAAAGTTAAAGTAAAAGTTAAAGTGAAAGTTAAATATTAACATCTCATTTATTCAACAAAAGTAAAAAATTTGTTTTCTTATCGGTCACCACGCTTAAAAAGGTTAACTTGAATTAATATCAAAGACAAAACTTGAATTAATATCAAAGAAAACAAAATCTTGCATAAATATTATAATTGCATAAGTTGAAAATATGCAATAGCTTTACCGCGGCAGTCCCCGAGTGCCACACGTCCTTTTTTTTGTAATTTTGTGTTTACCTAATATAGGTTTAGGTTGTCTTAAGAATGATGTTATCCATTTTATTACACTTTGGTTGATCTGAGTTTCGTTGAGTATGTTTTCAAGAATTCCAATTCCGAGTCGTATGCTTTCTCAACATCAATAGAGGCCGCCATAACTTGGTATTTGTTTCCTTGCTACTGTATTTATAAGATAATTTTTACATTGTGCTGTTGAACGATTCTTCCTAAATTCGTATGATCTTTCTGGCATTAGCTTGTGTTCCTCGATTTGATTGTCAATATGGGTTTTAAGTATGTCTTCCAATATTTTTGCCAGTACTGATAGTAGACATATTGGTCTGTATTTGTAAATATCGGTTGTTTCTTTTTTCTTAGGAATCGGTATGATTTTGATTTCTCTCCATGCTTCTGGTATCAATCCTTCCTGTCACATACTCGCTTTTATATTAAATAATTTTCTGTTTCTTGATTCTTGCAGTTCTAGTAACATACGATGTGAAATTTGGTCAGGTCCATTAGCTTAATTAATCTTTCTGCTGTGTATGAATTTGAGGAAATTATCCACGTTCATCTCTTTTAATGGGGTGTCAGATCTGTTTGTTATGTCCATAACGTTTATGTCCGGGTTTCTTACAATAAATTGTAGGTATTTTTCTGGGTCTTCATTATTCCAACTGTTGTTAGTATTTTTTTTGCATTTATATTTTTTGGGGTTTTTTATTTTATTCCAAATTGAA
Source organism: Eurosta solidaginis (assembly GCF_040869045.1). Lineage (NCBI taxonomy): Eukaryota > Metazoa > Arthropoda > Insecta > Diptera > Tephritidae > Eurosta > Eurosta solidaginis. The sequence goes on along the minus strand of NC_090320.1, from coordinate 162,087,952 downwards.
TTAGTGTCAGATTGTGAAATTTCTTCTATGAATTCATAGAAATTTTTCCTTTTTTGTCTTTAATTTGTTCCGTCAAGTTTTTTCCAGCAACAATTAATGCTTCACTATTTTATAACGTTTTATATTGATTAAATTTGTTCTGAGCTGCGTTTCTTAAGCAGGAGTCATTGGTGCCGTATGTCGTATCGCTGTAGTCGTATCCCTAACGTAATCAGCTGTTTATCGTTGCGACGGTGAACCAAAACCAATTGGTTGGCTACGATACGGTTACGACCTTAGCGGCACCAATAATCGATTGCATTGATTCCCATAAGGTTGATCGAATCAGCTGTTATAAGGTTACCGATACGGTTACCGATAAAGCACCAATGATGCAGCTTTAGTCTGTACAAGGGATGATAAATGGATTTTTTCATTTTGTACCAAACGAGGAAAAAAATTGTACCAAATCATCCAAAAATGTACCAAAAGTCTTCAGATGTGAATTTGAAGCAAACTAGTGCTATATTCTGCTTCTTTATCCAAAAACTGTTTTTAGTCAGGTAACTTTCTAACACATAAAAGTAGTATAACAAGGAAATATGATTTATGAAGAAATACTTTTCCAGTAAAAATAATATAAGAAGTTTATCGATTGAAGCGTAGAATTATCTACATATAAGTATAAAAATTTTCTTTATTGATTACCAGTAAGGAACATAAAACTAATACTACAAAAAAAAAAAAAAAATAAAAGCTGCATTCAATGCAAAAACATTTCATAGAAACATTTTAGGTACAAAAGATTTAGATTCAGGTATAAAAGTTGACAAATTGTCGCCTACATCTATACTAATTACTCATGTTTCAATCACTACATTAACAGTTCCCTCCTTTGTGTTCTTTAAATACCTCAGTTGACTAAAAACTTTCTTTCTTATCTATATTATGACGTCTATTGTTAGTTGATTTCATCAAGTCTTTAGTTTTTATTAAATTTGAAACTGTGTTTGTTTGAATTTTATTTCTACACTTAGTTTTAATTTAATTAACACGCTTTTATTAGCTTGGCCTGTATGTAACGGAATCTTTAAGCTTAATTTTCGCCGGTTTCTAGAAGTCTGATTAATTTTAAACTTTGCATACGTATCAGGGACCGATGACAATGTATTAATGTGGTGGTGTGGTGACATAAGTTCAACGGCCATAAGATCAATTAGCCTTATTACCACTTTGAATGGCCATAAGTTTGATTGAAACTTGGCACACGTATCAAGGCTCGATGACAATGCATTAATGTGATCGTGCGGTGACATAAGGTCAACGGCCATAAGGTCAATTGGCTTTATTACCACTTTGAATGGCCATAAGTTTGATCGGAAATTTGCACACGTATCAAGGCTCGATGACAATGAATTAATGTGATGGTGTGGTGACATAAGGTCAACGGCCATAAGGTCAATTGGCGTTATTACCACTTCCAATGGCCATAAGTTTGATTGAGAGTTTGCACACGTATCAAGGCTCGATGACTATGCATTAATGCGATGGTGCGGTGACATAAGGTCAACGGCCGTAAGGTCAATTGGCCTTATTACCACTTTGAATTGCCATAAGTTTGATTGGAAATTTGCACACGTATCAAGGCTCAATGACAATGCATTAATGTGATGGTGTGGAGACATACGGTCAACGGCCATAAGGTCAATTGGCCTTATTACCACTTTGAATGGCCTTAGTTTGATTGAAACTTTGCACGCGTATCAAGGCTCGATTACAATGCAACAATGTGATGGTGGGGTGACATAAGGTTAACGGACATAAGGTCAATTGAACTTGTGACCACCCCAAATGACCATAGATTTGAAACCTTACACATAATGCGGAAAACGCATTCCTTTATTAATGATAGAAATGGATGCATGGCACATCTACGAAAGAGCATACTGGAGCCATTTTTAACACGCTTTTATTAGCTTGGACTGTATCCATGTATGTATGTAACGGTATCTGGAGTGGAGCCGAGAGCCCCGGTAATGCAGAGCTCCGAACTCCGTTGCAGTTTTTGAAGCATTTTAAGATAGGTACTTTCAGCTAGTGCAGGCCACTAGACCAAGACACCATAAAGAAGAATCGGGCGCACAATGGCTGTGTAAATCCAGTAGGTCACCTTAGGAGAGAATCCCCAGGAGATGCCAATTGCCCTCTTGCAGGTGAACAGCTCTGCTGCTGCCTTCTTGGATCGCTCCACTATATGGTCACTCCATAATAGCTTCCACTACCTTGAGGCGCGCGCCCGAATATACCACCCCTATCAGCGTGACGGCGGTCCTATAGAGGTTTACCGACCTGGCGTCGTCACAGGCAACTAGCTTTACATTGCCCTGGAACCACCCTGCATCTGTGTAAGATGGCGATGGACCAGGGTTGGCTGTCTTAACCTTAACGGCCACCGTAGCGAGCGCGGCCTCGATCCACTTCCACTGTTGTTTCGGAATCCTGCCATCTTCGCTGCTCTCATCTATAATGCCAATGATCTGCCGACCCTTCGCAATTTCGGCGAAAGACCGCGTCCAGCCTGCGTCTTGGCCCTTTTCGGTGCCATGGGGTTGGATTCATCCATGGACCGCTGGCGTTTCGAGGTTTCATCACTCTCGACTAAAACTTTTAAAATTACTTGAACTAAAAAATTAGAAATAAATAATAGTTTAAAACAAGTAAGGAAGGCTAAGTTCGGGTGTAACCGAACATTACATACTCAGTTGAGAGCTGTGGAGACAAAGTAAGGGAAAATCACCATGTTGTAAAAAGAACCTAGGGTAACCCTGGAATGTGTTTGTATGACATGTGTATCAAATGGAAGGTATTAAAGAGTATTTTAAGAGGAAGTGGGCCATAGTTCTATAGATGGACACCATTTAGGGATATCGCCATAAAGGTGGACCAGGCCTGACTCTAGAATTTGTTTGTAGGATATGGGTATCAAATGAAAGGTGTTAATGAGTATTTTAAAAGGGCGTGGGCCTTAGTTCTATGGGTGGACGCCTTTTCGAGATATCGCCATAAAGGTGGACCAGGGGTGACTCTAGAATTTGTTTGTACGATATGGGTATCAAATGAAAGGTGTTAATGAGTATTTTAAAAGGGATTGGGCATTAGTTCTATAGGTGGACGCCTTTTCGAGATATCGCCATAAAGATGGACCAGGGGTGACTCTAGAATTAGTTTGTACGATATGAGTATCAAATGAAAGGTGTTAATGAGTATTTTAAAAGGGCGTGGGCCTTAGTTCTATAGGTGGACGCCTTTTCGAGATATCGCCATAAAGGTGGACCGGGGGTGACTCTAGAATTTGTTTGTACTATATGGGTATCAAATGAAAGGTGTTAATGAGTATTTTAAAAGCGCGTGGGCCTTAGTTCTATAGGTGGACGCCTTTTCGAGATATCGCCATAAAGGTGGACCATGGGTGACTCTAGAATTTGTTTGTACTATATGGGCATCAAATGAAAGGTGCTAATGAGTATTTTAAAAGGGCGTGGGCCTTAGTTCTATAGGTGGACGCCTTTTCGGGATATCGCCATAAAAGTGGACCAGGGGTGACTCTAGAATTTGTTTGTACAATATGGGTATCAAACGAAAGGTGTTAATAAGTGTTTTAAAAGGGAGTGGGCCTTAGTTCTATGGTTGGACGCCTTTTCGGGATATCGCCATAAACGTGGACCAAATGTTAAATTAAAATAACATCGAAAATTTTTTTTGACTATGAATAGCTAAGAATATTTTTAAGTATCTTATAAACTATACTAAGCTAGTAAATTATACAATTTTTTTTGAAATATTAAAATTTTTTTAAACTAAATAAAAATATTTTAAGAAATATTTTAGGATAACAATTTTTACATTAAAAAGTTATAAATAAAATAAAATATTTAACATTTTATTAAAATTAGAGAAGCTTTAAAATGTTTTGGTGGGCAAAAATAGCCCAAGGCATCATGATAGTGATAGCCGGATAAGGAGTTAGGGAAGGAAAACTCGGAATCAACGGAAATTAGAGTCCTAAAATATGAACCACCAACAGAAATAGACACAAAAAACTCGCCAAACGTTCCAGATGTTTGGTTAGCAATTACAATTTGCGCATTCATGCTATTGATCGTCACAATAGCTATGACGCTCAAAAGTTATATGAAATTCAAATATAGGCAAAAAAAACCCGTTCAAACTCATATCTAAAGAACTCTATTTTTAGTACCAAAACCAAGGCTGAGGAAGAGTGATAAACAATTCAATTATTAACCCTTAAAATGTCGCAAACGACCTTAAAGGCAATTTCATTTGACTTAACCAAATTTAATGACAAATCAATAACTTGCATACTTCAAAGTAATAGTTTACGTGGAAGTTATCAAAATAAACACCCTTGAAGGCTGTCAAAGAAAACGATTTATAAAACAGCCCTGGTAAATTTGCGTCAGTGGACATATGAAAAAAAAAATATACAAAAATTTTACAACCAGCCAATAAGACCAACAAAAAAATAAATTTATGAAGAAATATTCACAAAGAGAACCTATAAAAATATATGTGAAGCAGTACTGCAGTAGGCAAATTTAAAATTGATAACCAGGTTCCTAAGGTCAAATAATTGCATTTAACCAAAGAAGTTGTGCAAGTGACAAATCCCGGTATAAAAATAAAAAACAAAAATTCTTCATAAAAGTCATGACGATTCTGTCTTGGTGGCCTCCGCAGAAATCGCATGACAAATAAAATCAAAGAAATTGCTGGAAAAATAAGCAAAATAAATTAAAAGAATAATTTTTGCACCCACTGTACCTTAATTCCATTAACCAGCTAAACTTATACTACTATAACTACCTTGCTCTTCCACCAAGTACAGCTATTCAACTTTCATTATCATTAGTTACATATGTATTTTTTTATTAATAGGGTTAAACTTCCAAAGGAAATGAAAAATCTTTGTTTAAGAGAAATAGCAAGGAAATTTAAATCATTTATTAGTTGCTAGAAACGTTATATTAAAGAGATAACTATAAGTCTGCCTGGGTCTCACCTAAGAAAACCTCACTATTAAATAGGTCATAATTTTATATAATAGGAAAAATATTTTTACTTTAACCCCCGGTGGAATAGAAAATATTAATAAGAAAATATTTTTACTCTAACCCTCGGTAGAATAGGAGATTTAACTAATTAAGGAAAAAGTCTCGTGTAAGGTAAATAATAAGAATTTTTACCTTAACTTACATACATAGAAAAAATTGCGATTGGAAAAATAGTTTTGCATAATTTACTAAATAACGATAGAAACAATAAAATTAAGAAAATAGTAATACATAAGAATAGGCGGTTAGGAATAGGTTTAACCAATATAGAATATGCTAATAACTCGCAAAATATAACAAAACTCAGTTTCAACCATAGTATTCCAATTTACTCATCAATAAAATGTAAACACATAAAGAAAGAAAAATGCATAAATATGAAGTCATGTTGGCATCAAGTTACGGTTACCTCATACCGGTTTTTAAGTGAGTCGACGCCCTTAAAGACCGGCTGTGCAAAATAATTAAAAATTCTGATATATAAAATTAAATGTCAATAACACTTGATGCAAAACATTATTCATACACACAACCAAATAACCATACAAATGTATCTACATATATAATACTTCACAACAACAAAAAAAATTTTTACAAACAAGAGAACAAAAAAAAAACCAAAAAACAAAAAAAATAATAAATTACCCATTATAGCAAATACACAAAAGAGAAAAAATCAGCTTATTATGAAAAAGCGAGAATAAGCATAACGGGCACAATATATAAAGCAAATGCAAGCGAATAAAAGCAAAAAAAAAGAAAACATATAAACTTATAATATCAAGTTACCACTATGCAAAAATTATTTGGTAACACCAAGTAAGTTGACTGGGTCATTCAACGAAAAATGAAACAACACGGCACACTTGTCAAAGTAACATTGGAGTGACCGTCTATAATTAAGCATAAAATTATATACGCTCACTTAAAAGGATGGTGTAGTATCGCGTGGAATTCACCTCAATTCAAACACGCTTAACATTACAAACATATGTTCATTGACCCAGGTAACTGCCATAAGTTCATTCGCGTCCACCAAGTCACCTAATGCATTAATGCGTCATACCCAAATTGCTCAAGTAGGAATCATATTGACAATATGTAAGTCAATATAATAATCTCTAACAAAGCATTCCTCACTATTGAGTCATGCACCTCTAGTATGTAATTATCAATGTAGGAATGTATATATGTATAGGTTAAGAACTTTTGTGTATAAAATTAAAGAAAAAAAACTTTTTTAAAAATAAGCTTTTACTATTGGTTAATAAAATTTACTAAAAAGTAAACAATAAATTGCCTAAAGAAATATAACACTTTATAAGTTCATTGTAACCTTTAACGATAATTAGGCTTTTTCGTCTGCGACAAAAAAATATTGTACATAATTATATATTTTTAACATAAAAATTTTACACCTAAATTATTAAATCTTACAGTTTATATCACAGTCCTAATTATTCTAATAAAAGCGTGTTACATTGCGATACCAAGAAAAGGAGATCCTAAATGTTCTTATTTATACCATCAAAATTTAACACGCTTTTATTAGAACAATTAGGACTGTGATATAAACTGTAAGATTTAATAATTTAGGTGGGAAGTTTTAATGTTAAAAATATATAATTATACACAATATAGAATTTTTTTTTCGCAGACGAAAAAGCCTAATTATCGTTAAAGGTTACAATGAACTTATAAAGTGTTATATTTCTTTAGAGTCAATTTATTGTTTACTTTGTAGTTAATTTTATTAACCAATAATAAAAGCTTATTTTTAAAAAAGTTTTTTTCTTTAATTTTATTTTTTACTTTTTAGTTAATTTTATTAACCAATATTAAAAGCTTAATTTTAAAAGAGTTTTTTTTTCTTTAATTTTATTGTTCATTTTGTTCCAATGAGTATAGGACAAAAACGGTCCATCCCCCCAGAGGTCCATTGTAACGGGATAAGGACTCCAGTACAACAGGGTTCGCCCTGATACCCTGAGCCGCAACGTTAGCGATATGAAATTTTTATACACCTCGTATCATTCAGCCCTCGGCACGTGCTCACCTTGGCATTGATCATAAATACTAATAATAAATCAGAAAAATCCACATTCATAACCAACAAATTTTGTCTGTGGCAGAGATCGGCATCAGGTAACTTTTTTGATACTCTCATACAGAGCCGGCCAAAAGTTGCACATTGTGCAATTTGAATTCGTATTTTCACACAGACACTAACGATGTGCGATAACGATCGTTTGCTTTCGCTTGTCACTCACTTAAATCAACAGTGTATGCAAAATGAAAAGTCGATGCTACTTTTTGGGCACATAATAAAAACAATATGCTGCAAGGTTAAAGTGACTTTTAATACGTTTTAGTTAGTATTATTAAGTTCCTTCAAACATACATTTTAATATTGACAATTTAAATATTGTAACGAATTTACTGCAAATCCTCTTATTTGCCCCTTTGCTAAGTTCGTATCACTAAACTGTTGAATAAATAACTCCAATATTGAATAATAGAAAAATGGCCTTTATTAAAGTACTTCACAATAACACTTATACTTTTCAACTAGCTGGCTTAAGAACCAAACTGATAGCTTAAATGAAACTGACTTTCAAAATAATACTGCTATTGATCGCTAGATATTGTCTTAGTCGTAACTGCTTGACAACTCAAATCAAACTGAATTACAGCGCCTCTACATCTGCCGCCTTTTATACTCTTTGATTTTAACATTCTCATCTTCTAGGCGCTTCCAGAATCTACTAGTCCATTAGCTCTCAAACATCTCAGCTGTAACTACCATTGCACAATTTTATAGTTTTTCTCATTGCATACTTATAGGAGTATCTCAGATATATGCATGTGTTTGCGCATTGACTCTCCGCTGCTCGTATACGTACATGGTACATATGTGTATACGCAATTATGTAATCGTTTATGTAGATACATAATGATTGAATTATTGATGTGAATGTTTGTAGTTTACAGTCTCTCGCGCACACATAGGCATTTAAGTAAATGAATCTGTGTGTGACATCTCTCGGCTGCCTTATAGATGTGTATACATGATTTGATTATTGACGTAAATATCGCTTAGCATGGCCTTAGTGATGGTATAGCTTAGTGATGCTAATATCCGTGACAATATTAATAATTAATAATAATTAATTAATTATTAATAAATATTGATAATTTAATATAAGTAATTTTTTATACGTTCTACTTAGTTTTATTAATTTTTATAAATTTTTTTTTATTGAATAACTTTATGTTTTGAAAATATATATTTCTATCTTTACATTTACTTTGTTTCATAGTTCTTTCTTAATGAAAACGTAATTTTTTTAAGTAAATTTTGCATTGAAGAAACACCATACATTCTTCTATAAAAAAGTTGTATCTGGCTAGCTCGGCCTCCGCGTTCTTAGTTATATGAATATAAGTAAATATTGTTAGGATTAGCTTGAAATCAAATAACCAGAGTCCTTTTTAATTTCGAACTTCACAGTCCACATTTTCTTTTAGCACACTGTGGGGAGTTGTCACTCAATTTTTACACACACTTATGCAATTGTTTTAGTATTTGTGTGGCCGGCTCTGCTCTAATATATCCGCAGCAATTTGAGTATGAGTACGTACAAAACAACGAAGCGCAGCTAGCCTGATCTATTCGTTTACATACAAAAATTATTGTGTAAGTATAAGCTATGATGCATATGGATACAAGCTACAACGGTCTCTCACGAACTATTCTCGTGTTTCGTTTGTTTTCGTATGAAATTTTAATTGAAATACGAAGCAAAAGCGCAACTGCTAGCTCAGCTAATCAGTTATCAGCTGAGTGAAAGAAATTGTGCTTTTGAAATGATACGTTGAGCCAACTGTCAACAACCCATCGATAAAAACGTTGAGTAAATGGAGCGGAAAAATTGTATGCTCACTAATTTGCCGTAAAGTTGCAACTCTGTGTTCCAAGAAGTTATCACTAATCAACTTCGCCAGCAGTGTTGCTTTTGAAATGCGCCCTATGCTTTGTTCAACTCCCCAGCGGACCAAATGCTCACAAATGATACCACATTTGAGCGATTTACGATATTTAACCGGATAAAACTCTCGCAAACGCTTCTGAAAACGATACCAATATGATTCATATGTCGTTCAGTTTGTGGCAGTGAAAGTATTGTTTACGATAGTCGCAACAAATAAAGCTAGCGAGTTTTAAGTAATATTTTTTATAGACTTTTTGATACTTCTGCGTAGTCGGATGAAATATTTCATTTGATTCATTTTCAACTCAAAATTGATACTAAAAAAACTTTTTTCCCTAGTCGGAAACAATATTAAATAAGTATCAAAAAGGATATTACAAAATGATCACAAGAAATAGGATGTGCGAATTTTTCAGTTGTTCCTTTTCCCGTTGTGTTCCCCTATATTAAATGCAGTGAGGCACACTCAAAAAAATAGAGACTTCCGAATATGCATGGTGTTTAATTTCAGATTTTTATTAATTTTGTTTTTTATAAAAAAAAAACAGTTTGTAGTTCATATAACAATATTATTTTTATTAATTTATGTATTTTATTTAACTTTTTATTATTAAGTGTGTTTAATAAAAATAACTAAATAAATTAAATTAATTCAATTAAAAAAATCAAGTAAATATTATTATTTTAATGTATACAATTACTAAGTTATAAGTTTTTTTGACTCCGATTTGGCTGTTCTGGTTACGCGTTCTGCAGCGTATTGGAAAAATGTTTGCGTTACTCTATCAAAATCATTGTCTTCTAGTGCGAACTTCTGTTTGAATGCATCTATAAATATAAAAGTGAAAAATATAATTTAATAAAGTAAAATAAATAATTAATTAAACTCTTTGGTTTATGTAAAATATAGATTGAAATAGAAAAAGTAGGCTGAAATTTAGAACTCTTTTACGAATATAAATAATAGTTAAATTATTAATATAAAAACTAATAAAATAAATTAATATTGACACTTTCTGTATCGGAAGTTGTAAAAATTATACTCACGGCGTATGGCTAGTGTTGAAAGAAATCCTCTTACACATTTTTTGTGTCGGTTCCACGCCAGGAACACGTTTTTGCCAGTTCATCCGTCATTATTTAACGCCAGCAGCCCCTTATAAATTTATCAAAAGTTTTCTCTGCGCTAGTTACTAACTCGACAACCTTGAGCAAATAAAAACTACATTTTTATCATATCAATTGAAAAATTACTTATAAATTTTATACCAAATCTTTAAAGGTTTTTTCATTTTTAAGACTTTCTTCCAATACCGCAAAGTCTTCGTAAGTGTTAAGAGGTGATACTGGCAGTACCAATTTTGGCCTGTGTGCCTCTCCACAAATTCGAGCCTTTATTATTGCAATTTCATTTCTTAAAGAAATCAATTCGGCACCCTGTCGATCAATTTTACACGTCAACTGATCAATTTTATTCGCTGTTTCCTGTTGAGTTTCAAACATTTTCTTTGTTACATTTAACATTTCTTGAAAAAACTTGTTTTGATTGCTTGCAGGCCTATTAGATATATCTGAAAATATATAATAATGCAATCTAAATGTTTATGTTACGTATAACGTATAATATAGATAAAAAAATGGGCTTATTCATAATCAAAATAAAGTAGGTATTTAGTTGGTGGTTGTTAAATCATTTTATTGAAAGCTGCAACTAAATTTTGTACCTACGTTATTTTTGTTTTAAATACGCGCTGATATGCAAATATTTATGTATTATATTACCTGTGAGTATGTAATTTTCGCTGCCAACTCCGTTTTCGTCGCCATCCAAAATAAAATTGTACGAATTCATATTTTGTTAGTTCTGTAATTAGTCGATTAAAGGGATGTAAGTACGTATGCCGCTATCTTCAAAATGAAAAAATTTCCCTGAGACTTTATCTACATTATGATGTACTACGTTTGGGACGAAATTAAATTGTTTTGAGGAAAATATGCCAACAAAAGTGGAGTTAATTGGAAAAGTAAAAAACGGCTCCAAGTCAACAACTAACTGGCTATACAAAGTCGTATTTTCAATTTTAATTATTTTGTAAATAGCATATTTTCTGCCATGTTTAACGTAATAAAATCGATTTTTCTGTCCTTCACATCGAAATACCAGTGTTTATAGGATATTTTGCTATTAGAACCATTGAACTTTAAAGTCTTTTCTTTGAGGATGACGTTTAACAAACTGCGCTCAACAATCCTATTGTATAGTTGCTTCAGGGTATATCTAGAATTTTTCACCATTGTTTTTAGATGTCCCAAGAAGTTCTCGAAAGGAAAGCAGCTTATGGTCTGAAGGGAACCAAACCGAAGCGTTTGTTTGCTTAGATGAGTTAGACAATGAAAATTAAATGTTAGCATTGAAACCATATAAAAAGAGGGGACTTGGCTTACAAAGTCATCTAATAAACTCGATGCGAGGGAGTTTTGCGTAACGCAGTATTCGGTGTGAAGGAGAAGCCTAATTCCTAAGCTGGGTAGAAGAAAATGATTGTATAAGGAAATATCTAAAATACCTCTCAATACTATAGGTCCAGTATATAATAAAAAAGTACGAAGCTCAGTAGCCTTAAATCTCATAACATTATCAAGGGATCTTACTTCTCTGAGTACCCTCTGGGTAAACATTTTTTTAAATGCTCAAGCTTATTATTCAATGAAGATAACGAGTGCCTACTTAAAGAAAACTTATGACCTTTTGTTATCGTTAAATCTACTAGGATCGATTTCATAACACCAAGACAAACAACATGAATGTAATCTAAGGGAAATTGATTAACCATATCTATTGGCAATTTTTCAAGGGCTAGTTCGGCTTGTATATTGTGGTGATCTTGTTGCAGGCGACTGCGGAAGCCTTCATTTGTTCGTGGTAGATTACATGATTTTCTAAAAATTCTTCGACCGCTAAAACTTTCACCCTTCTGAACACAAAGATTGCATGAAAAAAACCCTGAGTGATATTTCACACCCAAAATAAAGGCGCGGGCTGGTGCATCGCAAATAAATGCTCTTACTTCTATTTGAAATATTCTATCTTGAAACATCATGCCCACCTCAAATGAATTTCCCAATCCGTGAACAAATTCTTCTAAATATGAGTTGGGATCACACGGCTTTGTGTAACCTGCATATATTCCAGCTACTAAAATTTGCTTTGTTCCATTAACGTTAATTAGAATGGGCCAAGTTTCTAATTTTGTACTTTTATATAACGGTAGACCATCTATATTGATATTTAAACTTATTATGGAAGATAAATAAGTGAAGTTCATCAGAAGATCAGTTAATGCATCTTTTATGCCACAATGCACGTACTACCCCGTCGCTACAATTCGTTTCAGACAGACACGAGGAGTGCATTTCAAAGTACGAACATCTTTGGGTAGGTTTGGAATTTTTTCACTCAAGAGCTTGATCAAATCATTACCTGCGACCTTGCTGATGTTGTTAATGGACAACCACTGCGCTAACCGAGTATTGAAATCGATTTCACTAAAGTCACTTGGACTATCATTATCTATAGACACAGCTTCAGTGACAGGTGAATTTAATTCGATTTCACTCTCAATATTTTTATTATCTAAGATAATTTCCCCTGCATTCCGTCTAACATGCCTCGCCTCGCAAATATATTCTCTTCCCTTCCTTTTAGGAGGCATTATTGAATAAAACAAAAATATGTAAAATCGCGTTTGTACTTACTTTCCACTTAACTATATGCGTATAATAAATAATTTTTCAAATTTTTAAATAATTTTTCGAACACAGCACTCAACTATTCACTTTCGCGGATATCATTCAACTAAACAATTGTTTTATTTCTTATTTTTGCGCTGCGCATCGATATGAGAAATAACGCTACATACGAAATTATTAACCGTTATTTTGTCTGCATTTTGGTCTTTGTCACAAAACACGTGTTGCAAAGCTCATAAGAAAGTATTTTGCGTCACAAAAATTAGTATCGTTATTTGCTTGCTTGCGAGTATTCCTGCAAACATTATGCGAGTGATATGCGGTAAATAAATTTTCTATCGCTTTTTGATCGCGTACGAGCTTATCTACAGGTTTTTTGCGATAAAAATAAAGTTTCTATTTTCCTTTGTTCAGATATTAGCTCACTTCTGAGTATTTTGCGAAAGTCTCGCAAATTAATCGAACTTGGTCCGCTGGGTCGTTCAAATGAATTTGTATATATGTGCATACACATGTTCACGTGTTCTTGCAACAAAAAAACGTTAAATACATACATACATACATATGAATATACAGATTTTCGAGAAAACATATCGTATATGTTTGTCAAAAGTAGCTTCACTTCGCATATCAGCATTTCCGATTGTCTGATCTTTCGCGTTCAACGCTAACGCGGTGTCAGGATGAAAAAAGAATCTCAACCAAATTACTGATACGAATCGCTACGTTTGAATAACCCTGACTGAGTATGAGTACACGATTTTTTATATCATGATCCGAATATATTGGAGCATATTCATAATCGAAATAAAATGTGACTAAATTAGTTGAAGCGTTTTTGACAGAGAGCACATATAAAATTGTGTCAAACAGTGTTAACTAACTTAAAATCATATTTTATTGTGACTTTGACTAGAGCTGTGTTTTTTAACACGCGTATATCCGCTTACGCTTAAACTTTATATGGACTGCTAAGCGACAAATTTAAATACACCTCTGAAATTGCTGCGCATAAATTTTGTCCTACCAAATTTCAATACGCATTATACTCAGATGTAACTGAAATATGTGTCTTTGTTTCACCCTCACCACTAATTATATGTATTATATGTGTGTCCACAATTCATCGCAACTGATTCAGCTATATGTTATACCCTATGGCCATCAGAGCGTTGTGTCTCCGCTTTTCGGTACACCCTGTTGCTGTAGCTAGTTGTTTAACCATAGCCGCTAGATAGGTCTCCTAAGCATTATCTAAGCGAGGATAGGCGTTTTTTTTCACGCGCAAACAAAACGTATACGCGTGTAAAAAAACGGCTTATGTCGCGTTCAGTTTACAACTACTCATTGCAGATCTCTGCTCTGTGGGCTAAATCTGTTTTTAAATAATAGCCGTGTTTTTTTTTTTACACGAAAACGTCTATACGCTTATACTTTATATGGACTGCTAAGCGTCAAATTTTAAATACACCTCTGAAGTTGCTGCGCATAAAATGTGTACTACTAAATTTCAATACGCATTATACTTAGATATAACTGAAATATGTCTTTTTGTTTCACCCTCTACACTAATTCTATGTATTCTATGTGTGTCCACAATTCATCGCAACTGATTTAGCTATATGTTATACACAGGCATACAGCAGAGGGTCGTGTCTCCGCTTTTCGGTACACTCTGCAGCTGTACCTAGTTGTTTAACCACTGCCGCTGGAGTGGTCTCCTAAGCATTATCTATTCGAGGATAGGCGTTTTTTTCACGCGCAAACATAAACGTATACGCGTGTATAAAAAAACCCGGCTAATATTGCAACTTTCGCTTAGCTAAAATGCCATCGCCAAAAATCTGTAAAACAAAATCAAGTGCGCAGAAAAGTAAGCAACACTTACCGATAACAGCCTAACCGCGTTAGCGTTCGTTACATTTTTACACTTTGAAAATGACGGCTCTTGTTTGCAAGGTTGCATTCCTTCGAGTCTTCGTTTTCACCATCTGGATTAACAAAGTCATGATCCTGGGCATTCGCGCAATTTTAGTGATGTATAAATTGCATGGCGCCAGCGCCAATGCGGTGCCAGCTCAATGGTAGCTCATTGACGAAATGACTCCAAGCGAATTTTTGACGCTACTTAGTAGTGAGTGCGTAGTACATTTCACTTGCGCTATTGAGTGAAACGACTTTTGTGTGTCAGGCAAGAGTTTCGTGTTATTGGCGCTACTGGCAATGATGACACTGAGCTGATGACGGTAGCGCTGGTAGTTCAGCTTTTGAATCAGAGAAAGAATTGATAACACGTGTAAATTATTATGGCTTTGGCCGTGTAAATTATTATGGTGTATTTGCACCAAATAAATGCTGCGGACATAACAACCGGCGTCATTGTTGAGTTGTATATTTTAGATTTAATGCACAATTAATATGGCTGTGTTTGAGCGGCTAAATAATAATAGTAGTATTGCTAAAGTGCTGCTAAGTTGATGGAATGTCGCTAATTTCCTAGCGATGATCAATATATTGTCAATATTTCGTTCAACGGACGCGCGAAATTGCCACATCTGCTCAAATTTTCCAAGATTTTCCATTCTTGATTTAACTTAAGCTGTTATGACAACATTTTTCAGCCAGCTTTTTTCAAATAGGTAATTTTTCCAAAAGCAAAATAAATTACAGAAAAGATTACAGAGTTAAACAGCCTTAAAAATTGAGCTATGTTGGTTATACACAGAAATACAACAGAGGGTTGTGTCTCCGCTTTTCGCAAGCGTGAGAGTCACCACGTGTGATAAGCGTGATTCACCACGTCTAAGTCTCAAAATCTACGGTTAGGTACCGGCGGGTTTGTATGGGACTTAGGCTGTTATGCCAAAATAAACACAAATCTTTACCGATAACTGTTAATTTATCGAATTCTCGCAAAGTAATATTGCATTGTCATCGGAGTTATACATGTGTGCAAAATTTCAGCTCAATCGAACACCGGGAAGTGTATCAAAATTAACTTGCAATATTCCATTGCGGCCACCGTGGTGTGATGGTAGCGTGCTCCGCCTATCACACCGTATGCCCTGGGTTCAACTCCCAGGCAAAGCAACATCAAAATTTTAGAAATAAGATTTTTCAATTAGAAGAAAATTTTTCTAAGCGGGGTCGCCCCTCAGCAGTGTCTGGCAAGCGCTCCGATTTTATTTCTGCCACGAAAAGCTCTCAGTGAAAACTCATCTGCCTTACAGATGCCGTTCGGAGTCGGCATAAAACATGTAGGTCCCGTCTGGCCAATTTGTAGGGAAAAATCAAGAGGAGCACGACGCAAATTGGAAGAGAAGCTCGGCCTTAGATATCTTCGGAGGTTATCGCGCCTTACATTTATTTATTTTATATTCCGTTACATACAACAACCAAGTGAAGGTAAATAAAAGCTTATAAAATAGAAAAAAATTTATTCAATAAAAAAGATTTATGAATCTGATGTCAGCGCTGAACATTAGCGCCAACAAAAACCATTTTCTTTTAAAATCTAAAAGTATACTTTGTACATGGCGATCCTGCCATCATCATAAATACGTAAAATCCTTTTTACAACGGCCAACTAGTAGATTCTGGAAATGGAAGCGACTAGAAGATGCGAACGAAGAAATCAAAGAGTATAAAAGGCAGCGACAGATAGAGGCGCTAGAGTCAGCAGTAGAGCAATAGCAGTATTATTTATTGTGAAGTGCTTTAATAAAGGCCATTTTTCCATTATTCACTATTGGAGTTATTTATTCAACAGTTTAGTGATTCGAACGTTAGCAGAAAATTGCAAATAAGGGGAATTGCAGTAAATTCGTTACAATTTACAGAAGAGGAATTGTTGAATAAATTCCGAAGATTGGGAATAAAACTTGGACATGGCAAAGTTGAGTGAATTGAGGATCCAGCAACTGAAAAAGGAGTTGGAGAACCGTCGATTGAATACAACCGGCAATAACATCGAACTTCAAGCACGGCTACGAGAGGTAATGGAGTCGGAAGGAATTGATGTGAACGAGTTTTTCTTTTATCCTGATGGGGACGAGACAGCAACAAAAATTGAAGAGAAAAACGAAACATCTCAGACAGTTACGAGCACAGACTTGAACATGATTTTGGCTGCAATATCTGCACAAACATCGACAGTAACATCAATGTCGTCGCAAATGTCAGAAATGCCGACACAGATTACATCCAAGATGGAAACTCAACTGGAAGAACAGAAAACATATATGGCATCACAATTGGAAGCACAGGAGGCACGCATTTCAGAAATGTCGTCACAAATGTTATCTCAACTGGAATCGCCGGAGACACGCATAACATCGAAGATTGAAGCACAAGAAACGCGTATTTCAGAAATGTCGACACAGATTACATCAAAGATGGAAGCACAACTGAAAGAAAAAGAGACACGCATAACAGTACAACTCGAAGCGCAAGAGGAGCGTGTATCATCAAAACTCCAAGCGCGCATGGACGAGAAAATAGCGCAGTTTGAGGAAAAAATCGAGGCCGATGTGGATGCTTTGAGAGGTCGTATACAGGAGTTGCAACTAAATCGCCCAGCTGTTTCAGCAAGCAATACGAAGGTAAAAGCTCCATCTTTTGAAGGCTCTGTGCCTTTCCAGGTGTTTAAGATTCAGTTTGGGAAGACCGCAGCAGGGAACAACTGGAGTGCTGAAGATAAAGTTGCTGCACTATTCGTGGCATTGAAAGGATCTGCTGCTGAAATCCTACAGACTATTCCCGAGGGAGAGCGGAACAACTACGAAACATTGATGAGCGCTCTAGAGAGGCGATACGGAACTGAGCATAGGAGACAGATATACCAAATGGAGTTACTGAACAGCTTCCAGAAGCTTGGTGAGACATTGCAAAAAGTTTGCGTCGGATGTTGAAAGGCTGGCACATTTAGCGAATGCGGACGCACTCGTGGAATACACTGAAAGGGTAAAGATTCAGAGCTTTATAAATGGCATACGGGACGTGGAAACAAAGCGAGCTACATACGAAAACCCAAAGCCAACATTTGCAGAAACGGTTTCGCAAGCTCTGATTCAGGAAACAGCGTCGCTTCTGTGTAAGCCAGTTTTCAAAGCACGCCGTGTGGAGGTAGAAAGGCCAGAGTGGGTAGACGCAATATTGGAGGCGCTGAAAAGATCGCAAAAGCGGAGTGAAAAAGTTATCAAATGCTTCAAATGCCGGAAGCCTGGTCATATTGCACGTCATTGCGATCTTGATCCTAGTGGTTTAAACAGCATGGGTGGTCTTAATAACAAAGCTGGAGGTAGATGATCGAGAGCTAGCTCCAGCTATTGAATATCCTGTGATATCTGTGTCGCAAATTGGTAGAAAATCGAGCAGTATTACCGTCAGGGGGAATTGGGATGGCAAAGAACGTGTACTGACTGTAGATACGGGCACATCTCATTCCTTAATTCGATCTGACAGAGTAAAAACGTTACCTGGAGCAAGGTTGCGGCGTACGGTCACTGGAGAGTATAACCAAGTCCAGGGAGATGTGGTATGTGAAGTCTTGATTGGAAAGGTCACAGTTCTACACAGATTCGTTGTGGCGGAGATCGTTGATGAAGTCATATTGGGAGTGGACTTCTTGGTTGACCATGACATCAAGATCGATATGCAGAGAAGGGTGATGCGTTATAAGAACCAGGATATACCACTTAACTTCAGTTTGCTGAAAGGGTTCAGTAGTAATCGAGTACTGGTGGAGAAGACTCGACAAAGACCACGAAAGTCAAAGGCAAAAGTTGAAAGATCGAATGGGCCAACTAAAGCAAAATCAAAAGTACCTGCGAGAGAAACACTGGCATTGACATACCCTAATGTACGCGTTGGAACGATACTGATTATGCAAAGCAAATCCGTCAAGCGCAAATTCTACGAAGTAGTTCATTGGCCAAACAACAGAGTGTGAACGAACGAACCAGGGTAATGAGTAGTACGATGAAACACAGGTACGATGAGAACAATAATTCGGAAGATTTCTCGGCGAAAGATTTGGTACTGTTATACAACCCTTATCGGCGGAAAGGTGTTCCATCCAAGATTCGGTGCAGTTGGGAAGGCCCGTACAAAGTTGTGAAGAAGAACTGCGATACCATCTACCGCATACAAACCATTGGGAAACCACGGAGTAGAAGAGTGGTACATTTGGAGATGCTAGATCGAGAGATTTGTCTGATCGGGACGATTAGGCTTAGGTAGAGGGCAGTGTTACGAATATTAATAACACTAAGGGGTACTGCCACCTCGCCGATGCTAAGCAGCGCCTTGAATGTACATCCATAAATCAATCATTATGTATCTACATAAACCAATCAATCATTATGTCTACACATATGTACGTATACGCAGCTGAGAAGCAACGCACAACAACATACATATATCTGAGATACTCCCGAAAGTATGCAATGAGAGAAACTATAAAATCGTGGAATTGTAGTTACAGCTGGGAAATTTGATAGCTGATGGCCAACTAGTAGATTCTGGAAATGGAAGCGCCTAGAAGATGCGAACGAGGAAATCAAAGAGTATAAAAGGCAGCGACAGATAGAGGCGCTAGAGTCAGTTTGATTAATACGCTATCTGGCGAGCAATATATTATTTATTGTGAAGTACTTTAATAAAGGCCATTTTTCCATTATTAAATATTGGAGTTATTTATTCAACAGTTTATTGATTCGAGCGTTAGCAGAATTTTGCAAATAAGGGGAATTGCAGTAAATTCTTTACAATTTGTAATACCATGAACAGTATTCCTGCCAATATTCCAAGGGCTTTTGATTTCGCCCTGCAAAACTTTTTCATTTTCTTCTACTTAATATGGTAGGTGTCACACCCATTTTACAAAGTTTATTTCTAAAGTTATATTTTGCGTCAAAAAACCAATCCAATCACAATGTTTCATCCTTTTTTCGTATTTGGTATAGAATTATGGCATTTTCTTCAATTTTTCGTAATTTTCGATTTCGAAAAAGTGGGCGTGGTCTTAGTTGGATTTCGGTCAGTTTCTATACCAATACAAAGTGCTTTCAGATAAGTACGTGAACTGAGTTTAGTAAATATATATGGATTTTTACTCAAGTTATCGTGTTAACGGCCGAGCGGAAGGACAGACGGTCGACTGTGTATAAAAACTGGGCGTGGCTTCAAACCGATGTCGCCCTTTTTCACAGAAAACAATTATCGTCCTAAAATCTAAGCCCCTACCAAATTTGACAAGGATTGGTGAATTTTTGTTCGACTTATGGCATTAAAAGTATCCTAGACAAATTAAATGAAAAAGGGCGGAACCACGCCCATTTTGAAATTTTCTTTTATTTTTGTATTTTGTTGCACCATATCATTAAAATGGTATCAAAAAGTTTCATAAATTTTGTTTTATTTTTATAAAAGCGGTATTCATGTATAAATTGCCATGCATCCTGAAAAGCCAAAATTTTGTGCCTACTGCTTTTTTCATGCTCAAGGAAAATGCAACATTTTTCTTGAATATTTTTTAATCTGCGTACAGCGCTTAATAATACCAAAATGTAAGCTTTCGATTTCAAAGTATTTTCGAAAGTATGTATGTATTCTGTTTTTAAATACTTTGAGGGCCGCGGGGAGGGATGATTTTAAGTTAGATAAACGTTCTTGACACAATTTTATAAGCGCTATCTGTCAAAAATGCTTCAACTAACTTAAAATCACATTTTATTTCGACTTCCCAACGACTTAAGTGGTCGCCATTTCCTTCAAATCACACTCTATACTACTCTAAAAAAACGGAGAAAAAGTAAAGCGTGATTGGCTCGTTTGGAGTGCAACAAAAGAAGCGCTTTTTTGTTTTCCATGCCGGCTTTTCAGCAAAATCTTCAGGTTATTCTAAAGAAAAAGGTTGGAAGAGGTCACACGACAAAATTCCTGAATATGAAAATAGTCAAAATCATAAAACTTGCTATTAGAGTGGCGCCAATATGAAATGAGAATTCGAAATGCATGTTCAGTGGATTTTCTCTTAGCTGAAACCCTTAAAAATGAAGCAGCTCTGATTCGGCGCATATTGAGCAGACTGTTTTTATATTGCGTTATGTTTTATTAGACAGGGACTCCGGAAAATGGAAAATCCAAGAACGCTTCTTAGATTTTGTCGATTGTAACGCAAAAACAGGAGAAGCTATCACTGAGCTGATTTCAGCACTCTAAAAAAGCACAATATTCCACTGGATGACTGCCGTGGGCAAGGGTATGATAATGGCAGTAATATGAGCGGTCATTACAAAGCAGCGCAGAGTCATATCCTGAGAGATAACTCCCTGGCAATATTTGCACCTTGTGCTTGTCATAGTTTAAATTTATGTGGAGTGCAAGCTACTGAATGTTGTGCAGAAGTCATCACATTTTTCGGTATTAGCAGAAATTGTATAATATCTTCAGCGCAAGCCCTCAGAGATAGCAAATTCTCAAGAAAAAAACTAATTGCTCCTTGCACAGCATGTCAAAAACACGATGGCCTGCTCGTGTGGATAGTGTGAAACCTTTCGCAACTCACATTCCCCAAGAAATCTATTGGTGAAATCAAGCTTTTGAATCTGAGTTCAGAAACAGTAACGTATTTGGAAGATATTGAAGCATATATGGGGAAATTTGAGTGTATCCTCTTAGCCTCAATTAGCTCAAAGTATTGACGGTAATCAAACATCGAAATCTGATACTGCAAGCTAAAAAGCCACACTGGATGTGGCAACAGAAAATATACGTAGCCTGATTGATGAGTTGAAGAAGTTCAGGGATCAATGGTCGATCATACTTGAAGAATGTAAGGTTCTGGCAGGGAGTATATGAAATAAAACTGACAATGTGAATTGAAAAATGTATGTATGTTATATTATTTTTTTACTGAATTGAGTTTATTTTTCACATTATTATTGTCGAGGTCAATACGCGTCTTTTGACACTTCTCTCGATATTTTTGTTAGCGTATTAGCAGTCGACCCCTCAACTAGACTTTTACCGTCAATTCAAACAACAATTTGCTTGTAATTAAAAACTCTTTAAGAGCACATTTTTTATTTCTGTGAAGTAAATTTCTATTTTTAAAATTGTTGCAAAAACCGTGTTCTTGAGCACATTTTTGCACGCAAGGAAAAGCACATACGCAAAATGTTACTCTCTATGATTTTCCGTTGAGAAAGAAATGGCCCGCAGTATTGATGGTATATATTTTCATTTCCACACCTTGGACTTAAAGATTTTCCATACAAATTTTTTATTTTTCAAACACTTTAAGTAATGAACATTTGAATTTTTTTTTCTTTGTTCTGTAAAGTTTTTGAAAAATAAAATTTATCGACCATTTGGGGGATGTCCCCTATTTCTAAACCGTAATATTAGAAATTTGTGGAAAACAACACAACAACTCACAAATAGTCGTCATAAACCAATATTAATAACTCTGTTCGAAGAATTTATAAAACCGCAAAAATCCAAACAGATAATCATGAAAAAAGTCCTAAAAGAAATAAATGCATTGACAATAGGAGACAGCTTAGAAGAATTTAATAAAAAATAAAAAAATAAAAAATAAAAAAGAAGAATTTAATAATGCTATTAAAAATACCATTAAAAACAACACAATCAAAATCAACCACAACAACGACTATATACCAAAAAAAATGGTGGTCTCAAGAAACATAAAAAGTGTACAGACCAGTGATGATAATCATGGTACATTTGTACTTTTTTTGGTACATTTCTCTTCCCGAAAGTACGTTGGTACTACATTGACATATTTGGTACATTTTTGTCAAATACAGCACTACACTTAAAGTCATTTACAAAGCAGCTCTGAATGTCCAAAAAAAATTTAAATTTTTCGCAGAAAATATATAGTCAAGTGGTTTTGTTGCCGAGCACAATTTGTCATTTAGCTTCAATGGCCGCTTGTGATGTATTTCCCAACAAAATTGATACATCTTTAAAAGACGTAAACTATCATTTTTGTAACAGCGCCCTTAGGTGGGCAGACTCTCAGAGTTTTCAAGAACATTTCGGTACAGAAATGTAGGTTCTACTATAGTACACTCCCACAAGGTGGCTTTCTAGACAAGCAGTCATACCTCGTGTTCCAATGGTACATGAACCAGATACGGGTAGAGATCTAACATACAAATGCAACAACAATGTGATCCATATGTGCAATTGGAACACGAGGATAGATAGAGTAGATGGAATTCTTGAGCAATGGGATGCCCTCAAGTATTATTTAAATTTTTACGTATTTGAAAATAAAAGCTGTAATCAATATATTAATCTTATATCTGAAATTTTTCAAAGTCCTATTTATAAAGTATACTTTATATTTTAAAAGAAATAAATAATGTGAATATATTTCGTAGTCTGAAGATATTCGCATACATTTACTTATTAACAAATTAAAAATTTTATAAAAGAAATCTTATTTAGACTCCAGTCCTATTTGGATGTTAAATATTGATTCAGACGAAAATCAATTAACCCCAGATGAAGTTTACTGCGTTGTTAATGTGGATATTATTCCATCAAACAACCTTTTCGAAAAAGATGACGTACACATATTTAAGAGCTGTGCTATACAATTTTGTAGTACTTTATTTATATTTATTTATTACTCTAACAAATAGTATTGTGTCTATAGTTATGAACTTGTCTCCGAAATCTGCATTTGATAAAATAGAGAAAATTAATTCTGAATTTAGAGCTTTAGAAGAGCATGAGAGTCTCAAAAAATTCGAGAATTTAAATATATGCAGCTTTTTGGAAGAATTAAGACAGTTAAAAATAAGTTACATGCACAAATGTTTTCCAATATTTATAGAATAGTTCAAGGCACATTTTCGATTCCACATTCAGTTAAAATAAGTTACATGCACAAATGTTTTCCAATATTTATAGAATAGTTCAAGGCACATTGTCGATTCCACATTCATCCACAAACGTAGAAGGGATATTTTCTATACAAAATTTAATTAATACTAAGTGTAGAAATAGAATTCAAATAAACACAGTTTCGAATGTAATAAAAACTAAAGAATTCATGAAATCAACTAACAGCAGTTGTCATAATATAGATACGAAAAAAGCTTTTTGTCATCTGAGGTATTTAAAGAACTCAAAGAAGAAGAGCTGAAGAAATGTTTTTCAATATGTGCGTAGTTGTATGCTTCAAATGATAAACTTCTTTTATTATTTTTACTGGAAAAGTATTTCTTCATAAATCATATTTCCCTGTTAGTAAAGGTAAAGGTAGTATTTTAATTTGTGTTAGAAAGTTTCCTGACTAAAAACAGTTTTTGGATAAAGAAGCAGAACATAAAAATAAATAAATGTAAGGCGCGATAACCTCCGAAGAGATCTAAGGCCGAACTCTCTTCCAATTTGCGTCGTGCTCCTCTTGATTTTCCCTACAAATAGGCCGGACGGGACCAACATGTTTTATACCGACTCCGATCGGCATCTGCAAGGCAGATGAGTTTTCACTGAGAGCTTTTCATGGCAGAAATACACTCGGAGCGGTTTCCAAACACTGCCGAGGGGCGAACCCGCTTAGAAAAATTTTCTTCTAATTGAAAAACCTTATTTCTAAAATTTTGATGTTGGTTTGCCCGTGGTGCGAGCCCAGAGCATACGGTGTGGCAGGCGGAGCACGCTACCATCACACCACGATGGCCGCCAGAAGCAAGACATAGTTTGGTTCAAATTCACTTCCGCAGACATTTGGTACATATTTCGATGATTTGGTACATTTTTTTCCTCGTTTGGTACAAAATGAAAAAATCCATTTAACATCCCTGTTCTCAAATAATTGCCTTGTCATCGGTCCTTGATACGTATTCAAAGTTTCAAATTAATCAGACTTCTAGAAACCGGTGAAAATTAAGCTCAAAGATTCCGTTACATACATACATGGATACATAGATAGATACAGGCCAAGCTAATAAAAGCGTGTTAATATAAATAATAGTTTAAAAAAACTAAAAAAACACACTTTTATAACTCACCGAACTAAAAAATAGAAAATAATTTTCAATTAAAAAGAGTTTATATAAAAGTAGTAGAAGGTCAAACAATCATTTATAGTTAATCACCTCAAAACAAAATTATAATAAAATTTAAGTTATTAACAGAATAATTTAATTCAAATTACTACTGAGCCCGAGTTTACAAAGCTTCTCATTCGCAACGAAGAAGAACTTTACAAAAACAAATCTACATAGCACACAAATTAATATAGAGACAAAATGTCTCAATTGTATTGTTAGTGTAGAAATGAGAAAAACTGAATTAAGCATGAAAACAAATACCAGCAGGATAGCCTAGTGGTTAAGGCAGATGCAGTTTCTTCATGTGATTCACGGTTCGAATTCCGGTGAAACCTTCGATAACATTACAAAATTGCCTGATGATGATTACGTTGGCGGTTTTCGAAATGGTCCCATCGCAATATGCCAGTAAATGTTTCTTTCTGTTCAGTTTCTCTTACAAAACATAATAATTAAAATTCAATTATTATAAGCCGGTGTTAAGCCCATGAATTCTTAAATATAAGTATAAACTGAACACACCATTAAACAAACATACATAAATATTGTTACGAATATTAGCAAAACTAAGGTGTGCTGCTATCTCTAAGCCGATGCCAAACAGTGATATCATGCACATCTATAGATCAATCATTATGTATCTGCATAAGCGAAACAATAATTACGTCTACACATATGTACCATGTAAGTATACGAGCAGCAGAGAATCAATGCACAAACACATGCATATATCTGAGATACTCCTGAAAGTATGCAATGAGAGAAGCTATAAAGTCGGGCAATTGTAGTTACAGCTGAGAAGTTTGAGAGCTGATGGCAACTAGTAGATTCTGGAATTGCCTAGAAGATGCGAACGTTGAAATCAGAGAGTATAAAAGGCAGCAAATGTACAGGCGCCGGAATCCAGTTTGATTTGAGCTATCAAGCAGTTTCGATTAAGACGCTATCTAGCGAGCCATAGCATTATTATTTTGAAAGTCAGTTTCATTTAAGCTACCAGTTTGGTTACTAATCCAGCTAGTTGCAAAGTATAAGTGTTATTGTGAAGTACTTTAATAAAGGTCATTTTTCCATTATTCAATATTGGAGTTATTTATTCAACAGTTTAGTGATACGAACTTAGAAAAAGGGCAAATAAGAGGATTTGCAAGTAAATTCGTTACAATTGGTGTCAGAAGAGGAATTGTTGAATAAATTCCAGAGGACAACAAGGACATGGCAAAGTTCAGTGAATTGAAGATCCAGCAACTGAAGAAGGAGTTGGAGAGCCGTGGATTGAATACAAGCGGCGTTAAACTCGAACTTCAGGCACGGCTACGAGAGGCAATGGAAGCAGAAGGAATTGATGTGGAAGAGTATGACTTTCACTTTGATGGCGAGGAAATAACAAAAATGGAAGAAACACCGCAGACAATGGCGAACACAGACCTGAACATGATATTGGCTGCAATATCGGCACAAATGTCTGAAATGTCATCACAAATATCTACCAACATATCATCACAATTGGAATCGCAGGAGACACGCATAACATCGAAGATTGAAGCACAGGAAACACACATTTCTTCACAACTGGAAGAACAGAAGACATATATGGTATCCCAACTGGAATCGCAGGAAACCCGTATAACATCACAATTGGAAGAACAGAAGACATATTTGGCATCTCAACTGGAAGCGCAAGAGGCACGTATTTCTGAAATGTTGGCACAGATTTCGGAACAGGTATCATCGCAGCTCTTTGTGAAACTGGAAGAGCAGGATGCAAAAATTTTACAACTCGAGGACAAAATTGATGCCGAAATAGAAGCGTTAAAAGGTCGTATGGAGCAGTTACAACTAAACCGCCCAGCTGTTTCAGCAAGCAATCCAAAGGTAAAACCACCATCATTTGACGGTTCTATTCCTTTCCAGGCCTTCAAGCTACAGTTTGAGAAGACCGCAGCAGTGAACAACTGGAATGCGGAAGATAAAGTTGCTGCACTGTTCATGGCATTGAAAGGGTCTGCAGCGGAAATCTTACAGACGATTCCAGAGTACGAACGGAACAGTTATGAAGCATTGATGGCTGCTGTAGAACGACGTTATGGAAGCGAACATAAAAAACAGATATACCAATTTGAGTTGCAAAACCGTTACCAAAAAGCAAATGAGACATTACAGGAGTTTGCTTCGGATATTGAAAGATTGGCTCATCTTGCAAAAGCGGACGCACCCGTGGAGTACACCGAGAGGGTAAAAATCCAGAGTTTTATGAATGGCATACGGGACGTAGAAACGAAGCGAGCGACATATGCAAACCCAAAACCCACATTCGCAGAAACGGTATCCCATGCACTGACTCAATAAACAACATTGCTTCTGTGTAAGTCAGTTTTGAAAGCACGCCGTGTGGAGGTAGAAAGGCCAGAGTGGGTAGACGCAATATTGGAGGCGCTGAAAGGATCGCAAAAGCGGAGTGAAAAAGTTATCAAATATTTCAAATGCGGGAAGCCCGGTCACATTGCTCGTCATTGTAATCTTGGTCCTGGTAGTTCCAACTTGGGTGGCCGTAAACGCAAAGCTGGAGGAGATGAGCAAGAGCATGCCAGATGGAAAAATCGAGAGCTAGCTCCAGCTATTGAATGTCCTGTGATGTCTGTGTCGGAAATTGGAAGGAAATCAAGCAGTCTTGCCGTCAGAGGGAATTTGGATGGCAAAGAACGTGTACTGACTGTAGATACGGGCGCATCTCATTCCTTGATTCGATCTGATTTAGTCAAGAGGAGAGTAAAACCGTTACCTGGTGCAAGGTTGCGTACGGTCACAGGCGAGTATAACCAAGTCCAGGGAGAAGTGATATGTGAAGTCCTAATTGGTAAGGTCATGTTTCTACACAAATTCGTTGTGGCGGAGATCGTTGATGAAGTCATATAGGGAGTGGACTTTTTAGTTGACCATGACATCAGGATCGATATACCAAGAAAGATTATGCGCTATGAGAACCAGGATGTGCCACTTAACTTCAGTTTGGAAGAAGGGTTCAGCAGTAATCGAGTGCTGGTGAAAGAGATTCGCAAAAACCGCAAAAGTCAAAGGCAGCAGATCGGGAAAGGGTTGATGGAACGAATGGACCAAATAAATCAAAACCGGAGGTACCTGCGAGAGAAAGACCGGCATCGACAAACCCTAATGGACGCACTAAAATAACTGAAAGAATTTTTCAGAAAGAATACAAGGGTGCTGTTTTGAAGCGCCCAGACGATAGTGATAATGCAAAGCCAATCCGTCAAGTGCAAACTCTGCGAAGAAGTTCATTGGCCAAACAACGATCAAGAATAATGAGTAGTAAGATGAAACGCAGGTACAATAAAAACAAAAATTCGGAAGGTTTCTTGGAGAGAGATTTGGTGCTGTTAAACAACCCTCACCGGCGGAAAGATGTTCCAGCCAAATTTCGGTGCAGTTGGGAAGGCCCTACAGAGTTGTGAAGAGGATCAGTAATGTCATCTACCGCTTACAAACAACTGGGAAACCACGAAGTAGAAGGGTGGTTCATTTGAAGATTCTAGCAGCGTTTAGATCGAGAGATTTGTCTAATCGGGACGATCAGACTTAGATGGAAGGCAATAATTTATTTTTTAATTAGCAAAACTAAGGGATGCTGCTATCTCTAAGCCGATGCTAACAGTGATATCATGCACATCCATACATCAATCATTATGTATCTACATAAACGAAACAATAATTACGTCTACACATATGTACCATGTACGTATACGAGCAGCAGAGAATCAATGCACAAACACATGCATATATCTGAGATACTCCTGGAAGTATGCAATGAGAGAAGCTGAAAAATCGTGCAATTGTAGTTACAGCTGCGAAGTTTGAGAGCTGATGGCAACTAGTAGATTCTGGAAGCGCCTAGAAGATGCGAACGTTGAAATCAGAGAGTATAAAATGCAGCAAATGTAGAGGCGCTTGAATTCAGTTTGATTTGAGCTATCAAGCAATTTCGATTAAGACGCTATCTAGCGAGCCATAGCAGTATTATTTTGAAATTCAGTTTCATTTAAGCTATCAGTTTGGTTATTAAGTCAGCTAGTTGCAAAGTGTTATTGTGAAGTACTTTAATATAGGCCATTTTTCCATTATTGAATATTGGAGTTATTTATTCAATAGTTTAGTGATACGAACTTAGAAAAAGGGCAAATAAGAGGATTTGCAAGTGAATTCGTTACAATTTGTAAATCTGAGCCCGAGTTTACAAAGCTTGTCATTCGCAACGTAGAAGAACTTTACAAAAATAAATCTACATGGAACACAAATTAATATAGAGACAAAGTGTCTCATTTGTGTTGTTAGTGTAGAAATGAGAAAAACTGAATTAAGCATGAAAACAAATACCAGCAGGATAGCCTAATGGTTAAGGCAGCTGCAGTTTCACCATGTGATTCACGGTTCGAATCCCGGTGAAACCTTCGATAACATTACAAAATTGCCTGATGATGATTACGTTGGCGGTTTTCGAAATGGTTCCGTCGCAATATGCCAGTAAATGTTTCTCTCTTTTCAGTTTCTCTTAGAAAACATAATAATTGAAATTCAATTATTATAAGCCGGTGTTAAGCTCATGAATTCTTAAATATAAGTATAAACTGAACACACCATTAAACAAACATACATTTACAGTATAAAAGTAAATTATGTCAACATTCGACTCCAGTAATGATATGGTGCAACAAAATACAAAGATAAAAGAAAATTTCAAAATGGGCTTAACTCCGCCCTTTTTCATTTAATTCGTCTAGAATACTTTTAATGCCATAAGTCGAACAAAAATTTACCAATCCTTGTGAAATTTGGTAGGGACATAGAGTCTATCTATGACGATAACAGTTTTCTGCGAAAATGGGCGAAATCGGTTGAAGCCACGCCCAGTTTTTACACACTGTCGACCGTCTGTCCTTCCGCTCGGACGTTAACATGATAACTTGCGCACACACGATATATCTTATATAAACTTAGTTCACGTACTTATCTGAAGTCACTTTATCTTGGTATAAAATATGGCCGAAATCCGACTATGACCACGCCCACTTTTCCGATATCGAAAATTACGAAAAATGAAAAAAATGCCATAATTCTCTACCAAATATGAAAAAAGAGATGAAACATGGTAATTGGTTTGGTTTTTTGACGCAAATATAACTTTAGAAAAAACTTTGTAAAATGGGTGTGACACCTACCATATTAAGTAGAAGAAAATGAAAAAGTTCTGCAGGGCTAAATCAAAAGCCCTTGGAATCTTGGCAGGAATACTGTTCGTGGTATGACATATATAAATAAATTAGCGGTACCCGACAGAAGATGTTCTGGGTCACCCTGGCCCACATTTTGCGATATCTCGAAAAGGCGTCCACCTATAGAACTAAGGCCCACTACGTTTTAAATAATCATTAACACCTTTCATTTGATACACATGTCATACAAACACATTCCAGGGTTACCCTAGGTTCATTTTGCTCAATGGTGATTTTCCCTTATTTTGTTTCCAAAGCCCTCAGCTGAGTATGTAATATTCGGTTACACCCGAACTTAGCTTTCCTTACTTGTTAATTTTGATGTTTATGACAGGGTAAAATATTGAGCCACAAAATAGTTCTTAAAATATATGAAATAGTTTTCAAAGGAGCAAAATGTTCTAAAAAGGATGAAATCTCCGCAAAGCGACACAAGGGCAACACTGTATGTATGTACATATGTAATTTCCAAAAATCTCTCTTTGAATGTACGCAAACGCTCATGCAAAACCCCATCTGAGAGATAAATTCTAAAAATTCTTACTGAAAGCTAAAAATTTGCATGAAAATTCGCGTAATTTTCCCGAATTTTCTAAAAAGTCTTAAGTGTATATATGGATTGTTGGTGTTATATAATAATACATATTTTTATAAAAATATCGAAAATGAAGGTCGAAGCAAAAGTTAATAAAAACTGGAAAAATCTGAGTGATGATGACTTTTGTAGATGAGTGTAAATATGTATGTGTGTTTGTATGAAAAATTTTAAGGTCACTTTATATTACTTAAAAAGTTGAAAAGTTGACCCAAATCGTGCTGGATCCGCCCCTGGACTGAATCCTTCGAGGGGCATGTCTGTTAATTGGTAAAGTTTACAACAAAAATTGTTTCATTCTTTACACAATATTTCCTTCACTATAGCAGGCAAGGCAGTTTGTCGTTGGTGTGAGGGCTTAGCTGAACTCAATAGCTTCCGACTATGGGTTAGGGGGTTAGGGCCTGCATCTCCGCACTTTCGCTTCATAGGAGGGCTGTATGTCGGTGACCAAGAACTGTCAACCCCCTAATAGAGGGTGTTATGCGGACCGTGCTAATTTGCAGCCAGGGGATATATTCGGCTGTATTTGAACGGAGCTTACCGATACCTGGCTGCCCCGGGAAGTAATGATGACGTTACCACAGCAAGGGGCGCTGTTGTGGCGGAGAGTTTTCATACCCATTTTTAACATTACACCGCTGAGCCCGCCTTGTGGGCAGGTGGTCGTACTACGAAGTTGAACTCAAAGACATTCAAAGAATATAAGGATGAGAAGGGAAAGCGATGGCGTCGCAAGACGGGGAATAGGAAATCGCTATCAGTCAGTGCACTCGGTAAAGGAGCGGCATACAAAACTAGGCAAAAAACTAAGAACGGACACAAAGAGACAGAGAGCTTAAAAGAACCCTCTCAAAATATTGGGCAGCATTAAGAATTATGCAGCGCATGGGCCCAGTAGTTCACCCAACCAACGATGAGACCGACCGCTTGGAATGGGCCCGTGAGGCAGTGGAAGAATGTCGAAGACAGTTCACTGAGGAAAACTTTGCTGCGGGTAACCCTCAATTATGCAACTGCATCGGGATTGGAAGGAAGAAGCCCAGAGAGGCAAGAGGCAGCGATCGGCTGAACCTGACAAGCCTGCGTTTGAGAGGCAGAAGGGAGAGGGTAAACGCACCAGTCAAGAACCAGGAGGCGAATTAGCCGGAATGACAGGAACCACACCTCAAAATATGCAAAGCGAATCGAAGAGGGAAATATAAGTATTGGAAAGCCATGTACCTCAAAAGCTGTAATACAGGAAAAGGAAAGCAATAATGGCTTGAGAAGCAAAGACACAAATGTTAGTAACTAAAGGGAGATAACAATCAGACTCCAGCTTACTCGATGATACTAAAGGGAGCTAACGCTGTGACTCTGGTTTTCCCCGAGAAGAAAATGAGCGAAGTTGCGAAGCAGTCGCTGACTGTGGCACTGTTAGATTACAGCGTCCCCAATGGGCAGATGTCAACAGAAAGTTGGAGATCCGTAGAAGTGGAGCTGATCAGCATCATGATCAAAATGATGCATAATACTCCAGCTTACTCGATGATACTAAAGGAGCTAACGCTGTGACTCTGGGTTTCCCCCAGAAGAAAATGAGCAAAGTTGCGAAGCAATCCCTGACTGTGGCACTGCTAGATTGCAGCGTTCCCAATTGCCAGATGTCAACCGAAAGGTGGAGATCCGTAGAAGTGGAGCTGATCAGCATCATGATCAAAACGATGCATAATAAACCGAACAGACCGCTACCAGCCTTCGAAACAGCTGAATGGCAAAATGGGATTAAACTGATGCCTTGCACCAATAACGCGACTTTAGAATGGATGTAGAGAGTTGTTCCAGACCTTCAAACACAAGAAGGGCAAGGTTGAATGTGGTGGATAGAGCATTGATCCTCACGATACCAAAGGCCAAGGTTTGGATACCCCGAGTGGTGAAGGCGGAAGACACTCTTAACATGCTGCAGCAGCAGAACCCAAACATACCCACACGGGATTGGAAGGTACTCCACGTATCCCGACCCGCGGAGATGGACCAGTTCTACATCCTCCAAATTAATAAGGAATCGGAGGATCTGTTGCACTTACAGCTTGGGAAAATCTCCTGGGGCACAGGTATTATATTTATGCGCCTTAGAAAGTGGAGTCCTCAGGACAACAACCCCAATAAGCTAAAAGCAGAGGAGGTGGAAAAGGATCTCGAGAACCTGAAAGGGGGCAAAGGCGCGGTGGCAGAGGTGCACGAGCAAATCAATGGTGCTGAGAACCTTAAGAAAAACCAAAACATGCTAAAAGCAGGAGAGGTGGAAAAGGACCACGAGGGCCTGGAAGTAGCATGAAAAGACAAGGGTACAAGCGTAGAAGCGGAGATATTGGTTGTGGACAATCAGATCAACGATGCTGCGAGAGTAACAAAGACGCTTCGAACAGAGGAGGGAGAAACGGACATCCAGACTTGGAAAACAGCAGAAAAAATCCATTGCGTGAGCGCAATGGCGGACAATTTGGAGGGAGTAAACGGCTCAATGGCGCTTGGAGTCTTACAGATAAACCTCCAACACAGTTAAGTGGCTCGAGTGAGCTCCTCCTGACTCATGTGGAGGGTTCGTTTGATGTGTCGCTGATACAGGAGTAATCTGGAGGAAACTTTCTGAACTCAGTGGTCGCGAATTCTGCTTTATAACGTAATGATGGAGAGCAGGGCTAGAGCTGCAGTCATGGTAAAGAAACACCTATACTCGTGCATGCTATCTAATTTCAGCACCGAAAACCTAGCAATAGAGGGAAAGATGAACCATCTCTTATCCTGGCATCCTGCTACAGGGACCATAACGCGGAAGCCCCACCAGAGGAGTTTAAGAGGCTGGTGTATCAAGAAGGGTGAAGAGGACGGCTTGTCATAGGCGCGGATGCGAATGCGCATCACAGCGTATGGGAAGGGGACGATGTTAATGATAGAGTCCCTTTTTTGTTACATACTACAGAGTAGCCTATATTTGGCCAACAGGTGTAGCGTGCGAACATATGCTGGTAATACGTCAAGAAATGTGCTTGATATCACATTGAGCTGAGCAGGATATATCTATGAATGGAGTGTCCTTGACAGGCCATCATATATCAGCTTCAGAAGACCCCTAAAGACGGTAGAGAAGGGGAAAACGTTTAGAAACCCTGGGGCAACGGACTGGTATAAATTTCAAAAATGTGTAACAGGAAGACTGGAGCAGCCTAAAGAGGTTGCCACCGTAGAGGAGTTGGAGGAGTGCAACAACTTTTTATCAAAGGCGCTGACAACTGCGTATAACAGAGCTTGTCCTCTGAGAAGATTCAAGGGGAAAGCAAAGCCATCATGCTGGATTAAGGAGCTGAGTCTTCTTAGAGGGCGGGTAAAAAAAATTTTAAGCTGGAAAAAGTAGCGGAAAGCGAGGAGAACTGGGACGAATACAGAGATCTGTCGAGGATCTATAAACGTGAAATCAATAGGTCCAAGCGGGTTTCATGGAAGAATTTCTGTGCCGACATAGAATGCTCCAAAGAAACGGTGAGACTGAGGAAAGTTCTATCTAAAGGAAATGCAGTCCAGGGACAGAAAAAAAGGACGACGGAGAATTTTGGTGAACATGGCTCAATCAAATTTTTTTCGATACTGATGATTTTGATATATGGAAGTCTATATCTATCTTTATACCTGTACAACCAACCGTTACCCAATAAAAGTTATAATACGCTGTGTACAAGTACAGCTGGGTATAAAAAAGGGTCTGCGAGCTCAGTCACTGACTCTCGAACCATAAGAATTCTGCCAGTATTATCTAAAGTTTTTGAAAGACTGCTAGCAGATCAAATAACTCTCATATTTCGACGCATAATCTACTTTCACCGCACCAGTGGGGGTTTAGAGCCAATCACGGATGTGCAACTGCATTACTAAAAGTAATCGATGATATCAGAATAACCTTTGATAATAAACAGCTCACCCTGCTCTGCTTACTAGACTTTTTAAAAGCTTTCGACTCTGTCGACCACGAGTTGCTCTGTTATAAGCTACAGATATACTTCGGATTTACTAAAAGCGCCTTGATGCTAATGGAAAGTTACATAACAGGAAGAGTTCAATTTGTCAACATAGGAAGTGAAGTGTCGGGTATGAAAAACTTAATCCAAGGTGTTCCGCAGGGCTGCATTCTTGGGCCCTTGTTATTTGGTATTTTTATAAACGATATTTTTTCAGTGTGTAAGCAAATGAGCATGCATGCGTATGTAGATGATATACAAATGTATTTATCTGGTAGTTCCGCGAACCTTAGCACACTTTGTGTCAAAGTAAATAATGACTTATCATACACGCATTAGGTACTGGGACAATAGTAATGGTCTTTGCCTTAATGCTAATAAATCGTTTGTATTACCTATTTCTAAGAAAAACGTCGTCGATGTACTAACTCCTACTATATGCATTGGTAATACTGCTTTACAATCTGTTACTAAAATCACGAATCTGGGTTTCGTAATTAACTCAGTCCTAATTTGTGTTGACCTTATAAACTCTGTTGTTGGTAAAGTGTATGGTACACTGCGCAATCTGCACCGCTTATGCCTCCTCAAATTAGAATAAAGCTTGCCGTACAACCTATGTTGCCAATAATCACCTACTCAGAGTTGGTTTACAACAAACTGGATTCGTGTTCTGCACACAAAATTGAGATTGCCTTTTTGGGTTAACCATATTTCTGCGCGGGGGTTTCAACTCTTAGGATGTAACATATCAGAAGGCTAGAAGTGTAATTTTCTTGTTTCGTTTGATTTCTACTAAATCCCCATCGTACTTATATGAGAAACTCACATTTGCTAGATCTCTCAGGTCATGTAGTATAGTTGTACCCAACTTCAATTATGTGGTCTCTAAAAGGCTGTTTTCGTCAACACCATTCGTATATGGAACCCAGTCCCAGCTGTAATAAGGAACACTGTAAGCCAAGGCAACTAGAAACGTATTCTTTTCAATTATTTCTTTTCACATTAATCTTAAACTGACCATTTATTTACTTAATTTTTTCCTAAATCGTCTACATTAAGTATAATTTTAATTAAATGTCTATAATATGTCTCCTATATCTGTATATTGTGGCGAATTTTAGCATCACTATGTTGTTAGTAAATAAAGGCACAACAACAGTAAAGCAAGCTGCTACTCTTGTGTACATGAACAAATCAACCATCATTTACACACATACATACAAGGCAACGAAGAAATACTCACAAACACATGTAATCATTAGCCGAAGTAGTTACTCACACATAAACCTGTATACGGCTAGAAGATAAACATAAATTACAAATATACATGTATATAGATGGTATACATACATACATCTATATTGGGTTCCAGGGCATATAGGGGTGCATTTGACTACATTTCATATCTTTCCTCTCAGATAGTTGCCAATAGAATGATTATAACATTCAATATTAAGCACACCACGCTTTTTACTGTGAATTAAATTATTCTGTTAATAACTTAAATTTTATTATAATTTTATTTTGAGGTGATTAATTATAAACGATTGTTTGACCTTCTACTACTGTTATATAAACTCTTTTTAATTGAAAATTATTTTCTATTTTTTAGTTCGGTTAGCTATTAAAGCGTGTTGTTTTAGTTTTTTTAAACTATTATTTATTTTTAATTTTTTAGTTCAAGTAATTTTAAAAGTTTTAGTCGAGAGTGATGAAACTTCGAAACGCCAGTGGTCCATGGATGAATCCAACCCCACGGCACCGAAAAGGGCCAAGACGCAGGGAGGCTGGACGCGGTCTTTCGCAGAAATTGCCAAGGGTCGGCAGATCATTGGCGTTATAGACGAGAGCAGCGAAGATGGCAGATCCCGAAACAACAGTGGAAGTGGATCGAGCCGCGCTCGCCACGGTGGCCGTTAAGGATAATAAAGACAACCCTGGTCCACTGCCATCTTACACCGATGCAGGGTGGTTCCAGGGTAATGTCAAGCTAATTGCCTGTGATGACGCCAGGTCGGTAAACCTCTATAGGGCCGCCGTCACGCTGATATGGGTGGTATATCCGGGCGCGCGCCTCATTGTTGTGGAGGCGCGAGATATCACCTCAAGACCAAGGGCTAGAGCCTGTGTTTCAGTGACGCCAACGGACCCAGCTGACATCCTGGAGCTGCTCCAGGAGTACAACCCGCCACAGGTTTGGAAGTCAACCCGGATAAAACCGAGCTTGTCCTCTTCACGAAGTTGTACAAAGTACCAAAGCTTATACCGTTTGGGGTACGTTCTTAGCGTTTAGCGATCAAGTCAAGTATTTGGGAGTCATTCTGGATAGGAAGCTATTATGGAGTGACCATATAGTGGAGCGATCCAAGAAGGCAGCATCAGAGCTGTTCACCTGCAAAAGGGCAATTGGCACCTCCTGTGGATTCTCCCCTAAGGTGACCTACTGGATCTACACAGCTATTGTGCGCCCTATTCTTCTTTATGGTGCCTTGGTCTGGTGGCCTGCACTAGCTTAAAGTACCTATCTTAAAATGATTCAAAAGGTGCAACGGGGCTCTCGGCTCCACTGCAGATTCCGTTACATACATACATGGATATATAGATACATAGATACAGGCCAAGCTAATAAAAGTATGTTAAAAATGGCTCCAGTATGCTCTTTCGTAGATGTGCCATGCATCCACTTCTATCATTAATAAAGGAATTCGTTTTTCGCATTATGTGCTAGGTTTCAAATCTATGGTCATTTAGGGTGGTCATAAGTTCAATTGACCTAATTTCCGTTAACCTTGTGTCACCCCACCATCATATTATTGCATTGTCATCGAGCCTTGATACGTGTGCAAAGTTTCAATCAAACTTATGGCCATTCAAAGTTTTAATAAGGCCAATTGGCCTTATGGCCGTTGACCTTATGTCACCGCGCCATCACATTAATTCATTGTCATCGAGCCTTGATACGTGTGCAAAGTTTCAATCAAACTTATGGCCATTCAAAGTGGTAATAAGGCCAATTGACTTTTGGCCGTTGACCTTATGTCACCACACCATCACAGTCATGCATTGTCATCTAGCCTTGACACGTGTGCAAAGTTTCAATCAAACTTATGGCCATTCAAAGAGGTAATAAGGCCAATTGACCTTATGACCTTTGACCTTATATCACCGCACCATCACATTAATGCATTGTCATCGAGCCTTGATACGTGTGCAAAGTTTCAATCAAACTTATGGCCATTCAAAGTGGTAATAAGGCCAATTGACTTTTGGCCGTTGACCTTATGTCACCACACCATCACAGTCATGCATTGTCATCGAGCCTTGACACGTGTGCAAAGTTTCAATCAAACTTATGGCCATTCAAAGAGGTAATAAGGCCAATTGACCTTATGACCTTTGACCTTATATCACCGCACCATCACATTAATGCATTGTCATCGGTCCTTGATACGTGTGCAAAGTTTCAAATTAATCAGACTTCTAGAAACCGGTGGAAATTAAGCTCAAAGATTCCGTTACATACAGGCCAAGCTAATAAAAGCGTGTTAAAAAGAGTTTATATAACAGTAGTAGAAGGTCAAACAATCATTTATAGTTAATCACCTCAAAATAAAATTATAATAAAATTTAAGTTATTAACAGAATAATTTTATTCTGGTTAAAAAGTGTGGGTGCATTTGACTACATTTCAAATCTTTCCTCTCAGATAATTGCCAATAGAATGATTGTAATATTCAATATCAAGCACCCCACGCTTTTTACTGTGAATTAAATTATTCTGTTAATAACTTAAATCTTATTATAATTTTATTTTGAGGTGATTAGCTATAAACGATTGTTTGACCTTCTACTGCTGTTATATAAACTCTTTTTAATTGAAAATTATTTTCTATTTTTTAGTTCGGTTAGCTATAAAAGCGTATTTTTTTAGTTTTTTTAAACCATTATTTATTTTTAATTTTTTAGTTCAAGTAATTTTAAACGTTTTAGTCGAGAGTGATGAAACCTCGAAACGCCAGCGGTCCATGGATGAATCCAACCCCACGGCACCGAAAAGGGCCAAGACGCAGGGAGGCTGGACGCGGTCTTTCGCCGAAATTGCCAAGGGTCGGCAGATCATTGGCATTATAGACGAGAGCAGCGAAGATGGCAGGATCCCGAAACAAAAGTGGAAGTGGATCGAGGCCGCGCTCGCCACGGTGGCCGTTAAGGTTAAGAAAGACAACCCTGGTCCACCGCTATCTTACACCGATGCAGGGTGATTCCAGGGTAATGTCAAGCTAATTGCCTGTGACGACGCCAGGTCAGTAAACCTCTATAGGGCCGCCGTCACGCTGATAGGGGTGGTATATCCGGGCGCGCGCCTCAATGTAGTGGAGGTGCGTGATATCCCTCACGACCAAGGGCTAGAGCCTGGGTTCCAGTGACGTCAACGGACCCAGCTGACATCCTGGAGCTGCTTCAGGAGTACAACCCACCACAGGTTTGGATGTCAACCCGGATAAAACCGAGCTTGTCCTCTTCACGAGGATGTACAAAGTACCAAATTTTACACCGCCAAGAATTGGGGGTACGTTCTTAACGTTTAGCGATCAAGTCAAGTATTTGGGAGTCATTCTGGATAGGAAGCTATTATGGAGTGACCATATAGTGGAGCGATCCAAGAAGGCAGCAGCAGAGCTGTTCACCTGCAAGAGGGCAATTGGCACCTCCTGGGGATTCTCCCCTAAGGTGACCTACTGGATTTACACAGCTATTGTGCGCCCGATTCTTTATGGTTCCTTTTTTCTGGTGGCCTGCACTAGCTAAATGTACCTATCTTAAAATGCTTCAAAAGGTGCAACGGAGTTCGGAGCTCTGCATTACCGGGGCTCTCGGCTTCACTCGAGATTCTGTTACATACATACATGGATACATAGATACATAGATAGATAAAGGCCAAGCTAATAAAAGCGTGTAATGTCTATGAAGGAGGATTTGACATAGTG
Source organism: Eurosta solidaginis (assembly GCF_040869045.1). NCBI lineage: Eukaryota > Metazoa > Arthropoda > Insecta > Diptera > Tephritidae > Eurosta > Eurosta solidaginis. The sequence goes on along the minus strand of NC_090320.1, from coordinate 162,048,132 downwards.
GTACTCTCTGAACAATACAAAAGTCGCCAGGAGCAGGGTTGGCTCTCAGATTCAGCAGGGAAAGCCTCAATTTGGGCACCAGGGAAATTTCTCCCACAGGAAATTATGATGCCAACGGTAGCAGGATTCATGTGGGCAAAAATCAACGGTATATACGTCTTCAGTTGCTATTCCCCTCCGAGCATGACCATCGCCGAGTTCGAAGACATGATATACGGGATCACCATTGAAGCAAAAGGTAAACACCCGCTTTTAGTGTGTGGAGACTTGAATGCATGGTCATCTGTGTGGGGAAGTAGACGAACCAACGAAAGAGGGAGATTTCTCCTCGAAAGCCTTACTTCTTTGAGACTAGAACTCCTAAATGAAGCAGGGATATATACCTTCGATACAGGTACCAGACGATCCATTATAGATCTCACCTTCGCTAGCAGCGAAATAGCAAGACGAGCAAAATGGTCCATAAGCAACGTCTACACACACAGCGACCATAAAGCTATTAGCGTAGAGCTGCTCGAAACTCCACGAACGGTAGAAGCAAGACATCGACAAAGTAGGAAATGGAAACAGCACCTTTTCGACCCACAAATATTTGACATTATCTGGAAGGACGCCATAGTACGAGAATCGCATGCGGAAGTCCAGTCGGTTCAAATCACTAAGTTGCTATGTATGGCATGTGATGCTGCCATGCCCAGAAGTCGCGGAAAAGCACAGCGCACTCCGGTATTTTGGTGGAATGACGAAATTGCGGAAGAGCGTAGAAAATGCCACAAAGCACGAAGAATAGCGCAGAGGGCACGCCCATCACCACGATATGCAGAGCTACACAGCACCTATGTCGCACAAAGAAAGGCACTTAAAAATGCCATAAAAAAGAGCAAGAAGTTATGCTTTAGGGAACTGCTGGATAATGTCGTCCTAGATCCTTAGGGGTCAGCCTACAGAACTGTGATGGCCAAAGTTAAAGGACCGATATCACAGCAACCTACGTGCCCGATACTGATGAATATTATTGTTGAAACACTTTTCCGGCGCAAGATCGCTGGACTTATCCAAGCGAGGATTTAGAAAGTACGGAAATTCCGCAAATTACAGAGCAAGAGGTGCTGGACGCTGCAAAAAGAGTTGCTGATAACAAATCCCCAGGACCCAACGAAGTACCAAACATAGCCTTTAAAGCCGCGATTACAACTAGGGCTACATTATTTACTGATCTTTTTAATGCCTGTATGCAAGAAGCCGTGTTCCCTCGCCCGTGGAAACGACAAAGACTTGTCCTATTGCTGAAACGTGGTAAACAGCCGGACCAACCATCCTCATATAGGCCACTTTGTATGCTGGATTCCCTAGGGAAGATTTTCGAGCGTATAATTAGTGAACGCCTACAGCTACCAGGTGGCTTATCGAATAGTCAATATGGATTTCGCAAATCAAGATCCACCGTAGATGCAATACAAACAGTCGTCAATATAGCTAGAGAAGCTATCTCTGGAGGCCAAAATAAAAGGAAGTTCTGTGCACTGATTATGTTGGACATCAAGAATGCTTTTAACACTGCGAACTGGATGCAGATAATGGCAGCGCTGCAAAGCTTCGGCACTCCAGCTTACTTACGCAGAATTATAGGTAGCTATCTTAAAGACAGAGTACTTCTTTTTGACACGGATCAAGGAGCTAAAGAGTACAAAATCACAGGAGGCGTCCCACAGGGATCTGTTCTCGGTCCAACGCTTTGGAATGTAATGTATGACGGGGTGCTAAAGATTGATCTACCAGAAAACACGCAAATTGTGGGATATGCTGATGATATTGCAGTGGTAGTAGTGGCCAAGAAACTGGACCTGCTTCAAGCATTATGTAATGACGCCGTAGCAAGAATAAAGGAATGGCTGACCAATACAGGACTGGAGTTGGCTAGCCAAAAGACGGAAGTGGTATTAGTAAGCTCCAAACGGTCGGCGAACGAGTTAGTCTTAACTGTCGGGGATCATCAAATCACCTCAAAGGATTCCTTAAAATACTTAGGAGTGCACATTGACTCTAATTTAACTTTCAAAGAGCACTTCAGAGCGGTGTGGGAGAAAATTACAAAAGTTAATGGATCACTTATGCGAATAATGCTTAACATTGGTGGTCCGAGCGAAGCTATACGTCAGCTATTGTCCACAGTAACCAGCTCAATAATACTATACGCAGCACCAGTGTAGTATGGATCTAAACAGACCCATCAAAAATATATATTAGCAGCGTACCGACTTGCTTCTTTAAGAATAGCAAGTGCTTATCGGACGGTGTCCGACGACGCGATCCTGGTTCTAACACGGAAAATCCCAGTGGACTTACTGGCAAGCGAAATGGCCAATCTGTATAACACTAATATCGAGCGACCATCTGAAGAAGACAAGAAAAGAGCAAGGACACAAACAATAGCTAAGTGGCAAGAACGGTGGGAGGCCTCGAGTAAAGGGCGTTGGACTTTCACACTAGTTTGGAACGTAGCTCAATGGAATGAGTGGAAGCACGGCGAACTGAACTACCATCTCACGCAGATAATGGGTGGACATGGCGGTTTCAAAGAGTATATATGGAAGCGTAGGATAGAGGAAGATCCTCATTGCCCAATGTGTACCACAGAGTTAGAAAACGCAGAACACGTCATGTTCTACTGCCCCCGTTTCCACGAAGAAAGTCTCACCTTGCATGGAGTCTTTGGGGAGGAACCTACCACGAGAAATTTTGTTTCACATATGTGCAACAGGAAAGAGTGCTGGACTGCAGTGAGTAAAATGGCATTTATTGTAATGACACGCCTGATGGATGCTGAGAGGGAGCGCAGAGAAATGCGCATGCGAAGCAGTGGCGATTAAGTGGACACTCAGAGCAAATAGCGGCAACCTGGACGCAGGGACAACAGTAGGCTCTTAAAAAATGCGAAATATGGAACGCCACCCTGAAGTAATGCGAAAGAGGTGCCGGGGTGGGCGACGGTTCCAGAACGGGGCTGTTTTTTAGTCTACGGACACACGGTTGCTGCGACGGCAGCAATTATAGTGCATTAGGCATTTTTCAGCCTCCCCGCAAAAAAAAAAATAAAAATAAATAAAAGCGTGTAAACAGGGCTCCAGTATGCTCTTTCGTAGATGTGCCATGCATCCACTTCTATCATTAATAAAGGAATTCTTTTTTCGCATTATGTGCAAGGTTTCAAATCTATGGTCATTTGGGGTGGTAATAATTTCAATTGACCTTATGCCTGTTAACCTTATGTCACCCCACCATCACACTATTGCATTGTCATCGAGCCTTGATACGTGTGCAAAGTTTCAATCAAACTTATGGCCATTCAAAGTAGTAATAAGGCCAATTGACCTTATGGCCGCTGATCTTATGTCACCACACCATCACATTAATGCATTGTCATCGAGCCTTGATACGTGTGCGAAGTTTCAATCAAACTTATGGCCACTCAAAGTGGTAATAAAGCCAACTGACCTTATGGCCGTTGACCTTATGTCACCACACCATCACACTCATGCATTGTCATCGAGCCTTGATACGTGTGCAAAGTTTCAATCAAACTTTTGGCCATTCAAAGTGGTAATAAGGCCAATTGACCTTATGACCGTTGACCTTATGTCACCACACCACATTAATGCATTGCCATCGATCCTTGATACGTGTGCAAAGTTTCAAATTAATCAGACTTCTAGAAACCGGTGAAAATTAAGCTCAAAGATTCCGTTACATACAGGTCAAGCTAATAAAAGCGTGTTAAAAACGTACCACTTCCCAACACAGAACTTCCTGTTACATATGGTTGCCAAAATCAAGTAGCTATTAAAACGCCATTAGAGTATCTTAAGTGCTTTTTTCAGAATATCATTATGAGGATGTCATAAAATACACTAAAAGGTATGTATTGGAAACGCGGGGTCAAGAGGGGCGTTATGTATCAACAGATATAGAGAGATTTTACGGATGGGCGATTATAATGGATTGTATTTGTCATCCTGCTATAAGAATGTACTGGTCGAATGAATGACGGATTCCCGCTATTTTTAATTCGATGTCTCGCGATAAATTCCTCCAGCTTCGAACAGGTATACACTTTGAAGACTTCTCTGTATCAGACCCCACAAATAAGCTTTGGAGAGTCCCATTTGTTTTCAATATGGTAAGAAAGCGATGCAATGAGTTGGCGAGTAAAATTACGAGCTACTCAATTGATGAGGAAATGATACAATTTACTGGACGATGCCCTGCCCGTGAAGTAATCAGATAAAAAGCCGCCCCCAATTGGGTTGAAAAACTTTGTATGTACCACTTCTTCGGGTATGGTAGTAGATTTTGAAATGTTTATAGGGCCTGGAACATTTGAACATTGCGAGCTGGAGCATGGGACATCTGTAGTACTAAGACTGATAAAAAACCAAAACCTATCAAAAGGCAGTCAAATATATATATTTCGACAGGTTCTTCACAACAATTCCACTTATAGAATCATTATACCAAATGGGATTCCCTGCAACGGGTACGATAATGGCAAACAGAATAACCAAGTGTGTTAAATTTCCTCTGGACAAAGATATGGACAGAGGTAATATCTCCGAATTCACAAATAATAACGTAGCTATTGTTGTGGAAAAGAGCCTGTTGAAAATTGAAAGATGGAATAGAAATCTAAAGCGCCGTTTTCCAGTTCAAATTCCCTCGGGTTGGAGTTGATTTGTGTGACCAAATGCTTGAACATCCTTTCTCAATTTTAAAATGGAGCTGTGTACTGTGCTAGCAGTTTTTTGAAGCTCCTGAACCTGTTGAAAAATTCAAACTGCCCGACGATTTTTATGGCAAAAAATATAACTTTTTCTGATGATCCACCAGGGACATGCCGAAATAATTGTGGAAGCCGTTCAAAAGGACGATGCCAAAAATGCAAAGTAACTTTGTGTTTGGCAAAAAATAAAGACTGCTTTGAAAAATACCATTCCAAAAATTGATTTATTGGTTTGTTTTTTAAGAAATTTTCTTTTTGTTTATATGTATATGAATGGAAATTATTTTATAAAACAATGAAGTACCTTAAATTTGTTTTACTAAATAAATCAATAATTTTTCTTTCTTCAAAATTATTTTGCATCTTCTAACCAAGATTGCACAAATGTGCGATGTCCTGTTTACAAAAAAGGACATGACAGAAAAATTGTGTGTGTATAACTTGAGGATGATTCAAAAAAATAGTTAAATTTAAATGATTTTGTGAAAACTACGAGCAATATAAGGTACAGGTCTGAAAGGGGTAGGAGATAGATGGATTTCTTCAAATGGAGATAAACTGTTTGCTATAGCTTTGAACAATATGGCCTCCGGAGCTTTGACCAGTGAAGCGATATATCTAATTGCTATTCGAGTCGCCAACTCTGACCTGCTGATTGTCTATTTATATTAGGTAATTTCATTCCACAACAAAACTTTGGCCCAACATTTAACTTTATGCTTTCAAATAATATTTCATGTTCAGAGTCTTCATGCTCATATAAATGATATAAATAATGACATCCTGATCTATCCTCAGATATCCTGTGCTTTGTCGAGACATGGAGATATGCACTTTGAAATTCCTGGTTTTATTTCACTTAATGTTTTACGGATAGACAGCACAGGAACGGAAAACAAAAAAAAGCGAGGTGTTTTAGTGTATGCTAGACTTAACATTGCTTTCACAATCGAATTATGTAATTTGGAAAAAATTTTCCCTGGTCGCATGGTTTTAGAAATCATTGTATCCAAATGCAAATATTACACTGGTTTACAGCCAAAATTCCCCAGAGACGTCATTATGAAATTCCTATGTAAAATTGCCCCCTGATTTCGAAAATCAAGGTTATTTTTAATTCTATGGTAACGTTTTTCAGATATTTACGAATAACCAAAAAAAATGGTTCCACTTAATAATAGATATCTCAAGAACGAATTGAGCAATTCCAAAACGGTTTGAATCTTTTAAAATTTAATAAAATTTGCTATAAACTGTGCATACAACACTTTTTACTGGGCCCTGCAGATTCAAAGATAACGAACAATCATTACGGATTTTTTTAATTTCTTTTGTAAGAATATAAAAAAATGTGTACTTTGCGAGGAAAGATCTCGAAAATTTTTTATTTTTTTTTCTCTCTAAGCTCTGTTTTATTACAAAAAAATAAGCTTTCATTTGACAAAATCTATGGACTAATACAAAAGTTATAAGCATTCAAATAAATGTATCCATATAGTAAACCTAAAGTACCCTACAAATAAAAGCATATGTACATATGATTCTGTCTTCACTGTATGATTTTAATTTTTAATTGAAAAAGTTATGTGTCTTGTTTTGACGCTTATTTAGATTAGGATCGGCTTCCCTTATGAGAAACCAACAATATTCACCCATCATAGCGACATCCCAGAATCCTTGATACCGACTTTCAATCATTTTCATTTGCTGGTGAAACCTTTCGCCATGCTCGTGACTTTCGTCGCCAAGATTTTGCGGGAAAAAATTTAAATGGGAGTGTAGAAAATTAATTTTTAAAGACATATTTACTCCTGAAAGAAAATAAAAAAGTATATTAGATAAATACATAAGTGACACATTGGTATTTAATTTTGTTAGGCTGGATTTATCTTTCAATTCAGAACAAATATTTTGTTTACATTTTTCTCGTTCTTGTTTGTTCGGAACTGGACTATGAATTCAGATTTAAGGCTATATATTCTCATGTAAATTTAAAAATTTTCATACAAATTTTTTGTTTATCGGGCAGATAGGTTTTAAAGTTAACTGAAAAAGCGGTCTTAAATATGTTTTTTTATTTACACATTTCCGCATAGTTTTTGATTAAGTCGTTCACTATCATCTCGTAGTTAGGACTTTTGTGTTTGCCTAAAAAAGAAGTAACGACCTTTTCAAAAGAATCCCACGCTGCTGCCTCCACTGGTGACAATAATTCTTTGAAATGGTTATTGGTCATCTTTTCCTTATTTGCGGTACCACAAAAATCCCTTCCTTTATTTTTGCTTCTGAAATCTCTGGAAAGATTTCTTCAAATGATGAAAAGTTTCGCCTTCTTTGTCCAAAGCCTTGACAAAGTTTTTGATAAGGCCGAGCTTGATGTGGAGCGGAGGTAGAATTATTTTTTCCTTCTTTATAAGTGGGGAGTATTTTATGTTGACAATTCCAAATCCCTTATCCAATCATTGAGTTGTGCTTGTGACAGGGGCGTAGCGACGGGGTTTAAAATACCGAACACAACAACGTTCGATTACATTCGGCAACATGATCGTGTTCAATGATCCAACTTGCTTAAACGAACATAATCGACATTGATTTAAAATCAACCAACTTATTGCATGCGTGAATATAATTAATTCAGGCGTTTGCCTCAACCGCGATTAAATTCATAATTGAAAAGACAAATATGAAAACTCCATGCGTCTGAATATTTGCATGATTCTTCTGCCCTTACGTGACGGCGACAAGCTACATATAAACATATATATAAACATTGCTTACGGTTCTGTTTGTTTGCCGAACTAAACGATACTAATTCTCGTGCTTTGATTTTATTCTCCATAATACTAAATTTACAGCATTTTTCGAAGTACACATTTCCTATTTTGAAATATAATGCAAATTTGACATTATTTTCTATTTGCAAAACACATTGTTTTCATGTCAAAAACACATTTCAAAAATGTAAAATTCAAATTATTTGATAAATGAAAAAATAGTGTGTTTTTCACCCTTTAAATTGTAAAAAACACATTAGTGTGTAGATATGACTTTTTAAATTAAATTTTTTTCATTATTTAAAAAAATATTTAAAATCTAATATTTAAAATTTCGATCAGTTTCTTTCTTTTGAATTTTATATACGTATACGTTAGATCTCATGCATAGGCTCAAAAAGCATGAATTCTACTTATTCCTGAAGGGGGTACTTCGGTTTTTTATACTCAGTTGAGCAGAGCTCACAGAGTATATTAAGTTTGATTGGATAACGGTTGGTTGTACATATATAAAGGAATCGAGATAGATATAGACTTCCATATATCAAAATAATCAGGATCGAAAAAAAATTTGATTGAGCCATGTCCGTCCGTCCGTCCGTTAACACGATAACTTGAGTAAATTTTGAGGTACCTTGATGAAATTTGGTACGTGGGTTCCAGAGCACTCATCTCAGATCGCTATTTAAAATGAACGATATCGGACTATAACCACGCCCACTTTTTCGATATCGAAAATTTCGAAAAACGGAAAAAGTACGATAATTCATTACCAAATACGGATCAAGCGACGAAACTTGGTAAATGAGTTGAATTTATGACGCAGAATAGAAAATTAGTAAAATCTTGGACAATGGGCGTGGCACCGCCTACTTTTAAAAGTAGGTAATATAAAATTTTGCAAGCTGTAATTTGTCAGTCGTTTAAGATCTCATGATGAAATTTGGCAGGGACGTTACTCGTATTTCTATATGTACGCCTAATAAAAATTAGCAAAATCGGAGAAGGACTATGCCCACTTTTAAAAAAAAATTTTTTTAAAGTAAAATTTTAACAAAAAATTTAATATCTTTACAGTATATAAGTAAATTATGTCAACATTTAACTCCAGTAATGATATGGTGCAACAAAATACAAAAATAAAAGAAAATTTCAAAATGGGCGTGGCTCCGCCCTTTTTCATTTAATTTGTCTAGGCTACTTTTAACGCCATAAGTCGAACAAAAATTAACCAATCCTTTTGAAATTTGGTAGGGGCATAGATTTTATGATGTTTACTGTTTGCTGTGAAAACGGGCGAAATCGGTTGATGCCACGCCCAGTTTTTATACACAGTCGTTCGTCTGTCCTTCCGCATGGCCGTTAACACGATAACTTGAGCAAAAATCGACATATCTTTAATGAACTTAGTTCACGTACTTACTTGAACTCACTTTATCTTAGTATGAAAAATGAACGAAATCCGACAATGACCACGCCCACTTTTTCGATATCGAAAATTACGAAAAATGAAAAAAATGCCATAATTCTATACCAAATACGAAAAAAGGGATGAAACATGGTGAGGTAATTTGACTGGTTTATTGACGCGAAATATAACTTTAGAAAAAACTTTATAAAATGGTTGTGACACCTACCATATTAAGTAGAAGAAAATGAAAAAGTTCTGCAGGGCGAAATAAAAAACCCTTAAAATCTTGACAGGTATTACATATATAAATAAATTAACGGTATCCAACAGATGATGTTCTGGGTCACCCCGGTCCACATTTTGGTCGATATCTGGAAAACGCCTTCACATATACAACTACCACCACTCCCTTTTAAAACTCTCATTAATACCTTTAATTTGATACCCATATCGTACAAACACATTCTAGAGTCACCCCTGGTCCACCTTTATTGCGATACCTGGAAAAGGCGTCCACCTATAGAACTAAGGCCCCCTCCCTTTTAAAATACTCATTAACACCTTTCGTTTGATACCCATATTGCACAAACGAATTCTAGAGTCACCCCTGGTCCACCTTTATGGCGGTATCTCGAAACGGCGTCCACCTAGTGGAACTAAGGATTACTCCCTTTTAAAATACTCATTAACACCTTTCTTTTGATACCCATATTGTACAAACAAATTCTAGGGTCACCCCTGGTCCACCTTTATGCCGATATCTCGAAACGGCGTCCACCTATGGAACAAAGGATTACTCGCTTTTAAAATACTCATTAATACCTTTAATTTGATACCCACATCGTACAAACACATTCTAGAGTCACCCCTGGTCCACCTTTATGGCGATATTTCGAAACGGCGTCCACCTATAGAACTAAGGCCCACTCCCGTTTAAAATACGCATTAACACCTTTCGTTTGATGCCCATATTGTACAAACAAATTTTAGGGTCACCCCTGGTCCACCTTTATGGCGATGTCTCGAAACGGCGTCCACCTATGGAACTAAGGATTACTCCCTTTTAAAATACTCATTAACACCTTTCTTTTGATACCCATATTGTACAAACAAATTCTAGGGTCACTCCTGGTCCACCTTTATGCCGATATCTCGAAACGGCGTCCACCTATGGAACTAAGGATTACTCGCTTTTAAAATACTCATTAATACCTTTAATTTGATACCCACATCGTACAAACACATTCTAGAGTCACCCCTGGTCCACCTTTATGGCGATATTTCGAAACGGCGTCCACCTATAGAACTAAGGCCCACTTCCTTTTAAAATACCCATTAACACCATTCGTTTGATGCCCATATTGTACAAACAAATTTTAGGGTCACCCCTGGTCCACCTTTGTGGCGATATCTCGAAACGGCGTCCACCTATGGAACTAAGGATTACTCCCTTTTAAAATACTCATTAACACCTTTCTTTTGATACCCATATTGTACAAACAAATTCTAGGGTCACCCCTGGTCCACCTTTGTGGCGATATCTCGAAACGGCGCCCACCTATGGAACTAAGGATTACTCCCTTTTAAAATACTCATTAACACCTTTCATTTGATACCCATATCGTACAAACGCATTCTAGAGTCAACCCTGATCCACCTTTATGGCTATATCCCTAAATGGCGTCCACCTATAGAACTATGGCCCACTCCCTCATAAAATACTCTTTAATGACTTTCATTTGATACACATGTCATACAAACACATTCCAGGGTTTCCCTCGGTTCATTTTCCTACATGGTTATTTTCCCTTATGTTGTCACCATAGCTCTCAACTGAGTATGTAATGTTCGGTTACACCCGAACTTAACCTTCCTTACTTGTTTTTTATCAATTTATCTATGATTAATATTGCAGGAATGCCATTCTGTGGCTTTTCCTAATGTTCACATATTGTTGAAAATCTTGTCTACGCTTCCAGTAACAACGGCAACGAACGAGAGACCTTTTTCAACTCTTACGCTGATTAAAAACTATTTTAGAAACACGATGAGCGAAAATCAATTGAATGGCTGTACATCACAAAGCATCCGCCGTGATCAAATTGTTACCGTTGATGAAGTTTTAGATGAAATGGCAAAGAAAAGCCGACGCATGCGCTTGAGTTTTTAATGTAACCATTTTCATATCATATTATAAATACACGTACTTTAATGTTAAAGCTAAAGACATTTTTTTTTTATTTAACTGAAAAAAAATATTTTTTTTGTGATAATATTCATATGTCGCCTAATAGATAGTTTCAGAAATGAGTCAGCTATGTATTAAAAGGGAGCAAATTCATATTTTTACAACGCACCTTTTTGTTCCGGTTTCCGAAAAAATCAATTCGACTCAACATGTGCGCACAAAGTATTAGGTGTCAATGGTTTTTCATTGTTTTTAGGCTCAATTCCAAAATACTTATAGTATATAACTTTCAAAGGATTTGAAAACACACGTCGCATCCTTTTAACGATAAATTGACCGCAGATAAAACAGAATCTGGATCATTTGTGCACTCAAACTCTCGCGCCCTTTTATTCATATTATATTTTTAAGTAAATGACGGGTTATAAACTGCAATTATAAAATGAACAGTATCCAGCGAGCCTTGCATATATTATGAAGGAACAAGGGGCATTAACAATTATTTATACTTACATCAAGTAAAAATTCAAACCTACATAGACAAAAAGGTTCCATAGTTCTACCACACTAACAGTGTTTTGTATCTAATAACCAGGGATAGGATTTATAGGCGCTAAAACCTGAGAAATAGGCAAATTTAGTTAAAAACAAGTAAGGAAGGTTAAGTTCGGGTGTAACCGAACATTACATACTCAGTTGAGAGCTATGGTGGCAACAAAAGGGAAAATAACCATGTAGGAAAATGAACCGAGGGAAACCCTGGAATGTGTTTGTATGACATGTGTATCAAATGAAAGGCATTAAAGAGTATTTTATGAGGGAGTGGGCCATAGTTCTATAGGTGGACGCCATTTAGGGATATAGCCATAAAGGTGGATCAGGGTTGATTCTAGAATGCGTTTGTACAATATGGGTATCAAAAGAAAGGTGTTAATGAGTATTTTAAAAGGGAGTGATGATTAGTCCCACAGGTGGACGCCGTTTCGAGATATCGCCATAAAGGTGGACCAGGTGTGACCCTAGAATTTGTTTGTACGATATGGGTATCAAATTAAAGGTATTAATGAGGGTTTTAAAAGGAAGTGGTGGTAGTTGTATAGGTGGTCGCCTTTTTGAGATATCGCCATAAAGGTGGACCACGGGTGACTCTAGAATGCGTTTGTACGATATGAGTATCAAATGAAAGGTGTTAATGAGTATTTTAAAAGGGAGTAATTCTTAGTTCCATAGGTGGACGCCGTTTCGAGATATCTCCATAAAGGTGGACCAGGGGTGACCCTAGAATTTGTTTGTACAATATGGGTATCAAAAGAAAGGTGTTAATGAGTATTTTAATAGGGAGTAATCCTTAGTTCCATAGGTGGACGCCGTTTCGAGATATCGCCACAAAGGTGGACCAGGGGTGATCCTAGAATTTGCTTGTGCAATATGGGCATCAAACGAATGGTGTTAATGAGTATTTTAAAAGGGAGTGGGCCTTAGTTCTATAGGTGGATGCCGTTTCGAAATATCGCCATAAAGGTGGAACAGGGTTGACTCTAGAATGTGTTTGTACGATATGGATATCAAATTAAAGGTATTAATGAGGGTTTTAAAAGGGAGTGGTGGTTGTTGTATAGGTGGTCGCCTTTTCGAGATATCGCCATAAAGGTGGACCAGGGGTGACTCTAGAATGCGTTTGTAGGATATGGGTATCAAATGAAAGGTATTAATGAGTATTTTAAAAGCGAGTAATCCTTAGTTCCATAGGTGGACGCCGTTTCGAGATATCGCCATAAAGGTGGACCAGTGGTGACCCTAGAATTTGTTTGCACAATATGGGTTTCAAAAGAAAGGTGTTAATGAGTATTTTAAAAGGGAGTAATCCTTTGTTCCATAGGTGGACGCCGTTTCGAGATATCGCCATAAAGGTGGACCAAGGGTGACCCTAGAATTTGTTTGTACAATATGGGCATCAAACGAAAGGTGTTAATGAGTATTTTAAAAGTGAGTGGGCCTTAGTTCTATAGGTGAACGCCGTTTCGAAATATCGCCATAAAGGTGGACCAGGGGTGACTCTAGAATGTGTTTGTATGATACGGGTATCAAATTAAAGGTATTAATTAGGGTTTTAAAAGGGAGTGGTGGTTGTTGTATAGGTGGTCGCATTTTCGAGATATCGCCATAAAGGTGGACCAGGGGTGATCCTAGAATTTGTTTGTACAATATGGGTATCAAAAGAAAGGTGTTAATGAGTATTTTAAAGGGGAGGGGGCCTTAGTTCTATAGGTGAACGCCTTTTCGAGGTATCGCAATAAAGGTGGACCAGGGGTGACTCTAGAATGTGTTTGTACGATATGGGTATCAAATTAAAGGTATTAATGAGAGTTTTAAAAGGGAGTGGTGTGAAGGCGTTTTCCAGATATCGACCAAAATGTGAGCCAGGGTGACCCAGAACATCATCTGTTGGATACCGCTACTTTATTTATATATGTAATACCTGCCAAGATTTTAAGGGTTTTTTATTTGGCCTGCAGAACTTTTCATTTTCTTCTACTTAATATGGTAGGTGTCACAACCATTTTATAAAGTTTTTTCTAAAGTTATATTTCACGTCAATAAAACAATCCAATTATCTTACCATGTTTCATCCTTTTTTCGTATTTGGTATAGAATTATGGCATTTTTTTCATTTTTCGTAATTTTCGATATCGAAAAAGTGGGCGTGGTCATAGTCGGATTTCGTTCATTTTTCATACCAAGATAAAGTGAGTTCACGTAAGCACGTGAACTAAGTTCAGTAAAAATATGTCGATTTTTGCTCAAGTTATCGTGTTAAAGGCCATGCGGAAGGACAGACGGACGACTGTGTATAAAAACTGGGCGTGGCATTAACCGATTTCGCCCATTTGCACAGAAAACAGTTAACGTCATAAAATCTATGCCCCTACCAAATTTCAAAAGGATTGGTTAGTTTTTGTTCGACTTATGGCGTTAAAAGTATCCTAGACAAATTAAATGAAAAAGGGCGGAGCCACGCCCATTTTGAAATTTTCTGTTATTTTTGTATTTTGTTGCACCATATCATTACTGGAGTTGAATGTTGACATAATTTACTTATATACTGTAAAGATATAAAATTTTTTGTTAAAATTTTACTTAAAAAAAAATTTTTTTTTAAAAGTGGGCGTGGTCCTTCTCCGATTTTGCTAATTTTTATTAAGCGTACATATAGTAATAGGAGTAACGTTTCTGCCAAATTTCATCATGATATCTTCAACGATTGCCAAATTACAGCTTGCAAAAGTTTTAAATTACCTTCTTTTAAAAGTGGGCGGTGCCACGCCCATTGTCCAAAATTTTACTAATTTTCTATTCTGCGTAATAAGTTCAACTCACCTACCAAGTTTCGTCGCTTTAGCTGTCTTTTGTAATGAATTATCGCACTTTTTCGTTTTTTCGAAATTTTCGATATCGAAAAAGTGGGCGTGGTTATAGTCCGATATCGTTCATTTTAAATAGCGATCTGAGATGAGTGCTCAGGAACCTACATACCAAATTTCATCAAGATACCTCAAAATTTACTCAAGTTATCGTGTTAACGGACGGACGGACGGACGGACGGACATGGCTCAATCAAATTTTTTTTCGATCCTGATTATTTTTATATATGGAAGTCTATATCTATCTCGATTCCTTTATATATGTACAACCAACCGTTATCCAATCAAACTTAATATACTCTGTGAGCTCTGCTCAACTGAGTATAAAAAAGGCAAAAAAAAAGGCATTCATTTTTTAGTCTTGTTTGGTACATATTTAAGTATGGGTGTACAATCCGACCATACTCGATATGTACAATGTACATTGTAAATACATGTATGCATATATATTCAAAAATATTTACATATTTAAATTGGTTGATTGCTTTAGCCGCTGGTGCTTTCATAGTAGCACAATGCTACTAAATGCATTTTGAAAATTTCGGGCAGTAATCTCATGCGATTATCCCGAAGCATAGCTTTGAAGGAACTAAATTTCCTCTCAACATCTACAGATACCAAATTCAAAACCTCAACTTCATTTATAGCTATATTTTCTGGTAATTCCACAAACTTTTCACCATTCATAATTGCGGCAACTTTTCTTATAACTTGCAGGCCTTGATTCGATTGGAATACTTTATAAAATTTTTCCTATATAATTTTAGCTACTGGCCCCTTGGCCTCTTTTAAATTGTTTTATATGTTGTTGAGAATTGCCAATGGATTGCTATTAGGTTCACCTATGTAAATACAAACCAATAAATTAGAAACTTTTTAAAGGTTGAGAAGGTAGAGAGAGATCCGGTTGCTTTTCTTAAAAAAAACGAATTCTTGAGGGGCGTTTTGAAAATGCTTTTTTTTATATTAGCGATTAAGGAGTCAACGTTTGCGTATTGGCTTCGAAGTTTTTCGCATATCCTGTGAACTTCGTGAGCAATACATGTAATATGGATTATTCGTGGGTAAAATAACTGAATCCCTACTACGCTTTTTTTCATATACGGTGCGGCATCTGTTACAAATATCAGCGCTTTGTCTCGTTGAACTTCTTCTGGCCATAGAAGCTTCAAGGAATTATCAAAAAGCTTAGCAACTTCTGAGGCATTTATTTTTGGAATTACTTCGGAGGTTAGGAGATACCCTCGACCACCTTGACGCAAAGGACCAACAACAGCATTGCAGACATATCTGCCGGCTTTGTCAGTAGACTCATCCATTGATACAAAAATACTGCTATCTCCAATATTCGACCGAATTTCTTCCAAAAAATTTTCGTAAACTTCCTTTAAATAATGTTTTCGCATAGTTGATTGATCAGGAACCTTCTTCTGGGCATATTTTGCCATAAACGATTTGAATTCCGTATGGTTAGCTTTGAATAATGGTATATCGCAAGCTACCATCATTTGGTAATATCTCGGAAAAATTCGTTTGAATCCGGTGTATTTAAAAATGAGATAACAGGTTGCACCTTCGTAGAAAGTTTCAATGATACAGCTGTTTTGTGCTTTTCCGTTTGTAGGTGTTGTTGAATGCGGTGTTTCTTGTCGTGATTTACTTTAATTCCACAGTAAACACAAATTAATATTTTTCCATCAGTCGTAAGTATATTTGACCCGAATTCCTATATATAACCGTTTACGGAATTACAACAAATTGCTTTAGGCATTTTAAATACACACTCGACATTGATATACACACACAAATTTACAATTGCAAACAACAACCGACTTTTCATGTCGGTGTTCACTGCGACAAGGAATTCACAATCAGCTGATAAGATGAATTCCAGTGTTGTACAACATAATCTCGTGGTAATGAATAGATAGTGCCGTTTACACGTAGCATACTTGCTTTCAATACTTGAACAATGTAAAACTTCACATATGTAGATATAAATAGGCAAAAAAAGGCACCATATTACAAAAAGGCAGAAAAAGGCAATATAGTCAAAAAAGGCACGAAAAATTTAGTAAAAAAGATACTCTCCATTAGCCATCATAAGTTCAAAGAAGCTAACATACAGAAAATACATAAAATACTAAAAAGCAATAATTTTCCGAGTCAACTTTTAAACAACTTAATTGAGGACACCCTAATGTCAATAAACAATAAACATATAAAACAAACCACAACAAACACAGACACAGATAACAATAAATTCTTCAGTGTTACATATATACCAAGTTTTATTACCTTTTAAAAGCTTCAAACCGTTTTGTAATTGCTCAATTCGTTCTTGAGATATATATAATTAAGTGGACCCAATTTTTTTCTTTTTTTGAAAAAACGTTACCGTAGAATTAAAAATAACTTTGATTTTCGGAATCATGGAATGATTTTACATAGGAATTTCATAATGGCGTATCTGGTGCAAAAAACATTGGGATTTGTGATCCAGTGCGATTAAGCGCCAATTAAGTATGTAAGAAGGTACGCACGAGATTGTTTCTCTAAAGTTTAATTGTGGCTTTATAAGTTACAGAGATATTATTATATATGTGACACCAATTCAATTTTTTTATTTTGTTAGGGAAAGTCGGCGTGGTTATTAACTGGCTTTTAAATTTTTTATGATCTGGGCAGCTTCTCCCTCAGACTTCGACACTGCACCTTAAACCGATCAGAAGATATTGCTGCCGAAACTAATAAAAAACTCTATTAATAATTAGGCTTTGCCACTTCCATTTTTTTAAGTTTATATGCGGATTTAATAAGCTCAACGTAGACAGATTATATTCCAAATTTTACGATAACCTAATTTGGGAATTGAAAGATCAAAGGATTCCAATTATTTCCAGAGTTGTTAAGGAATGCGATCACCCCGGAATGCAATCAATGCCTTCTAAATTATGGACTAACACTTTTGGACTGCAGCCTTCATTCCTGTTTTTAGTCAATATTCCTTTTTGTTTGTCCGGAATAGTTATTATAATATTATGCGACATAAATTACATTGACCTGACACAGCGGTAAGCCAATATCAATAGAATGCCGAATATGAAACCCTTGTCAGTTTACACATTACAAATTTTGCTTAGTCACTCACTCCGGTCAATACACTGCCGGTCGTCAATGTTAGTTTACCACCAAAATATTTACATACAACCAATAATGTCAATTAACCAAATATTCACATACAAACATTTTACATGAATAGCAATTCTGCTGACTTTGCATAAAAATCTACATGTATGCATACCATTTATACAAATCTACATATATGCATATTATTAATACAAATCTACATGTATGCATACCGTTTATACAAATCTACATATATGCATACTATTAATACAAATCTACATATATACACACCACTAATACAATTCTACATATCTTTAGTATTAGAATAATTATGAATGTATAGGTTAAGAAATTAGGTATAAAAGGGAAAGAATTTCTTTTAATAAAAGCAATCATTATCCGACTTCCAAAGTCAGAGTTTCTTTTATTTACTATTAAACATTTCATGGCGATCCTGCCAGTTCGATCCCTAATAAGCATACAAATTTGCTGAACAAGCAAATATTGCCAAGAAGATCTAAACTGACCAGAGATCCTGACAAGTTTTTGTATTTAATAAAAATTAATGGCCAAAAACTCGGGCTAAAAAGCAGGACATACTGGTGGAAGGAATTGAAGCTGCATTATTTGACAAACAAACCGAAGCTAACCAATGGAAAAATTCGAACTGGATAAGAAACTTTTTCATCGAACCGCATAAAGAGTGGAATAGAAATGGTAGTGGAGATAGATAAAAAACTTTTTCGTCAAACCGCATAAAGAGTGGAATAGAAATGGTAATGGAGATGGACAAAGAACTTTTTCACCAAATCGCATAGGGAAGTGGAATACCACATTAACATATCAGATTGGCAACAAAACCACAAGGTTTTTCGTTTTGGATGAAGAAAACCACAATATAACCAGATGCAATTAAGTATATAAAATTATCATCAAGTCTTAGAATCAATTGAGCGGCCTTTACGGACGCTAAACTAGTAGCAAAAACGAAAGTTTTTGCTTAGGATTTTTTTCTCTCCTAAGTAGGAATTGAAAATAATTAATATGCAAATAACAAAGATTCGTTGTAAAGAAAATTTAATAAAAAAAAATAGAAATAGAAAAATATATGTGTTAAATTTTGAACAAATTTTTTTTTTAATTTGAAAAAAATAAAATTTGAAATTTTCTTTTTAAGAAAAAATTTTAAATAACTAAATTAGAAATGAAAAAATTCTAAAGTAACACAAAAACTACAATTTTAGAAATAAATTGTTAAAATAGCTATTAATTAAATAAGGCTAATTTATTAAAAATTAATGAAGGTCAAGAGTAAAATGGAATGCATAGGATAAATAATAAAATCAAAATTTTATTAAAGATTAAACTTAGTTCATTTCTCAGAAAGATAATTATAGAAAATTTTCAGCATGGCTTGGTGGACAAAGATTGCGCAAGGCATCATGATAGTGATAGCCGGATATGAACAAGGGAAGGAAAATTCAGCAAGTTCAGAAAATAAAATATCTGAAAATAGTTTTTGTTAACAATTGTTTTTGTTTTTATCGGCCTATTGATAAATGATTCAAGATTCGATTCGAGCTCAAGGCCAGAACAATAACTTTTTTCTAATGATAATTATTAACAATTGTTTTTGTTTTTATCGGCCTATTGATAAATCATTCAAGGTTCGAATCGAGCTCAAGGCCAGAACAATAATTTTTTTCCTAATGATAATTATTGTTATTTTTTAATTTTTCTAAATTTGAAAAATTGTATTTTGTTTTTGGAATAGTAAGTAGAAAATTTTTTTCAGACAACCTGCCATAGCTGCGCAGATAGATCCATTTCGAAGGGTGCTAAGCCTTCATCATCAGTACGCTTTAGGCATGCTGCGCTAACCATTTAGCTATACAGCGGTGGTTTGTTTGACTGGCAAAATTGCTACTTCTATTCCCTTTTACCAACTATATTTATTCAGTGTTGCGCCATCTGGTGCAAATCACTGATAATGCTGGATTTTTGTTTATTGTCAATTACTTTTATTTATTTATTTAAAGTCGACGCAAACACAAAGCGGTCGACTAATTATTGTAATAGACAGATATATATGTAAAATACAGAGCCATTCTTAAAATAAAAAAATTCAAAAAAGGTACATAGAAAATTTGTATGTTATAAACATTTGACATCGCATTGTATAAGAAAAAATAAAATTAAAATATCAGGCTAAACATAAGAGTATAGCAGTATGTAAAGCAGCAAACGAACATTCAAAGCCAATGCAGTTATACAAATCATTGTACCGCGAGCACCAATGGCGCAGGGGACTGTTTCTAGCAAAATTTTGCCGGCATAGAGGTAAATGAAAAGGCACAAAATGCCTGGACGCCCTAGCAGGAACCGCAAAATTTAGTTGACTGATTAGGTCAGGGGAGTCAATCACACCAATGATGAGCTTGTGAATGAACATAACGCCAAGTAATACTCTACGATTCTCTAGAGATGGCAAATTAATTAGAAGAAGTCTATTCCTGTATGGTGGAAGATGAGTACTTGATTCCCAGTTGAGACCTCGTAATGCAAAAATTAAAAACCGTCTCTGGACCGACTCAATCCGATCAACATGGATTTGATAGATCGGAGACCAGACACATGAACAGTACTCGAGAATAGGACGTACCAGCGAGGTATAAAGGATCTTTGTGAAATAAGGGTCATCAAACTCTTTAGCCCAACGTTTGATAAAACCTAATACACCAGTTGCTTTGTTTATAGCGGTTGAAATATGTGTGGTAAAACTTAATTTCGGATCAAAAATAACTCCTAGATCAGTAACAATAGATATCCGCTCCAAGGGGTCGCCGTTAAGTGTATAAGATGATAGGACCGGCTTCACACGGTGAAAAGTCATTTGCTTACATTTAGAGTAATTCAAAAAAAGTAAATTTGCAGTACACCAGCTTTGAAATGAGTCCAGATCGGCCTGAAGCTGATTAAAACAGAACAAGTTCGAAGGCAGATATGTGTAACAAAGTTTTACATCATCTGCATACATAAAAACTCTAGAATGTAATATAACCTTTGGTAAGTCGTTAATGAACAGGTTAAAGAGTAATGGACCCAAATGGCTACCCTGGGGCACGCCAGAAGTTACATCAAACGACTTTGAAAGATTGTTGTTAAAGAAAACTCGCTGAGTCCTATTTTCAAGATAACTTGAAATCCAACTTAATAAAGGCGCTGGAAAACCCAGAAGATCAAGTTTGGTAACTAAGAGCTCGTGATTAACAGAGTCAAATGCTTTACTAAAGTCGGTGTAAATTACATCTGTTTGTTTGCAAACTAAAAAACCATTCATAACAAAAGACATAAATTCAAGCAAGTTGGTAGTAGTTGATCTCCGATGAACAAAACCATGTTGACAAGGTGATATTAAAGAGCTTTTTTTTTTTTTTTTTTTTTTTTTTTTTTTTGCGGGGAGGCTGAAAAATGCCTAATGCACCATAATTGCTGCCGTCGCAGCAACCGTGTGTCCGTAGACTAAAAAACAGCCCCGTTCTGGAACCGTCGCCCACCCCGGCACCACTTTCGCATTACTTCAGGGTGGCGTTCCATATTTCTCATTTTTTAAGAGCCTACTGTTGTCCCTGCGTCCAGGTTCCCGCTATTTGCTCTGAGTGTCCATTTAATCACCACTGCTTCGCATGCGCATTTCTCTGCGCTCCCTCTCAGCATCCATCAGGCGTGTTATTACTATAAATGCCATTTTGCTCACTGCAGTCCAGCATTCTTTCCTGCTGCACATATGTGAAACTAAATTTCTCGTCGTAGGTTCCTCCCCAAAGACTCCATGCAAGGTGAGTCTTTCTTCGTGGAAACGGGGGCAGTAGAACATGACGTGTTCTGCGTTTTCTAACTCTGTGGTACACATTGGGCAATGAGGATCTTCCTCTATCCTACGCTTCCATAAATACTCTTTGAAACCGCCATGTCCACTCATTATTTGCGTGAGATGGTAGTTCAGTTCGCCGTGCTTCCGCTAATTCCATTGAGCTACGTTCCAAACTAGTGTGAAAGTCCAACGCCCTTTACTCGAGGCCTCCCACCGTTCTTGCCACTTAGCTATTGTTTGTGTCCTTGCTCTTTTCTTGTCTTCTTCAGATGGTCGCTCGATATTAGTGTTATACAGATCGGCCATTTCGCTTGCCAGTAAGTCCACTGGGATTTTCCGGGTTAGAACCAGGATCGCGTCGTCGGACACCGTCCGATAAGCACTTGCTATTCTTAAAGAAGCAAGTCGGTACGCTGCTAATATATATTTTTGATGGGTCTGTTTAGATCCATACCACACTGGTGCTGCGTATAGTATTATTGAGCTGGTTACTGTGGACAATAGCTGACGTATAGCTTCGCTCGGACCACCAATGTTAGGCATTATTCGCATAAGTGATCCATTAACTTTGGTAATTTTCTCCCCCACCGCTCTGAAGTGCTCTTTGAAAGTTAACTTAGAGTCAATGTGCACTCCTAAGTATTTTAAGGAATCCTTTGAGGTGATTTGATGATCCCCGACAGTTAAGACTAATTCGTTCGCCGACCGTTTGGAGCTTACTAATACCACTTCCGTCTTTTGGCTAGCCAACTCCAGTCCTGTATTGGTCAGCCATTCCTTTATTCTTGCTACGGCGTCATTACATAATGCTTGAAGCAGGTCCAGTTTCTTGGCCACTACTACCACTGCAATATCATCAGCATATCCCACAATTTGCGTGTTTTCTGGTAGATCAATCTTTAGCACCCCGTCATACATTACATTCCAAAGCGTTGGACCGAGAACAGATCCCTGTGGGACGCCTCCTGTGATTTTGTACTCTTTAGCTCCTTGATCCGTGTCAAAAAGAAGTACTCTGTCTTTAAGATAGCTACCTATAATTCTGCGTAAGTAAGCTGGAGTGCCGAAGCTTTGCAGCGCTGCCATTATCTGCATCCAGTTCGCAGTGTTAAAAGCATTCTTGATGTCCAACATAATCAGTGCACAGAACTTCCTTTTATTTTGGCCTCCAGAGATAGCTTCTCTAGCTATATTGACGACTGTTTGTATTGCATCTACGGTGGATCTTGATTTGCGAAATCCATATTGACTATTCGATAAGCCACCTGGTCTTTCTAGAGTCAGCTGTAGGCGCTCACTAATTATACGCTCGAAAATCTTCCCTAGGGAATCCAGCATACAAAGTGGCCTATATGAGGATGGTTGGTCCGGCTGTTTACCACGTTTCAGCAATAGGACAAGTCTTTGTCGTTTCCACGGGCGAGGGAACACGCCTTCTTGCATACAGGCATTAAAAAGATCAGTAAATAATGTAGCCCTAGTTGTAATCGCGGCTTTAAGGGCTATGTTTGGTACTTCGTCGGGTCCTGGGGATTTGTTATCAGCAACTCTTTTTGCAGCGTCCAGCACCTCTTGCTCTGTAATTTGCGGAATTTCCGTACTTTCTAGATCCTCGCTTGGATAAGTCCAGCGATCTTGCGCCGGGAAAAGTGTTTCAACAATAATATTCATCAGTATCGGGCACGTAGGTTGCTGTGATATCGGTCCTTTAACTTTGGCCATCACAGTTCTGTAGGCTGATCCCCAAGGATCTAGGTCGACATTATCCAGCAGTTCCCTAAAGCATAACTTCTTGCTCTTTTTTATGGCATTTTTAAGTGCCTTTCTTTGTGCGACATAGGTGCTGTGTAGCTCTGCATATCGTGGTGATGAGCGTGCCCTCTGCGCTATTCTTCGTGCTTTGTGGCATTTTCTACGCTCTTCCGCAATTTCGTCATTCCACCAATATACCGGAGTGCGCTGTGCTTTTCCGCGACTTCTGGGCATGGCAGCATCACATGCCATACATAGCAACTTAGTGATTTGAACCGGCTGGTCTTCCGCATGCGATTCTCGTACTATGGCGTCCTTCCAGATAATGTCAAATATTTGTGGGTCGAAAAGGTGCTGTTTCCATTTCCTACTTTGTCGATGTCTTGCTGCTACCGTTCGTGGAGTTTCGAGCAGCTCTACGCTAATAGCTTTATGGTCGCTGTGTGTGTAGACGTTGCTTATGGACCATTTTGCTCGTCTTGCTATTTCGCTGCTAGCGAAGGTGAGATCTATAATGGATCGTCTGGTACCTGTATCGAAGGTATATATCCCTGGTTCATTTAGGAGTTCTAGCCTCAAAGAAGTAAGACTTTCGAGGAGAACTCTCCCTCTTTCGTTGGTTCGTCTACTTCCCCACACAGATGACCATGCATTGAAGTCTCCACACACTAAAAGCGGGTGTTTACCTCGTGCTTCAATGGTGATCCCGTATATCATGTCTTCGAACTCGGCGATGGTCATGCTCGGAGGGGCATAGCAACTGAAGACGTATATACCGTTGATTTTTGCCCACGTGAATCCTGCTACCGTTGGCGTCATAATTTCCTGTGGGAGAAATTTCCCTGGTGCCCAAATTGAGGCTTTCCCTGCTGAATCTGAGAGCCAACCCTGCTCCTGGCGATTTTTGTATTGTTCAGAGAGTACCACTATGTCATATCCTCCTTCATAGACTGTTTGGGATAATAGCTCTTGGGCTGCCTCGCAATGGTTTAAATTGAGCTGCAATACCCTCATGAGACAGTCATTTTGCTGCCCTCTCGTTGTGGGCATTTAAAACTGCCTGCTGAATGTTGTCCCCCACATAGCGCGCATTTCGGTGCATTTTCGCAACTTGCAGCCTTATGACCTTCCTGGCCGCATTTCCTGCATAGGCTAGACCTATCTACAGTCTCCTTACATTTCTGAGCTATATGCCCGTAGCCCCAGCACCTATAACAGCGTTTTTCTTGCTTGAGCTCTCTAATTCGGCAGGAAACCCATCCTACCCGGATTCTTTGCGTATTAAGAACCGCCTTGGCATCATCCGCTGTAAGGCTTATAAGTGCCGACTTCGTGCCACTGTACCCTGTGCGTATGCTTTTTATGGCAGCCACATCTGGAAGTTTGATGTTGCATTGCTGGTGGAGGGCGTTGCAAATCTCCTCGGGCGTAG
Source organism: Eurosta solidaginis (assembly GCF_040869045.1). Lineage (NCBI taxonomy): Eukaryota > Metazoa > Arthropoda > Insecta > Diptera > Tephritidae > Eurosta > Eurosta solidaginis. The sequence continues at coordinate 162,023,373 of NC_090320.1, read as the reverse complement.
TAATCTCATCGAGATCTCTGCACTGTAGCGTGACCATTTGGGACTTTGTTATAACTTTAGCCGAGTCCTTTAGTACCGCTTCAATTTCTGCTTGGTACGCGCTTGTTTTCCCATCTTGCAATTTTTTCAGCTCTAGTAACAGCTCTCCTTTCGCCGTTCTTCTAATCGTTTTGACGTCATCACCCAGGGATCTTAATTCGTCGCATCTTCTCACTTTACGCAATATGTCGGCGTACGTCGCATCCCCCGCCTTGGAAATGATGATTGCATCCGGCCTAGCCTTAAGTGATTTTTTCTTGCTCTTCTTTTTGGCTAACTGCCACTCTCCCGTCTTTTGGGCTGCAGTTTCCTCTTTCCGCTCCGTCTTCTCTTGCGTTTCTTGCCGTCGTTTGTGTCCACCCACGTGCCCTGGTAAGACATCTTTTAGAGTAGTAGTGGGTTTTACCACGTTGTTCTCCTTGGTCGAGTACGAATTATTCCTCGGTCGCTTTCCTGGGGGTGATGGACTTCTATCCTTGGCGCATTCGCTTGCACGCAATTTATGTTCTAAATTCTTTACCTCTAGGGCCGACTCGATGTACAGCACTTTTATTACGGAGGCCAAGCGCTTGATTTCCGCGTGTATATTATTACGCCCTATGAAGAACTGCATCAAGTCCTCAATCGCCTTGCCTAGCTTGGTCATCTTTTTCTCTCCAGGGCGGTTTTGCTGATTTAACGCAGCTGACGCCTGCTTAATTAGCTCACTTAATAATGAGGTGCCCGTTTGAGCCTTGCTGTCGGAGTTCTTTTTGCAAAGCTTCGGTGTAGCACCCGGCGACAACGCTCCTTGCTTGCTTTCGGCCTCCGCTCCTTTGGGTTTCGTTACCACTTGCGACGAAATGTTAAGGCCCCCAGCCGATGGGCCACGCCCTTCTGGAGAGCGAGCTAGCTTCCTTCCTACAAATGGATTGAACGCCATTTCATTCTCCTGTGTTTGGTTTTTTATTTTAGTATTGTTGTTGCTCATCATTTATTTAATTGGGTCCCCACTTGAGGCCGCTATCTTGGTCCGAGTGTGCAGTTACCTATATAGATCCCGTGGTTGTCTATGCGAAGGCAGGGAGGCCACGTGAAGGTTGACGCAGTCCCTCATGAAGACTGCGTTCAGAGCCAGATCAGTATTAATCGGGAGGATCTCAACCGAACCTGCACCACCAACTTAATGATGACGGACTTTGAACGTACCCCAAGGCCTGCCAAGGTTTTAACGGGACGGAGACGAATGGGACATTAACCGGAAAGTCATTTCGACGGTGTGTCAAGCCGTGTACTTAGATTTCCGAATGCCACATTCGCCAGCCCTTACCAAACATATCCGAGTCGTTGATTCCAGTATACCTTAATTAAGACCTTACAGGGCTCAGTCTTAATGTGACAATCACCTTAAATTTACAAATAATTTACCTCTTTACCTTCCTGAGTGTGTATCCCACGTCGTATAGTTGCCTCCCTATCTTGGGTAGGTATTCCCTCGAAGCAACCCCGCACTAGGCTGTGGATGCTTAATTCAGGGCGGCATCTACTCGCCCTGTCACTGGAGGTTCTCAGGGTGCTTTAGGCCTTTTAAGCCAAACCCTCCTCACCAGCCGCTCTTGGTCGAGGGCTGCTTATTTGATATTCGCAGCTAACCTAATTAATAGGCCGTTCACTGTCCGCCAGCAGTGACCCCCTTGGCCTGAGCTTAGCTCGAAAGATATTAAAGAGCTACACAAGTATTGAAGCTGATATGTAATTATCTGCTCAAAAGTTTTAGGGATAGCTGAGAGCTTAGCTATGCCTCTGTAGTTCTCAATATTAGACCTACTACCTTTTTTATGCAAAGGTATAATAAACGATTGTTTCCAAATAGATGGGAATGATGCGGATTCCAGAGACAGTTTAAATAATTTAAAGATAGGCTCTGATAAGCTGACAGCACAGTACTTAAGTACACAACTAGGAACACCATCCGGACCCGGCGAAGATATCGGTTTCAATGCAAGAAGTTTATTAAGAACAGTATCTTTATCAATAAATGGGTTTAAAATATTATTAGAACTTTCCAAGCAATATGGGTAAAGATTAGACTGGACACATTGGGATGAATAGGTTGATTTAAAGAATTCAGCAAATAAATCAGCGATTTCGTGATCAGAATTTGCGTTTTTGCACCCATAAATAAAAGTAGATGGGAAACCAGAAATTTTCCTTTTGGAATTAACAAATCTGTAGAAACGTTTCGGATTATTAGTAAATTGGAATTTGCAACATGATAAGTAACCTTTATAACACTGCTGGTTAAGACGATGAAAATTGGAGCGCGCCACTAAATATTTAGATAAATCAATAGCTTTACCAGATCTTTTGAAAAGCTTATAGAGTCTAGATTTAATATTATCAAGTCTTAATAGTTGCTTTGAGAACCAAGGTGGTTTACCCGTGGTGGTACTGGAATAACGAAGGGGGACACAGCTTTCAAACAAAGCATCAAGAGAACTATAAAACAAGGAAGTCGCTGTTTCAACGTCTGTACACGCATAAAGACTCGACCAGTCATGGGCAGAGATCAAATTATTGAGCTCACTAAAATTCGTCTTTGAAAAACATCTCGACCGGGGTCGGGAATTGGGCTTAGAAACATCGAGCATCACAGGTTGAACAACATCCAGTACTATCTCAAGCGTAGGATGAAGAGGGTCTTAAGGAAGGGATAATGGGGGAGTTCGGGTTAGAGTAATACCCGCAGAGTCATCTGTAAAAACTAAGTCTAAGATTTTCCTTTTGGAATTTAAAACATTATTAATTTGGAGAAGAGATGTATCTAGCAGGCTGTTTAAAAGCTCGTGCTGAGTAGTGGGAGTCATGAAATTTGAGTCGATGGTATTGATCCAATTTACTGATGATAAATTGAAATCACCAAGAACTACTAGGCGGTCTTTGTCTCGCAATTGCGAGTACAAACTGCAAATAACAGTGCTATGACATGTATAAACGTGTATATCCGATCGTGGCGGTATATACGAGCAGCAGATAAACAAACTAAAATTGTGCAAGGCAAGCTTTACTGCTATAAATTCAATGTCATTTGTGGTGTCCAATAGCAGCAACTCAGATGGAAGCGTCGAGTCAACAGCAATAAGGACACCACCTGCTCTAGATTCACGATCACGCCGATAAACTACATATTTACGTGGAAAGAGTTCAGAGTTAAAATTGTCAGCTTTTAACCAGGTTTCAGTAAAAGCTATAACTTGAGAAGTAAAAATAAAACTATTCAGATAAAAGGTACTTAATTTCGATCTTAGGCCACGAACGTTTTGGTACGTGATGGTTATTTTTTCACTGTTTCCGCAGGGATTTTTGAGTTTTTTGAAGCTCCTGCGGCGTTAGGTTTTTTTGTAAACAAATGCACAACTGAATGTTCCGGCCAGAATGTATGTTCAAGAACTCTATCAAAACAAGCGTCTGGCACTGATATTTTAAATGATGAAATATCCCTATCATATCTAAAATTAAATTTATAAACGCCTATTTTAATAGGTTGTGAAAGGTCTAGCTTATCTTCTATATACTTAATAATATCATTTTCCATAAGCGAAGAATGAAGACGAGATACAAAAATTGTCCTGCGAGGCGGCACGGCAGTCACCTGCCTCGGTTGCGCATTGTCAACATTTGGCAAACGCACAGCGGCGGAGGTAGAATCACCACCAGTGTAGGTGGAGCTGGAATCAGCATTGTCATTATTAATGGTTGTTATATCATTAACAGCAGTAATTTGAACTTGAGCCAAGGGTGTAGGTTTAGCATTCGTGTTTACCTTATCAGCGGCTATGTGTTCAGCAGCAGCGTGGGCATGTGCAGTTTTTGCAGTTTTATTGGTAACGTCTTTAGCATTAAGGTTAACAGAAATGTTATTAGCAGTCGAAGGCTTAACATTGGTATTTACAGCATAAGAGGTACTTGAGGTGTCGACGGCATCATTAGTAGTCTGTGGGACGACAGTATGTACTTTATCGGCGGCGGTGAAATTGTTTGAATTAGCGGCGCCAGAATTTTCAACAGTAGACAGCCTGGCGTCACTGCAGACAGCGGACGGTGACAAAACAATTGACGAAAACGAAGGTGGGATAGGCACAGAGAGGGGTGTAGGTGTGAGCATAGCCGATGCATTATCAGCTATATGTAGCTGTGAACCTTCTAGAGGAGTGTTTAGAGGGGGACCCGTACACTGCGAATGCGAGCCAGAAGGCACCGGCGAGAAAGTGCATAGATCCATTGCATATGTAACCATAGCATCGTTGTTGTATTTTGGGGGCAAAGTACACGAACTCACTGCAGCTTTGAGCGCACCGATTTCGGCAGCCAACACACCAATGCTATCACGATTGTTCTTATTGTTTTTATTCTTATTTTTAACACTGCGCTTATTTGAACTTGCTTTTTCCTTCGCTTTGTCTTTGTTGCTGCTTTTTTCATCCTCCATGTTAACAGCTTGGTTACAACAAATTAAGTTTTTTATGCCATCTATTTGGGTAGACAAATCCCTGAATTTTACTTCAAAAGCAGTCATTATGGCTTCTAGCCCCAGTTTTTGAGAGGCTAGGACGGAGTAAAATGCCTTCGAAACTTTAATAGGCGCATTTACACACTCCGCACACATGTAGCGTATATGATAATTTGATTTTATTAGTCTAACGTCATATTCAGTGATGGCGCCCTCACAGCACGCGCGATGGAAGCGCTTTTTACAAAAGCCATTACACGGCACACATGTATTGTCAGTACGACCAAAACCCTTATCACATTTTCCGCAAAAGTCATCCATAATTAAGTTGAGATCAAAAACTCGAGAACAAAATACCAAAACAAAAACGAAAACAAAGCGAGCAAGTAGATTCAATAATGAACGTCTGGTCACCTTTATATAAACTGATGGTCAGATGTCTTCACACACAGGTGGCGCAGTTGACCGCTTGGCAAATATCAGGTTAGTTAGTAATGGCGCAAAGTGTATTTACTTGTTCTATGCACTAATTGTTGTTGCATGCAATTAAATTTATAAGTGCATTAGTTATTGTTGTTGCACTGCAATTTAATTTTAGATTCACAACTATCCACGCCAGAGAGCAAAAAAACGTTCATTAACTTTCAATAAATAGAAAGGATATAACCATGTATTTAGCAATTATCACAATTGTTTGACACTTTAAACCAATTAATTAAATTTTCAAAAGGACGAGCAAAGAAACTTTCGACTTGCTTAGCCAGAGTTTCCAGATATACATTTCCAAGTGCTCATGGTTTATTAACAATTGTTTTTGTTTTTATCGGCCTATTGATAAATCATTCAAGGTTCGAATCGAGCTCAAGGCCAGAACAAAAATTTTTAAAAACAATTGTTAATAAACCATGAGCACTTGGAAATGTAAAACAAAGTAATTGACAATAAACAAAAATCCAGCATTATCAGTGATTTGCACCAGATGGCGCAACACTGAATAAATATAGTTGGTAAAAAGAATAGAAGTAGCAAATTTGCCAGTCAAACAAACCACCGCTGTATAGCTAAATGGTTAGCGCAGCATGCCTAAAGCGTACTGATGATGAAGGCTTAGCACCCTTCGAAATGGATCTATCTGCGCAGCTATGGCAGGTTGTCTGAGAAAAAAATTTTCTACTTACTATTCCAAAAACAAAATACAATTTTTCAAATTTAGAAAAATTAAAAAATAACAATAATTATCATTAGAAAAAAATTATTGTTCTGGCCTTGAGCTCGAATCGAACCTTATCTGAAAAGAGGATAGTTAAATATGAGCCACCAGACCAACTAGACACAAAAATTACCCCAAAAATTCCAGATTTTTGGATAGGAGCAATGATTTGCGTAGTCGGGCTATTGATCATTGCAATGGCCACAATACTAAGAAAATATTTGAAAATCAAATATATGTAATTGAAAAACGTACAACAGCGCATCTAAAATTTTTTTCTCCTTCTCAAAAATCTAAATTCTTTTTACCCAAAACTGCGGAAGAGCAATAAACAATTCAAGTAGATCTCAAATAGTAAATCTAAAAATGTCACAATCGTCAGCACAGGCTAAAGCGAACATCAAATCAAAAATTTGCATAAATTCCTGTGAATGCTCCTGACAAAAATAGTCATGAAGCAATAGAAAATTCTAGGACAGTGGAAATAGGCAAAAACTAGGAACAAAAAAAATTTAAAAACCAGCCCATAACAACAAAAACAGAATATAATGAAGAAAAGTCACAAAGAGAACCTATAAAAATATAAGTGAAGCGCTATATAAATTTGCAGCAATAAGACGTGTCTCGCTCCTAAAATGGTAGCGTAAGAAATACAAGCTACCTGATTGTAGATGATAAAATTGACTTAGGACAATTACTTATCAGGCTGTACACACGTTGTACAAATGCCGCCAATCCAAGACTTGAAATTTTTAAGAAAAACACAGTTGTCCTGAGGGACAAATTGGTGAAAAATAATGGAATATTTACTCGAGTAGGCAAATATAAAATAATAAAAATAGGTACCCAAGTTCTCAAAGGTTAAATAATTGCACTAACCAAAGAGGTTGTGCATGAGACAATCCCGGTATAAAAATAAAAATAGTTCTTCATAAAAGTCGTGACGATTCTGTCTTGGTGGCCGCCGCAGAAATCGCATGACGAAAAAGACCAAAAATATATTGCTGGAAAATATGAAGAAAACATGTAAAGAACACTTACAGATATGACTGTACCTTCCGTTTACCCGTTAATTAAAACTACTATGCTCTTCCAACAATCACAACCACAAACATTTTTTTTTTCGCATAAGTGACAGACTTCTTACTTTATGTGTCCAAACAATGAAAGTCGTTGTTAATACAAAAATCAATCATCTTTAGTTATTAGAAATAAATATAAAAATATTTAGGCACCTGGATCCCCTTTAAGAGGTCATAAGTACTACATAATATACAAAATATTTTTTACTTTAGCCACAGTTGGAATAGGAAATAATAAGAAGAAAATATTTTTAATCTAACCTTCAGTAGAATAGGAGACTTAAATAATTAAGGAAAAGGCCTCTCGTAAGATAAACAATAAGAATTTTTACCTTAACTTATATACATAGAAAAATTTCGATAGGAAAATAGTTTTGTATAATTTAGAAAATAATGATAGGAGTAATAAAGATAAAAAAAAAAGAATAATTCATAAGAATAGGCTTAAACACATTTGAAAAACCTTTTAATAATGTAAAGCAAATAATCGTAAAATAAGCATTCCAATTTATTCGGTTATATAATAAAAACTTCTAGAAACAAGAGGATTTCAGGTGGGACGACACATTTAAAATCCGGCTGTAAAATAAGTAAAATATAGAAAATAAATAAAATAAGTAAAATAATCGTTAAATTTAAAACTTTATAAAAAAAAAAGATTTGTACAAAACATTGTTAAGAAAAAAAAAATATATAAAATGTAAAAATAATAAAAGTATCAATAGCAAATTAGAAACAAAGTACACAAACTCTTTCACTATAATATCAAGTTACAGTAAAATACCAAAATCATTTAAAATTCCAACAAAGAGTCTTATACAATTGTTCACAAAACAATTATATAATCCTCTTTTTCTAAGGCGGATGGTATAGCATTATGCGTCATGCCCAATTATGCAATACATTTGCGGCATTGCGCATCATGAACTTCTATGCCAATACATTTTTGTAATAGCATAATCATATTACAATATTATGCGACATAAATTACATTGACCTACCACAGCGGTAAGCCAACATCAATGGAATGCCGAATATGAAACCCTTGCCAGTTCACACATTACAAATTTTGTTTAGTCACTCACTCCGGTCAATACACTGCCGATCGTCAATTTTAGTTTGCCACCAAAATATTTACATACAACCAATAATGTGAATTAACCAAATATTCACATACAAACATTTTACATGAATAGCAATCTGCTGACTTTGCATACAAATCTACATGTATGCATACCATTTATACAAATCTACATATATGCATACTATTAATACAAATCTACATGTATGCATACCGTTTATACAAATCTACATATATGTATACTATTAATACAAATCTACATATATACACACCAATAATACAAATATACATATATTTAGTATTAGAATAATTATGAATGTATAGCTTAAGAAATTATGTATAAAAGGGAAAGAATTTCTTTTAATAAAAGCAACTATTATCCGACTTCCAAAGTCAGAGTTTCTTTTATTTACTATTAAACATTTCAGCATTCCTCTTATGGAATTACAAAATTAACAAGTAAGGAAGGCTAAGTTCGGGTGTAACCGAACATTACATAATCAGCTGAGAGCTTTGGAGACAAAATAAGGGAAAATGAACATTTAGCAAAATGAACCTAGGATAACCTTGGAATGTGTTTGTATGACATTTGTTTCAAATGAAGGTATTAAAAAGTATTTTAAAAGGGAGTGGACCATAGTTCTATAGGTGGACGCCATTTCGGGATATCGCCATTAAAGTGGACCAGGGGTGACTCTAGAATGTGTGTTGTACGACATGGGTATCAAATGAAAGGTGTTAATGAGTATTTTAAAAGGGAGTGGGTCTGGATTCTATATCTGGACGCCTCTTCGAGATATCGCCATAAAGGTGGACCTGGGGTGAGTCTAGAATGTTTTTGTACGATATGGGGATCAATTGAAAGGTGTTAATGAGTATTTTAAAAGGGAGTGGGTCTTAGTTCTATAGGTGGTCGCCTTTTCGAGATATCGCCATAAGGGTGGACCAGGGGTGACTCTAGAATGTGTTTGTACGATATGGATGTCAAATTAAAGGTATTAATGAGGGTTTTAAAAGGGAGTGGCCCTTAGTTCTATATGTGAAGGCGTTTTCGAGATATCGACGAAAACGTGGACCAGGGTGACCCAGAACATCATCTGTCGGGTACCGCTAATGTATTTATATATGTAATACCACGAACAGTATTCCTGCCAAGATTCCAAGGGCTTTTGATTTCGCCCTGCAGAACAATTTCATTTTCTTCTACTTAATATGGTAGGTGTGACACCCATTTTACAAAGTTTTTTTTCTAAAGTTATATTTTACGTCAATAACCCAATCTAATTACTATGTTTCATCCCTTTTTTCGTATTTGGTATAGAATTGTGGCATTTTTTTCATTTTTCGTAATTTTCGATATCGAAGAAGTGGGCGTGGTCATAGTCGGATTTCGGCCATATTTTACACCAAGATAAAGTGACTTCAGATAAGTACGTGAACTAAGTTTAGTTAAGATATATCGTTTTTTGCGCAAGTTATCGTGTTAACGGCCGAGCGGAAGGACAGGCGGTCGACTGTGTATAAAAACTGGGCGTGGCTTCAACTGATTTCGCCCATTTTCACGGAAAACAGTTATCGTCATAGAATCTATGCCCCTACCAAAAGTCACAGGGATTAGTTAATTTTGTTCGACAAAAAGTATTCTAGAAGAATTAAATGAAAAAGTGCGGAGCCACTCCCATTTTGAAATTTTCTTTTATTTTTGTATTTTGTTGCACATCTCATTATTGGGGTTGATTGTTGACATAATTTACTTATATACTGTAAAGATATAAAATTTTTTGTTAAAATTTGACTTAAAAAAAAAATTTTTTTTTAAGTGGGCGTATTCGCCATCCGATTTTGCTAATTTTTATTTTGCACATATATAGTAATAGGAGTAACGTGCTTGCCAAATTTCATCATGATATATTCAACGACTACCAAATTACAGCTTGCAAAACTTTTAAATTACCTTCTTTTAAAAGTGGGCGGTGCCACGCCCATTGTCCACAATTTTACTAATTTTCTATTTTGCGTCATAAACTCAACGCACCTACAAGGTTTCATCGCTTTAGCCGTATTTGGTAATGAATTATCGCACTTTATCGGTTTTTCGAAATTTTCGCTATCGAAAAAGTGGGCGTGGTTGTAGTCCGTAGTGTAGAAAGGTTGACTTTCGTATTAAGATTTCATAAACATCGCTGGGATGAAATTGGCATGTATGTATACTGTCTTACAAACATTAATTTGTCCAACTATTTATTTTCTTTGCAAGGTCATCTAGTATACCAATCTTAATCATTATATCATTCGCCGACTATCCCTCGCGTTGAACAGGCGTTTCTTTTCCCCTACGGAGTTACTTGGTTACTTATATTCTATAGCGGTTCTTTAAAGTCTACCTGACATTTGATTCACTACCTGCGATTTTTATACTCAATTGAGCATCATAGCTCACAGAGCATATTAGCTTTGAATGGATAACGGTTGGTTGTACATATATAAAGGAATCGAGATAGATATAGACTTTCATATATCAAAATCATCAGTATCGAAAAAAAATTTGATTGAGCCATGTCCGTCCGTCCGTCTCTCCGTCCGTCCGTTGTCCGTTAACGCGATAACTTCAGTAAATTTTGAGGCATCTTGATGAAATTTGGTATGTAGGTTCCTGGGTACTCATCTCAGATCGCTATTTAAAATTAACGATATCGGAGTATAACCACGCCCACTTTTTCGATATCGAAAATTTCGAAAAACGAAAAAGTGCCATAATTCATTACCAAAGACGGATAAAGCGATGAAATGTAGGTGAGTTGAACTTATGACGAAGAATAGAAAATTAGTAAATTTTTGGACAATGGGCGTGGCACCGCCCACTTTGGCAGTCGTTGAAGATATCATGATGTAAGAACGTTACTCTTATTACTATATGTATGCTTAATAAAATTCGCAAAATCGGAGAACGACCAAACCCACTTTTAAAAAAAAATTTTTTTAAGTCAAATTTTAACAAAAAATTTAATATCTTTACAGTATATAAGAAACTTATGTCAACAAAGTACAAAAATAAAAGAAAATTTCAAAATGGGCGTGGCTCCGCCCTTTTTCTTTTAATTTGTCTAGGATATTTTTAATGCCATAAGTCGAACAAAAATTTACCGATCCTTGTGAAATTTGTAGGGGCTTAGATTCTAGGACGATAACTATTTTCTGTGAAAAAGGGCGAAATCGGTTGGAGCCAAACCCAGTTTTTATACACAGTCTACCGTCTGTCCTTCCGCTCAGCCGTTAACACGATAACTTGTGGATAAATCGATATATCTTTACTAAACTCAGTTCACGCACTTATCTGAACTCACTTTGTATTGGTATAAAAAATGGTCGAAATCCGACTATGACCACGCCCACTTTTTCGATATCGATAATTGCGAAAAATTTAAAAAAATGCCATAATTCTATACCAAATACGAAAAAGGGATGAAACATGGTAATTGGATTGGGTTATTGACGCAAAATATAACTTTAGAAAAAAACTTTGTAAAATGGGTGTCACACATACCATATTAAGTAGAAGAAAATGAAAAAGTTATGCAGGGCGAAATCAAAAGCCCTTGGAATCTTGGCAGGAATACTGTTTGTGGTATTACATATATAAATAAATTGACGGTATCCGACAGATGATGTTCTGGGTCACCCTTGTCCACATTTTGGTCGATATCTCGCAAACGCCTTCACATATACAACTAAGGGCCACTCCCTTTTAAAACCCTCATTAGTACCTTTAATTTCATACCCATATCGTACAATCACATTCAAGAGTAACCCCTGGTCCACCTTTATGGCGATTTCTCGAAAAGGCGACACCTATAGAACTAAGGCCCACGCCCTTTTAAAATACTCATTAACACTTTCGCTTGATACCCATATTGTACAAACGCATTCTAGGGCGAACCCTGCTCCACCTTTATAACTATATCTTGAAAAGGCGTCCACCTATAGAGCTAAGGCCCACTCCCTTTTAAAATACTCATTAACACCTTTCATTTGATACCCATATCGTACAAACAAATTCTAGAGTCACCCCTGATCCACCCTTATGGCGATATCTCGAAAAGGCGTCCACCTATAGAACTAAGGCCCACTCCCTTTTAAAAAACTCATTAACACCTATCATTTGACACCCACATCGTACAATCAAATTCTAGAGTCACCCCTGGTCCATGTTTATGGCGATATCTCGAAAAGGCGTCCACCTCTAGAAATAAGGTCATTCCCTTTTAAAATACTCATTAACACCTTTCATTTGATTCCCATATCGTACAAACAAATTCTAGTTTCACCCCTGTTCCACCTTTATGGCGATATCACGAGAAGGCGTACACCTATAGAACTAAGGCCCACGCCCTTTTAAAATGCTCATAAACACCTTTCATTTGATACCCATATCGTAAAAACAAATTGTAGAGTCACACCTGGTCCACCTTTATGGCGATATATCGAATAAGCGTCCACATATAGAACCCATGCCCTTTTAAAAAACTCATTAGAGCCTTTCATTTGATATATTATACAAACGCATTCTAGAGTGAACCCTGGTCCACCTTTATAACGATATCTCGAAAAGGCGTCCACCTATATAACTAAGGCCCACTCCCTTTTAAAATATTCATTAACACCTTTCATTTGATACCCATATCGTACAAACAAATTCGAGAATCACCCCTGGTCCATCTTTATGGCGATATCTCGAAAAGGCGTCCACCCATAGAACTAAGGCCCACTCCATTTTAAAATACGCATTAAAACCTTTCGTTTGATTCCCATATTGTACAAACTCATTCTAGAGTCACCCCTAGTCCACCTTTATGGCGATATATCGAAAAGGCGTCCACCTATAGAGCTAAGGCCCACTCCCTTTTAAAATACTCATTAACACATTTCATTTGATACCTCTGGTACACCTTTATGGCGATATCTCGAAAAGGCGTCCACTCATAGAACTAAGGCCCACTCCATTTTAAAATACTCATTAGCACCTTTCATTTGATACCCATATCATACAAACACATTCCAGGGTTACCCTAGATTCATTTTCCTACATGGCGATTTTCCCTTATTTTGTCTCCATAGGTCTCAGCTGAATATGTAATGTTCGGTTACACCCGAACTTAGCCTTCCTTACTTGTTTATATATATATATATTTTCATTTTCAATTTCGGCGTATGTAAATCATGCATGCTTCTCATAAGTGAATAAAAAATTAATTACTTCGGCCAACGGCCAAAAGACTTTGAAAGCAAATCGCTTTCAATTATTGGACTCTGAACCCATAAAGAAAAAGCATAAAAACGGTACTGATGAGCAGTAGTCCCCTTCCTAACAGAAGTTAAGGTTGAAGATCCGAAGTTTATTGTTGCTGAGTCCACTGATTCATCAAGACTTCTCCCTTCTTTTTCGCCTTTCGCTATTCATCGAGCAATTCAACTTATAAGTAATGAAGTGCATTCAATTTCCACTCTCCGCGATAGAAAATTACTGATTTTAGTTAAAAATAAAACCGATGCTCTCAAATTCATAAATACTAAACAATTGCCAAATATTTGTAGTATATCGGCTTCTTTCCATGAAACGCTTAATCAAGTCAAAGGTACAGTGTACGCACCGTTCTTAAATAATGTCCCAGATTAGGACATTGTTAAAGAGCTTAGCTCTGAAGGAGTAGTTTCGGCCTACAAATTCAAACAAAATATTGATGGAAAATTAGTAGCCTCAAGTGTGGTATTGCGAACACTCAATCTTAACATAGTGCCTAATAAGATAGATATTGCCTGGTCTAAATTCATGGTAAGAGAATATATCCCAACACCCATGCGTTGCAAATCTTGCAAATTACATGGACGCACCGCTAAACATTGTAAGCGCTCACCCGCCTGCGGTATTTGTTTACTTCCTCTCCATTCTCCTGAAAAATGTACCCGTACACAATGTGCTAACTGCAAAGCCGAACACCCATCTTCGCCCAGGAATGTACCAAATTTATCCAAGCAAAGATATTTTAAAAATTAAAACAACAAAAAATTTCCAATGCGCGAAACTTTGAAAATTTATAGATAAACCATAATCCCACCTTCAAATAGTGACACCTATGATGACAATTTATCTAAATCACTTTCAAGTGTACAAGCAAAATCTTCAACACCAAAAACAAGTACAGGCAATGTCTCCAAACCAAAAATTAATAACATAAGCACCGAAAAAATTTTTAAAGAAACAAACAAAACAAATACTGAAATAAATTCATCCCATTTATTAAAATAAATAATTGCGGCGTGCTCCTCTTGATTTCCCCTACAAATTGGTCGGACGGGACCTACATGTTTTATGCCGACTCCGAACGGCACCTGCAAAGCAGATGAGTTTTCACTGAGAGCTTTTAATGGCAGAAATACACTCGGAGCGCTTGCCAAACACTGCCGAGGGGCGACCCCGCTTAGAAAAAATTTCTTCTAATTGAAAAACCTTATTGCTAAAATTTGGATGTTGCTTTGTCCGGGGTGTGAACCCAGGGCATAAGGTGTGGTAGGCGGAGCACGCTACCATCACACCACGGTGGCCGCCAATTTTACTGCCATTTATTTGCAGTATGAAATATGAATTTATTTGCAACTGACGCCTCTCAGCCAGTTGCCAGCCAACCGTCCACTTCCAACTTAATACAAAGCAATTTCTCCTCATCCACTCAATAATTCCAACAAACTTCTCTTGTCACGCAGTTAGCTTCCTCCCAGCACCCACTTCCGCTTCAAAACTACAAAATCAAACTTCAACCACTTCCTCATATAACTCTCCTAACACATCCAATGGATCTTCAACAATCTCTCCACATTCTAACGTTTCCGTTTACAGGTCTCTTTCGAAAGTTTTAGCAACGAAAGACACGTCTATTAAAGACGACGTTATGATCGCCGGGTCGCCGAAATCAAAACTGGGCCTGTGTGAGTAAAACTAAAATTATCTTATTGGTGGTGGTTTAGTTCACTGATGACCTGATATAAAACTTCTCGCTCTCTGAGAGCGCGTGAAAATGTGCATTTTTTATAATATTGGCCACCACCATCATGCTCAAAATCAAGTTTGGGCATTTCAGAATAACTTTGGGGTATTTTTCATGTTAAAGTTTTAATTTATGATTTTCACCGAAAATTTACTCAAGATTGTCGATGGGGTTATCAAAAAACTCGAATTTTTGTCAGGATTACAAATCCGAAGAAAAAAATAACTCTTTTTCACCCGTGGAAAATTTATCTGTGACAACACCTTTCATCGAAGGGCTGCACACGAAACGGGTTTTGTAGCAACTTTCGCATTAAGGGCATGTTTTTGTGGAGCGTTTCCACATTCCATTTTTGACAGCTGAGATAAATTGTAGGTATAGGTATAGGTTAACGCAACATGATTAATTAACAGCATTTTGCCGACGACAACGCAGATACTTCACCAAGTGATCTAACTTCGTAATTTCTTATACATTTTTTGCGTTTTTTATTGTATGTGGATACATATGTATGTATGTACATGAACGTTTTGGTCGCATCAAAGTGAAAAAAGGGGCTAGCCGTTCATTGTTATCTTATGGCGGTGCCAGAGCAACCAAGCAAAGCAACGCAATCGAAATATATTATTTCATATTTTTTCACTTATTTACACAAAATATTACTACAAAACTTTGCCTTTTTTATAAATTTTAATAAGTTTTTATCACCTTACTTGCTGATTTGTTGAAAATAATGAAACCGAACGGATTTCTTGGAGTTTTTTTGGCGAATTTTAGGCAACTCTATTTCCATCTGATCTTCAAGGCCCATTCTTGGAAACGAATGAACTTTTGTTTACAATCGAATAAACCATTGTTTACAATCTAATGAACTTCAAGACCCATTCCTGGAAACGAATTGAGAGAGAATGAATGTTTCGTATCAGGTCATCAGTGGTTTAAGCTGTAGTCATTGGTGCCATTTGTCGTATCGCTGTAGTCGTATCCCTAATGTAATCAGCTGTTTATCGTTACGATGGTAAACCAAAAACCAATTGGTTGCCTACGATACGGTTACGACCTTAGCGGCACCAATAATCGATTGCATTGATTCTCATAAGGTTTGTCGAATCAGCTGTTATAAGGTTACGGATACGGTTATACGCCAATTACACGGCTCAAGTATCCTTGTGCCAATTACCAATTTGCGCAAGGATTTGCCCGGTGTGTGCACTGGTTGCGCTATTTGCGCAGAGAACTGTGCTAAAATCAAAACGATTTTGATATTTACGCATGTCTACAAATATTGCACATGCTTTTTTCTTCGTGTGTGGTGAATGTGACACAGTTTACCTGTGGTTTCTGATAATATAACATCAGTAATTGTTGCTTAAAAATGTTAATATCGAAGGCGTAAGGACCATCTCTAGCTTGTAACAGGAATTCACACAAATTCAATAATACATAATAATTTTTTATACAATTATAACAATGTTTTATTTGTTGCGCTAGTTGAAAAATGAATATTGCGCAGTGCTGCAATGAGTTGAGCTGGTCTTGCAACTAAAATATATACATATATTATAAATACAATGGAAAATAAACGCTTCTGGTGCGAGTTTTTCGACTTATACTGTGAATTACCAGCACTGTGGAAAATAAATAGTGTTTTTTTATACAATTAGTGCCTTTTTTATACAATTAAAACACATGTTTTATTTGTTGCGCTACATTAAAAATGAATATTGGGCAGTGTTTTTGAGCCGTGTATGTCAAAATTTTCATTTGCACAAATTCCGTCGTTTTATATTTGCGCATGGCTTTTGTGTCATGTATGGGCCGTCTTACCGATAAAGAACCAATACATGCAGCTTTAATTGTTGATGAAAAATCAATGAGGTAGAACGTATGCACGCATGTTTGTTAACGCACAAAAGGTAATTCGTAAATATGCCATATAAATACTACTTTATTGCTTGAGTCTAAAGAAAAATTAAAACAAAATAAATTGCTAACATTAAAACATTAAAACATTCTGCGCATGAGCATTTCTTTGCAAAATATCTTTTCGCAATTGTCAATTGGCGGCCATCGTGATGGTAGCGTGCTCCGCCTATCACACCGTATGCCCTGGGTTCAACTCCCGGGCAAAGCAACATCAAAATTTTAGATATAAGGTTTTTCAATTAGAAGAAAATTTTTCTAAGCGGGGTCGCCCCTCGGCAGTGACTGGCAAGCGCTCCGAGTGTATTTTTGCCATGAAAAGCTCTCAGTGAAAACTCATCTGCCTTGCAGATGCCGTTCGGAGTCGGCATAAAACATGTAGGTCCCATCCGGCCAATTTGTAGGGAAAATCAAGAGGAGCACGTCGCAAATTGGAAGAGAAGCTCGGCCTTAGATCTCTTCGGAGGTTATCGCGCCTTACATTTATTTTTTTATTTTAATTGTCAAATAAACAATATAGCCTCACCAGATGTTATTACTCTCTTTGCTCAGCGACAACTAAAGCCGAATAAAGACGAAAGAGAATAATAATACGTGTGAAGTGGCGCCAATAATTATTCAACTAAATGGTGACCATTGGTCTAGATTCTAGATGCAGTTTAGCCATGTTTACATATGTATAAGCATGGTTGATTTGTATCTGGGTGTGTTTGTCAGTGTTGCCATTTTGGTGCTTTTGGAGCCAGATCTGGCCTTTTTTTTTGCATTTAGCTCCAAAAATTCCTAGCTCTTTTTGGCCCCTCTTCAAAATGTTTACCCCTTTTTGGCTCCAAATCTATTTCGGCAATAAAAAAAAAATAAATGTAAGGCGCGATAACCTCCGAAGAGATCTAAGGCCGAGCTTCTCTTCCAATTTGCGTCGTGCTCCTCTTGATTTTCCCTACAAATTGGCCGGACGGGACCTACATGTTTTATGCCGACTCCGAACGGCATCTGCAAGGCAGATGAGTTTTCACTGAGAGCTTTTCATGGCAGAAATACACTCGGAGCGCTTGCCACTCACTGCCGAGGGGCGACCCCGCTTAGAAAAATTTTCTTCTAAATGAAAAACCTTATTTCTAAAATTTTGATGTTGCTTTGCCCGGGAGTTGAACCCAGGGCATACGGTGTGATGGCGGAGCACGCTACCATCACACCACGGTGGCCGCCAATTTCGGCAATACGTATTGTGAAATTTGTAAAGTTTTTTTTTTTTTTGGCGAAGTTTTATTTTATTTGTTTCGTTATGTATGATGAGGCAACTCGGCACTCACCTGTAACAAAAACTTTAATCGATAAACTGTGTCATGAGGTTGTATATTTGCTTTCCAGCTTGTGCAACAGCATAGTGTCACCTTCTAAGAGTTTCGATCCTTTAACTTCAGATTATAATACATTTTTGCCTTATTTTCATTATACCTTTGAATAATATATATGAAATAAAAAATAAGGTAAATGTATAGACGAATTCATTGAAAGAAAGGTTCGTAATACATATATGTCGCGACTTCATAATTAAATTAATAGAGCAATTAAGGCAACGCGTACCGAAGAATATAGAAACGCTTAGCCAAATAGATCTATTTTCGGTTGAAAACACATTGAGAATTGTTAGACCTCAAAGGTTTGCATATTTAACAAATAAAAAAAAAACAAGTAAGGAAGGCTAAGTTCGAGTGTAACCGAACATTAGTACTCAGCTGAGAGCTTTGGAGACAAAATAAGGGAAAATCACCATTTAGCAAAATGAACCTAGGGTAACCCTGGAATGTGTTTGTATTACATTTGTATCAAACGAAAGATGTTAATGGTTATTTAAAACGTAGTGGGCCTTAGTTCTATAGATGGACGCCTTTTCGAGATATCGCAATAAGGGTGGCCCAGGGGTGACTCTAGAATGTATTTGCACGATATGGGTATCAAATTAAAGGTATTAATGAGGGTTTTAAGTAAAAGGGAGTAGCCCTTAGTTGTATATGTGAAGGCGTTTTCGAGATATAGTCCAAAATGTGGACCAGGGTGACCCAGAACATCTTCTGTCGGCTACCGCTAATTTATTTATATATGTCATACCACGAACAGTATTCCTGCCAAGATTCCAAGGGCTTTTGATTTCGCCCTGCAGAACTTTTTCATTTTCTTCTACTTAATATGGTAGATGTCACACCCATTTTACAAAGTTTTTTCTAAAGTTATATTTTGCATCAATAAACCAATCCAATTACCATGTTTCATCTCTTTTTTCATATTTGGTACAGAATTATAGCATTTTTTTCATTTTTCGTAATTTTCGATATCGGGGGAAATGAAACACCTTTGTTATAAAACTGTTTTTTTTGCAAAGATATACATAGCTTATTTTATTCATCCACGATCCTTTTAAAAATCTTTTATATAAAAGTGGGCGTGGCCCTTAACCGATTTCGTTAATTTTTCTCCAATACATTCCTTATAGTATAGGCAACATCTCTACCGAATTTTGGTACGATAGGTATAACGATTTTTGATTTGTGATTAATAATATTTGTAAAATTTATTTTATCACAAGTGGGCGGTGCCACGTGGGTGATCATCCGATTTCGCTCATTTTCAATACCAATCTATTCTGATAAGCACGTGTACCAAATTTGGTGAAGATATCTCAATATTTACTCAAGTTATCGTGTTAGCGGGCAGACGGACATGGCTCAATCAAATTGTTTTTCGATACTGATGATTTTGATATACGGAAGTCTATATCTATCTCGATTCCTTTATATCTGTACAACCAACCGTTACCCAATCGAAGTTAATATACTCTGTGTGCAAAGCACTCTGAGTATAACAAGTAAGGAAGGCTAAGTTCGGGTGTAACCGAACATTATATACTCAGTTGAGATCTGTGGAGACAAAATAAGGGGAAATCATCATGTAGTAAAAAGAACCTAGGGTAATCCTGGAATGTGTTTAACGTGGACCAGGGGTGACTCTAGAATGCGTTTGTACAATATGGGTATCAAACGAAAGGTGGTAATAAGTATTTTAAAAGGACATGGGCCTTAGTTCTATAGGTGGACGTATTTTCGAGATATCGCTAGTGGTGACTCTAGAATTTGTTTGTACGATATGGGTATCAAATGAAAGGTGTTAATGATTATTTTAAAAGGGAGTGGGTCTTAGTTCTATAGGTGGACGCCTTTTCGAGATATCGCCATAAAGGTGGGCCAGGGGTGACTCTAGAATTTTTTTGTACGATATGGGTATCAAATGAAAGGTGTTAATGAGTATTTTAAAAGGGCGTGGGCCTTAGTTCTATAGGTGGACGCCTTTTCGAGATATCGCCATAAAGTTGGACCAGGGGTGACTCTAGAATTTGTTTGTACGATATGGGTATCAAATGAAAGGTGTCAATGACTATTTTAAAAGGGAGTGGGCCTTAGTTCTATAGGTGGACGCCTTTTCGAGATATCGCCATAAAGGTGGGCCAGGGGTGACTCTAGAATTTTTTTGTACGATATGGGTATCAAATGAAAGGTGTTAATGAGTATTTTAAAAGGGAGTGGGCCTTAGTTCTATAGGTGGACGCCTTTTCGAGATATCGCCATAAACGTGGACCAGGGATGACTCTAGAATGTTTTTGTACGATATGGGTATCAAATTAAAGGTGCTAATGATGGTTTCAAAAGGGAGTGATCCTTAGTTGTAAATGTGAAGGCGTTTTCGAGATATCGACCAAAATGTGGACTAGGATAATCCAGAACATCATATGTCGGGTACCGCTAATTTATTTATACCACGAACAGTATTCCTTCCAAGATCCCAAGGGCTTTTGATTTCGCCCTGCAAAACTTTGTCATTTTCTTCTACTTAATATGGTAGGTGTCACATCCATTTTACCAAGTTTTTTTCTAAAGTTATATTTTGCGTAAATAGGCCAATACAATTACCATGTTTCATCCCTTTATTCGTATTTGGTATATAATTATGGCATTTTTTTCATTTTTCGTAATTTTCGATATCGAAAAAGTGGGCGTGGTCCTAGTCGGATTTCGGCCATTTTTTACACCAATACAAAGTGAGTTCAGATAAGTACGTTAGCTGAGTTTAGTAAAGATATATCGATTTTTGCTCAAGTTATCGTGTTAACGGCCGAGCGGAAGGACAGACGGTCGACTGTATATAAAAACTGGGCGTGGCTTTGACCGATTTCGCCCTTTTTCACGGAAAACAGTTATCGTCCCAGAATCTAAGCCTCTACGAAATTTCACTAGGATTGGTAAATTTTTGTTCGACTTATGGCATTAAAAGTATCCTAGACAAATTAAATGAAAAAGGGCGGAGCCACGCCCATTTTGAGATTTTCTTTTATTTTTGTATTTTGTTGCACCATATCATTACTGGGGTTGAATGTTGACATAATTTACTTATATACTGTAAAGATATTAACTTTTCTTTAAAAATTTGACTTAAAAAAAAAATTTTTTTTAAAAAGTGGGCGTGGTCGTTCTCCGATTTTGCTAATTTTTATTAAGCATAGATATAGTAATAAGAGTAACGTTCCTGCCAAATTTCATCATGATATCTTCAACGACTGCCAAATTACAGCTTGCAAAACTTCTAAATTACCTTCTTTTAAAAGTGGGCGGTGCCATGCCCATTGTCCAAAATTTTAAAAGTTTTCTATTCTGCGTCATAAGTTCAACTCACCTACCAAGTTTCATCACTTAATCCGTATTAGGTAAGGAATTGCCGTACTTTTTCGATTTTTCGAAATTTTCGATATCGAAAAAGTGGGCGTGGTTATAGTCCGACATCGTTCATTTTAAATAGCGATCTGAGATGAGTGCCCAGGAACCTACATACCAAATTTCATAAAGATACCTAAAAATTTACTCAAGTTATCGTGTTAACGGACAGACGGACGGACGGACGGACGGACATGGCTCAATCGAATTTTTTTTCGATACTGATGATTTTGATATATGGAAGTCTATATCTATCTCGATTCCTTTATCAACCGTTATCCAATCAAAGTTAATATACTCTGTGAGCTCTGCTCAACTGAGTATGAAAATTGGAAAAAAATTAAATAAATATTCATAGGCCAACATTTTGGCAAGTCGTATTTTTGGCGAACCTATAGCCATGCCGCCATTGTAGTAGTGTGAAATATACTTCTTACTTGTTAACGATACCTTACCGCCAAATGGTAAAACAAAAGTTAACAAGCAAGGAAGTCTAAGTTCGGATGAAACCGAACATTACATACGCAGCTGTACACTTGAAATGCTGTTGTGTGAATGGTTCTATTCTGAACTAACTTTTCTTCGAGTTTTGGCTCCCGAAACATAAAAAATTGCTTAGTCATAAAATGGGCGGTGCCACGCCCGTTTTATAAATTTGAAGTTTTTCCTTTTTATTGCTATAAATCCACTTTGGAAATGAAATACAATTGATATAAAGCTGTTTTTTCCAAAGATATAGCTTATTTTATTCATGCACGATCCTTTTAAAAATCTTTTATATAAAAGGTCCTTAACCGATTTCGGTAGTTTTTCTTCAAGACATTCCTTATAGTAAAGGCAAACTCTCTGCTGAATCTTGTTACGATAGGTTTAACGATTTTTGATTTATGATTAATAATATTTGTAAAATTGATTTTATCACAAGTGGGTGGTGCCACGCCCATTTTAAACATTTTTTTTTAATGTATGTTTGTTTAATGGTGGCTTAATACCGGCTTAAAATAATTGAATTTCAATTACGTAAATATGTACAACTGAGCCCGAGTTTACAAAGCTTCTCATTCGCAGCGAAGAAGAACTTTACTAAAACAAATCTGCATGGCACACAAATTAATAAAGAGACAAAATGTCTCAATTCTGTTGTTAGTGTAGAAATGAGAAAAACTGAATTAAGCATGAAAACAAATACCAGCAGGATGGCCTAGTAGTTAGAGGCTACTGCAGTTTCACCATGTGATTCACGGTTCGAATCCCCGTGAAACCTTGGATAACATTACAAAATTGCCTGATGATGATTACGTTGGCGGTTTCGAAATGGGTCCATCGCAATATGCCAGTAAATGTTTCTTTCTTTTCAGTTTCTCTTAGAAAAACATAATAATTGAAATTCAATTATTATAAGCCGGTGTTAAGCTCATGAATTCTTAAATATAAGTATAAACTGAACACACCATTAAACAAAACATACATAAATATGTACAACTGAGCCCGAGTTTACAAAGCTTCTCATTCGCAACGAAGAAGAACTTTACAAAAACAAATCTACATGGCACACAAATTAATATAGAGACAAAATGTCTCAATTGTGTTGTTAGTGTAGAAATGAGAAAAACTGAATTAAGCATGAAAACAAATACCAGCAGGATGGCCTAGTGGTTAAAGGCTACTGCAGTTTCACCATGTGACTCACGGCTCGAATCCCGGTGAAACATTTGATAACATTACAAAATTGCCTGATGATGATTACGTTGGCGGTTTTCGAAATGGGTCCATCGCAATATGCCAGTAAATGTTTCTTTCTTTTCAGTTTCTCTTAGAAAAACATTATAATTGGAATTCAATTATTATAAGCCGGTGTTAAGCTCATGAATTCTTAAATATAAGTATAAACTGAACACACCATTAAACAAAACATACATAAATATGTACAACTGAGCCCGAGTTTACAAAGCTTCTCATTCGCAACGAAGAAGAACTTTACAATAACAAATCTACATGTCACACAAATTAATATAGAGACAAAATGTCTCAATTGTGTTGTTAGTGTAGAAATGAGAAAAACTGAATTAAGCATGAAAACAAATACCAGCAGGATGGCCTAGTGGTTAAAGGCTACTGCAGTTTCCCCATGTGACTCACGGCTCGAATCCCGGTAAAACCTTTGATAACATTACAAAATTGCCTGATGATGATTACGTTGGCGGTTTTCGAAATGGGTCCATAGCAATATGCCAGTAAATGTTTCTTTCTTTTCAGTTTCTCTTAGAAAAACATAATAATTGAAATTCAATTATTATAAGCCGGTGTTAAGCTCATAAATTCTTAAATATAAGTATAAACTGAACGCACCATTAAACAAAACATACATAAATATGTACCACTGAGCCCGAGTTTACAAAGCTTCTCATTCGCAACGAAGAAGAACTTTACAAAAACAAATCTACATGGCACACAAATTAATATAGAGACAAAATGTCTCAATTGTGTTGTTAGTGTAGAAATGAGAAAAACTGAATTAAGCATGAAAACAAATACCAGCAGGATGGCCTAGTGGTTAAAGGCTACTGCAGTTTCACCATGTGACTCACGGCTCGAATCCCGGTGAAACCTTTGATAACGTTACAAAATGGCCTGATGATGATTACGTTGGCGGTTTTCGAAATGGGTCCATCGCAATATGCCAGTAAATGTTTCTTTCTTTTCAGTTTCTCTTAGAAAAACATAATAATTGAAATTCAATTATTATAAGCCGGTGTTAACCTCATGAATTCTTAAATATAAGTATAAACTGAACACACCATTAAACAAACATACGTAAATATGTACAACTGAGCCCGAGTTTACAAAGCTTCTCATTCGCAGCGAAGAAGAACTTTACTAAAACAAATCTACATGGCACACAAATTAATATAGAGATAAAATGTCTCAATTGTGTTGTTAGTGTAGAAATGAGAAAAACTGAATTAAGTATGAAAACAAATACCAACAGGATGGCCTAGTGGTTAAAGGCTACTGCAGCTCATCATGTGATTCACGGTTCGAATCCCGTTGAAACCTTTGATAACATTACAAAATTGCCTGATGATGATTACGTTGGCGGTTTTCGAAATGGGTTCATCGCAATATGCCAGTAAATTTTTCTTTCTTTTCAGTTTCTCTTAGAAAAACATAATAATTGAAAATTTTTTTTAATTTTATCAATAGTCTAAATATCAGTTCACACGTCAAATTTCAACAATCTAGGTGTATTATTTACTAAATTATCAGGGTTTTTGTGTTTTCCAAAATGTTATATATATAAAAAGTGGGCGTGGTTATTACCCGATTTCGTCCATTTTCAATAACCATCAATTCTGGGTCTAGATAATCTCGTGTAGCAAATTTGGTGAAGATATCTCAATATTTACTCAAGTCATCGTGTTACGGACATACGGACGGACGGACGAACCGACTTAGCTCAATCAAATTTTTTTTCGGTACTGATGACTTTGATATATGGAAGTCTATATCTGTCTCGATTCCTTTATACCTGTACAACCAACCGTTATCCAATCAAAGTTATAATACCCTGTGTACAAGTACAGCTGGGTATAAAAAGGGCAGGGTTATTAACGAAATTTTCCAACTTTTATTAGAAATAGCTTATTACCTGCATCTACGCACTTTTACAAAATCTTTTATATAAAAGAAGGTGATTTAACCAATCTTATCCATTTTTACTAAAAATATTTCCTGCTATAAAGAAAATATATGTGCCCAATTTTGTTACGATATTTAAATTTTTCTTCGAGTTATGGTTCCTGAAACATCGAAAATTGCTTAGACAAAAAAGTGTTTTCAAAATTAATGTTATAATTCAATTTAGAAAGAAAAATTCTATTGATACAAAGCTCTTTTTTGCTAAGATGTAACTTATTATTTTCGTCTACGACCCTTTTAAAAATCTTTTATATAAAATTGGGCGTGGTCTTTAACTGATCTCGTCCATTCTAGAAATATTTCCTGCTATAGGGAAAATTTGTGTACCCAATTTTATTACGATCGGTTAATTTTTCTTCGTGTTATGGCTCTCGAAACATAGAAAATTGCTTAGTCATAAAAGGGGCGGTGTAACAACGAATATTATAAATCTATTTATGTAAATTAATTTTGTGTTGATGACTTAATATTTATATTAATATTTAGAGCAACCTGTTGTAGCTAAGAATAAAATGTTTATGCTAAATTTCGTTCGTATTGGGAAATTATGGCATTAAAAGTATTTTGGAAAAAGTAACAAAAAAGGGGCATGTTACGCCCATTTTCAAAATATATTTAAGTTTTGTTCTAAGCTCAACCCTACCACTTCTGAGGTAGAATATCAGTCAATGAAGTTAAATACCATAGAGTTATTGCAACCTTTGTTAAGGTTAGACCTTTAGGAAAAGTGGGCATGCTGTTTAACCGATTTTGATTATCTCCACTCAGTCTATATAATTTGGCGAGGATAGAGTTTCTGTCAAATTTCAATGTAATATCTCTAACGACTTTTGATTTACGCATGTTAAACTTCCAAATTTTCTTCTTCTAAATATGGACGGTGCCACGCCAATATTCCAAAATTTTTTTGGAATTCATGTTTTGCGTCATAAAAGAAATCCACCTAACAAATTTCATTAGCTTAATGGTGTTCGTTTTTGAATCGCCTCATTTTTTAAATTTTTTATAAATTTTCGACATCGAAAAAGTGGGCGTGGTTATCGTCCGATTTCGCTCATTTTCAATACTAATCTATTTTGGGCCAAGATAAGCCCGTATACCGAATTTGGTAAAGACATCTCAATATTTGCTCAAGTTATCGTGTTAATGGACGGACAGACGGAGGGACGGACATGGCTTCATCAAATTTATTCGATATTAACGATTTTAATATATTGAAGTCTATATCCATTTCGATTATTTTATACCTGTACAACAAACCGTTATCCAGTCAGTTATAATACCCTGTGTACAAGTACAGCTGGGTATAAAAATTATAAAGAATAGGCAGTAGAGATGTTGAGCTGGATTGGCTTAAATATTTCTTAACAAAGCAAACAGAGAGCAGTCATTGGTTTGAGAATATAAGATGTTAAGATTGGCCTACCCGAAGGCTCTGTTCCTGCTCCACTTTATTCAACCTTTATATTAATGATATAAATTCTGTCTGGAAATTCAGCTGCATAAAACTTTTCGCTGATGACACCCTTAATTTCCATAAATGGTAAACATGAAAATAATGTAAGAGTAAAATTTCAAAGTGATTTAAATGCCCTTTATATCTGGCTATGTGCTAACAGACTTAAAATTAATATAGAGTAAATAAATACATGCTTATTTCATGGCTTAATAAAATTTTTTCGATATTAATGATTTTAATATATTGAAGTCTATATCAATTTCGATTATTTTATACCTGCACAACCAACCGTTATCCAATCAGTTATAATACCCTGTGTACAAGTACAGCTGGGTATTAAAATTATAAGGAATAGGCAGTAGAGATGTTGAGCTGGATTGGCTTAAATATTTCTTAACAAAGCGAACAGAGAGCAGTCATTGGTTTGAGAATATAAGATGTTAAGATTGGCCTACCCGAAGGCTCTGTTCTTGCTCCACTTTATTCAACCTTTATATTAATGATATAAATTCTGTCTGGAAATTCAGCTGCATAAAACTTTTCGCTGATGACACCCTAATTTCCATAAATGGTAAACATGAAAATAATGTAAGAGTAAAATTTCAAAGTGATTTAAATGCGCTTTATATCTGGCTATGTGCTAACAGACTTAAAATTAATATAGAGTAAATAAATACATGCTTATTTCATGGCTTCATCAAATTTTTTCGATATTAATGATTTTAATATATTGAAGTCTATATCAATTTCGATTATTTTATACCTGTACAACCAACCGTTATCCAATCAGTTATAATACCCTGTGTACAAGTACAGCTGGGTATTAAAATTATAAGGAATAGGCAGTAGAGATGTTGAGCTGGATTGGCTTAAATATTTCTTAACAAAGCAAACAGAGAATATAAGATGTTAAGATTGGCCTATCCGAAGGCTCTGTTCTTGCTCCACTTTTATTCAACCTTTATATTAATGATATAAATTCTGTCTGGAAATTCAGCTTCATAAAACTTTTCGCTGATGACGTCCTAATTTCCATAAATGATAAAAATTAAAATAATGTAAAAGTAAAGTTTCAAAGTGATTTAAATGCCCTTTATATCTGGCTATGTGCTAACAGACTTAAAATTAATATAGAATAAATAAATACATGCTTACTTCAAGAAAAGACATTGCTTATTTTTAAACTATTACACAAAATGATATGGAAATTGAAAACGTAAATTCATCCAAATATTTGGGTGTTCAATTTAAATGCAAACTAAAATTTGACGCCTATGGTGATTATACAGTAAGTAAAATTGCAAAAAAAAATTATGGTTTATTTAAAGAACTTGTAAATACTTAAGTTGTTATTACAAAGTAAAGGTTTATATATTCATAGTTGACCCTTATTTTATTTATTGCTCAACTATGTTTTTTATTGTGAAAGATTTGCAAATTGATAAGGTGCACATTGCTTTATTTTGAGCAATCCTTATAATACTCCTATAAAAGATATGCTTCTAAGTTTGAACTGGATGAACGTTAAACAACAAATATCTTCAACACAATGAAATTTATTGATAATATAAAACATCATCCTCCCAGCAGATCCTTGCAGCGGGACTGCGCCATATTCTCCTGCTCCGGTGAGGCATCGAATTCAATCCGGGGCCTGTACCTGATCTCTGTCCAGAGAAATGGTTTTGCTGCGTTTGCGGGAAAATACTATTTTTATGACGGTCACACTCTTGTTAGTGTGTCACGTGTAAGGTATGGTTACAACGGACGGGATGTTCTGGGCCAGAACCCAAAACCCGACGCAGGGTGGGGTAGTTGATCAATTTAGTTGGCCAAAAGTCGATTTTTCAAAATATTCCAATTTTTGTTTTGTCGGCCTATTGATAAAGTATTCAAGGTTCGAAACGAGCTCAAGGCCAGAACAATAATTTTTTGTAATGATTATTGTTTTTTTAATTTTTCTATAATTGAAAAGTTTTATTTTGTTTTTGGAATAGTAAGTAGAAAATTTTTCAGACAACCGGCCATAGCTGCGCAGATAGATCCATTTCTAAGGGCGCTAAGCCTTCATCATCAGTACGCTTTAAGCACGCAGTGCTAACCATTTAGCTATACATTCAGAGAAAAACGCCGTTCTAAATTCCAGCACCACCGGACTCAGTTCAAGCTTTTTATGTTCTTACTTTTTTGTTCTTGAAAAACGAGCGACCTGTTCTCAAAACAACAACCTTGTTCTTGAACTGACAACCATTTTCTTGAGAAGAGAACGGCTGGTCTTAAAATATGAACAAATGTTCTATTAATGAGAACGATGTTCTTAAATTAAGAACAATGTTCTTAAGTTAAGTTCATGAAAAAAGAAACGGTACAATTCGCCTGCACAACAATGTTAAATACAACATTTGGCACAAACTACCAAGCAGTTGTAGTGGCCCAGAGGCTATGATGTTGCGGTTGCAATCCTGTGACGCGAGTTCGATTCCGTCAAACTCTAATTTTTTTTAAAACCTTTTTTTTTGTTCTATTTTTTTAACTCTTATTTTTTGTTCAGTTCCATTCACGTATGCACAGGTAATTCTCAAACTTGTTATGGACTGTTTTAAGTATATATTCAGATTGCATCAATAAAAAGAAGAATTTCTCAATAAGAGAAATACATAGAAAAATGCATATTATGGATTTTTTTAATATTTTGGGAATTAATAATAGCTTTCTTGTTATTAATATTTTTTTTTAATGACAAAAAAATTATTATTAATTAAAAAAATAATTAAAAAAATAAATAAACGGGTATTATTTGAAAAAAATACCTTCCCACTCCCTCCAAAACTTCAAGCACAGACCGTTTTTGAATTGAGACCGAAAAATGTTAAATCGACCACAAATCGTTCTCGAAGAGTGAGAACGAAACATCTTAAATCAAGCGCACGTTGTGCTTGAAATGAGCACAGAAGGTTCACACATTAATACCAAATTTGTCATAAAATATGAACGGTGTGCTTGCAAAAACTGTTCTTAAAACGAGCCCATCGGTCACGAGTTAAGAAAAAACGTACTTAACAGACTTTTGTCAACGAATGTTCTTAATTTTGAACTTGTTTCGTTCGTTTTAGAACGATTTTTTCTCGCGGTGGTTTGTTTTGACTGATAAATTGCTACTTCTATTCCTCTTTACCAACTATATTAAATCAGCGTTGCGCCATGACATTTCCCAAGTGCTCTGGGTTATTAAAAATTGTTTTTGTTTTATCGGCCTATTGGTAAAGAATTCAAGGTTCGAAACGAGCTCAAGGCCAGCGCAGCTACGGCAGGTTGTCTGAAAAATTTTATACTTACTATTCCAAAAAAAATACAATTTTTCAATTATAGAAAAATTAAAAAAAAACAATAATCATTACAAAAAATTATCTTCTGATTATTTTCGGCCTTAGATTTATAAATTTTAAATATTTAACGAGCTCGAGGCCATATACCTATATATTCATATTTCGATATTTCGACTAAATAAAATTTAATATATATACATATATATAAAATCTATCCTGGTTTTAGTCTGAATATATATGTATATAGCCTCGACCTCGTTAAATATTTAAAATTAATTACAAAAAATTATTGTTCTGGAGCTCGTTTCGAACCTTCAATATTCCAAATTTTTTCAAATATACTCTTTGGCGTTCCTAGATGTCCACTGAATAGTACACATACCCCAAAACTCATGTGCAACGTTAACGAAGCTAACCGCGCACATCTAAAGTTGTATAAAAACTGTACGCAGCTTGATGTATTTTAGTAATAAAAAGCTATATACCTTCCTAACCTAAATACTTGTTCAGTTGTTTAGCCTTAATCAAATCTAGTTACATTTTCTTTTAGGACAGGTAATGTGTTTGTAATTCATATTTTACATTTTTTATACTGCATATTTTAACTGAGTTATTCTACTTGTAATACTACTACTTTTCAGTATTAATTTTTTTAAAAACCTTGCAAACAAAAAGATATACCTTTTTTTTCATGGCATATCATTTCAGTAGTTTTTTGGCAATATATAAAAGCTTGCGTTTGTTTCAAAGTTCAATAACAAAAACGGCTGTGCATACCCGCAATTTTTTGAGTGGTGATCAATTTTGCAAGAGACTAATACTCTTATTGGCAAAAGGTGGCAACCTTGTGAAAACATCCTCAGTGACAACACCTAGGTGAAGTCTTAAAATGTAATACTATATCGATGTACCAAATTTGATTCAAATCGATTAATCCCTTTCCGAGATGGTAGTGGATATACAAAGAAATATAAAAAAAGGTGAGGTGACAACACTAAATGGCAACCCTTCTTAAAAAGTCAATAGAAATGCGGAGAAAAGTACTTTTTGTTTGATGCCCATATTAATATATCTCATGTAATGCCAAAAAAATGAACCCGGGTCCATCCGAACCCAGGTCCCCGATCCATAGTAATTCTGCGCGGAACACCGAGAATTTACTGTCAAATATATCCTTTCATAAGAATGAAGTGAGACAACTACTTTTTGAACAGAAATACCGTTTGTTTTAATTTTGGCCAGCTAGATTGATCAAATACCCCACCGTGTTTCGTTCTCGAAACTTTTACAAATATTTTGTGGAACCTGGTTGTTCACGCCCCAAAGGCGTCTCTTAGAGCTGCCACTGCTCTTATTATGTTCAAATTATTAAGCGTTTTAGGATAAACTAGCCTTTACCGGCGGCTTGGCTCGCACTAAAGGCCACGCTTTTGTGATTCACAACTCGAACTGAATTTTTAGTAGTAATTTTAAAAGTTCCGTTATGATTCAAATCATAAACAAAGCAAGTTTTAAAATTAGAAAAATGTTCGCCGTAAACTAAATACACATGCAACACATGCTGTAACAATTTTTGCAGTGTGGATTTAACGATATATGTATGTGAGCTGAAGAAATTTGAAAATTCCTCCATAATTTGAAATGTATGAACGAAAGCAGTTATGGTTATAATAAAATTATTAGTTTTTTATGCGATTGGTAACTTTTTTATTTGTAAACTGATACATTTCTTTCTAGGCTCGCGGCGATACTGCCAACAAGTCTGAAAAGGGTTTCGTTTTCTCACGAATGTATACGAAACGCGCATTAGTACGATTTTCTACTACTACTTCCTCTAATGCTACTACTTTAAAAATAATTTTTTAAATACTTTTATGTATAGATTGCAAAATGAGTCGGCTTGCATATAATTAAATGTATGTGAAGGCGAAATGAATGTCAATAATGCGCTGCTTAACATAAAGTCGACTTCAGTCTATGTTTATTCCGTTTTTCGTATTTCTTGCGAAAAATGTATGTTTTTGTTTTCGTACTATTGCAACACAGTTTGGGAATTGGTTTTCGAGGTTGAGAGAGGATATTTTCATTTCAGTTTTTTAGTGTTTCCGCAACCTTCTTGCGATGAATATCGTTTGAGACGAAGCGTACGATATTTCCAATGTATTTTTTTACTCCCTAACACCCCAAAACACCCAAAAGTCTCATCTAGCACTCGCTGGCACAGAAACTGATTTAAAAAAAAAAAAAAATGTAAGGCGCGATAACCTCCGAAGAGATCTAAGGCCGAGCTTCTCTTCCAATTTGCGTCGTGCTCATCTTGATTTTCCCTACAAATTGGCCGGACGGGACCTACATGTTTTATGCCGACTCCGAACGGCATCTGCAAGGCAGATGAGTTTTCACTGAGAGCTTTTCATGGCAGAAATACACCCGGAGCGCTTGCCAAACACTGCCGAGGGGCGACCCCGTTTAGAAAAATTTTCTTCTAATTGAAAAAACTTATTTCTAAAATTTTGATGTTGCTTTGCCCGGGGTGTGAACCTAGGGCATACGGTGTGGTAGGCGGAGCACGCTACCATCACACCACGGTGGCCGCCAAAAAACTGATTAGGGAGCCGAAAATACGTCCATCCTGAATTAAAGCAAAGCGTGCGAATACCAAGAAAAATATTACGCGCATTAGGGGGACTCATGATAGCATATAAACTTATAAGGTGTAAAATTATATCCATTTACACACGCGGTTATATGAACGCACCTAGTAATACTCTTGATAAACTTGATGGTTTTTCAGCTGTATTATTGCCAAAAAAAATTTTTTGATTGTTATACAAATTAAAAAATACCAAGATTAAGTGAAAAATCAAAACTAAAACGCCTTTACTTGCTGATGTTCGAGATTTCTGATGAAAATGCCGGCTGTAATGTCTGCAAGGTTGCATTCCTTTGAGTTTACCGCGTTTACACAATGAAATGTGCGCGTAAATTTATACAAATTGTGTAAATGATTTTTCATACAAAATTTGACAGCTCGTGCGTAAACTAGATAAATTTATACGTTTACACACTTTATAAGGCATTTATACGGTTACATGAGTCCCCCTATTAAGAACATTGTGGAAGGTAGTTTGCGCCCCGGAGCTAAAGTTCTTTGAGCTGCCGTATATAAATATCGTTTGGGAATTCTCGAATCATATTTTAAACAGGTATTATCGATCCAAACGGACATCGAAAAGTTGGATAACGACGATGGAGGACGCGCTGACCTTGAAGATTTATACGTAACCACGAAGCTAGTGATCCAATCACAGCTGGTGGAAGAACATAACATTTCCCTGTCGGACACAAGCTGCGTTGTGCAGCACGGTAATAAATTACCAAAACTCAAACTTCCAACATTTGGTGGCAAGTATTCTGAGTACCAGAATTTTATTACATCGTTCAAGCAGGTGATTGATAAAGAATTCAGCTTTTCAGATATTGAAAAATTCAACCATTTGCGGAATTCACTTCAAGGTCAGGCTTTAGAAACGGTCGATGCTTTCCAGACAACTAACGAAAATTACCCATTGCAGTGGAACGGCTAAAGGAAAGGTACGACAATAAAACATTATTTTTTTTGGAAAATATCTCGTCTCTATTTGATTTATCGTCTCTTTCGACACCAAATGCCTTACAATGGAGAAGCCTTATCGATAAGGCTTCTGCTATTTATGGATCACTTCTCTCGTTAGGTAATGATAAGCAAATATCTCAAGCCATGGTCATTCATTTGGTATTGCAGAAATCGGATGAACAAACAAATAAAAAGTGGAAAGAATCTTTAAATTTCAAGACGCTGCCGACATGGGACGATTGTGTGAAGGTATTAGAAAGACATTGCCAATATTTGGAATCGATGCAAGCTACACACACCGGATCATCAGTGTTTCCAGGTGGCAAATCCACTACAAATAAAGTTAAGTATCCAACCAAGAGATACTCTTTTACCTGCTCAAATACGCCGTGCTCCGTTTGCTCAAATACAATTCACAAAATTTCCAATTGCGATCATTTCAAGGCTTTGAATTCGACTCAGCGCTTCTACAAAATTAAGAAAATAGGACTCTGCATCAATTGCTTATCTAGAGGACATCAACTAGCGCAATGCCCTTCAACCCACAGATGCAAGGTTTGTTCGAAGCAGCACCACAGCTTGCTCAAAACGCAACACCATCATCATCACATGAAGCAGCAGTGCACACACACATGCACAGTTCATCTGATCGAGTCATTCCAGCAACTGTCAAGATTTTATTTCGCGATTCGTGTGGTGACTATAGATTGGGCAAAGCCTTGCTGGATTCTTGCTCGCAGGTGAATTTTATTACTAAGGAATTCGCGCATTAATTATCGTTACCAAAAATGAAACAAAATATAGAAATACAAGGCACCGGTAAGTCGTATACAAATATAAAATACAAAACTTCCTCTAATATCAAATCGCAGCAAAGTGAATTCGAGCTTCCGCTAACGCTTTGCATAACCCCCCATATTGCTTATCAGCCAGACTCTCAAATCGATATTTTCTCTTGGCATATTCCAAATAATCTTCCACCTGCAGACGACGAATTTTACGTACCGAAGAAAATTGATTTGTTGCTAGGTATGGAAAGTTTCTTTAGTCGGCCAAATTAAACTTGGAAATAATTTGCTAATCTTGCAAAAAACTCTTTTATGATGGGTTTTATCGGGCCGATATCAATCAAACAATAATTCGCCTCAACGTACATATTTATTTTCATCCAACGATTCTTTGGATGCCAAGATGGAAAAATTAAGGAAAATTGAGGAAGTTACCAACAATGCCGAGCCATGGACTCGTGAACAATCAATTTGTAATCAGCTATACAAAACCACTTTTTCGAGAAATCAAACTGGCAGAATTGTGGTAAAACTGCTTTTCAAGGATGATCCCTCCTGCTTGGGCGACTCATACACTACGGCACTAAGGCGCTTCAATTCCCAAGAACGTCGTTTAGCAAAGTTACCCCGTTTGAAGGAGCAATACGTGGATTTCATGGACGAATACGAGCGTCTGGGACATATGAGCGTCGTGGATAACCCAAATTTGGAAGAACCACATTATTTCATACCACACCATTGTGTCTTGAAGCCCACCAGCACAACAACAAAAATCTCTCAGCGACATTTTAATGGTTGGTCCTACAATTCAAAGTGAGTTAATTCTTCTTCGATTTCGCCTATATAGATTTGCACTTACCGCCGACATAGTCAAGATGTATAGACAAGTTCTTGTGGATGATAATGACACACGTTTCCAATGTATTTTGTGGAGGAGTTCGCCGACAGATGAAATTCGCAAGTTTCAGTTGAATACAGTAACGTATGGAATGGCTTCGGCACCGTATCTGGCTATACAAAGTTTAGTCTATTTGGCTGAACAACATCAGGATCAGTTTGCACTTGGATCTAGCATCGTTAAATCTTCATTTTATGTAGATGAATTTTTGTGTGGCGCAGATAGTTTGAACGAACTTCTCAGAGTAAAGGCAGAGCTGGTAGAGCTGTTAGCTTTGGGCGGATTCGAACTTACAAAGTGGCACTAAAACCATCATCGACTTAGACAAGATAACTGTGCGAAAAATCTCAATTTGGACGAATATGTTACCAGCGCCCTGGGCCTGCGATGGGATCAAGCACATGATACTTTCTTGTTTTCGTTCGAACCAAGGAAAGAGCTAATGATTCGAATAACGAAGCGCTCCATCCTCTCAGTAGCATCATCTTTGTTTAACCCTCTTGGTTGGCTCCTATTGTAATTATATCTAAAATTCTATTACAGAGTTGAGTTACTTAAGTTGGATTGGGATGAATTTGTACCTCAGAACATACATTCTGCTTCGACAAGTTTACTCACGGACATTTCAGACATATCCTCACTCACCGTGCAAAGGTATTGTCTTTCAACCGACACCCAGTATTTGCAATTGCATGGCTGCTGTGATGGATGCGTAATATACACGCCCACAGTTACCAAGTCCGGCAGCATTAGCATTCAGTTACTCACAGCAAAGTCTAGAGTCGCCCCTATCAAAAAACAGTCGTTGCCAAAGCTAAAACTTTGCGGCGCTCTACTTTTAGCTCGCCTATTTTCAAAAATCAAATACATTTTTTCTAATAAATCTTTTAATGTTTTTCTATGGACAGATTCACAAGTGGTCTTTCACTGGCTGAAGATGCACTCAATAACGTTTTCTACATTCGTCCGAAATCGGGTTTCGGAAATATAAGAATTAACTACGCAAGCCCATTGGAGGCATGTTCCATCACACAGCAATCGTGCAGACATCGTGTCCAGAGGGTGTAAGGTGGAAGAACTCGAAAGCTCGGTTTGGTACACTGGATATAGCATTTCTATATGAAAACATGGGGGCTTGGCCAAAAAACCAAAACAAATGCCTCGATATGGACATTATAGAAAGCGAAAAACCAAGGTCGGCGTTTAGCACAACTACAAACAATAACCATATTCTTGAAGTTATTAGCAAAAAGAGCTATTATATCAGTAGCATTCGATTAATCGGATGGATGTTTCTATTCGTCAATAAACTGCGCCCTGATTTTAAATATAATGAACCAGTACCTCTACGCAGAAATTGCAGCATGCCCTTTTTTGCATAATTGGGAATTTGCTAACGATATTAATCTTTTACAGAAAAATTTACCTACAAATGGACAGTTGCGCTATTTGAACCCCTATCTTGAATCGGTCGAAGGATTTCAATTGTTGAGAATTGGTGGGCGTTTGAATCTAGCGAACATCCCAACAAAGAGAAAACATCCATTAATATAACCAAGCAAATGCGAGTTCACCATTAACTCTGTGCGGTATCTGCACCAAAGGCATTACCATGCAGGACCAAAGGCGCTTGTAGCGCTGATAAGGCAAATATTTTGGATCATCAACGCGCGCGACGTGGCAAGGCGAGTGGTCAGATCCTGCATACATTGCGTAGGCTACAAGCCGAAATTAATCCAGCAAGTCATGAGACACTTACCGGTTGAACGATTGACTCCATCACGCCCTTTTGCCCGATGCGGCATTGATTTTTGCGGACCAGTTGATGTAATCTTTGCGAATTAGAGGCAAAACACCCTACAAAGCCTACATCGCAATTTTTGTTTGCCTTGCTACTAAGGCAGTGCACATAGAAGTGATATCAAATCTTTCGACTGACGCATTTCTAGCATCATTAAAGAGAATGATCGGAAGGAGAGGCTTTCCGTCTGACATTTTTTGTGACAATGCCACAAATTTTTTGGCGCTTCTAACAAACTCTTAGAATTGAAAGCATACATAACCATCAACTCAACAGAAAGCATTTTTATTTGAAAAGGAGACAAGATTTAATTACAACATACTGTGCCAATGAATTTATAAATTTTAATTTTATTCCCCCCCCAGACCACCTCATTTTGGCGGGATTTGGGAAGCAGCCGTGAAATCAGCTAAGGGGCATCTGAATCGCAGCATTGCAAACGCATGGCTAACATACGAAACACTTACAACTGTGTTGGTGGAAATCGAAGCGGTGATGAATTCCCGGCCAATATCGCCATTATCCTATGACCCAAATTACTACCACTTCATCATTGGCGATGCACTAAAGGCACTTCCGGAGAAAAATGATACATACAACGTAAGCAACTCGCAACAGGGGGCACAAAAATATCTGCAATTAGACAACATTTCTGGAAGTAATGGTCACGTGAATACATCAACGCATCGCTCCCCCCCCCCCCCCCCCCCCCCCTCCCAAAGTGACTTATGGGAAGAATCGTTAACTGCATACCAGGAAAAGATTCAAAGGTTCGTGTGGTGGACGTTCGCACATCAAAGGGAATAATTCGGCGCCCAGTTCACAAGTTGGCAATTTTACCAGTTTCAAATGTCTTTCAATGGGGCCGGGATGTTGGGTCACCGATTGAGAATCACTGCTTCGCCATTTAACTCACATATTTAAAGTTATTAATATTCTACTTTGCCTATGCACTCAAATTCAAGGCTACCATCATCGCGGCCATTCACCTGAATTACCGATGCTGGTAGTTTATATTATTTTGTCTAACGTTAGTTACGCTCACGTCATTATATTATTCATCTCGAATTTATCACCCACTACTCAGTGCAATATATGTAATCTATCTTATCCCGACACCGGCCGCAGGGACATTGTCCTGTTGCCCCAATGGATACTTCCCTGATATCAGCGCACTACTTCTTGGCGAAAATCGCATCATCTTAGGCGATTTCAATGCCCACCACGATATATGGTATTCTAACCTACAGGCGGACCGCAGAGACGAGATTGCGATAATTGCTTAACGTGAGTACCTGTCAGTGGTTGACTTAACCCCACGGTGTCAGGCACGGATCAAATTGCATGATCAGTGGCCCATGTTGTCTTTATCAACACTTAGCCTTATCATTGGCTTGTGCAACTCCAGCTTTGATTCCATTACTATTATATTCTATGCACAACTTTAACATATTCCGATGCTAGGGCTTATCATATTGTTACGAATTTTGGGGGATTTCGATTATTTATACACCTTCTGCTAACGTTCGAATCGCTGAACTGTCGAATAAATAACTCCAATATTTATTATTGCAAAATGGTCTTCTTTAGTCTACTTTTGGAGCAGTACTTCAAAGCTAATAGCGTGTTTAAATCAAACTTATTAGCCATTCCTCAGTTGGCGCTGCTTCTTTACTCTCTGTTGCCTTGTCCACATATTTCTCCTAAGGTATAGACGTTTCACTTTCTAGAACTGTTGTATCACATACTAACTAGTTAACTATATGCGTGTGTATGTGTGAGTAACCACTTCTTCTCTTAGCTGATGACTACCTGTGTGTATGTGAGATATCTCTTCACTTCGGGCTGCTGGTTATGTGTGTATGTACATAAGTTTGGCTGCTTGCTATATTTGTGATTATTTACTAACAGCATAGTGATGCTAATATTCGCCACACTGGCCTCCACCTAAGTCTGATCGTCCCGATCAGACAAATCTCTTGATCCAACCGCTTATAGCCTCCCCAAATGAACCAACCTTCTATTTTGTGGTTTTCCAATTGTTTGTATGCGATATATGACATCACTGATCCGCTTCACTACTTTGTACGGGCCTTCCCAGCTACATTGAAATTTTGATGGAACACCTTTCCGCCGGTGAGGGGTGTATAACACTACCAAATCTCCATCCAGGAAACCTCCTGAATTGTTGTTCTTGTCGTTCCTGTATTTCATCTTACTACTCTATTGTTTGGCCAATGAACTGCTTCGTAGAGCTTGAGCTTTGCGGATTGGTTTTGCATAATCAGTATCGTTTTGACTTTTCACAACAGTAGTGCGCCCTGGATTGAAGCCTGCCTTGCATTCTTTGTGGGAAATTCGCTCCTTCTTTTTAGTGCGTCCATTTGGGTTTATCAATGCCAGTTTTCTTCCCGCAGGTACATTCGGTTTTGGTTTGTGTATTCCATTCGTTCCACTAATATTTGCGCTGTCTATAACCTTTGACTTTTGTGGTCTTTGTCGTGTCTCTTACACCAGCACTTGCTTACTGCTTAGCTCCTTTTCAAAGCTGAAGTTGTACCACTTAACTGGTTCTTATATCGCATAATCCTTCATTGCATATCGATCCGGATGCCGTGGTCAACTAAGAAGTCCACTTCCAATATGCCTTCATCAACGATCTCCGCCACAACCAATTTGTGTAGAACCGTGACCTTCCCAATGAAGACTGCAAATACCACTTCTTCCTGGGCTTGGTTATACTCGCCAGTGACTGCACACGATCTTGCTCCAGGTAATGGCTTTACTCTCCTGTTGACCAAATCAGATCGGATTAAGGAATGAGATGCGCCCGTATCTACAGTCAGTAAACGCTCGTTGCCATCCACATTTCCTCTTACGGCAAGACTTCTCGATTTCCTTCCGACTTATGAAACACATATAACGGGACATTCAAAAGCTGGAGCTAGCTCTCGATCCTTGCATCTGGCTCGCTCTTGCCCTTCTCCTCCAGCTTTGTACTTAAGACATTCCATGCTGCTGGAACCACTAGGAACAAGACTTCAATGACGTGTAATGTAACCTAACTTCCCGCATTTGAAACATTTGATTACTCTGTCACTGCGCTTTTTCGAAGCTTTCAGTGCCTCCAATATTGTGTTCACCCAATCTGGCCTTTCTACTTCCACACGATGAGATTTGTATGCTGCCAATAGTGAGTCAGTTTCATGAGTCAATGCATGTGATGCCGTTTCTGTGAATATAGGTTTTGAGTTTGCGTATGTCGCTCGCTTCGTTTCAACATTCAGTATTCCATGGATAAAGCTCTAAAATTTCGCTGGAATAGCTGGGTGATTTAGTTGCAACTCCGATCTCTCAAAGCGTTGACCACGGCCTCGATTTTTTTTCGCTAACTGT
Organism: Eurosta solidaginis; assembly: GCF_040869045.1. Taxonomy (NCBI): domain Eukaryota; kingdom Metazoa; phylum Arthropoda; class Insecta; order Diptera; family Tephritidae; genus Eurosta; species Eurosta solidaginis. Next base: position 161,982,763 of record NC_090320.1, on the reverse strand, counting down.
ATTATTTTTTCGTTCATGCGCGATTCGAGTTTTGATGATAACCGCGCCTCTTGTGTTTCTAGTTGTAATGTTATGCATGTCTCTTGTTCTTTCGGTTGAGATGCCATATATGTCTTTTGTTCTTCTAGCTGAGATGCAATTTGTTTTACCTTTTCTTCAATCTTGGATGTTATGCGTGTCTCCTGGGATTCCAATTGGGATGACATTTGCGACGAAATTTTTGAAATGCTTGCCTCCTGTGCGTCCTGTCCATCTTGGCTGTTATGCATGTGTCTTGCGATTCCAGTTGAGATGCCACTGTCGATGTTTGTGCAGATATTGCAACCAATATCATGTTCGAGTGTGTGTTCGTCACTGTTTACGATGTTTCGTGTTTCTCCTCCATTTTTGTTGCTTCCTCTTCCCCGTCAGGATGAAAAGTGTGTTCATCAACGTCGATTCTTTCCAGTTCCATAGCTTCCCTTAGTCGTGATTGTAGCTAAGATTTATTGCCAGTAGAATTCAATCCATCGGCTTCCAACTCCCTTTTTAGTTGCTGAATCTTCAGATTTTATTTATTTATTTTATTTAACATTTTTTTTATTCACCTCGTTTTTGACCAACAATTAAGTCAATATTTGGGTTGATAGAATTTGCTGCTGCAATGCGCATCACAGATGTGAAATTTACTTCGGAAAGCCTATTTCGTAACTTAGTTTTTGTCAAATTCATTTTCGAAAAGAATTGTTCACATGTGTAATTGCTCCCAAACATTGAAACTATATTCGCAGCAAAATTTCGCAACACTGGATATTTCTGCGTATCCAATATTTTGTAGAACCGAATCACATCTCCGCATTCTAAAAACTTGTTTTTTAAAGGAGTGGAGCACTGCAATTCTATCAATTCCATTTCTAGTTCTTCCGGGGCTGTTTGAATATTCTGACTGAAAGGAGATACAAATATATCAAACTTTCCTTGAGGAGTATCCAACACTGCAAACCGGTCTCTAAACTGCATCCGTAATTTTTGAATTTCTTCGCAGTATTTTTTAACATCGATAGCATTGTTCAGAGAAACAGCCTTTAGACGCGGAAAGAAGTGACACTTTTTTACTGCGAGCTGCTCACCCCATAATTCGAGCTTTGTTTTGAAGCCTCTTATTGCATCACCCAAATCATATATAAAGTTATATTTACCTTGCAAAGTCAAATTCAAAATATTAAGATGCTCGGTAAGCGTTAAAATGCGATTCTTCTTTATTAACGAAATTCATTTCTATTTATACAAAAGTTCTTAACCTACACATACATACTTACATGAATGTTTACATACTAAAAATGCATGACTTAATAATGAATAATGGCTTGTCAGCATATTATTTTATTGACCCACATATTGTCAATATAATCCGCGCGCAAGCTGGTTGGTATGACGAATCAATATGTTAGGCGATTTGGCAAATGCGAATGAACTCATGGTGGTTATCTGGGTCAGTTAGATATGAACATCTGTTTGCATGTATATTTGTAACCTACTCCCCGCATGAATATTGCTAACTGCGCAACATCGGAAATATATGTGCTCTCATCTAGAGCCAACGAAGCAGATATAAAGTTAGAAATTTTTCGGTCGAGCTGCATTAGACATATCTTGTACCCTTCGACCGATAGTTCAACGCGACAAACATATTTGGTTGTATTTGTGAATATGTTCTTTCGACAAAGTGTCAACTGCTTCCAAAATACAAGATTTTAAAAAGTCCCCATCTGAAAAGGAATGATTACCCATAATCATTTTGTGGATAATAGCATAGTTTACACGAGTTGCTCCAAATCCATCAACAGCAATCTATTGCAATAAAATGTAGCAAATAATGATCATATGTAGTAACAAATTTCCAAATCACGCAATTGGACGCGTTTCCGATGCGCAATAGTTGAGCAAGCCGTTGACTCCGCTGGAACGTCAGTTGAGTGACAAAACTTTGGAAATGATACGTTGAGCTAACTGATGACAAATGATCACCAATTTGACGTAAAGCTCCAACTATTTTTTAAAATGCAACTGCAGTGCGTTTCCGTGATCACTTATCCACTGAGCCAAACTTTGCGCTTCGAAACGCGTTCATTAATGATCGCACCTCTTTTTATACTCAGTTGAGCAGAGCTCACAGAGTATATTAACTTTGATTGGATAACGGTTGGTTGTACAGGTATAAAGGAATCGAGATAGATATAGACTTCCATATATCAAAATCATCAGTATCGAAAAAAAAACGATTGAGATATGTCCGTCCGTCTGTCCGTTAACACGATAACTTGAGTAAATTTTGAGTTATCTTGATGAAATTTGGTACGTAGGTTCCTGGGCACTCATCTCAGATCGCTATTTAAAATGAACGATATCGGACAATAACCACGCTCACTTTTTCGATATCGAAAATTTCGAAAAATCGAAAAAGTGCGATAATTCATTACCAAATACGGATTAAGCGATAAAACTTGGTAGGTGAGTTGAAGTTATGACGCAGAAAAGAAAACTAGTAAAATTTTGGACAATGGGCGTGGCACCACCCACTTTTAAAAGAAGGTAATTTGGAAGTTTTGCAAGCTGTAATTTCGCAGTCGTTGAAGATAAAAAAAATAAATAAATGTAAGGCGCGATAACCTCCGAAGAGATCTAAGGCCGAGCTTCTCTTCCAATTTGCGTCGTGCTCCTCTTGATTTTTCCCTACAAATTGGCCGGACGGGACCTACATGTTTTATGCCGACTCCGAACGGCATCTGCACGGCAGATGAGTTTTCACTGAGAGCTTTTCATGGCAGAAATACAATCGGAGCGCTTGCCAGACACTGCCGAGGGGCGACCCCGCTTAGAAAAATTTTCTTCTAATTGAAAAATCTTATTTCTAAAATTTTGATGTTGCTTTGCCCGGGAGTTGAACCGAGGGCATACGGTGTGATAGGCGGAGCACGCTACCATCACACCACGGTGGCCGCCGTTGAAGATATCATGATGAAATTTGGCAGGAACGTTACTCTTATTACTATATGTCTGCTTAATAAAAATTAGCAAAATCGGAGAACGACCACGCCCACTTTTTAAAAAAAATTTTTTTAAATTCAAATTTTAAAAGAAAAGTTAATATCTTTACAGTATATAAGTAAATTATGTCAACATTCAACTCCAGTAATGATATGTTGCAACAAAATACAAAAATAAAAAAAAAATTTCAAAATGGGCGTGGCTCCGCCCTTTTTCATTTTATTTGTGTAGGATACTTTTAATGCCATAAGTCGAACAAATATTTACCAATCCTTGTGAAATTTGGTAGAGGCTTAGATTCTAGGACGATAAATCTTTTGTGTGAAAAAAGGCGAAATCGGTTGAAGCCACGCCCAGTTTATACACAGTCGACCGTCTGTCCTTCCGCTCGGCCGTTAACACGATAACTTGAGCAAAAATCGATATATCTTTACTAAACTCAGTTCACGTACTTATCTGAACTCACTTTGTATTGGTGTAAAAAATGGCCGAAATCCGACTAGGACCACGCCCACTTTTTCGATATCGAAAATTACGAAAAATGTATACGAAATAAGGCATGAAACATGGTAATTGTATTAGTCTATTGACGCAAAATATAACTTTAGAAAAACACTTGGTAAAATGGGTGTGACACCTACCATATAAAGTAGAAGAAAATGAAAAAGTTTTGCAGGGCGCAATCAAAAGGAAGGAATACTGTTCGTGGTATTACATATATAAATAAATTAGCGGTACCCGACAGATGATGTTCTGAATCACCCTGGTCCACATTTTGGTCGATATCTCGAAAACGCCTACACATATACAACTAAGGGCCACTCCCTTTTGAAACCCGCATTAATACCTTTAATTTGATACCCATATCGTACAAACACATTCTAGAGTCACCCCTGGTCCACGTTTATGGCGATATCTCAAAAAGGCATCCACATATAGAACTAAGGCCCACTTTTTTTTTAAATACTCATTAACACCTTTCATTTGATACCCATATCGTACAAAAAAATTCTAGAGTCACCCCTGGCCCACCTTTATGGCGATATCTCGAAAAGGCATCCACCTATAGAACTAAGGCCCACTCCCTTTTAAAATACTCATTAACACCTTTAATTTGATACCCATATCGTACAAACAAATTCTAGAGTCACCCCTGGTCCACCTTTATGGCGATATCTTGAAAAGGCGTCCACCTATAGAACTAAGGCCCACGTCCTTTTAAAATACTCATTAACACCTTTCATTTGATACCCATATTGTACAAACAAATTCTAGAGTCACCCCTGGTCCACCTTTATGGCAATATCTCGAAATGGCGTCCACCTGTAGAACTAAGGCCCACGCCCTTTTAAAATACTCATTAACACCTTTCATTTGATACCCATATTGTACAAACGCATTCTAGGGTCACCCCTGGTCCACGTTTATGGCGATATCCCGAAAAGGCGTCCACCCATAGAACTAAGGCCCACTCCCTTTTAAAACACTTATTAACACCTTTCGTTTGATACCCATATTATACAAACGCATTCTAGAGTCAAACCTGGTCCACTTTTATAACGATATACCGAAAACGCGTCCACCTATAGAACTAAGGCCCACTCCCTTTTAAAATACTCATTAACACCTTTCATTTGATACCCATATAGTACAAACAAATTCTAGAGTCACCCCTGGTCCACGTTTATGGCGATATCTCGAAAAGGCGTCCACATATAGAACTAAGGCCAACGCCCTCTTAAAATACTCATTAACACCTTTAAATTGATACTCATATCGTACAAACAAATTCTAGAGTCACCCCTGGTCCATCTTTATAGCGATATCTCGAAAAGGCGTCCATCTATACAACTTAGGCCCACGCCCTTTTAAAATACTCATTAATACCTTTCATTTGATACCCATATCGTACAAAATAAATTCTAGAGTCACCCCTGGTCCACCTTTATGGCGATATCTCGAAAAGGCGTCCACCTATAGAACTTAGGCTCACTCCCGTTTAAAATTATCATAAACACATTTCATTTGATACCCATATCGTACAAACAAATTCTAGAGTCAGGCCTGGTCCACCTTTATGGCGATATCCCTAAATGGCGTCCATCTATAGAACTATGGCCCACTTCCTCTTAAAATACTCTTTAATACCTTCCATTTGATACACATGTCATACAAACACATTCCAGGGTTACCCTAGGTTCTTTTTACAACATGGTGATTTTCCCTTACTTTGTCTCCACAGCTCTCAACTGAGTATGTAATGTTCGGTTACACCCGAACTTAGCCTTCCTTACTTGTTATTTATTTATTTATTTATTTATTATTTAAAGTCGACGACAAAGTATGGTCGACTGTATAATATAAAAGATATTGTTTAACGCATTGACGCAAATGCGTATTTCAATATTAATTCATTTATTGAATTGAAACTCTTAAAGCTAACAATAGGAACTTAAACGCTGATACTTCACACAGCAAATATATATAAAATGGAAATATAACTAATTCCACAATGGAACGAACATTTTTACGAAATGAATTTAAATAGTGAATTTGAAGGGTAGGCTTCGGGATTTTGATCCGTCTTGCGGCCGCGCAAGGGCTAGGTTAGGTTCGAGAACCAATCTCACGCAAGGGTGGGGACGACCGCGCAAGGGTTAGGTTAGTTTAGGGGAATACCGCAGCGCAAGTGCTATTTCGGTTGCTTTTACATATAAAGATATAACTTACGATTTTTGGAATGATACTTCCTTTGTTGTTCTCATGGATTTGGAGGTGACGTCGGGGCTGATGGTTGTACTCGCTCCTACGTTGTTGATCCGATGCACGTTTTTTCCAAAAAAGGTAGATGATGTTGGTTGCTGGTAGATGTTCGGTGTTCCACGAAACAAGAGAGAGAGTTAATGCATTGCACGGGTATTTATAACATGGGTTAGTGATGGAAAGCAATTCCAACACTGTTGACTGGAAGCACTGGATGGCAACTCCAGTCTACTCTACCGCCAGGGTTGTATGAACGCAAGTCATAACTAGTGAAGTGAACGCAAGTCACTTGGAGACGTGATCGCAAGTCACAGATGGGTGGTTAGGTGAAGGCAAGTCACGGAACCGTTGCCTATTTAAGTGAACGCAAGTCACTTAAACATGGCGCCCCCGTTGCACAGGTGCAACTGCTCTGCGGAGGCGTTGTAAGGCAGTGATGGCATTGTCGAGCTCGAGGCACCAGCGAGCGTCCAACGGCTGAGGTCTACGTCGCGCAGGTGAAGTAGCGGCTCTTGAAGCCGATCGAGAGGTGGCGGCGGCGGGCCGTGAGGTTGGTCGGGCCGCCGGGGTTGTTGCCCGTTGACGTGCAGTTTCGGTAGTGGTGTGTTCCACCTCCAGCTCTTCCGTGGATGGACGATGCAGTAGGGTGTGGTGCCATTGACGACATATCTTGCACTTCTGTTCGGATTGACAGTCTCTGACATGGTTGTGTGTTCGGGCGAGGCAATTGGGGCAGTAATCGAGGAAGCGTACCTTGACGCGACGCTCCTCTACATCCATCAAATTAAACTCCCGGCAAAAACGCAGGGCGTGATAGCGGAAGCATGCCAAGCACTGGTGCACGTTGGGGTCACGGGGTACCCGGGAACGATTGCCGACGGAGACATCCGAAGATGACGATCGATGGGTGTTACGGCTTCTGTAAGAGAGATGCGATTTAGTAAAAGTATTAAACAAGTTTGGCTGTGGTGATTGGACGGTGAAAATGTGTGTGAATTCGGGTTAAGGGCTGGGCACCTCAGCTTGGATGGGAAGAGGACATAGTTTGACTATTGGTCGGGTGAAAATTCCCTGTTGCGTTCTAATGTCGGCGACGCGTATGCGATTGTCAACTCCATGGTACACCTTTTCTACTCGGCCCAGGCGCCATTCGTTTGGGGGTAGCAATTCATTTTTAAGAACGACGAAATCTCCTTCAGAAAGGTCCCTTTGAGCGGTCTTCCATTTATACCTTTTATGAAGCTCTTTGAGGTATTCATCTTTCCACCTTTGACTAAATTGGCGATGTAACCTTTTAAGCTTTTCCCATTTGTTATGGAGAGATAGATTATCGAGTTGGGGCTCCGGTGCAGCCAGCAATGGAGCACCGCGTAGGAAATGTCCTGGAGTTAACGCGAGTAATTCTTGTGGATTGTCGGACATAGGGGAGAGTGGTCGGGAGTTGAGTATGGCTTCAATGCGCGCAAGCAATGTGGCCAGCTCCTCGAATGTAAAATGGTGACCGCTAGACATGCGTTTAAAATGCAATTTGAAGCTCTTAACGGCGGCTTCCCAGAGGCCGCCCATGTGGGGGGCATTGGGTGGTAAAAAGTTCCATTCGAGAGATTGAAGAGAGTATTTTTCCTTGATATCATCGGAAGCTTCTTTCAGGAATTGTTTGAAGTCTCGTTGAAATGCCCTATTGGCGCCGACCAAGTTTTTCCCATTGTCGGAGAAGAGTCGTGAGGGAAGACCGCGTCTTCCGACGAATCGGGAAAAGGCGGCTTGAAAGGCTTTGGTTGAAAGGTCGGAGCAGGGTTCTAAGTGTATTGCTTTGGTGCAGAAACACACAAAGACGCAGACGTAGCCTTTAATTATTGGTGCTTTACGCATACTTGACGATTTAAGGTCAAACGGACCTGCAAAGTCCAGTCCGGTATAAGTGAATGGTAAGGAATAGTTAGAACGTTCAGGTGGTAAGGCGGCCATGATTTGTGATCTCGAGGCTTTTTTGAAGATGGTACATGTTTTGCAATTACGTATGCAAAACTTAATTTTTGATTTCAATCGCGGAATGAAATATTCCTGTCTAGCAGTTCTCACCATGAGTTGGTGTTCAGCATGCATTAATAGATTATGTAGATATTGGAGAAATAAGTAGCAGAAACGTGAGGATTCAGGGATGATGACGGGATATTTTTTCTTTATACGGGATATCAGAGTTGATTAGTCGGTCATCTACCCGGAGAAGGCCATTTGCGTCGAGAAGGGGGGATTCAGGGGGAGAAGTGAACTCCTTTTTGAGATAGTTTGTCCATTGGAAAGTTGGGCATATTCCACGGGATAGTATCTAGTCTGTGCAAGTTTTATGAGACGTGTTTTTACCCAGTTAATTTCAGCCTGAGTGATAACTAAAGACTCGTAATTGATCGACTGAGTGGACTTTATGGGCTTGATTCGATGGAGGAAACGAAAAATGTAGGTTATCACTCGTAATGCCTCGGCCAAGATGAGAATCGGTCTAGGATGTCGGGTTCATTCTCCGAAATATGGAGCGCCTCAACCTTTCGTTCTTCGTGAGGAACAACGTTCTGACGCGGTGAAAGGGGCCATTGCTCGGGTGGTTTTAGAAGCCAGTCTGGTCCGGTCCACCATAGTGATTGGTAAATTAAATCCTGTGGTCTACACCCTCGGGTGCCGAGGTCTGCCGGGTTATGGTTAGTGGATACGTGGCGCCATTTAATGTTACCTACGTTGTTGATAATCTGTGACGTACGATTCGCTACATATATTTTCCAATTGCATGGTGGCTTTTCGAGCCACGCAAGGACGATTGATGAATCCGACCATAAGAAGATTTCAATATCCCTTAAATGTAGTTGATTGATTAGATTTTTTATGCATTTGGATAATAGGACTGCACCGCACAGTTCTAAGCGCGGCAGGCTCACTGTTTGCAAAGGTGCTACTTTTGTTTTAGAAAAGAGAAGATGACATGAGACTTTTTCGTCCGATTGACAACGTATATATACAGTTGCGCAATATGCTTTCTCGGAAGCATCGCAAAATCTGTGAATTTGGATGTTTTGGTTTGGAGAAAACTCAGTCCATCTGGGTATTCGAAGTTTTCCGATAACCGGTAGGTCAGATACGAATTGAATCCACTTTTGGAGGGAGGGTGGTTGGACACATTCGTCCCATTCAGTACCTTCTAACCATATTTGCTGTAGCAATATCTTTGCCTGAATCAGAATAGGCGCGAGCCACCCTGCGGGATCGAAAAGTTTCGAAACCGAAGATAAGATTTGCCTTTTTGTTGCCTGAGAAGGTACTTGAGTGGGTTCTATGGTATACGAAAAGGAATCGTTTAATGCATTCCATCTAATGCCGAGGGTTTTCGTTGAACTTGAGCAATCAAATTTCAAGAAGTCGGATTCAAGCAAGTCTTCTGTTGCAATATGGACAAGAAGCTCTGGATGGTTGGCTGTGATTTTCTTGAGGGAGAATCCTGCGGAGTTCAAACAATGAATGGTTTGGAATTGGGCGTGCATGCAGGAGCGAAGGTCATGTCCTCCAGACAAGATGTCGTCAACGTAAGTTTCTTTGGTGAGAATTCGCTCAGCTAGAGGGTAGGGTTCCCTCAAGTCCTTGGCCAACTGGTGTAATGTTCGGATAGCCAGGTATGGCGCACAGTTCACTCCAAATGTTACGGTTTTTAAGGCGAAATCGGTAGGTTTTGTGTCATGGGGTCGACGAAAAATAACTCTCTGATACTGCTGGTCGTCCTCATGTAGGGGGATCTGACGGTAAATTTTTTGAATGTCGCCATTGAATACATATCTATAAAGACGCCAGTTGAGAATGATGAACATAAGATCGGTTTGCAAAGCAGGGCCTATATGGAGGATATCGTTCAACGACGTGCCTGAAGACGTCGGCTTGGAGGCGTTAAAAACTACTCTGACTTTGGTGGATGCACTGTCCGGTTTCACTACCGAATGGTAAGGAAGATAATACGAAAAATACTTTTCATTTTGATGGATTTCTTCAGGAGAAGTCGGTTTCATATGTTCCAGGGCTAGATATTCTTCTAGCACATGATTATATTCCGATTCAAGGAGCGGAGTTTTTTTGAGCATGTGTTCCATACGAATCGCTTGTTTCATCGCCTGCGACCGAGACGAACCGAGAGAAGTCTGGGATGGGAACCCTGCTTTGAAGGGGAGGCGTACGACGTAACGTCTATTGGCTTGCCGGTATGTGGTTTCTTGATAGAACGACTCATACGCACGGTCGTCCTCGGATGGGAGATGTGATTCGGCGACTTCCTCTAATTCCCAGAAACGTTTCAGCTGGAAGCTCAGATCCTCGTTTAAAACGGTTGTGGCATGGGTATGAAATGTAGAGCATTGGGTGGAGGTCAGTGGTCCGCTCAGATACCACCCGAAAACGGTATTTTGCGCAAGCAAACTCCCAAAAACTCCGTGTCTCATTCCCTGTAAGAGGATCTGGGGTATAAGGTCACTGCCAATGACGAGATCAATGGGACCGGGTGTATAAAAGTATGGATCCGCAAGATCTAAATCCTGAATTTCCGAAAGATTTGGTTTCGATAGTTTAAAGGAGGGAAGAAAACTGGTCAGCTGTTTTAAGACGATGGCGTTGGTATGGATACGGGTGTGATTGAATTTCGGTACCAACGTGAGTAGACAGACACGGTTGGCATTTTCTACTACTTTTCCGCCCATCCCCGTGACTGAGAAGTTTTCTTTATAGGTAGGTAGTTGTAACCGGTGTTGTATTTTTTCGGACACAAATGTTTTTTGTGAGCCTTGATCGATGAGTGCTCGTAACGTGAAGATAGAACCCTGGTGTTCGATGCTCACTAGGGCGGTGGGAAGGAGTGTTTTCTCGTTGTTGGTGGAAAAATTAGCCTGAACTTCGAAGTCAGGTTTGGTGGGAGAAGGAGACTCTTCCCAATTGCCCTCGGTGAGGTTGAAGATGGGATGTCTGGGCTCTTGGGAAGATTCGGTGTGTAATAGATTGGTTGCCTTTTTCTCGGATGTGCTAGGCGTAGCCTTTGATTCGGGCTGGTTGGTTGTGGGAGGGTGTAACATGGTGTGATGGTTTTTCTTACAGTGCAGACATCGGAAGGCACTGGGACAGTTGGTAGATGAATGGTTGTAAGCGAAGCAATTCGTGCAAAACCGGATATCCTTCACAAATTTGGTACGCTCTGGTACGCTGAGTTTTCGGAATTCGGGGCAAGATTTCAAGGGATGACTGTCGTTGCATAATCTACAAGTAAACGCAAGTTTTTCTTGAGAGTGATAGGGTTGGATTTTAGGCGAGGATTTCGATGGGAACAAAGTGCGTGATTTAGTGCCTTTATATTCATGTAGGCGTTCAACCACTTCGTAACGTTTGGTCAGAAACTGGTTCATCTGGGACCAGTTAGGAAGCTCCTTCCTAGATTCGAGGGACTGCTCCCACAGAGATAGGGTTTCCTCTGGTAGCTTTGAGGAACATAAATAGATTAAAATGGGGTCCCACTCGGAAACGGAAATTCCTTGCGTCTTTAGGATCACAAGACAATCATTGATGGTGTTCTGTATCTTTTGAATTCCTTCGCTACTCTCCGAGGTAGCTTGAGGAATGTTGAAAAGCAATTTCAATTGTTTATCTATTAGGATTCGTTTGTTTTCGAATCGGGCTTTTAGCGCTTCCCATGCAAATGAAAAATTATCATCGGACAAAGGGTACTGTTTTACGATTGCGCCTGCCTTTCCTCGAGTCTTATTTCGCAAGTGATAGACGGGAGTCAGTTTGGGATGGTTGAGGTAAACGGCCGTGAACATATCACGAAAGGATGGCCACTCCTCATAACTACCGTAAAAGGTTTCTGTATCACACGGTGCCAGCTTGAGACATGAAGACGAGCTTGGATCGAAAGGCAGAGACTGACGGGAGATATTGCCTGGCCCTGTTGGATTCCCATTGGAGGTATTGCCAGACTCTGACGAATTCCCACGGAGGATTTTTAATTGGTCCAATATATGTGATTTGCAGATGTAGAAAGAGTCAGCACAAAGCTGAAATTTGTTGTGGGCTTCCTCTTTAAACTCTCCAGAAACTGCGCTGTCCTCAGCTATGCAGACGTTTTCATAGGCATTTTTTAACGAAGCCCAGCGACCGTTGAGGTCCTCTAACTTGACCTCCAATAAAGAGTCCGTTTGGTCATCAGGATCTTCCTTTTGAAAATTGGTGCAAAATTTCACCACATTGTTGGAGTCGAAGATGAATTTGGACATGATTTCTATTGAAGAAGGCATGATTGGAGACGGTATCAAAGGTCTGATTTGATAAAAAAAAATGACCAGGAAGACAGTGGAGATTATTTTAGAATGATTATTTTAGATGTAGAAAGATGTAGATGTAGAAAGAGTCAGCACAAAGCTGAAATTTGTTGTGGGCTTCCTCTTTAAACTCTCCAGAAACTGCGCTGTCCTCAGCTATGCAGACGTTTTCATAGGCATTTTTTAACGAAGCCCAGCGACCGTTGAGGTCCTCTAACTTGACCTCCAATAAAGAGTCCGTTTGGTCATCAGGATCTTCCTTTTGAAAATTGGTGCAAAATTTCACCACATTGTTGGAGTCGAAGATGAATTTGGACATGATTTCTGTTGAAGAAGGCATGATTGGAGACGGTATCAAAGGTCTGATTTGATAAAAAAAAAATGACCAGGAAGACAAGCTGGGTGGAGATTATTTTAGTTCACAATTGGTATTGTGCGCGAAGATTCGGAATTGGAAACTTTAACACTACAGACGCAAGTCGAGAAACGCTTATTTGGGAGAGTGGACTTTCCGTCTGTCGCTCAGAGGGAGAACGATTTTTCGAAAATGAACGGGCACTTAATCGGTTTGCACTGCTCACGGAGAGATTCACCAAAAGAAACTAATCAATGTTAATTATGGAATGCCCCACTGAAATCGAAAGTATTTCACAAAGGGGAACTTAGCACGGTTTACTAGGGAATTTCCCCCGAATTCACTGAAATATACGGATTATGTTGAAGGTTTTGTGATACAAAATGTTTGTGTGATGTGTAAATAAACGTGGTATATGTAGAAATGATGGAGATATGTAGATAAGAGTGGTAGCAAACACGTTATATGCAAAATAACGTAGGATCTTCAATATTTGAGAAACCCAAGATAAGCGGTTTTCTCAATAGGTGTTGTGGTTGGACGCAAGCAACGTAATAACGCATTTATTCCCGTGCTGAATTGCGCAAGAGGTAAGATTGTTGTATTTTTTTTTTTTTTTTTTATTAAGGGATAATTTTCCCAGACAATTATTGGGTACGAACCCAATCGCAACGATAAATCCTTATTACAACTTCAATATATTTAGTTATATCGATGACTATGCCGATTAGAGCAAATCACACTCTTTACTCCTACAAACCGGCGTTTATCTGTATGTGTATGTAAGCAACTGGTTGTGGTATGTATATGCGTAGGTACACAACTTTTCTGTTTATTGAGAAAAACTCATATATGCACTTTATAGAACTTCTATTTGAATTTCATTAAGAAGGGATCTTTTATAGTATTTAGAAGCAATTTAATTGAAAAACAAGTGGGGTTGCTAGTGCAAATAGCGTGAATTAGTATTACCAGGTATGTGCATATACATAAATGATGAAGAGCCAAAAGGGAGATAGGCTGCCGTCGCTGCTAGCGCAAGCGACGATCGAAAAAACAGATGAAAATATGTCCCGCTATTCGCAAAATAGCGGACTGGAATTCCGTATATACATATGTATATACCACCGTATGTGCAAATAACTGTAGAATATACGGGCTTGGTTGCCGCTATGAATGCACTTTACGAAAAAGAAAAAAAAATGAATTTCCACTTACGTGCGTATGCGGACAGTCCTCATTGCCGTTCTTTATAGCTCCTTTTCTGATTTTTGGGTAAGTTTTAGGTGTACGTCAACAATGCTTTGCGCGCAAGGCGGCTTGTGAGGCAAAATGGTAATTTGCGTTGCAATTTTCGCCACTACACTTCACAAGTTTTTTGTAAACTCTTTACAAAATATTTTTAACAATTTTACGACACTTTTACAAGTTGTTTTAACAATTTAAGAGTGTTTCCAAATATATGGTGGTACTTATAATATTTTGGATGTCACACGCGCAGAGTTAAAAATTCGAGTGAAAAAGTTAGCGATGGGGCGATAGCGATATATCCAGTGTTGTACTTGTTGCGTTGCCACTGATTCAAATTTGGCTCGCAAGGACCAAATGTTTAACGCATTGACGCAAATGCGTATTTCAATATTAATTCATTTATTGAATTGAAACTCTTAAAGCTAACAATAGGAACTTAAACGCTGATACTTCACACAGCAAATATATATAAAATGGAAATATAACTAATTCCACAATGGAACGAACATTTTTACGAAATGAATTTAAATAGTGAATTTGAAGGGTAGGCTTCGGGATTTTGATCCGTCTTGCGGCCGCGCAAGGGCTAGGTTAGGTTCGAGAACCAATCTCACGCAAGGGTGGGGATGACCGCGCAAGGGTTAGGTTAGTTTAGGGGAATACCGCAGCGCAAGTGATATTTCGGTTGCTTTTACATATAAAGATATAACTTACGATTTTTGGAATGATGGGTGGATTTTGTTCTCATGGATTTGGAGGTGACGTCGGGGCTGATGGTTGTACTCGCTCCTACGTTGTTGATCCGATGCACGTTTTTTCCAAAAAAGGTAGATGATGTTGGTTGCTGGTAGATGTTCGGTGTTCCACGAAACAAGAGAGAGTTAATGCATTGCACGGGTATTTATAACATGGGTTAGTGATGGAAAGCAATTCCAACACTGTTGACTGGAAGCACTGGATGGCAACTCCAGTCTACTCTACCGCCAGGGTTGTATGAACGCAAGTCATAACTAGTGAAGTGAACGCAAGTCACTTGGAGACGTGATCGCAAGTCACAGATGGGTGGTTAGGTGAACGCAAGTCACGGAACCGTTGCCTATTTAAGTGAAAGCAAGTCACTTAAACAGATATATAAATATACAACTCAAAAGATGAAAATTTAAGATATATCGAGATTTCAACAAATTAAATTAAATTAACTTGTATCTCTTAAATTAGAGAGGCAAGTATTGCATTACGTATAGTGGCAAGAGTACATTCAAGACTGATACAGCTATACAAGTAATTGTAGTGCGCGCACCAGATAAGAAGAGTATTATTTTTAGCAAAGTTTCGTCGAAAAAAGGGTAAATAAAAAGGAATGTAGTGTCTGGATACTCTAGGGGGAGCCGCGAAAAACAAGCAGCTGAGAAGGTCCGCAGATGATGAACAATACCCCCCCCCCCCCCCCCCCCCTTAATATTCTCCGATTTTCCACAGTGGATAAGTTAATAAGAAGAAGTCAACTTCTTTATGGAGGAAGGTGGAGACTTGAGTCCCAATTAAGGCCGCGCAATGCGAATATCAAAAATTGCTTTTGAACTGACTCAAGACGCTTTACATGCTTTTGAGAAACAGGGGACCAAACGCAGAGCAATACTCGAGTACTGGACGAACCAGCGATGTGTAAAGAACCTTAGTGAGGTACGGATCATCGAACTCTTTAGCCCATCTTTTAACAAATCCAAGTAGACCCAACGCTTTGTTGGCAATAGATGAAATATGCATGTTAAAATTCAATTTCGGATCAAAAAGGACACCTAGATCATTTGCAATAGAGATACGCTCCAAAGGCGTACCATCTATTACATAAGGTTTCAATGCTGGCTTCTTACTTACTTACTTACTTACTTATTTGGCGCTTAACCGTCTAAACGGTTATGGCCGTCCAACAAGGCGCGCCAGTCGCTCATTCGCTCCGCCAACCGGCGTCAATTGGTCACACCAAGGGATTTCAAATCGTTTTCCACCTGGTCCTTCCAACGGAGTGGGGGCCGCCCTCTACCTCTGCTTCCATAGGCGGGTTCCGATAAAAACACTTTTTTGGCCGGAGCATCATCTTTCATTCGCATAACATGGCCTAGCCAGCGCAACCGCTGCGTTTTAATTCGCTGTACTATGTTGATGTCTGCATATAGCTCGTAAAGCTCATCATTAAATCTTCTTCGGTACTTGCCATCGCCAACGCGCAGAGGTCCATAAATCTTTCGAAGAACTTTTCTCTCGAACACTCCCAAAGCCGCTTCATCTGCTGTTATCATGGTCCATGCTTCTGCCCCATATAGCAGGACGGGTACGATAAGTGACTTGTAGAGTATTATTTTCGTTCGCCGAGATAGGACTTTACTTTTCAATTGCCTACCTAGTCCAAAGTAGCATTTATTGGCAAGATTGATTCTTCGCTGAATTTCAGTGCTGATGTTGTTGCTAGTGTTGATGCTGGTTCCCAAATAAACGAAGTCTTTTACTATTTCGAAATTATGGCTGCCAACAGTGGCGTGGTTGCCAAGGCGCGTATGCGCTGTATCTTTGCTCGATGACAGCAGGTACTTCGTTTTGTCCTCATTCACCGTCAAGCCCATCTTTACCGCTTCTTTTTCCAGTTTGGAGTAAGCAGAACTAACAGCGCGGGTGTTTAAGCCGATGATATCAATGTGATCAGCATATGCCAGTAATTGCACGCTTTTATAGAATATTGTTGCAGTGCGGCTAAGTTCTGCAGCTAGTGTAATTTTCTCCAGCATCAAATTAAAGAAATCGCACGATAGGGGGTCGCCCTGTCTGACACCTCGTTTAGTTTCGAACGGCTCGGAGAGGTCCTTCCCAATTCTGACTGAGCTGATGGTGTTGCTCAACGTCATTTTGCACAGCCGTATAAGTTTTGCGGGGAAACCAAGTGCAGACATAGCGCATATAGGCAGCTCCTTTTCGTGCTGTCGAAGGCGACTTTAAAGTCGACGAAGAGGTGATGTGTGTCGATTCTCTTCTCACGGGTTTTTTCCAAGATTTGGCGCATTGTGAAAATCTGGTTATGGTAGATTTACCAGGTCTGAAGCCGCACTGATAAGGTCCAAGTAGCCGGTTCACGGTGGGCTTCAATCTTTCGCACAATACACTTGAAAGGACCTTATATGCGATATTAAGACGGCTGATTCCACGATAGTTGGTGCATTTTGCAGAATCCCCCTTCTTGTGGACTGGGCAAAGAACACTTAGTTTCCAATCGTTGGGCATGCACTCGTCCGCCTATATTTTGCTAAGAAGCTGCTGCATGCGCCTTACCAACTCCTCGCCGCCGTACTTGAATAGCTCCGCAGGCAATCCATCAGCGCCCACGGCCTTGTTGTTTTTCAATCTGTTTATTGCTATTCTAAATTCGTCATAATCGGGCGGGGGGACATATATTCCATCATCGTCGATTGCGGGATCGGGTTCTTCATCTCTGCACGGTGAATTGCTGCCTCCATTTAGGAGAGCAGAGAAGTATTCCCTCCATAATCTAAGCACTCTCTGGACATCAGTTACAAGGTCGCCCTTTTCATTCCTACAGGAGTTTGCCCCGGTCTTAAAACCTTCCGTATGTCGCTGTATTGGTAGAATTGGTTGGTAGAATTTTCGGGCGTTATTCCTGGTGGCTAGCAGCTCAAGCTCCTCGCACTCACGCCTTTCTGCGTCTGCTTTTTTCTTCCTGAAAAGGCGTCTCGCTTCCCCTTTCAACTCATGATAGCGTTCACACACTCCTCTTTTCATGCTCGCTTTTAACGTAGCCCTGTAGGCAGCGTCTTTTCTTTCGGTTGCAATGCGGCATTCTTCATCGTACCAGTTGTTTTTCCGTGGCCGCCGGTAACCAATTTTTTCCTCGGCGGCAGTACGAAGTGCTTTGGAGATATGCTCCCACTGCTCCTGTATTCCTTCAGGATGAGTTGTGCTCTCAGAGAGCAGGTGTGAGAGTCGAGTTGCGAAATCATTGGCAGTCTGTTGTGATTGAAGCATTTCGACGTCTAGCTTTCCTTGTGTTTTTTGTTCCTTGGTTTTAGTCGCGTTGAGGCGGGTGCGTATTTTGGCTGCGACGAGATAATGGTCCGAGTCGATGTTAGGTCATCGGATCGTCCGCACATCTAAAACACTGGAGTCATGCCGTCCGTCTATCACAACGTGATCGATCTGATTGCGAGTATTTCGATCAGGAGACAGGCATGTAGCTTGATGTATCTTTTTATGCATGAACCTCGTGCTGGATATGACCATGTTTCGAGCACCGGCAAAGTCAATCAGCCTCAGTCCGTTAGGAGAAGTTTCATTGTGTAGGCTAAACTTTCCGACTGTAGGGCCAAAAACACCTTCTTTGCCCACCCTGACGTTAAAGTCGCCAAGCACGACTTTTATATCATGACGGGGGCAGCGCTCGTATGTGCGTTCTAATTGTTCATAAGAAGTGTCTTTCATCTCATCGTCTTTCTCCTCTGTCGGCGCATGGGCGCAGATGAATTATATATTAAAAAATTTTGCTTTTATTCCGATAGCGGCGAGACGTTCGTCCACAGGCGTGAACGCCAGCACTTGGCGACAAAGTCTGTCTCCCACCACGAATCCGACGCCGAAACTGCGCTTATTCGTATGACCACTCCAATATATGTCACAATTTTTCATCTTCTTTCTTCCTTGCTTCGTCCAACGCATTTCTTGGATGGCGGTGATGTCAGATTTTGCTTTGACGAGGACATCAACCAGCCGGGCATATGCACCAATCCCATTCAGGGGCGGACGTTCCAGGTGCATGCCCTCAATTCATTGTCCTTCAAACGTTTGCCATGGTCGTCATCAATAGAGAGTGTATTTATCCGAGGCTTGTTGTTATATTTCATTGGAGTATGGTTTTACGTGGCGGGTCCCAAGCCCAGCGCACAACCAGCTCAGCGGGGGTGAAAATATTACTTGGCACGTTTATATAGCGAGTCGCTTGCTCCAAGACAGACGCCCGCTTGCAGCCGCACCTAGATGTGTACAGACGCTGCCGATGAGATCTCCCCCGGCTAGCCCTTAAACGGATTATGTCAGAGTGGCCTAGGCAGGTTGTCGCCTTCTCACATTAGCTCACCGCTGAACCGATGTTTAGCGGCTACCCAGAGGATACTTGGCCGCAAGCGACCGGCAGTTGTGAGCTGCTTGAACCGCATGCAAAAGAATCGCTCTGGCCATTACCAGGTGAATGGCGGAGAGAAGCTTTCCCCACTTTCGTGGACTTCTGCACACGGCCCACCCTCCACAATGCTGGTTTCACTTGGTGAAATGTCATATGCTGAAATTTAGAGCAATTTAAAGCTAGTAAATTTGTTGTGCACCAACGTTGGAACGAGTCCAAGTCGGCCTGAAGAAGATCCAAGGTACTTAAATCGGGAGGACAGTAAGTGTAGCAAAGTTTTACATCATCCGCATACATTATAGTATGGGAATATAATATTGTCTGTGGCAAGTCGTTAATGAAAAGAGTAAAGAGCAAAGGGCCTAGATGACTTCCCTGGGTACACCGCAGGAAACTCCGAACGATTCCGACAGATTGCACCTGAGCAGGACTTTTTGGGTCCGGTTAGAAAGATAGCTTTTCAGCCACATTAATAGGTGAAACAGAAAGCCCAGTAAATCAAGTTTATGAATAAGTAACTCATAGTTGACGGTATCAAATGCTTTGCTGAAGCCCGTGTAAATGACATCCGTTTGCTTGTTCGCTAAAAATCCTTCCATAACTATAGAGGTGAATACAAGCAATTTTGTAGTGGTTGACCTTTGACGAACTCTGAGCACTGTTTTCTACAGAAGTTAGTTGCTGAAGTAATTATAATCGTGCTTCGTCTGAATACTTATCACATTCACTATGAAATTTTTCGTAATGGCTTCTAATATTACAAAAACTTTGCAAACAATATGCTTCTTGCAAAGTAGACATTGAGATTCACCACCACTATGTTGACACATATATTTTATTGTACAACTAGCAGACCCGGTAGACATTGTTCTGCCCTAAATTTGGTCTATCTGTATACATTTTAATAAGCTTTTTCCGTCTAACTCTGCCCCTCACCCCTCTTCACTTTTTCATAATCCTTTTATTCACTCCTCCCCCCGTTTTTTCGCTTCATCTATCTCTATCTTCGTCTCACTCAATCTCTTTCTCAGTCTCATTCTCCTCCCCTCTTTTCTCTTATCTCAAGTTCTTCTCATTTTTCTTCATCCCTTATTTTCAGTCCAAGAGGGTAGTATCTATTTTGTTCCAGTCCCATTCCGAGTACCAGTCCCACTCCGAGTCTCAGTCCCAGTCCGTCTCTGGTCTACTTCACGGAAAAAATGATCGTAAATACTAATTTAGGCATACTAATGTACCAAGTTTCAGACAAATCCAATAGTACGTATGTAAATAGGTATATGGGTATTATTAATTCATGTCTTTATTTCGGCTTCGCATGCATATGTATCTGTATTGCCAGGTTGATGCGACTAAATTGAATATCGCAATGAAAATTACTTTAAAGCTCTCAGCAACAGCTTTCATTTGATATCCATATTACACACACATTCTAGGGGTATCCGGGTCCACGTTTTGGCCTATATCTCGAGACCCTAGTCACCAATAGGTATGAAACCTACCCTGTACTATAGCACTCATCAACAGCTTTAATTAGATGCTCATAATGTAAAAAGACATCCTAGTGTTACCCTGATCCACGTTTGGCCAAAGTGTCAGTAAATAATAATTACCTGTAAATATACACATATTTATATTTTTACATATTACATATTTATACTTTTATTTATTTGAAATTTCTCTTTCTTCCTACAAAACAATATTTATTTTTATACTCAGTTGAGCAGAGCTCACAGAGTATATTAAGTTTGATTGGATAACGGTTGGTTGTACATATATAAAGGAATCGAGATAGATATAGACTTCCACATATCAAAATAATCAGGTTCGAAAAAAAATTTGATTGAGCCATGTCCGTCCGTCCGTCCGTTCGTCTGTTAACACGATAACTTGAGTAAATTTTGAAGTATCTTGATGAAATTTGGTATGTAGGTTCCTGAGCACTCATCTCAGATCGCTATTTAAAATGAACGATATCGGACTATAACCACGCCCACTTTTTCGATATCGAAAATTTTTCGAAAAACCGAAAAAGTGCGATAATTCATTACAAAAGACAGATAAAGCGACGAAACTTGGTAGATGAGTTGAACTTATGACGCAGAATAGAAAATTAGTAAAATTTTGGACAATGGGCGTGGCACCGCCCACTTTTAAAAGAAGGTAATTTAAAAGTTTTGCAAGCTGTAATTTGGCAGTCGTTGAAGATATCATGATGAAATTTGGCAGGAACGTTACTCCTATTACTATATCTACGCTTAATAAAAATTAGCAAAATCGGAGAAGGACCACGCCCACATTTAAAAAAAAATTTTTTTTAAAGTAAAATTTTAACAAAAAATTTAATATCTTTACAGTATATAAGTAAATTATGTCAACATTCAACTCCAGTAATGATATGGTGCAACAAAATACAAAAATAAAAGAAAATTTCAAAATGGGCGTGGCTCCGCCCTTTTTCATTTAATTTGTCTAGGATACTTTTAACGCTATAAGTCGAACAAAAATTAAACAATCCTTTTCAAATTTGGTAGGGGCATATATTTTATGACGTTAACTGTTTTCTGTGAAAATGGGCGAAATCGGTTTGATGCCACGCCCAGTTTTTATACACAGTCGTCCGTCTGTCCTTCCGCATGGCCGTTAACACGATAACTTGAGCAAAAATCGACATATCTTTAACGAACTTAGTTCACGTGCTTACTTGAACTCACTTTATCTTGGTATGAAAAATGAACGAAATCCGACTATGACCACGCCCACTTTTTCGATATCGAAAATTACGAAAAATGAAAAAATGCCATAATTCTATACCAAATACTAAAAAAGGGATGAAACATGGTAAGGTAATTGGATTGTTTTATTGACGCGAAATATATCTTTAGAAAACACTTTATAAAATGGTTGTGACACCTACCATATTAAGTAGAAGAAAATGAAAATGTTCTGCAGGGCGAAATAAAAAACCCTTAAAATCTTGGCTGGTATTACATATATAAATAAATTAGCGGTATCCAACAGATGATGTTCTGGGTCACCCTGGTCCACATTTTGGTCGATATCTGGAAAACGCCTTCACATATACAACTACCACCACTCCCTTTTAAAACTCTCATTAATACCTTTAATTTGATACCCATATCGTACAAACTGAATCTAGAGTCACCCCTGGTCCACCTTTATGGCGATATCTCGATCCACCTATAGAACTAAGCCCCACGCCCTTTTAAAATACTCATTAACACCTTTCATTTGATACCCATATCGTACAAACATATTCTAAAGTCACCCCCTGGTCCACCTTTATGGCGATATCTCGAAAAGGCGAACACCTATAGAACGAAGGTCCACGCCCTTTTAAACCCGTCATTAATACCTTTAATTTGATACCCATATCGTACAAACACATTTTAGAGTCACCCCTGGTCCACCTTTATGACGATATTTCGAAACGGCGTCCACCTATAGAACTAAGGATTACTCCCTTTTAAAATACTCATTAACACCTTTCTTTTGATACCCATATTGTACAAACAAATTCTAGGGTCACCCCTGGTCCACCTTTATGGCGATATCTCGAAACGGCGTCCACCTATGGAACTAAGGATTGCTCCCTTTTAAAATACTCATTAACACCTTTCATTTGATACCCATATCGTACAAACGCATTCCAGAGTCACCCCTGGTCCACCTTTATGGCGATATCTCGAAAAGGCGACCACCTATACAACAACCACCACTCCCTTTTAAAACCCTCATTAATACCTTTAATTCGATACCTATATCGTACAAACACATTCCAGAGTCACCCCTGGTCCACCTTTATGGCGATATTTCGAAACGGCATCCACCTATAGAACTAAGGCCCACTCTCTTTTAAAATACTCATTAACACCATTCGTTTGATGCCCATATTGTACAAACAAATTCTAGGGTCACCCCTGGTCCACCTTTGTGGCGATATCTCGAAACGGCGTCCACCTATGGAACTAAGGATTACTCCCTTTTAAAATACTCATTAACACCTTTCATTTGATACCCATATCGTACAAACGCATTCTAGAGTCAACCCTGATCCACCGTTATGGCTATATCCCTAAATGGCGTCCACCTATAAAACTATGGTCCTCTCCCTCATAAAATACTCTTTAATGCCTTTCATTTGATACTCATGTCATACAAACACATTCCAGGGTTTCCCTCGGTTCATTTTCCTACATGGTTATTTTCCCTTATGTTGTCACCATAGCTCTCAACTGAGTATGTAATGTTCGGTTACACCCGAACTTAACCTTCCTTACTTGTTCTTGTTTGTTTTGCCATATTGTTTAGCATTTCTTCATGAGTTACTTCAATAATAGAATAGATGTTGAGTAGAGCCAGACCATTCATCCTCTCCTGGCCCATTGTACTTCTTAGATAAGTTTTTAACCTTCGAAGGGAAGAGAAAGAGTGTTCGCTAGGAGCAGCGGAAACTGGAAGCGTCGCTGCAATTTTTATATATCCATGTACCGTAGGGAAAAAAGACACGGAACAATTATTTAATGCATCAATGAAGGTGCTTGGTCGCTCCTCCTTTGGGATTGTCACACAATGCCTGAAAAAGTTTTGCTATGTTTTTTATTATGGCGTAATACAAAAAAATATTCTTGATCATATTTTAATTTGATTTACTTAATGAGAGATTTCTTTCATTGCATTTTTATTGAGAGGTGGGTAAAGCCGCGTCAAAACCGCACATGTTTTTTTAATTGATCTCTAAGAATTTCAACAACGCAGCAAAAATGTATAGGTAATGGCGATACAAAATTACACTTTTCGAGATTCCTCTTCGTTTGCAAGAAAACATTTTTTTTAATGGAACATTTTAGTGAAAAGTTAATAACTCGTCTGTATATTCTTTTTGTATACAAAACATTTGCCTACTCTCAAAAAAAATTTCATAGATTTATTGCAAAAAGCCTGTGAGTTATTAACTTTTCATTAAAATATTCCTTATTTTTTTTTTTAAACACTGTATCTTGCAAACGAAGCGGAATCTCGAAAAATCGCTCACGTGTGTTTTTGTATCGACATTGCCTACATATGTATCTTTGCAGTCTTTGTTGAAATCCCAGAGATCAATGAAATTATATTGGCAGTTTTGACGTGGCTTTACTCAGGTGAAACATACGAAAATGAGATGACTGAACATGAAAATATGTAATGCAAAATTCGATATTTTAATAGAATAATTGTGCTGTTGGAAAATATGAAACTTAATTAATTTTGCCACATTTTCTTTTCAGCTTGAAATTCTTCGGTCGAAGAGTGTGTATTTGGCCATTGAGTCTCAAAACATTCTACAGTCTACCGCGCCAAATGAGTGAACCATTACAGGAGTTTAGTTGTGGCCTCTCAGACTTGCTCTGATTATTGATTAGCGACTACCAATAACTTCTCTTAGTGTGAAATATAATTTAATTTTATTCTTTGGCATTTTCGTTATTGCTATTAATGCTATTTTCTTAACAGGGGTTTTAAAAGTGAATGGAGTAATTATTCTAGTACAGACGAATATATTTAAATTTTTGGAAATTTTGTGCGGGGGGGGGGGGGGGGGGGGGAGGGGGTTCAACTACTACTACATTTTGGCAATTTGCCACGCCCATAATATATATAACTTCAAATTATATTAACTGTGCCATCTCACGTAGCTAAGCTTTCAAATGCAAAAAACCGTTTTAAAATCGGAGCATTCTGTGTGAAGTTATGTGCGTAGATGGCATTTAGCGACTTTATTTTATAAGATTTATAGATCCTTATTAAAACTGCCCGACATTCCAAAGACATTTTCAAAATATAATAAAGCGAATAAACTACGAAACATGTATTTAATAAAAATTTGACGCACGAATTACAGTTTTTGAACACCGTTATAATATATATAAGCATCATCAACAACACTGCTCATCTTGCTTAATACATATTTCACATTTACCCAGGCCCGGCAGATAATGTGGGTATGACGGGTAGTACTACCCACTCGGAAATTTTCGGGTGGGTATTTTAATCACCCGGGATTTGACCAAATTTTTCAAATTTTTCCGCGTGAAAGAGCGCCCTGTGTATGCGCTCCGCATGAGCAAACTTCGAAGTTTGTTTATTTTCTCTGCTACGCGCACATGTATTCTACTACATGTAACCAGTGTTCAAAAAACTGCAATTTCTGCCACTTTATTTGATTTTGCTAGTGCTTGCGCTTCTAGTCTCCTACATCTTAATTGTGCTGATGCATTAAGAAATGTTGCAAAAGTTAACGTGGTGCAACAAATATCAACAACGCACTCAAAACAAATGACGGAGAACCGGACAGCATTATTAAAAGTATTCAGCATGTTAAAATCACTAGCGAAACAGGGCTTGCCTATGAGAGGAGACAATAATAACAAAAACTCCAATTTCATGTCGTTTTTGAAGTCTCGCGCAGAAGACGTGGTGGAATTGAAATCCTGGCTGCAATTTAACAGCAAATGAAAATTTTATTGGATTTTTTCAACTCCTGATACTAAGGCAACAACTTTATTCAACCTCGTCAGTGAAATTTTCGACAAATACCAACTATCGCTTTCCAAACTCAGCGGTCAGTGTTACGATGGGGCATCGAATGTTTCAGGCAGGATTTCAGGGTTGCAAAAACAGATTCGTGAAGCAGAACCACGAGCCTTATTCGTGCATTGCAATGCACATAGCTTGAATCTAGTTGTTCAAGATGCAATCGAGAAAATTCTACTCGCAAGAAAATTTATTGTGACAATAAAAGAACTGATAAATTTTGTCAGAGAATCTCCAAAACGCGTTGCACAGTTCAAGGAGTTCAGATTGGCGCGGAGGAAAGGAGCCACAAAGATTTACCCGCACCTGCAGCCTATTGTCCGACTAGGTATAGAAAAGAAATTAAAAATTGTATCTTATCATGATTGAGGTATTTATATATATATATATATTTTTTTTAATTTCGTAAAGGCAAACTATGCAGAGTTGATGCAATTTTTCTACGACCGATCTGTAGATAAGGAAATCGACAGTGCCATATCAGCGAAAGTGTCAGGGTTTTACGACTACATGGATTCATTTGAGTGTGCATTTTATTTAATTATGATGATTGAAATTTTCGATCGCGTGGAAATTTTGAACAAGGAATTGCAAAAGTCGAATCTCTGTGTCATTGAATCATACGAAAAGATTGAAGCAGTGTCAGGTATTCTTGATGCTTCTCGTGATTCTAAATTTGAAGATATTTGGAAAAAAAAGCGCTCAAATAGTTGCTGACCTCGAACTGAACGAACCTCAAATTTCACGACAACGAAAAATTCCAAAGCGTCTTGAGCAAGGTACTGCTGAAGTCTCGCAATTCAAAACACTAGAAGATTTTTTTAGAAAATCATACTTTGAAGTTTTCAATCAATTGATTGCGTCGCTCAAAAGTAGATTCGAAAATGATCAGCGCGATTTTTCAAATTGCTGGAACAATTCGCAGTGGGGCAATCTGCAGATATTGATTTTATTGTAAAATTTTATAAAGACGATTTTGACAAAGAAAGTTTACTGAGCGACAGACACATGTTTTTACAACTTCTGAAAAGGCAAAATGAAAAGGCGAATAATTTGAGAGAAGTTGTAAATTTCTTGCAAAAATTCGAATGGACTAGAGGGCTTATTCCGGAGTATGTGCATTTCGTTCGTTTGCTCCTGATAATACCAGGGCCATCTTGCTCAAATGAACGGAGCTTTTCTGTTCTTCGTCGACCCAAAACATATTTGCGATCAACAATGTTGCAGAATAGACTTAATCATATTGCTATCCTACATGTTTACCACGACAGGTCTGATGAACTTGATTTGGAAACATTGTTGGATAATTTTATTTCGCAAAATTCCAAACGATCTTATTTTGCATTGTATTTGCATTGCGTAAGTAACATTTTTTGAAAGTACTGAATTTTCCTGATATCCAAGTATAATTGAACGCTTTTTTAAGGGTGTATTTTCTGCATCGAAAAAATAATAAAATGTTCCGACGAAAATAATTGCTACTGTAGTATTTTTAATAGTCCATTTACATACAACTTCGCGTTTGCTTTGTCGTTAAGTGAGTTTCGACAAATCGCAAATGAAAAGTGTACAATGAGCGTGGAAATCATTTGTTTTTGTTGAGAATTATTGAAAATTATATTATTATGTTGTCTGACGAAGTCACTAAAATTATAACATGTAAGTATTTTCAATTAGATACTTTTATTCACATCAGCTGATTAACAACGAACTTCAAAAAGATGAGAGTTGCACATATTTCTACTTTGCTTTCATTTTCGCGTTGCTCAATTTTGTTTATGTGAAAAAATCATTTAAATGAGTGTAGTCATAGTAAGCTGGTGAAAATCACTCAACGCCAAAATAATTGTTTCAATACAGTTTTTCCATATTTTCCACATTATGTTGAAAAAACAACTATTTTGGCTACTCTGGCTCTTTCCCAACGTGTTGCAATTGCCAGGGTGATAAACTGTTGACATTTTTCTGACGACCTTTTTTTTTGTTTTTGTAGAAGTAACATTGGTTCGTCATCTAATGACAACTACCCACCGGGGTTGAAAGTGTTCTGCCGGGCCTGCATTTACCAACCTATGTGGAAAATAGAGACCAATTGTACAGCGAACAACGGGACATTTATATGGCTTAGTAGCTAAAGGCATCTGCCTTTGCACTGATATGAATGTTGGAGATTCGAGTTCAACGCTCAGCTCCCGAAAAGCTAGCTGATGAAGAAGTGAAATTCAGAAACATGTACCTAGTAACCATCGCCGTTTGTAACAAAAACCATTGTATAAAGCAGCGATGGGCAAAACGGCTCGTATGAGTCTTTTGCTCATACGGGTACGCTTTGCTCATTTAAGTGCTTGGTGAGGGACGATCAAGTGCAGGTATGTGGGGCCAAGAACACAGGAAGAGGATATTATAACCGAACACACATAAGATTGATAAGGAGAGAGTATTTTGCCTTATACATATGTGGAAAATAGAGCTGCCACCGCTCTTATTATGTTCACATTATTAAGCGTTTTAGGATAAACTAGCCTTTACCGGCGGCTTCGCTCGCACTAAAGGCCACAAATATGTAATGTCGCTTTTGTGATTCACAACTCGAACTGAATTTTCAGTTGTAATTTTAAAAGTTCCTTTATGATTCCAATCATAAACAAAGCAAGTTTTAAAATTTTAAAAATGGTCGCCGTAAATTAAACACACATGCAACACATGCTCCAACAATTTTTGCAGTGTGGATTTAACGATATATGTATGTGTGTGAGCTGCAGAAATTTGAAAATTCCTCCATAATTTGAAATTTATAAATGAAAGCAGTTATGTTTATAATAGAACTGGTAAAATTACTCGTTGTGTATGCGATTGGTACCTTTTTTTATTTGTAAACTGATACATTTCTTTCTAGGCTCACGGCAACACTGCCAAAAAGTCTGAAAAGTGTTTCGTTTTCCCACGATTGTATACGAAACGTGCATTAGTACTTTTTTCTACTACTACTTCCTCTAATGCTTCTACTTTAAAAATACTTTTTTAAATACTTTTATGCATATATTGCAAAATGAATCGGCTTGCATATAACTAAATGTATGTGAAGGCGAAATGAGTGTCAATAATACGCTGCTTAACATAAAGTCGACTTCAGTCTATGGTTATTCCGTTTTTCGTATTTCTTGCCTTTCTTTTTGTTTTCGTACTATTGCAACACAGTTTGGGAATTGGTTTTCGAGGTTGAGAGAGAATATTTTCATTTCAGTTTTTAGTGTTTTCGCAACCTTCTTGCGATGAATATCGTTTGAGACGAAGCGTACGATATTTCCAATGTATTTTTTTACTCCCCTAACACCCCAAAACATACAAACGTCTCACCTACCACTCGCTGCCACTGAAACTGATTTAGGAGCTGAAAATAGGCCCATCCCTGTCTTACCTCATGACTACATGTGTGTACTTGAGATATCTCTTCACTTCGAGCTGCTGGTTATGTGTGTGCATGTACATAAGTTTGGCTGCTTGCTGTATTTGTTGTTGTGAATATTTACTAACAGTGTAGTGGTGCTAATATTCGCCACAATATACGCGACACAATTCCACAATTTTAATACAAGTATTAGGGGACCTGTAAAACCCTTTCTGAGCGCCAAGAATAATAATAAAACAATACCAGCTTCACAATTAAGGGTGTGCGATAAACCTTTCCAACACATCATGATCCAAAATGTCCGTTCGCTGTGAGTAACTACAGCGACGTCATCTATAAGACCAAATGTCTTTTCGCCGTGAATAACTACTTCGACGTCATCTATAAAGTGAAATGTCCGTTCGTTGTGAATAACATGATCTGATCGTCAAATCATCAGATTATAATTAGTCACAAGTACTTAATACATTTACTCGCAAGATACATCTTCATTAATCACAGGTACTAACACATTTACACTTAAGGTATATCGCATTAATAACAGTTACTAGTACATTTACTTAGGATCAAATACCAACCTTCAGCAGCACAGCCTAACGCAGTTTCAAACATTTAAAAAAGAAGGATGGTAAAATATTTAAACTAACAGAAAGAAGAGTCCAGTTTGAGCGTCTGACCATTATTAAATTTATTGATGAAATTCTTTCTCTTTTTATACATAATTTCTCAACCTACACATACATAATTATGCTAACACTAACAAACTAAAAATATGTACATTTCTAATACCGGTATGCAAAGTCAGCAGATTACTTCATTGACCTATTTTTGGAAACAATGTAAATAGTTGTGTGTAAATATTTTGGTGGTTCACACTAACAAATTAACACTGACGATTAGACATTCTGATCGGCATCAGTGTGACTAATTGCGCAAGACTATGAAAGTGTGAAATGATATGGGTTTTGTATTCGGCATTAAATTGATGTTGACTTCGCGCTGTGTCGGGACAATATAATTTATTTGGATCAATATTGTAATATGACTGCACTATGACTGTGTGTGGTAGGTTCGTAAAAATGCATTGGCATAGAAGTTCATAATGCATAATACCACAAATGTATTGCATTGGAGGACATAATGCATAATGCTACACCATCCGCCTTAGAAAAAAGAGGCGTATATAATTGTGGACAATTGTATATGACTCTTTGTTTGAATTTTAAATGCTTTTGGCATTCTTCGGTGACTTGATATGAAAGTGAAAGAATTTGTGTACTTTGTTTCTGATATGCTGACCTTGATATTTTTGTTATATTTTTACAGGTTGTCTTTGCTTATTTTTTTTATTATACTTATGAATAATGTTTTGTATTAAGTTCTTATTTAACACTTATTTTGCACAGCCGGATTTTAAAAGTGTCGACCCAACTAAAATCCGCTTGCCTTTACTAATTATTCTTTAACATTTATGTATTTATGATAATTTTATACCAACATGAAGCTGAAAACAAAAATTTTCTTCTTTTTTTTCGTTTTCCATTGGTTAAATATCTAATGTGTGATGAGTAAAGTGGAATGCTTATTTTAAGATTATTTGCTTTGTGTTAAATGATTTAAGTTACCAAAAGGTGTTTCAAAATTTGGTTAAGCCTATTCTTGTGTATTATTACTACCTTAATTTTATTGTTCCTATCATTATTTTCTACCCTGTGTGTATCAAAGTGAAATTGTTATTTTTGTCAATTTTCTTTACCTTATACTGCCCCTCATATCTGCTATCTAGCTTAGGGCCAGCTTCTAACTAATCTAACTAATACTAGATCACCTATGCCTATTTCCCTACTGTAGCTACTTCTATCATAGTTGATTTTTTGTTTTTCTTTAGTCTTTTGAACTAATTTCCTAGCTCGTTGCTGGGCTATTTGTAGTCTGTATTTTATTTCCTTATCATATGCCTCGTGATTATAGACTGGGTTTATTTTATTTTCAGCTAGAAATTCGTAGGTCGGGGGGTTTTTCGCAAATATCAGTTCAAAAGGGCAATATCCGTGTACGGTCGATGGTGTCGTATTGTAACAGTACGCGAAATACCTGAGGTATTCATCCCAATCATGTTTGTCACTGGATATGTATGAACGTACATATTCGTTAAATGTTCTGTGACTACGCTCTACTGTGCCCACAATTTGATGATGGTATGGTGTTGAGGTTTTATGCTCAATTTTTAGCAGTTTGCACAGTTCTTCGTATAAGCTGATTTTGTATTCGGTTCCCATGTCTGTTACGATTGTTTTCATGCAACCATAAATCAGAATGAAGTGCTTAAATACAGCTTTAGCAACTGTTATTACATGTTTACTCGTGACTGGCATTGTTACTAAGTATTTGGTTAGATCGCATATAATGGTAACGCATATTCATTTCCATTTATCGATTTTGGTAATGGTCCGACCGTGTTGATTTGTACAATATCAAAAGCCTTTGGAGGTGTCTCTGTTATTGTCATTGGTTCTTTAATATGCTTATTAATTTTATTCGTTTTGCAGTGGATGAAGTTGTTTACGTATTTCTTTATGTCACCTCTCATGTTTTTCCAGCTATATTTATACTCAGTTGAGCAGAGCTCACTTGAGTAAATTTTGAGGTATCTTGATGAAATTTGGTATGTAGGTTCCTGAGCACTCATCTCAGATCGCTATTTAAAATGAACGATATCGGACTATATCCACGCCCACTTTTTCGATATCGAAAATTTCGAAAAACCGAAAAAGTGCGATAATTCATTACAAAACACAGATAAAGCGACGAAACTTGGTAGATGAGTTGAACTTATGACGCAGAATAGAAAATTAGTAAAATTTTGGACAATGGGCGTGGCACCACCCACTTTTAAAAGAAGGTAATTTAAAAGTTTTGCAAGCTGTAATTTGGCAGTCGTTGAAGATATCATGATGAAATTTGGCAGGAACGTTACTCCTATTACTATATCTATGCTTACTAAAAATTAGCAAAATCGGAGAAGGACCACGCCCACTTTAAAAAAAATTTTTTTTAAAGTAAAATTTTAACAAAAAATTTAATATCTTTACAGTATATAAGTAAATTATGTCAACATTCAACTCCAGTAATGATCTGTTGCAACAAAATACAAAAATAAAAGAAAATTTCAAAATGGGCGTGGCTCCGCCCTTTTTCATTTAATTTGTCTAGGATACTTTTAACGCCATAAGTCGAACAAAAATTAACCAATCCGTTTGAAATTTGGTAGGGGCATATATTTTATGACGTTAAATGTTTTCTGTGAACGAAATCCATGACCACGCCCACTTTTTCGATATCGAAAATTACGAAAAATGAAAAAAAGTGCCATAATTCTATACCAAATACGAAAAAAGGGATGAAACATGGTAAGGTAATTGGATTGTTTTATTGACGCGAAATATAACTTTAGAAAAAACTGTATAAAATGGTTGTGACACCTACCATATTAAGTAGAAGAAAATGAAAAAGTTCTGCAGGGCGAAATAAAAACCCTTAAAATCTTGGCAGGTATTACATATATAAATAAATTAGCGGTATCCAACAGATGATGTTCTGGGTCACCCTGGTCCACATTTTGGTCGATATCTGGAAAACGCCTTCACATATACAACTACCACCACTCCCTTTTAAAACTCTCATTAATACCTTTAATTTGATACCCATATCTTACAAACTCAATCTAGAGTCACCCCTGGTCCACCTTTATGGCTATATCTCGAAAAGGCGAACACCTATAGAACGAAGGCCCACGCCCTTTTAAAATACTCATTAACACCTTTCATTTGATACCCATATCGTACAAACATATTCTAAAGTCACCCCCTGGTCCACCTTTATGGCGATATCTCGAAAAGGCGAACACCTATAGAACTAAGGCCCACTCTCTTTTAAAATACTCATTAACACCATTCGTTTGATGCCCATATTGTACAAACAAATTCTAGGGTCACCCCTGGTCCACCTTTGTGGCGATATCTCGAAACGGCGTCCACCTATGGAACTAAGGATTACTCCCTTTTAAAATACTCATTAACACCTTTCTTTTCATACCCATATTGTACAAACAAATTCTAGGGTCACCCCTGGTCCACCTTAATGGCGATATCTCGAAACGGCGTCCACCTATGGAACTAAGGATTACTCCCTTTTAAAATACTCATTAACACCTTTCTTTTGATACCCATATTGTACAAACAAATTCTAGGGTCACCCCTGGTCCACCTTAATGGCGATATCTCGAAACGGCGTCCACCTATGGAACTAAGGATTACTCCCTTTTAAAATACTCATTAACACCTTTCATTTGATACCCATATCGTACAAACACATTTTAGAGTCACCTCTGGTCCACCTTTATGACGATATTTCGAAACGGCGTCCACCTATAGTACTAAGGCCCACTCCCTTTTAAAATACTCATTAACACCTTTCGTTTGATGCCCATATTGTACAAACAAATTCTAGGGTCACCCCTGGTCCACCTTTATGGCGATATCTCGAAACGGCGTCCACCTATGGAACTAAGGATTACTCCCTTTTAAAATACTCATTAACACCTTTCTTTTGATACCCATATTGTACAAACAAATTCTAGGGTCACCCCTGGTCCACCTGGCGATATCTCGAAACGGCGTCCACCTATGGAACTAAGGATTACTCCCTTTTAAAATACTCATTAACACCTTTCATTTGATACCCATATCGTACAAACGCATTCTAGAGTCACCCCTGGTCCACCTTTATGGCGATATCTCGAAAAGGCGACCACCTATACAACAACCACCACTCCCTTTTAAAACCCGCATTAATACCTTTAATTCGATACCCATATCGTACAAACACATTCCAGAGTCACCCCTGGTCCACCTTTATGGCGATATTTCGAAACGGCATCCACCTATAGAACTAAGGCCCACTCTCTTTTAAAATACTCATTAACACCATTCGTTTGATGCCCATATTGTACAAACAAATTCTAGGGTCACCCCTGGTCCACTTTTGTGGCGATATCTCGAAACGGCGTCCACCTATGGAACTAAGGATTACTACCTTTTAAAATACTCATTAACACCTTTCATTTGATACCCATATCGTACAAACGCATTCTAGAGTCAACCCTGATCCACCGTTATGGCTATATCCCTAAATGGCGTCCACCTATAAAACTATGGCCCACTCCCTCATAAAATACTCTTTAATGCCTTTCATTTGATACACATGTCATACAAACACATTCCAGGGTTTCCCTCGGTTCATTTTCCTACATGGTTATTTTCCCTTATGTTGTCACCATAGCTGTCAACTGAGTATGTAATGTTCGGTTACACCCGAACTGAACCTTCCTTACTTGTTTTGCTTGATTTTCTTTATCATACGATTTATTCCTGGGTGGCCACCACTAATAGGATCGTCATGATATTTTTGCAAAATTTCTTTAATTTTCCCGGGATTTGTCACATTTATGACCTCTGGGGTTAGTGCTATTGTTAAATTTTTGAGAACCTTACTTCCTTTTTCAATAAATTTTCCTACTGCAGTATAATTTCCTTTAAACAATTTGTCCCCTAAAGACAACTGTATTTGTACAAGTCCTAAATTGGCGGCTTCTTTTTCAAGCCTGATAAAGAATTATCCTAAGTCAATTTTATCATCTAAAATTAGGATACTTGTATCTATGTTGCTACAAATTTTTATTCTTTCTTTAAAATATAATTTCGGAGGATTGAAAACAAGCCTGACATGTCTTTTCAATTCAAATTTATTTAGCGCTTCGTATATTTTGGGGTTCTCTGTGTGACTTGCTTCAATTTTAACATTATTTTTAATATTTTTAGCTGTTGATCTAGTTGTGACTTTCATTATTTTGCATACTTCCACTTATATTTCTTTTAAATTGGTTATGTTAATGCGAGACAATGCGTCCGCGATGTGGTTTTCTTTTCCCGCAATATACCCCACTTCAAAATCATATTCCTCTAAATCGAGTCTTACTCCTGTTAACTTGGATGAAGGGCTCTTCATCGAAAAAAGATAAGTTAAAGGCCGATGGTCGGTTCTAATTAAGAATTTTCTGCCATAGACATATGGTCTGAAGAAGGTTATGGCCCAATGGATTGCTGCTAATTCTTTTTCTATTTTTGCTTTGTTTGTTTCACCTTTTGTGAATGACCTTGAGGCGTAAGCAATTGGTAACTGTTTGCCATCGTGTTCTTGGCTAAGCACTGCTCCGCAAGCATACCCACTAGCGGATGTGTCGGGTCAATATAATTTATTTGGATCAATATTGTAATATGACTGCACTATGACTGTGTGTGGTAGGTTCATAGATAGATAGATAATTAATTGAGGATCGCACTGCGACCATTGGTCTATTGTGCCCTCAACTGCTTCACAGCACCTCATCCAAGCCGACTTCTCTGATGAACCCTAGCAGTTCACCTGGCTTGAGGGATTTGATGTGAGAATGCTCTGGCCATGGTGAGCCCAAAAACTTAGCCCTGCGTCTTGATATTGCGTCACATTCCAGGAGTATATTGTTCCGCCGTCTCCGCTGATCGATCACAAAATCGGCATGTGTTGTTCGATAGTATGTCCAGCTTCTGCATGTGGTTGTTCAGTCTGCAATGTCCTGTAAGAATAGATGTTAGGATCCTCAGGTTATCTTTCGACAGGTCCATAATTGCCCTATATACAGCGCTGCTGTAGGGAATGTGCGCATAGCTCCCGTGATGCATACACATGCCAGTCGCTGAAGTTTTGACAGTGCTTACCTCGTCGTCGCCCGAGTTGTTTTCGATGCCCAGGCTATCGAACCGTATGTTATCGTAGGTTTTACTATCATGGTATACATCCATCTTAGCACATGTGGGCTACAGTCCCATGATTTGCCTGCTAAACGTTTGCATATCATGATGGACCTCGTGGCCCTAGCTCTTATGGAGTCGAAGTGCTGTTTCCATAGGAGCTTGGTGTCAAAAATTACCCCCAAGTATTTTACCGCGGTTCCATGCTCTAATGTTACGCCATCAATTGTAATTGCTCCCAGGGCTGGTAGGGCCCTTCTTCTGGTGAAAGAGATGATGGTCGTTTTAGATGGGTTGATGTTAAGCCCCACACTGGCACACCATCCCTTTGTAATATTCAGTGCTCTCTGTATTATGTCACAGAGCGTACTCTCAAATTTACCCCTTGCATTAATGATGATGTCGTCAGCATATCCCTGGCATCTTATGCCACTGTCAGATAGCTTTTGCAGGAGTTCATCCACTACTAGGCTCCACAGAAGGGGTGATAGAACACCTCCTTGAGGGCACCCCCTCGTGGTATTAACCTTAACTGCGCTGTTGCCTACATGGACTTCAGCGATTCTTGTGCGGAGTAGATTGTCAATCCATCTCTGGATAGGCATCTGAATTCCTCTTCTCTGCAGTGCTATGTTTACGCTTTCATGAGATGTGTTGTCAAAGGCACCCTCAATGTCAAGGAAAGCGCAAATCACTGTTTCCTCTGTTTCGAACGCCCTTTGTATTTCAGATGTTAATTAGTACATTGCTGTGTCCGTGGCCCTACCCGCTCTGTACGCATGCTGGCTATGATGTAGGGGCCAGCTCTTGAGGGCGTTCGACCTAATTTCTTGGTCCAATATCTTTTCCATTGCCTTCAAGACAAAGGAAGTTAGACTTATTGGTCTGAAGGACTTTGCTGCGAATAGTCCTTTTTTCCTACTTTTGGTATGAAAACCACTTTTGCTCTTCTCCACATCATGGGTATGTATCCCAGTGCCAGGCTATCTCTCATGATCCTGGCCAGATGTGGGATAATCTGTGCCCCTTGCTGCATTAGCACTGGGTAGATGCCATCCACCCCTGGAGATTTGTATTTCTCAAAGGATTCCACTGCCCATCTGACTCTGGCCTCACTGAAGAGGAAGTTGGCCAGTTGCCAGTCTGATGGGGTTGGTTTCACCTGGGGAACACAGGTTCCGATACTTGCGGAGAGGCACCCGGAAAATGCGTATGTAGCAGGGCCCTCGCTCGCTCCTCCACCGTTCCGGTATAGGTACCATCTGGGAGCATAATCGCTAGGTTAATCTCCCTCTGCTCTTTGGCTAGGGCCTTGTGGAGCCTTGCCGCTGCATGTGTGCTAGAAATTCCCTCACAGAAATTTCTGAAACTTTCCCTCTTAGCTTTCCTTATCTCCTTATTGTACTTTGTTAGATTTTGAGTGTATTCCTCCCAGTTGCCGGTTCTTCTTGCCCCGTTAAAGAGTTTCCTGACTTTCTTTCTTAGTAGTGGCAGGTCATGCGACCACCAGGGGGTTGCTTTCTTACCCTTAACTAGGGAGACTCGGCAACTGGAGTTGTAGGCATCTATCATTATCTGATTTGCTCTATCCACTCTGCCCTCTAACTCAGTACAGTTAGTGCTTCTGCTCTTGTTTCTGAGACTATCCGCGTTAGCCTCTATGATACTTTTGTAGCTGCCCCAGTCTGTTTTCCTGGGATTTCTTTTAGGGCTGGATTGCCCCGATGCAGCACCCAGCTCAAACCTTATGATCCTGTGATCCGATAAGGAGGGTTCTTCTGAGACTCTCCATTTCGAGATCATATTCTCAGTTAGGTTGTTTCCAAGTGTTATATCTAGGACCTCTGCCCTGACTCTAGTAACAAACGTCGGTTTGCTCCCGACGTTATATATATTCAAATCGTTGCTGACTATATATTCTAGTAAATACTCACCGCTTTAGTTGGTATCACTGCTGCCCCACTCCGTGTTGTGGGAGTTAGCATCGCTTCCTATGATCAACGGAAGTTTCGCTCCTCTGCAGTGCTGCACTAGCTTCTGCACGTTAACTGGAGGGACTGTGCTGTCGTCCCCCGGGAAGTAGGCTGCGGCCAGTACAATGCTGGTGTTGTCTCCATTCACCTTTGCCTCGATCTGCACCGCCACCAGATCCCGGCTTGAAAATTCTATAATGCAAAAATAGTTAATATTTGATTTAAGCATTACACATGCTCTTGGTCTCTGCTGTGAGAGATCCCTAAGGTTCATAAAAATGCATGACATAGAAGTTCATAATGCATAATGCCACAAATGTATTGCATAGGAGGGCATAATGCATAATGCTACAATGGGCACAGACCCACTCTTACAATTATCAACTGTAATCTACAAACGATAGGTATATGCTTATACTTCTTTGTAACATCCATTTTTCAAACAGCATTTTTAAACTTCGTTCACAATTTTGGGATGTGATCAACCTTTTCTTTGACCTTCTACAGAAGAGTCTTTGAAATTTTTGTGCATGAAAGAAAATGAGTAGTGAGGCAGTTTACCCACGTGGAAAGATGACGAGTAAACTATATGCCAATCGAAGAAGTCTGCATTATTCCGAAGAGAATGCTTTATTGTCTGATTCGAAGGTTGAAGCGACCGCATTACTTTATTGTCAACTTCCACGAAAGTGAATCCATCTTATTAAGGACGCACCAAAGGAATCCAAAATGCTATATAAAACCACAACCCCCGCGATTCATCCGAATCCTCAAGGTAGGTGTTCGAACCTGAATAAAAGCATTATACGACACATTGCACCAGATGACAACTGGCTTGTCCTACACCACGCGGTACAATTTTTAACGACCGTGATAGGGTTGTGCAGGCGGTATACTGCGTCCACTCTGCTCCACTGCAGGATTGGTTAGCCTTTTATTTCGTCACTAATACGATGACATCAACTTGCAGTTAGTTTGGAATATGAAGATCTCTCTAATGATCAACATAAACTAATTTAACTAACAGTGCAGAGACCTGTGATTTTATGATCGCCTTTTACGATCGGTATACCTACCGCGGGTAAATTCTTGGCACATAGCCCGCAGGAGGGAGCAGAGGCGAGATGCTAGTGTAAAAGTTACGAGGGTACCTGCCATAGAAGACCCAACCACACGGTGTACTTAAACACGGATCAATATCCGTTGATCACTGGCCCAACAAAGTTGGTACCAATGGACCGAATTTGGGTGTTCAATTCAACCAGCCTTGGTGAGGTCGGGGCCTATCTATACCCCGCCGTTCCATTTCTAAGTAAATATCCCACGGTTGCTCGGCAACTCCTCCGCGAGTTCCACGCTTGTCTCAGTATCCCTCCTTCATTGATTTTTGTTATCTCAATATCTGATTAAAGTATTAATCAGTATGATATATGTATTTGTATATCACAATTTCGGAATGTGACCAACTTCTTCTGCCCAACCGTTGCAACAATGTATGGTTAATTGTTGACGACAAAGTGCCTTTGCTTCGATATTGCTTAAAACTGACCAACGCGGCAACTTCTTGCTTCAGTACCTCGATGCATCTTGCTCAAATCATCGGCCCCTTGAAAAAGCGAGATGTATCTTGTCATCTTCATTTCGCTTAATTTTCGGTTCAATTTTCACTACAATTATCATTCCAATTTTCTTTCCAATTTTCACTCCGTTTTCACTCCAATTTCAACCACAATTGAGGGCTAAGGTCAACCCTTTCTTCTCATAGACCTGTATTGCATCGCGCACATGCCTCAACAATATCTTCGCAAATCAGTTCGTCCACTGCTATCAATCAACATACTCCGCCGATTTCTCAACATCTTCCGTCAATACCCGCCAGAGTTTTGGATGTGACGATAGGCATCCGTTTCTCCATTCACGCACCGTTTTTTTCTCCGATTGTCACAATTATGGGATGTGGGCAATCTTTTCGTCTGCCCCTCAGGGTCAGTTTTCAATGTTTGAGTTTTACTTAGACAAGCAAAGGACCGAATTGCACTCTCAAGGAAAAACTCAGAGCTAGTCTATAAGTGAACTCTTTGGGTTGAAACCACAGCCCCCGCAATTCTTCCACAAGGGGGCCGAACCAAAGGACAGGATGTGAGACCTGAATAAAAACATCACACGATCGGTATTATGATCGCCTTTTACGATTGGTATACCTAGGGCGGGAATATTCTTGACCCCTATCCCGCAGGGGGAACCAGAGGCGAGATGTTGGCGGACCAAATAGAAGAAACGACGTTCTGGACGACAAACGTCTACGCCCCACTCGTATAGTAGGAAGCTGTTACAGTTTGTCAATATCTCAATAATGAGCGCAGGTCTCGTAAACTGCGTCAACTGGCAGCCGATGGTAACAATGGCATCCGATCACCTACCCAAACTCCTTTCGTTCTAGCGATCTGCCGACTTCATCACTACTGGAAAACGCAGTTTCATCTATTTTAATAAAGGAAGGTGGGAAGATATCAAAACTTATGCTGACAATCGTTTTGCTGCCCTCCCTATCCCGACTGATGCCCGTCCAGGGGAGATTGCTTTCCGCAAGGTCATTGAATCCACTTCGGCTCGTTTTATTTCCTCCCGAAGAATCCGGCCACATTTTCCAGCGGAGGCCGCGAGAGAACGTGACCTTTTAAAACAGCACGACCCCGGCGACCCCCAAATAAGGGATATAACCCAACGCACCAGATAGCTTGTGGATGAACGCACGGGCGAAATGGGAGGAGCACTTAAAGAATTGTAAATTCTCTGCCGGTGTAGGTAAGCCATGGTCCACCGTAAAGTCCTAACGAACCCGACTAAGCACAATGACAAAATTTCCGTCGCCTTTGGCGATAAAGTGCTGTCGGAGCGCCTTCTGCCGAAAATGTGTAATGCATTATACAGTTGGCAAAGCTAGACGGCGGGCCAATAGACACGCACACAAGCATAAAGACAGCGCGTCCCCAATCACAATTACCGCCAAAGACATTGAAGATGCCATCGGTCACGCTAAACCGTCTAAAGCTATAGGCCCAAACGGCATGGCCATGCCGATGCTTAAAAAACTAGGCAAAGAGGGATTTAATTATCTAGCGCATGTCTTCAACCATGTCCATGTTCACCTTCGTCATCCCCGAAAAATGGAAAATAGCCAGAGTGGTTCCACTATTAAATCCTGGAAAAACAGCTAACTTAGGTTAATCTTATCGTCCGACTCTGCTACCTGCAGTAGCTAAGACACTTGAAGCCATTCTGCTTGCCCATTTCACTGCAAATTTGCGTCTTGCCAATCATCAGCATGGCTTTCGAAAACTGCATCGCAATACCACCGCGCTAAACGCCATTAACACGCAGAAAAATTGCGGATTAAATCAAAGCCCACCACACGCAGTACTCGTTGCGCTAAACCTATCAAAAGCTTTTGATACGGTCAACCACGAAACTTTACTGCAAGACCTGGAAGGGTCCTCCGTTTCTCTTAGTCTCAAAAGGTGGATCGCCAAATAAATATCTGTGTGGTCGGCATGGATCGGTGCAATTCAGGGACATAACATTTAAATCCCGAATAATTAAACAAGGGCACCACAAGGTGCTGTTCTATTCCCGCTTTTGTTTGACTTCTACGTATTGAAGCTACTTTCACCGCCAGAAGGAGTCACTATTGTATCCTATGCCGGGCTCAGGCCGACACAGCGATGAGGTTTGTAATAAAATAAACAGCTATCTACCTGATTTCTTCAGTTTTTTGCGTCGCGAAGACTGACATTGGCACCGACCAAATCATCGGCGACCTTATTTACAAACATGGACACGGCAAATGTCGACCATATTGGACATCCACATCGATGGCATTACGATACCGACTTTCTTACACCCAAAAAATGTGGGTGAGACGTTCAATCATGATTTACATTTTGGAGAGCATGCAACCCAAATTGTAATTTAAATCCAGAGCCGTAATAAAATCCTCAAACCTCTTGCCGGCAGCACTTGTGCTAAAGACAAAGAAACGCTCATTACCACTTACAAAGCAATTGGCCGGCCGATTGCATGCTAGTCGTCCCCGATATGGTCGCCAGGCTTAAAGGTTACTCACTGGAAGAAAGTACAGGCCTGCCAAAACACTACCCTCAGAGCCGCTACGGGCTGTTTTCTTATGTCCCAAGAACACCATCTACACAATGAAGCGAGAGTACTCCCCTATTATGGAGAGACATGAAATGCCGAACAAACAGTTTCTGTTGAATACCCAGAATCCTGGGCATCCCAATAAACATCTGATTAAGGCCATACCTCCCAGGGGCTTAATAGGTCATCTCCGTAAGCATTATGAGGCAATACGACACCTGAAAACACAGCCGTATGAAGCAAAAAGGCAGAAGCAGGTCCTCAGTGATATCCACAAACAGGCTTCGGACCTCTATCCCAGGAATTGCCCGGCGAATTCAGTTCTTAAAGAAAAATACCCAGAAAGGCGTGTCACTCTAGCTCAACTTCGATCTGGGTACTGTAGCAGGCTAAACTACTACCTATCGAGAATTACCCCCGACATACAGAATGTATGTCCTGTTTGCAATGTGTTTCCACATGACACCAACCATCTCTGCAATCGCAATGTGGAACCAACGCCTCTAACACCCCTCTCACATTGATAAAAATTTATTTAAGAGGGTGTTGTATGATTACATCAAATCTAGGCCGATTAAATGAAATAGTTGTTCTGATTTAAATGCATTAGTGATACATGTGGCATAATTAAATTTTTAAAGTTAAAAATTTTGAATAAGTACACGTTGTTAATAAATACAATCATATTTTAATTTTTTTGATTTAGGCTCTAATAGTCGTAATAAATATATAAAATAGAATAAAAATAAATTGAATAAAACTAAGGAAATAGATTTTGTTTACGTATTGTTTACGTGAAGTACGCTTTATTTATTTTAAAATACAACTATATTTTTAATGTATAACTCATTGGTATTTGTGTGCTAAATGCGAAAATGGAGTAAAAGGTCTGAAATTTTAAGCACTTTTAATACAGCCCATTTTCTTAAAAAGAATATGAACTTCTGCCAATATTTCCATTTTTAAACGACCCGGCGGTGGACTGTTAATGGAACAGAGATGCAAGTAAAAAAACGGGTTAAGAAAAAAATTAGAAAGGTGCCGGGAGAGCAGGGATAGCCAAAAAAAAGGGTCATAGAGGTGAAAAATAAACC
Source organism: Eurosta solidaginis (assembly GCF_040869045.1). Lineage (NCBI taxonomy): Eukaryota > Metazoa > Arthropoda > Insecta > Diptera > Tephritidae > Eurosta > Eurosta solidaginis. Next base: position 161,939,780 of record NC_090320.1, on the reverse strand, counting down.
ATGGGGAAGATTTAAGTCAAAGCGATTTTTTATTGAACGAAAAAATAACTGTGGAATTTTGACCTTTGTTATAAAAATAAAAATTACAAAGTAACGAGATCTAAGTTCGGGTGAAACCGAACATTATGTACCCAACTGTGTACTGTTATATATACATTATACACATGCAAATATCGTGCTCAGTGAGAAGCTATAAAAGACTTACTGTTATAGAAACGATGTTTCATGGGAAATTTGCAATGGAGTTTTAAGTAACTTCCCGTGTAGCTAAAATTTTAAAACCTTACTTCAGAACCCGATGATAATTCGACTCGAAGAAAAACCCTCTCGCTAGGTGGCGCAAGGATCGTGATCTTTTAAAAGCTCGTGCGAATTTTGAAATTTTACGGACAAGTTTTACGTAACTTTTGGTAAGCTGGGGACTGGAAACTTTGAACATAGATAGCTTAAAGTTGTATTAAAATTAAATTATTAGGTTAAACAACTTTTCTAGACGGGGCAGGGAAAATCCCTTCAAAGCACGTGTTATGATATGTCATCGATTTTTAAGTAAGTTCTCATTTTATGTAGCAAAAAATTTTAACCATATTTGAAATCAAAAAAGTTTTTATGTCGGACGCAGGCATTTTAGACACAAAACCATTTCTAAAGCATACCTATTATGGACTTTGTTGGTTTTGGTACATTTTATTCGTTTTTTCTATCCGTAGTTACTATCCATAGTTGACGTTTAACTGTGGAAACTGCAATAAATTTGTCATAATATGCAGTAGCGATTATTTAATTCGCGTTCCTAACTGATTTATCGTTATCTACTAACTAAAGTAGCTTTCGGGACGTAGAAAATATCGGGATTTCAGGATTGACGTTCCTAATAGAAAAGTTCATGCCATTTCCTTCGCTGACTCAACTCAATCAACTCAATCCTTTGCTATTTTTCATTATATACTCACAAATTAGCATATTTGTAAAAGGGGTGCACATTTACTTTGATTTAGAATTTCTATTAGGCTGCTCGGATTCCTTTGATCTGTTTGTAAGTGGTACTCGAACTTGTGTTTTATGGTTCTGATGAGCAAGTAAAGATAAAAATTGTACGTGATAAAATAAAATTTGTTGTTGAAAAGTTTCCTTTTAAGTTGAAACTTTTAAAATACGTAGAATTCAATTGTGATGCCAGGTGATCTGAATTCCAGAATACAGATTTTCAAAATCATGCCCAGACGAACTAAGGATACATATTCAGAAACCACAAACACAGTGGCTACGTGGGCTAGGCCATGTTATGCGAATGAAAAATTATGCTACGGCTAAGGAAGATTTTTTTTCGAAACCCGCCTATAGAAGCAGGGAAAAGGGGCGGCCCCCACACCGCCCGAAATTTTGGCCTGTAAATGCAAGCAACTAATTCGATCCACACACGTGACAACATGTTTGCGAAGAAAAAATTAATATCAATGCTATTTTTTATACCCAGCTGTACTTGTTCAAGGGTTAAATAACTTTGATTGGATAACGGTTGGTTTTACAGGTATAAAGGAGTCGAGACAGATATAGACTTTCATATATCAAAATCATCAGTATCGAAAAAAAATTTGATTGAGCCATGTCCGTCTCTCCGTCCGTCCGTCCGTTAGCACGATAACTTGAGTAAATATTGAGATATTTTCACCAAATTTGGTACACTAGCTTATCTGGACCCAGAATAGATTGGTATTGAAAATGAGCGAAGTCGGATGATAACCACGCCCACTTTTTATATATATAAAATTTTGGAAAACTCAAAAAACCTGATAATTTACTAAATAATACACCTAGAATGTTGAAATTTCACATGTGGACTGATATTGGCACCGCCCACTTATGATAAAATCAATTTTACAAATATTATTAATCATAAATCAAAAATCGTTAAAACTATCGTAACAAAATTCGGCAGAGAGGTTGCCTTTACTTAAGGAATGATTTGAAGAAAAATTAACGAAATCGGTTAAGGACCACGCCCACTTTTATATAAAAGATTTTAAAAAGGGTCGTGGACGAATAAAATAAGCTATATATTTGCCAAAAAGAGCTTTATATCAATGGTATTTCATTTCCCAAGTGGATTTATAACAATAAATAGGAAAAACTTCAAATTTAAAAAAATGAGCGTGGCGCCGCACTAACTAAGCAATTTTATATGTTTCGGGAGCCATAACTCGAAGAAAAATTAACGGATCGTAATGAAATTGGGTACACAAATTTTCGCTATAGCAGGAAATATTTCTAGGGAAAATCGAAGAGATCGGTTAAAGACCACGCCCACTTTTATATAAAAGATTTTTGAAAGGGTCATAGACGAAAATTCTAAGCTATATCTTAGCGAAAAAGAGCTTTGTGTCAATAGAATTTTGCTTTCTAAATTGAATTATAACATTAAATTGGAAAACACTAAAATTTTTGAAATGGGGGTGGCACCGCCTCTTTTATGACTAAGCAATTTTCCATGTTTCGAGAGTCATAACTCAAAGAAAAATTAATATATCCTAATGAAATTGTGTACACATATTTTCCTTATACCAGAAAATATTTCTAGTAAAAATGGACGGGATCGGTTAAAGACCACAGCAACTTAGATATAAAATTAATGTTGGCCGAACCGTGATTTTTGAGGGTTATCTGTGATTGTGACCTCTCATTCACAGCGGCTTTTAACCGTGACTGTGGCTGAAAAAAAAAAACAAATACCACGCCAACAGGAATCAGTTTTGGTAATTCTATACGACAGCATGACACTGTTAATGCGCGTCCAAAAATATCGAGAGAGGTGTCAAAAGAATAGCCATAGCAGAAAATATTTCTAGTAAAAATGGACGGGATCGGTTAAAGACCACGGCACCTTAGATATAAAATTAATGTTGGCCGAACCGTGATTTTTGAGGAACAATGTTATCTGTGATTGTGACCTCTCATTCACAGCGGCTTTTAGCCGTGACTGTGGCTGAAAAAAAAAAAAACAAATACCACGCCAACAAGAATCACTTTTGGTGATTCTATACGATAGCATGACACTGCTAATGCGCGTCCAAAAATATCGAGAGAGGTGTCAAAAGACGAGCACAAAAAAAATCGTGAACATAAGTGTTTTGCACGGATATAGTTTTTGGGTAACTATTTACTTTAGGGTACAACTGCTAAAACTCGTCCAAAAATATCGGTGGAGGTATCAAAGGACGCCCTTTGGAGCCAGGATAACGAATCCGAAAGCGGAAATTGGAAATTTTTATTTCTTTTCGGAGATATTTGCAAACAAAATTGAAAATTTTCTTGTGGTTGTTGTAATTTTGATTATTTTGTTGTACCCACAAAAAAAAAACTGTGGGAAAAAGTGTTTTGCGCGGATATAGATTTGGTCTCCAAACCGTTGTTGGACCCACCCAGGGTAATTTTTTATAAGCGCGGCCGAAGGCCACCAATACAGAAAGGTGTTCTGCGCAAAAATACTATGGATCCCACCCCCGGTTTCGGAGCGCTCCGTGGCAATAAAATTTGGAATTTCCGCTTTCGTATTCGTGGTCCTGGGATCAAAACGCACCTTTTTGGACGAGTTTAAGCAGTTGTACCCTAAAGTATAGACTTACCAGTTTTGGTCTCCAAACCGGTTTCGGAGCACTCCAGGGTAATTTTCCGGTTTTTCGTTAATAGTTTTTGAACGAGCTAACATTTTTATTTTCCGCCTCCGGATTATTGTTGTCGAGGTGAATACGCGTCTTTTGACACCTCTCACGATATTTTTGGACACGTATTAGCAGTGTCATGCTGTCATATAGAATTACCTCAGTTTTATATTTTTCCCTGCGGATTGTTTTGCGAATAATAAACTCTGCGTAATTTTTTGGGACATCTACTGTCAGTCGCAGCTTAAGTAACTTGCTCATTGTATTGGTTCATAGCCTAGAAGCGATTTGTTCCTGTGAAGGGAGCTATGTTTGAGTCTGTGATGGGTAACGGGAAATAAATGCTGTGACAAGCAATCAGTCACGAATATTCCCTGTAAGCTGTAGCTGAAGTGTACTATGACATTTCAGTAGCTTTGACAAAATCACAGGTACACGGATGCTTGCCAACTCTTTATAAAACAAGTTTAAAAGGGTCGTAGACTAGAATAATAAGCTATAACTTAGCCAAAAATAGTTTTGAATCAATGATATTTCCCTTATCAAGTTTCATTGTAAGAGGAAATGGGGAGACATTTTTTTTAAACGGGCGGTGCCACGTGTTATGTAGAAAAGTAATTTATCTAAAATGAAATGTACAATTGAAGCTCACGCTGAGTATATAATGTTCGGTTACACCCGAACTTATACACCTTTATTTGTTAACTATTTAATTTAAAAGTAGTTCATTATTAATTAAACTTAATAACCTTGATGGGCATCCTTTTTTTTTAAGAATTTATTTATACCACTTAATAAACTTGGTGGGCATGGATGGATTGCTCTCAGTGTGCATCCATTTTATTAAGAATTCATCAGTGTTGAAGATCTGTGATTGACTTTCTTTTCAGGCGCCTGAAATTAATTGGTCTTGCTGACAGGGCTAGAATGAATGGGTTGGAGTAAGTTAGAAGCCTCTTTTTGTATGAAGTAGCATACCTTTTGATTTCTTCAGCTATTTTTGGAACCTTTAGATCCCAGTGTAGCTTGTCGTTAGTCATATAGTAGGGTGTGTTTACAATCATTCTAAGGGTTTTCGATTGGAACCTTGGGAGAATTTCTAGGTTTGAGTTTGCTGCAGTTCCCCACAGTTGTATTCCATATGTCCAAATGGGTTTTATTTTTTGGTTTCGGGTTTACAGTCCAATGAATCAGAAAACCGCCTTTTTTATTTTCTCGCCAACGTTTCGACCTTTATTTTGGTCTTCTTCAGGGCCTAGTGACAAAAAAATATAAAACTTAGTATATAAGGCCTTGCATTGCAAAAGAGGGTTAATAATTATTAATTACATATACACACAAAAGTACATATGTATATAACACAATTATTGAAATCACAGATTCTTACTCAAAATTACTGCGTTCTTCCTTGTCCAGTTGTTTTGTATAGATGTTTTGTTTTCTGCATTGTGCAGAAATGGTCATATATAAAATTTTAAATTATAGGACTTATTTATAAATTTGAATAAAATTTAAAAGAAATAAGTAATAAAATGAACACAATGAAAATTCAAACAACAAACTATATATTTACGTATTTGACGTTTGTTGATATTTTGTCAGCCGGTTCGTGCTTGATGGACTATGTAGAGCAGCTGATGATTGTTGACATCGTTAGAAAATACACGTATAGATGTCGCTGATGTTTTTAGCTTCTACGCTTCTTTTATTAACGCAGTTTTTATCAGCTTTAATAAATATTTCTTCTAATAGGATTCTTTTTCCCCAACTTTTCTCTCTAGCCAATACTTTAGTTCCTTCGAAGTCAAATCTATGTCCAAAAGTAATAGCGTGGAGGGCGAGTGCACTTTTTTCTGTTTCTTTCTTCTCAACAGTTTTTCTATGTTGATTTAGGCGTTTGTATAAATGTTGAGATGTAGTGCCTATGTAACTTTTTCTTCGCTGGCAGTCAATACAGTCTATTTTGTATACAACGTTCTTTTCTTTATTTGTTGGTATTTTGTCTTTAATCTTGTTGTACATTTTCCCAACATTGTTTTTATTTTTGTACGCAAAACGGACGTTGGCAGTGAACTCTTTGAATTTGTTTGTAATACATTTTGTAATATACGGGAAATATGAAATTGTCATAGTTTTAATTTCTGCTAATTGTTGTTGAGCGTTGGTGCTCGTTAATATTGGGTCGGTGTTTTTGTTGTTGATGGATATTTTATAATGATTTATTAATCTTGAAACCAATTTTGGCGGATAATCGTTCGCTTTGAGGATGCCTTTTATAATTAATTTGTTCTTGTTGTGGTATTTTTCATCACTTAAGTAAAGAACTCTGTTTATTAACCCTTTTGCGGTGCTGATTTTTTGGGTTAATGGATGTATTGACCTATAATTCAAAATACGACCTGATGAGACTGGTTTACGGTACCAGTCCGTGTTAAAGGTTCCATCCTGTGCGTTTCTGAAAATAACCATATCCAAGAATGGTAGCATATTTTGTTGTTCTTTTTCAAATGTGAACTCGATTCCTGGTTCTATGGCATTGAATATTTTTAAGACCGATGGAAGGATGTGTTCAGGTAGTAGTGGGTATAGGTCGTCTACGTATTTCTTAATTATGCTAATGTTGAATTCTAGTTCTTCTTTTACTCTCTGAATGGCTCGTTCTAAAACGTTGTCCATTAGAATTTCTACTAGAATACAGCTGATGGGTGATCCCATTGGGCAACCGAAATTCTGTGCATAGAACTGTTCGTTAAATTGAAAATAGCTGTTTTTTGTGCAAAGAGTAATCATTTCGATAAATTCACTTTGCGAAAGATTTGTGATGGATTCAATTTCCCTCCACCTCTCGTTTAAGATTCTTAAAATAGAATCAACTGACGCATTTGTAAAAACGCTTTTTACGTCAAATGATACTTGTATTTGGCCCGGTTCGTGTGTTTGTTGGGCGATGAATGCTTTGAATTCAAATGAATTGCATATGTGGAACTGCGATTTTGTATTTTGGCTAGAATCGCTGTTGCATATTTCGACAGTGCTGTTGTTGGTCCATCATAGTCGGCGGAGATCGGTCTAAGTGGCATTGGAATTTCGTTTTTGTGGTGTTTTGGTGCGAAGTATATCCTTGGTGGGTTTGCGTTGTACGTTGTAAGTTTCCGTATAGTTGGGGAGTCTATTTTACCTCTATTGAATAGGGTTTTTACAAACAGATTGTTTTTGATTTGTATTTTGCTTTTTGGGTCAGTTATGGCGTTGTATGTGTCAGTGTCGCTGAGCATCTCCTCTCCAAGTTTTAATAGGTCGTTTTTGTACATAAACACAGATTTATTTCCTTTATCCGATCTAGTGCATATTATTTCAGGATTGTTCTTAAAAAACTGTATGCAACTTTTTTCTTTTTGTAGTAGGAAGTTTTCTAAATTGGATTTTCTTGCTGTTGATTTGGCTTGTAATATTGTGCGTGTCACCGTTTGTCTGATTTCGTTTCTGTTTTGGGGATCTACGCAATTTTGCATAATGCACTCCACTTCTGCTATTATCTGTTTGGTTGGTAGCTTGTTAAGAGTTGTTGGTACTCCAAAGTTTGGGCCTAAGCCCATTAAGAGCATAACGTCTTTTGGGAAATTTATAGTTGTTGAATTGTGTACAAAGCATGTTGTGTCAGATGTGATGTGTTTTTGTATTTGAGTTGATTCTAGTTTGTTGTACTTTGTGTTCAAGTTATTTATGGTTACTTCGTGTTTATTTTGATAGCTAATTTCTTGTGTTCGGAAAAAATCATTCGTGTTAGGTAAGCTTCTGGATTGGATAATTGATCTTAGATTATTGATTTGTTGTTCTAGTCGATTTATCTTCCAAAAGGAGATTTTTATTTCCAAGTTAAGTATTTTCCTTCGAAAATCTGAAATTAACTGGCCAATCTGTTTGTTGTATGGTGTGTCATCTTCCAAACTTTGGAAGGTGCAGCTTACGTTATTTATTATATGTTTTGGGATGATATTGTTTTTCCGACATTTGAGTAAAAAGAATTTCCGCGCCCTAAGTTTTGCTAATTTTATGTTGTTTGTTGCGAAAGCCTTAAATAAAGTTTTGGTTTCTTGGCCATATTGTATGCCAATCTTGTGAAAGAATGGATTTCGCTGTGTACCCGGCGTATTATTCATATTTTTGTACTACCGACTGTTTTCTTTATTTATTGTAAATTTGTTTTTTGGTTTCGGGTTTACAGTCCAATGAATCAGAAAAACGCCTTTTTTATTTTCTCGCCAACGTTTCGACCTTTTATTTTGGTCTTCTTCAGGGCCTAATGACAAAAAAAATATAAAACTTAGTATATAAGGCCTTGCATTGCAAAAGAGGGTTAATAATTATTAATTACATATACACACAAAAGTACATATATAACACAATTATTGAAATCACAGATTCTTACTCAAAATTACTGCGTTCTTCCTTTTCCAGTTGTTTTGTATAGATGTTTTGTTTTCTGCATTGTGCAGAAATGGTCATATATAAAATTTTAAATTATAGGACTTATTTATAAATTTGAATAAAATTTAAAAGAAATAAGTAATAAAATGAACACAATGAAAATTCAAACAGCAAACTATATATATACGTACTTGACGTTTGTTGATATTTTGTCAGCCGGTTCGTGCTTGATGGACTATGTAGAGCAGCTGGTGATTGTTGACATCGTTAGAAAATACACGTATAGATGTCGCTGATGTTTTTAGCTTCTACGCTTCTTTTATTAACGCAGTTTTTATCAGCTTTAATAAATATTTCTTCTAATAGGATTCTTTTTCCCCAACTTTTCTCTCTAGCCAATACTTTAGTTCCTTCGAAGTCAAATCTATGTCCAAAAGTAATAGCGTGGAGGGCGAGTGCACTTTTTTCTGTTTCTTTCTTCTCAACAGTTTTTCTATGTTGATTTAGGCGTTTGTATAAATGTTGAGATGTAGTGCCTATGTAACTTTTTCTTCGCTGGCAGTCAATACAGTCTATTTTGTATACAACGTTCTTTTCTTTATTTGTTGGTATTTTGTCTTTAATCTTGTTGTACATTTTCCCAACATTGTTTTTATTTTTGTACGCAAAACGGACGTTGGCAGTGAACTCTTTGAATTTGTTTGTAATACATTTTGTAATATACGGGAAATATGAAATTGTCATAGTTTTAATTTCTGCTAATTGTTATTGAGCGTTGGTGCTCGTTAATATTGGGTCGGTGTTTTTGTTGTTGATATATATTTTATAATGATTTATTAATCTTGGAACCAATTTTGGCGGATAATCGTTCGCTTTGAGGATGCCTTTTATAATTAATTTGTTCTTGTTGTGGTATTTTTCATCACTTAAGTTAAGAACTCTGTTTATTAACTCTTTTGCGGTGCTGATTTTTTGGGTTAATGGATGTATTGACCTATAATTCAAAATACGACCTGATGAGACTGGTTTACGGTACCAGTCCGTGTTAAAGGTTCCATCCTGTGCGTTTCTGAAAATAACCATATCCAAGAATGGTAGCATATTTTGTTGTTGTTTTTCAAATGTGAACTCGATTCCTGGTTCTATGGCATTGAATATTTTTAAGACCGATGGAAGGATGTGTTCAGGTAGTAGTAGGTATAGGTCGTCTACGTATTTCTTAATTATGCTAATGTTGAATTCTAGTTCTTCTTTTACTCTCTGAATGGCTCGTTCTAAAACGTTGTCCATTAGAATTTCCACTAGAATACAGCTGATGGGTGATCCCATTGGGCAACCGAAATTCTGTGCATAGAACTGTTCGTTAAATTGAAAATAGCTGTTTTTTGTGCAAAGAGTAATCATTTCGATAAATTCACTTTGCAAAAGATTTGTGATGGATTCAATTTCCCTCCACCTCTCGTTTAAGATTCTTAAAATAGAATCAACTGACGCATTTGTAAATAGGCTTTTTACGTCAAATGATACTTGTATTTGGCCCGGTTCGTGTGTTTGTTGGGCGATGAATGCTTTGAATTCAAATGAATTGCATATGTGGAACTGCGATTTTGGTATTTTGGCTAGAATCGCTGTTGCATATTTCGACAGTGCTGTTGTTGGTCCATCATAGTCGGCGGAGATCGGTCTAAGTGGCATTGGAATTTCGTTTTTGTGGTGTTTTGGTGCGAAGTATATCCTTGGTGGGTTTGCGTTGTACGTTGTAAGTTTCCGTTTAGTTAGGGAGTCTATTTTACCTCTATTGAATAGGGTTTTTACAAACAGATTGTTTTTGATTTGTATTTTGTTTGTTGGGTCAGTTATGGCGTTGTATGTGTCAGTGTCGCTGAGCATCTCCTCTCCAAGTTTTAATAGGTCGTTTTTGTACATAAACACAGATTTATTTCCTTTATCCGATGTAGTGCATATTATTTCAGGATTGTTCTTAAAAAACTGTATGCAGCTTTTTTCTTTTTGTAGTAGGAAGTTTTCTAAATTGGATTTTCTTGCTGTTGATTTGGCTTGTAGTATTGTGCGTGTCACCGTTTGTCTGATTTCGTTTCTGTTATGGGGATCTACGCAATTTTGCATAATGCACTCCACTTCTGCTATTATCTGTTTGGTTGGTAGCTTGTTAGGAGTTGTTGGTAGTCCAAAGTTTGGGCCTAAGCTCATTAAGAGCATAACGTCTTTTGGTAAATTTATAGTTGTTGCATTGTGTATAACGATGCTCTCTCACGATCAACTCGAGCTTTGTTTACTGCGGCATATAAATTAAAACAAGAGAAACGATATAAATATTTATGGTTAGGGAAATCTAGCTTCCTAATGAAAAAAGGCAACAATGATAAGGTTATCAGTATCAGAACATTTGATGATTTGCATTTAATAGTTAACTAGCTAATTTTAGCTCTTCTCTTAATTTTTATATTTACTTTTAAAGATGTTCTCAGATGTTCTGCCTAATGATAACCCAATCGTCGCTAGCAATAATGTTTTGAATAACTCGCCCTCAACTGATTCTAACAAATTATTAGTTATCCATCAAAATATGCGTAGTCTTAGACAAAATTTCGATGTATTCGTTGGTAATATAGAAGCGTTAGGTATAAAGCCAGATATTATATTTTTGTCTGAAATATGGATTTTTTCGTATGAAGTAGGAGATTATAAAATCCCCAATTATAACTTTTATACAAATACCAATGACAGCTACAGTGCAGGAGGTGTTGCGGCTTTTGTACGCGATACTTTTGACTGCTCGTCAGTTAGTAATAGCTTACAAAGTGCAGATACGTTACAGCTTTCCATCAATATCAAAGGCGAACTATTTGTTTTCTTGGGGGTATACAGACTTCAGTCTGTACCTATCTCGTTATTCCTTGAAGAATATTCCTCTTTAGTGGTAAATGCGAAATCGGTTAATTTTTTTTATTCTTGGTGACATCAATTTGGGTATTTTGCATCGTTCCAGTATTACCGACGAATATTTGGCTTTAATGGCGGTAAATGGTTTGGAATCCTACATAAATGAACCAACACGAACAAGTTCAGGCACTTGCATTGACCACGCGTTTTGTCGTTTCAACTCGCTCCCTAATAGAAATTGTACAAGTCTTAATATGGACTTGCAAGTAACCGATCACACGATGACTGGTATACAGCTTACTGGTATTACGTCAGGCAAACCAAGTATCAACCGCGCTCGTAAATCGATTTGTAAGGTAAACTTTACGATGCTGAATAACAAGCTTCTTCTCGAAAATTGGTCAGACGTGTACGCGGAAAGTAACGTATCGGCGGCTTATGGTGTATTTTTAAACACTTTAAAAGTGCATGTCAATAACTGCACTCTTAATGTGAGTCAGCGTAAACAAGCTCTGCGGCTTAAACCTTGGATTACCCGAGATCTATTAAGGAAAATAAAGTTCAAAAATAAGTTAGGCAAAAAATGTGCTAAGCATCCCAATTGTAGGAAGCTTCGCTCTCGCTACAATAAAATTAGCAATCAGTCCAATAAAGCAATACGCACTACGCGCGATACATTTTTTAAAAACAAGTTTAACTCAGCTTTGGGCAATACGAGAAAAGAATGGGGCGTCATCCACAGTTTCCTAAACCGGGACAGTGTAGGGAGCCACGAGCCAGTTACCCTACGTGCTGACAGCCAGCTGACTACAGACCCAGAAGAAGTTGCTAACAAATTTAATACATACTTTACCTCGATTGGTAATTCAAGTTCAACCCTTTGTGATTATCAGTTTGCATCCAATCTACCCTTATGCCAAGTTGCAACTAATAGTTTCTTTTTTAACCCCATATCCAGCTTCGAAATCGCTAAAATTATAAAAACATTGACCAACTCTAGCTCTTGCGGCGATGACGGTATTTCAAATAGTTTATTAAAAAAAATATCGCTTAATATAGTAGATATACTGAAACATTTATTCAATAAAAGTATAACTCAGGGTGTTTTTCCTGATGATCTTAAATGTGCCATTGTAATCCCGATCTTCAAAAAAGGGGATAAGAGGGACGCACGTAACTACAGGCCCATATCTCTACTCCCATCGATTTCCAAAGTATTTGAAAAGGCGGTTAAAAATAGAGTTGTGAACTTTCTAGATAAATCGAACTTTTTCAGCCCCATGCAATTCGGATTTCGATCCAGACTCTCAACAGAGGACGCTCTACTAGATTTCTGTTCAAAGGTGTACAAAGCTCTAGATAGTAAAAGTAACTGTGCTGGTTTATTTGTCGACATAACAAAAGCTTTTGATATGGTAGACAGGAATATACTTCTGGAAAAAATACATAGTGCAGGTTTTCGTGGCTTTATGTACAAATGGTTTACATCTTATCTGTCTAATAGAATACAAAAAGTTAAAGTGGGTAGTTACTACAGTAGCCTGCAGGAAGTTAATCTGGGCGTACCCCAAGGCTCTGTCCTTGGCCCGGTACTGTTCCTCATTTATATTAATTAAATTTTTTCAATTTCATTGAAGGGCAAAACGACTGCCTTTGCAGATGATCTTGCCATTGCGTATAGTACAACGAGTTACTTCGAACTAATATGTGATATTAGCCACGATGTACATATGCTGAGGACTTGGTTTGCTTTACACAAGCTACTAGTTAGTAACAAAACGAAGTTGATGTATTTTAGCATTGCTCCCAAAGAATTTGAGGTTTGTGATCTTTTTTTTCATTCAGCAGAATGCGCACGTTTTAACATGCATCATATGGTGTGCACTTTGAATGGCACGAAAAGTTCATTTGCAACCAACGTTAAATGCAGTGATAACTGCTTCAGGATTGATGTTGTTGAAAATTTCAAATACCTAGGCATTACAATCGATAATCATTTAAATTGGTCTGCACACATTCAGAAACTAAAACATTACTTTCTGTACACTACCCGTCACTTCTATCGTCTCAAAAAGTGTTGCACTATGTCCACTCTAAAAGCTGTTTACTATGGTCTAGTCCAATCGAAACTTCAATATGGGATTACCTGCTGGGATGGCGCCTCGGCTAGTAAGTTGTCACCCATTGTAACACTCCAAAAGGGAATTATAAGACGCATATGTGGCGCAAACTACAGGTCTCACGCTATGATATCCTTTAGGAGACTAGATATACTACCATGTCGTCATCTATATTTATTTAAAGTCCTAAAAACGTTCTTTATTAGATCGGGGTACTTAGAAAGTTATCCGTCTGAAGTCTACAACCTTAGGAGCAATCTGCTTCCATCGGTACAAATCCCGCATGCTAGGACATCTCACTTCAGAAGTTTTTATACATACACGTCGTGCAAAATGTTCAACACTCTCCCTACTTCTGTACAAGTTATAAGAAATCTTAACCTATTTCAAAATAAAATAAAAATGTATCTGATTAGTTTTAGCCACTACGATCTAGAAGCCTTGCTGAGGACGTTGTTGTAAGTCATATGTAACTTTTTTAACTATATCAACTGTTTCTCTATCGTAATCTTAACTAATTATCTGAATTATTATGAGTTTATTCTATAATATTATTAAAAACTATACACCCCACACTGAAAAAGAATTTTAGTATGTGAACTGGCATTTAATACTATTTTAAAAATTTAATATAAAAAATGCCATGTACCTTTCTTATGCTATAGAGTAATAGAATGTGCTCTTTCAATATTGTAATTTATTTAAAATATGCATTAAGAAATGTTTAATAAATAAATAAAATAAATAATAAATAAATAAAGCATCTTGTGTCAGATGTGATGTGTGTTTGTATTTGAGTTGATTCTAGTTTGTTGTACTTTGTGTTCAAGTTATTTATGGTTACTTCGTGTTTATTTTGATAGCTAATTTCTTGTGTTCGGAAAAAATCATTCGTGTTAGGTAAGCTTCTGGATTGGATAATTGATCTTAGATTATTGATTTGTTGTTCTAGTCGATTTATCTTCCAAAAGGAGATTTTTATTTCCAAGTTAAGTATTTTCCTTCGAAAATCTGAAATTAACTGGCAATCTGTTTGTTGTATGGTGTGTCATCTTCCAAACTTTGGAAGGTGCAGCTTACGTTATTTATTATATGTTTTGGAATGATATTGTTTTTCCGACATTTGAGTAAAAAGAATTTCCGCGCCCTAAGTTTTGTTAATTTTATGTTGTTTGTTGCGAAAGCATTAAATAAAGTTTTGGTTTTTTGGCCATATTGTATGCCAATCTTGTCAAAGAATGGATTTCGCTGTGTACCCGGCGTATTATTCATATTTTTGTACTACCGACTGTTTTCTTTATTTATTGTAAATTTGTTTTTTGGTTTCGGGACTACAGTCCAATGAATCAGAAAAACGCCTTTTTTATTTTCTCGCCAACGTTTCGACCTTTTATTTTGGTCTTCTTCAGGGCCTAATGACAAAAAAAAAATATAAAACTTAGTATATAAGGCCTTGCATTGCAAAAGAGGGTTAATAATTATTAATTACATATACACACAAAAGTACATATATAACACAATTATTGAAATCACAGATTCTTACTCAAAATTACTGCGTTCTTCCTTGTCCAGTTGTTTTGTATAGATGTTTTGTTTTCTGCATTGTGCAGAAATGGCCATATATAAAATTTTAAATTATAGGACTTATTTATAAATTTGAATAAAATTTAAAAGAAATAAGTAATAAAATGAACAGAATGAAAATTCAAACAACAAACTATATATACGTATTTGACGTTTGTTGATATTTTGTCAGCCGGTTCGTGCTTGATGGACTATGTAGAGCAGCTGATGATTGTTGACATCGTTAGGAAATACACGTATAGATGTCGCTGATGTTTTTAGCTTCTACGCTTCTTTTATTAACGCAGTTTTTATCAGCTTTAATAAATATTTCTTCTAATAGGATTCTTTTTCCCCAACTTTTCTCTCTAGCCAATACTTTAGTTCCTTCGAAGTCAAATATATGTCCAAAAGTAATAGCGTGGAGGGCGAGTGCACTTTTTTCTGTTTCTTTCTTCTCAACAGTTTTTCTATGTTGATTTATACTAGGTTCAAACACACACCAAATTGGCAATTTATACTCTTTGGGCAATTTATTACGCAATTTGTCATATAATAAATTGTAATAATAAATTTCCAATTTAAAAAAAATTGCGTAATAAATTGTTTTAACCTGCAAATGCAACATTGTAAAGTGTGTTTATTGAGTATATTTAAACGTCACTTACGCATGGCTGAACTATATGGTTGGCTCATTTCATCAGCTGATTTTATGTCTTTCATTTCACTGGAGTAGGGACTGTCAAAAGAAGATGGCAAAATCAAAATGAAAACAAAACACTGAACACATTTTCTTACAACACACAAAAATTTCAAAGTTTTATGTTTTCATTCCATTCTATTCACCTAATACCAACACGCACATTTTGACAGTCTCAACAAAGATATGTTGTTACTGTAGAGATGAGCCAACCAGCTATCAAATTACTATTGTGTAAGCTAAATAGAGTTGTATGAACACCACTCAATTTAAATCGAAATAGCCTCAATTTATTTTTCTGTTTGAACATAGGATTAGGCGTTTGTATAAATGTTGAGATGTAGTGCCTATGTAACTTTTTCTTCGCTGGCAGTCAATACAGTATATTTTGTATACAACGTTCTTTTCTTTATTTGTTGGTATTTTGTCTTTAATCTTGTTGTACATTTTCCCAACATTGTTTTTATTTTTGTACGCAAAACGGACGTTGGCAGTGAACTCTTTGAATTTGTTTGTAATACATTTTGTAATATACGGGAAATATGAAATTGTCATAGTTTTAATTTCTGCTAATTGTTGTTGAGCGTTGGTGCTCGTTAATATTGGGTCGGTGTTTTTGTTGTTGATGGATATTTTATAATGATTTATTAATCTTGAAACCAATTTTGGCGGATAATCGTTCGCTTTGAGGATGCCTTTTATAATTAATTTGTTCTTGTTGTGGTATTTTTCATCACTTAAGTTAAGAACTCTGTTTATTAACCCTTTTGCGGTGCTGATTTTTTGGGTTAATGGATGTATTGACCTATAATTCAAAATACGACCTGATGAGACTGGTTTACGGTACCAGTCCGTGTTAAAGGTTCCATCCTGTGCGTTTCTGAAAATAACCATATCCAAGAATGGTAGCATATTTTGTTGTTCTTTTTCAAATGTGAACTCGATTCCTGGTTCTATGTCATTGAATATTTTTAAGACCGATGGAAGGATGTGTTCAGGTAGTAGTGGGTATAGGTCGTCTACGTATTTCTTAATTATGCTAATGTTGAATTCTAGTTCTTCTTTTACTCTCTGAATGGCTCGTTCTAAAACGTTGTCCATTAGAATTTATACTAGAATACAGCTGATGGGTGATCCCATTGGGCAACCGAAATTCTGTGCATAGAACTGTTCGTTAAATTGAAAATAGCTGTTTTTTGTGCAAAGAGTAATCATTTCGATAAATTCACTTTGCGAAAGATTTGTGATGGATTCAATTTCCCTCCACCTCTCGTTTAAGATTCTTAAAATAGAATCAACTGACGCATTTGTAAATAGGCTTTTTACGTCAAATGATACTTGTATTTGGCCCGGTTCGTGTGTTTGTAGGGCCATGAATGCTTTGAATTCAAATGAATTGCATATGTGGAACTGCGATTTTGGTATTTTGGCTAGAATCGCTGTTGCATATTTCGACAGTGCTGTTGTTGGTCCATCATAGTCGGCGGAGATCGGTCTAAGTGGCATTGGAATTTCTTTTTTGAGGTGTTTTGGAGCGAAGTATATCCTTGGTGGGTTTGCGTTGTACGTTGTAAGTTTCCGTTTAGTTAGGGAGTCTATTTTACTACTATTGAATAGGGTTTTTACAAACAGATTGTTTTTGATTTGTATTTTGTTTGTTGGGTCAGTTATGGTGTTGTATGTGTCAGTGTCGCTGAGCATCTCCTCTCCAAGTTTTAATAGGTCGTTTTTGTACATAAACACAGATTTATTTCCTTTATCCGATCTAGTGCATATTATTTCAGGATTGTTCTTAAAAAACTGTATGCAACTTTTTTCTTTTTGTAATAGGAAGTTTTCTAAATTGGATTTTCTTGCTGTTGATTTGGCTTGTAATATTGTGCGTGTCACCGTTTGTCTGATTTCGTTTCTGTTTTGGGGATCTACGCAATTTTGCATAATGCACTCCACTTCTGCTATTATCTGTTTGGTTGGTAGCTTGTTAGGAGTTGTTGGTAGTCCAAAGTTTGGGCCTAAGCCCATTAAGATCATAACGTCTTTTCGTAAATTTATAGTTGTTGCATTGTGTATAAAGCATGTTGTGTCAGATGTAATTTGTGTTTGTATGTGAGTTGATTCTAGTTTGTTGTACAAAAAACAAATTTACAATAAATAAAGAAAACAGTCGGTAGTACAAAAATATGAATAATACGCCGGGTACACAGCGAAATCCATTCTTTGACAAGATTGGCATACAATATGGCCAAGAAACCAAAACTTTATTTAAGGCTTTCGCAACAAACAACATAAAATTAGCAAAACTTAGGGCGCGGAAATTGTTTTTATTCAAATGTCGGAAAAACAATATCATTCCAAAACATATAATAAATAACGTAAGCTGCACCTTCCAAAGTTTGGAAGATGACACACCATACAACAAACAGATTGGCCAGTTAATTTCAGATTTTCGAAGGAAAATACTTAACTTGGAAATAAAAATCTCCTTTTGGAAGATAAATCGACTAGAACAACAAATCAATAATCTAACATCAATTATCCAATCCAGAAGCTTACCTAACACAAATGATTTTTTCCGAACACAAGAAATTAGCTATCAAAATAAACACGAAGTAACCACAAATAACTTGAACACAAAGTACAACAAACTAGAATCAACTCAAATACAAACACACATCACATCTGACACAACATGCTTTATACACAATGCAACAACTATAAATTTACCAAAAGACGTTATGCTCTTAATGGGCTTAGGCCCAAACTTTGGACTACCAACAACTCCTAATAAGCTACCAACCAAACAGATAATAGCAGAAGTGGAGTGCATTATGCAAAGTTGCGTAGATCCCCAAAACAGAAACGAAATCAGACAAACGGTGACACGCACAATATTACAAGCCAAATCAACAGCAAGAAAATCCAATTTAGAAAACTTCCTACTACAAAAAGAAAAAAGTTGCATACAGTTTTTTAAGAACAATCCTGAAATAATATGCACTAGATCGGATAAAAGAAATAAATCTGTGTTTATGTACAAAAACGACCTATTAAAACTTGGAGAGGAGATGCTCAGCGACACTGATACATACAACGCCATAACTGACCCAACAAACAAAATACAAATCAAAAACAATCTGTTTGTAAAAACCCTATTCAATAGAGGTAAAATAGACTCCCTAACTAAACGGAAACTTACAACGTACAACGCAAACCCACCAAGGATATACTTCGCACCAAAACACCACAAAAACGAAATTCCAATGCCACTTAGACCGATCTCCGCCGACTATGATGGACCAACATCAGCACTGTCGAAATGTGCAACAGCGATTCTAGCCAAAATACCAAAATCGCAGTTCCACATATGCAATTCATTTGAATTCAAAGCATTCATCGCCCAACAAACACACGAACCGGGCCAAATACAAGTATCATTTGACGTAAAAAGCCTATTTACAAATGCGTCAGTTGATTCTATTTTAAGAATCTTAAACGAGAGGTGGAGGAAAATTGAATCCATCAGAAATCTTTCGCAAAGTGAATTTATCGAAATGATTACTCTTTGCACAAAAAACAGCTATTTTCAATTTAACGAACAGTTCTATGCACAGAATTTCGGTTGCCCAATGGGATCACCCATCAGCTGTATTCTAGTAGAAATTCTAATGGACAACGTTTTAGAACGAGCCATTCAGAGAGTAAAAGAAGAACTAGAATTCAACATTAGCATAATTAAGAAATACGTAGACGGCCTATGCCTACTACTACCTGAACACATCCTTCCATCGGTCTTAAAAATATTCAATGCCATAGAACCAGGAATCGAGTTCACATTTGAAAAAGAACAACAAAATATGCTACCATTCTTGGATATGGTTATTTTCAGAAACGCACAGGATGGAACCTTTAACACGGACTGGTACCGTAAACCAGTCTCATCAGGTCGTATTTTGAATTATAGGTCAATACATCCATTAACCCAAATAATCAGCACCGCAAAAGGGTTAATAAACAGAGTTCTTAACTTAAGTGATGAAAATACCACAACAAGAACAAATTAATTATAAAAGGCATCCTCAAAGCGAACGATTATCCGCCAAAATTGGTTTCAAGATTAATAAATCATTATAAAATATCCATCAACAACAAAAACACTGACCCAATATTAACGAGCACCAACGCTCAACAACAATTAGCAGAAATTAAAACTATGACAGTTTCATATTTCCCGTATATTACAAAATGTATTACAAACAAATTCAAAGAGTTCACTACCAACGTCCGTTTTGCGTACAAAAATAAAAACAATGTTGGGAAAATGTACAACAAGATTAAAGACAAAATACCAACAAATAAAGAAAAGAACGTTGTATACAAAATAGACTGTATTGACTGCCAGCGAAGAAAAAGTTACATAGGCACTACATTTCAACATTTATACAAACGCCTAAATCAACATAGAAAAACTGTTGAGAAGAAAGAAACAGAAAAAAGTGCACTCGCCCTCCACGCTATTACTTTTGGACATAGATTTGACTTCGAAGGAACTAAAGTATTGGCTAGAGACTATTAGAAGAAATATTTATCAAAGCTGATAAAAACTGCGTTAATAAAAGAAGCGTAGAAGCTAAAAACATCAGCGACATCTATACGTGTATTTTCTAACGATGTCAACAATCATCAGCTGCTCTACATAAACCATCAAGCACGAACCGGCTGACAAAATATCAACAAACGTCAAATACGTATATATATAGTTTGTTGTTTGAATTTTCATTGTGTTCATTTTATTACTTATTTCTTTTAAATTTTATTCAAATTTATAAATAAGTCCTATAATTTAAAATTTTATATATGACCATTTCTGCACAATGCAGAAAACAAAACATCTATACAAAACAACTGGACAAGGAAGAGCACAGTAATTTTGAGTAAGAATCTGTGATTTCAATATTTGTGTTATATATGTACTTTTGTGTGTATATGTAATTAATAATTATTAACCCTCTTTTGCAATGCAAGGCCTTATATACTAAGTTTTATATTTTTTTGTCATTAGGCCCTGAAGAAGACCAAAATAAAAGGTCAAAACGTTGGCAAGAAAATAAAAAAGGCGTTTTTCTGATTCATTGGACTGTAAACCTGAAACCAAAAAACAAATTTACAATAAATAAAGAAAACAGTCGGTAGTACAAAAATATGAAATGGGTTTTATGATGGCTGAGTAAAGCAGGAATTTGTTATCAACTGATAATTGTGAATTTCGGTTCATAAGCCAATACATATTTCTTAGTTTGATACCAAGGGATATTTTTTGTGGAATATGTGGGTCCTCCAAGTTAATTTTCGGTCGAGGTGCATACCAAGGACTTTGTTTCGTCGCTTTGTGGTATATTAATATCGTTCAGTTTAACGGGTGGGCAAGTGTTACGTCTGGCAGTAAACGTCACTTGAACGGATTTGATCCTCCATTCTTTCAGCCTTATAGCAGGAATATTTCTAGTAAAAATGGATAAGATTGGTTAAAGACCACGCCCACTTTTACATAAATGACTTTAAAAAGGGTCGTATAATCATCTGTATAATCAGAAAAAATCTTGAAAAATTCAGAAAAGATTTACAGATCATGATTTTAGTTCAGAATGGAACCATATGTATATGTATTATTGCACAGCCTTGTAACACTATTAAGCACACAAAACAAACAACAACAGCATTTCAAGTGTACAGCTGGGTATGTAATGTTCGGTTTCACCCGAACTTAGACTTCCTTACTTGTTTTTAAGGTGCATTTATTACATGCACGGCCCCTTTTTAGGGCTCTCATTATTCTAAGTGGCAATATTTTTAGTAAAAGTGGGCAAAATAGATTAATGATTAGTGTTAAAGGACTCACGCTAAATGAACTGTTTGATAGAAGCTCTCAGCTGAGTTTTAATGTTCAGTTACACCCTTACTTAGACACCCTTACTTGTTTTGGCTAAATGTCTTACAAAATTTGCAAAGAAATAAATCTGTTGTTAAAATGTGGATGGAACCAAAAATTTACGAAATTCAAATTGTTTTTCATGCTAAATACTTAAAAATTTAAAAATCTTGCAACTAAAAGACAAAGTTATGATTCTGTATAGCATAAATGAGTACATTTTAGGGCTGAGGTATGATGGAGTGTGGAAAAGCCCTTTCATTTTATAACTACAATTAGCGTTGCTAAATGTCCCGTATTTTCCGGGACATCCCGTATTTCTCACATAATTCGAAATGCATTTCTTTTCATTTAATCAACATCAGCATCAACGTCAACAATTGAATATCTTCTTTAGCTTTAAAGACATCGCACGAAAGTAAGTTGCCTCTTCAGGAGACTCGTTTAGTTTCTAATGGCTCGGAGATGACCTTCCTAATCCTAATAGAACTGGAGGTGTTGCTCGACGTCCTTGGGCAAAGCCTTATTTGCCGTGTTTGGAACCCAAATTCAGACATAACTGCATACAAGCAACTCCTTTTCGCACAGTATGCCTACCGCGGGAAAATTCTAAGCTGTTTAACGCGCTTGGGGTTATATGAAGAGGTCCAAATAGGAAAGCACTAGATATTGTTATAAGAATATGACTGCTTGTTGTGATAAGCATTGAGATTTATTATCATATTAATAAAAGAGTAATATATCGTTATTATATTATGTTTTAGAAATTTTAAGTTGTTTATAGAATATTTTTATTCAACTATCACTATTAAAAGGATAAATATTTACAGATCTAATAAAAGGTGTGAGCAGGTATACTCCTTTGAGTAGAGTACTGCTTCTCTAACTCTGACCTCTTAACTGATTCGTTGATCCGTTCATCTTCTTATAGAGTAGTATTAACACCATTTTCCTTCTTTTAGAATGTCATAGTAAAGCTGGAATCATTGTGTCACAACACTTATTAATCAAATCGTAGCAGAAGCACCCTTTTCTGCAACAAGGAACTATTGTAACACAGTGCAATTCACGCTTACAATCGCCTAAGCTGCTCTGCTGTGCAGTAAGGGTAAAGCCCTCATTACTGATACTTAGCATAGACTTGACTTGACTTGGTGTAAACTTGGCAACTTTGCCACGATTATACTCCACTTAGCGCATAAAATCTGGCATCATAATTAGCTTTGAAATTTATTTTTAAATAAATGTCAATTTGTATGACGAAATGTCAAAATTAAATGGAAACAAACAAATGGCATCTCAAAATATAAACGTCACTTAGAACTTACATAGAAAATAAAAATTCAACAGGCTTCTAAGTCAAGTTAAGTGTTGCTAAGTTTTGAGTAATCAGTAACATGCAATGTTCATTTAACAGAACTCTAAGTGAAAGTTCTATATTCAAGTCTATGCTAAGTATCAGTAATGGGCCCTTAAGCCCTAACACCAGTGACAAGCTGACCGTCCTAGCAATGGCTTTAGATCTAATAATGGAAAAAGGAAACTGATGTATGTTTACTGTGGGGTCATGTTCGAAATAACAGCTGTGTTGAACCGAATATGAACGAGCAACATACATACTTTCCGGCAGATGCACTTAAGGTCTAATTATACTTACAGCGCATTGCATGACAAAACAGTACATAGCATGTGAAACATAGACCTGATTATACTTATACGCACACAAATAAAGTTAGTATGTCAAATATACACAAACACAAGTAAGCAATATGGTTTCCTCTGAGAGTGATGCTCATTTTTCCACTGTTTGCAATAGCAATGTTAACAGCACGATGAATGAGAGAGTCACGCGGTTAGCGCATATATGGAAATCAAACTTCAACAGGCTTTCGTGCAATGCACTGCGTAGTCTAATCAAGTTCACGCAAATCCCATTGAACAGATATTGTTTGTGAGAGCAATGTTGCTGTGCCCTGCTATGCTATGTAAGTATAATTGACCCTTAATTGTATGATCTTGTTGAACGTTAAAAAATAGATAGAGGAAAAAGTAGGCAAGTAGATTTGCAAACAAAAATATAATGTTTAATTTTAGTCTAGGGAGGGGAATAGTGCCGATGTGTAAAGGGATATCACTATTTCCACCATAGATGAAAATATTGCACTTTAAATCAACACGCACTTCATGTGCATATGAAACCTGAATTTATTTAAACTCATCTTCAATTTAAAGACAACTAACTCTATTTAAGTTAAGGAAGAACAAATAGAGCGCGCTTTGGCCGCTTATAATTTTTAAAGGACCGTTACCGTATACTCTTATGCATTTTATGCAAAGGGAAATTATGAAAGGGTGCCCACATGCAAATAACACATAACATAAAGAACTAATTAATTGGGACTCATGTCCTCAACATGGCGTCCGCCTGCACCATTTCGAGGGAAGCAGCTGCGGTATGCTATAGCGAAAAGTGTTCTAGGGAGTGAAGAGAATCGTTCGAGAATATCAAAACATATTCTACCGTAAGAAGTGACTCAACGCGGCGCTGTTTAAGTGGAGAGGGGTGAGTAGAGTTTTTGGCCACAACGAAGGGATTTTGTAGCATTCATTCATTCATTTGTACAAACATATATTTTGACTCATTTTGGTATGTCGAGAGATGCATTTACTCTTACATACATATTCATTAATTTGTACATGCATATTCCGACACGCGCTACGATAGTCTACGCCTCGAAACTTGAGGCTTTTTCTATTTCAATTTAAAGCTGAATAATTGCTCACCATAAACATTTGCCTACACACAATTTATTCCCATCACTCGTTTACACATAACTTGCTCTATCCCGTTTTTGCTTATTATGCATTTCCCACAACTAATTTTATTTATGCTGAGCTTGCGCTTCCCACCGAACTGAATATATATGTATCTATGCAGTTCGCTGGCAAAGCGCCTAATTATATTTTGTACACTTATTTGTATGTATAAATGTAAATATTTAATGTAGGTAGCTCATAAGAATTAACTAGATTAATTTTGTATAAATACCAATGTAACTTCGCTAATAAAGACAATGATTGGTTTGACGCCAAGACGCAACAAAGTCTTTGCTTCGCTAGGCGACAAATTCAATGATTTGCTGAAAGTGAATAAAACTAATACGAAACAAAGCAAATTCTTTGATACAATTTCTTTCGAACTTTATTGGAACACTTTTTGGTAGACAACGTTTTTGGTTTTTCCATTTTTCGCGTAAATGAATAATGACGAAGGTTTGACTACTTGTGAGCAAGCTACATACAATTGTCCATGAGGAAAAACTGGGTATTCTAAATTAATACCGTAAATTTGTAGAGACTGTACTTGCGCCTTATTAATTGTCATAGAGAAGGCAAGCCGAATAGGCAACTGCAAACGTTTGAAATCGAATGGTAAATCCGTCGAAATCAGTGGAATTCTGGGTATCAAAATGTCTTCTCGTTTGTAGTTCCCTTTCAAAATTGTTTCTTCGATAACGTTACCCATTAGCTTCTTCACAGCGAGTCTGGTACCTCTGCAAAGTGGTGGCACATTAATGTTGCGCAGCATAATAATCGGTGCTCCAATTTTTAATCGTAAATTATGAGGTGGTAGGCCTGGCAAATCGAGTCAGTTTAAGAATTCAGTTGGATAACTTACGACATCTTCTTCATCAGTAATAGTGTCGATTGACTTATATGCAACTATGTCACCAGGCATTTGATACAGAATAGCTGCATTTATATCATTGACGTCCTTATTTTTCCCAGCTAAAATTGCTCTTTCGCTGAGCCAATCATAGTTTTTGTAATGTTGAACTATGTTTGGAAATCCACTCTGTATCAATGTCTCTTTAGACTGTGCAAAAGTGCGGAGTTTGTTAGGCAATGTAATCATTCCTGTTCGATCGACAGACATTTGGCCATTTCCGAATTTCAGAAATTGCTGTGAAAATTCAGCTGCTGACGGATCGTTTTGTAGTTGAACTCTTACGTTTGTAGTAAGTGTAAGCGTGTTTACATGTCTCCATACATACGATGATTTTAAACATGAATTGATTTCTTATATTTAAGAATTCATGAGCTTAACATCGGATTATAATAATTGAATTTCAATTATTATGTTTTTCTAAGAGAAACTGAAAAGAAAGAAACATTTACTGGCATATTGTGATGGACCCATTTCGAAAACCGCCAACGTAATCATCATCAGGCAATTTTGTAATGTCATCAATGGTTTCACCGGGATTCGAACCGTGAATCACATGGTGAAACTGCAGTAGCCTTTAACCACTAGGCCATCGTGCTGGTATTTTTCATGCTAAATTCAGTTTTTCTCATTTCTACACTAACAACACAATTGAGACATTTTGTCTCTATATTAATTTGTGTGCCATGTAGATTTGTTTTTGGAAAGTTATTCTTCGTTGCGAATGAGAAGCTCTGTAAACTTGAATTTCAATTATTATGTTTTTCTAAGAGAAACTGAAAAGAAAGAAACATTTACTGGCATATTGCGATGGACCCATTTCGAAAACCGCCAACGTAATCATCACCAGGCAATTTTGTAATGTTATCAAAGGTTTCAACGGGATTCGAACCGTGAATCACATGGTGAAACTGCAGTAGCTTTTAACCACTAGGCCATCCTGCTCATTTCTACACTAACAACACAATTGAGACATTTTGTCTCTATATTAATTTGTGTGCCATGTAGATTTGTTTTTGTAAAGTTCTTCTTCTTTGCGAATGAGAAGCTTTGTAAACTCGGGCTCAGCTGTACATATTTATGTATATTTTGTTTAATGGTGTGTTCAGTTTATACTTATATTTAAGAATTCATGAGCTTAACACCGGCTTATAATAATTGAATTTCAATTATTATGTTTTTCTAAGAGAAACTGAAAAGAAAGAAACATTTACTGGCATATTGCGATGGACCCATTTCGAAAACCGCCAACGTAATCATCATCAGGCAATTTTGTAATATTATCAAAGGTTTCACCGGGATTCGAACCGTGAATTACATGGTGAAATTGCAGTAGCCTTTAACAACTAGGCCATCGTGCTTGTATTTGTTTTCATGCTTAATTCAGTTTTTCTCATTTCTACACTAACAACACAATTGAAACATTTTGTCTCTATATTAATTTGTGTGCCATGTAGATTTTTTTTTGTAAAGTCCTTCTTCGTTGCGAATGAGAAGCTTTGTAAACTCGGGCTCAGTTGTACATATTTATGTATGTTTTGTTTAATGGTGTGTTCAGTTTATACTTATCTTTAAGAATTCATGAGCTTAACACCGGCTTATAATAATTGAATTTCAATTATTATGTTTTTCTAAGAGAAAATGAAAAGAAAGAAACATTTACTGGCATATTGCGATGGATCCATTTCGAAAACCGCCAACGTAATCATCATCAGGCAATTTTGTAATGTTATCAAAGGTTTCACCGGGATTCGAACCGTGAATCACATAGTGAAACTGCAGTAGCCTTTAACCAGTAGGCCATCCTGCTGGTATTTGTTTTCATGCTTAATTCAGTTTTTCTTATTTCTACACTAACAACACAATTAAGACTGTTTACGCGGCGTAGGCTGCCACCCGCCCCATCTCCCTCTTGTACATACGTATATCCATGAATTTATATATATTCCGTATCTTGTATTGTATTCGATCTATTGAATTGTATTTTTTATATGGAAGTATCCCTAGAATCAATGCATTGTATCTACCCTTAAATTCCCTATTGGGAATCCTCATGGCCGTGTGGCAGCCTCCACCGCGCAAGATCCACCAAATCAAATTCGCCGCAAGTACAGGATGGCGATCTGGCATGATCGCCATCTGTCAGAAAACCACCACCTTTTGGTTATCAAAATTTTTATTATTGCTATTGGTGTTTTTTGCAAGTTCTACAGAAGTTTTTCTACGAATCGAATTTCTCCTTCGTTTGTGCGGCATCCATATTAACTATTAAATTATACTCAGAATTACTCAGAGTCAAGTAATTTACGCGCGAACGAAACCCGTTTTTGCTAAAGTGGAAATACCGAGCATAGTGCGCTTGTAAGCCGTGCTATGCAAAATATTCTAAAAATTATACTATTCTAAAATACATATCGCTCCGAAAAATACATTATTCTAAAATACCTAGTATTTCTAAATCACATGTTATCATTACAAATCGTTACCGAATAAGTGTGAAAATACATCGCAAATTTGCTTACATAAAAGTGGTTGTTTTATATTGTTGAAGCAATCTGCTGGAATTTCTATTTGGGTTTGGGTGCTCAAGCATAAACGTTTCGCAATTTCATTGGAACCACCAGGGACTCGAAAGCGAGAAAGCCAGATCCCTGACGGGGGATATCGAGTGCGTGAAGAAAGTCAACACATCACTTGGAAAAGAAGTTCAAATAGAAAACGGCGTAAGTAAAGGCGTTTGGCTGCTGACGCACACCCGGATTTAATACCAGCAACGTCTTAAGTTTCAATGTTAGTGCTGTGAAGACGGAGCTGCTTGGACATATCCTAACCTCCCGCACGAAGTCGGAGCAGAATCTGCCACCACCGCATTGCCGCAGCAGAAATCTCGGGACAACAGGTGAGTGCTGTATTACCTCTCAGTCATCTAATGGTCCTTCGTCGCCATTGACGAAACCAGAACTTTAATAATATACATACACGTACACATATATCGTATATCCCCTGAATAAATTTTGGTGGCTCCCGCCAAATACAAATTTCTCCCGCCAGAATTACATTTTCCCGCCAAAAATACCTTATATACATATATATATATACAGTCTCACCCCAATATACACCTGTACATAAAAGCAGTGCATTAAAAAATCCCACACACACTTGCACAAAGTTAGCTCATTGCCCTTTAATACTTGTGTTCCTTGCGGTATAATTTAAATACATATCCCCACATCTGTATTATTATTTGCGATACCCAGCAAAAAATTCAGCCACATTCACATAGTTTGAAATACCCAGCAGCAAATTCTGCAGGTCATCCCAACTGTCCCAGACTAATCCCAATTGAGTCTAACTGGTCCTAGCCTACCACACTCTCGACCAATAGGAAAACTTATCCCTTTGCTTTTCCCGTTGAAATAAACACTCGGCAATCTCCAAAATAACCAAAATAGCCAAAATAAAATTAAGCAAGTCCCTCTTCAGAATGGCTAGCGTGGTCGAAAGTAAATTTATATCCGAAACGGATCTCTTTTCGGATTACTGCGCTCGGTTCGGTACCTCCGACATCCAAGATAACACCGAGGCATCCCTAAAAATAAAAGACAAAAATATCGATGTGTTCTGGGAAAGGCTACAGAGCGCATATGACGCCGTCGTAGAGTCAGATGACAACGATATTCCCGTCGACTTTAAGGCCTCAGCCTTCAATAAATACCGCGACTGCCTTATAGCATATGAAGACACAAAGGCAAGAATAGGCGATCAGCTCCAGCTAAGGGTACTAAGCAATCCCGTCCCCGCTACAACGACCACTCCCTAAGAAAGTTCCGGGATGCACCTCAAAGTACCCGCCTGTGACACCGAAGTATTTTACGGGAGTTATGATCAATGGCCGTCCTTCCGTGACATGTTCACGGCGGTCTATATCAACCACCCCAAACTTTCGAGCGCCCAAAAACTGTACCACCTCAGGTATAAAACCCAAGGAAAAGCCGGCCAGATAGTAAAGCAATTCCCACTTAGCGATGACAATTTTGCTCTGGCTTGGGAAGCTCTGAAATCCCGATACGAAAATAAAAGGGTCCTGGTCGACAATCAAATAAAAGTCCTCATGAACCTCAAGCCCATTCCGACTGAAAACAGCGAAGACATTCAGCGATTGCAATCTTCCGTTAATAACTGTCTCCAGATATTAGCAACCCAACAAGTCTCGACAGATAGTTGGGATCCCATATTAATATATCTGGTAACCTCAAAACTGCCGGAAAATACAGTTGCGCTTTGGGAGCAATCTTTAAGCTCCAGACGAGACCTACCGAACTGGTCCCAAATGGATCAGTTTCTGACTACTCGCTACAAGATAGTGGAAAGGGTGGATCAATGGCGACCAGCCAAATCCCGATATAATCCACCCTCCACCAATTTCTCAAAGCCTCCCTCAAGTCAAAACAATCCCCAGTTCAGGCAGGCTCAAACCCCTAACCAAAACCGCAACCCCCGCAGAACAACAACTACTCCCAAAGCATCTCCCGAGCATCAAAAAGTATACGCCTGCAGAATGTGCAAGCAGAACTCCCACACGCTACAAAGCTGCTTGCATTACAAAAAGCTGGCAATCCCTGAACGGAAAAAATTCGTGAGAGAAAGCAATCTATGCGAAAACTGCCTGTCCCAAACCCACCTCTTAAACGATTGCACAAGCACAAGAACGTGCCTCTACTGCCAAGGTCGCCACAACTCCACCCTCCGCGACGCCGGAGTATCTCATAAAATCAATGGCCCTCGGAAAACAACGGCTCAAGTAGCAACGTCAGGACGTTGCCAACCCAGATCCCAATGAGGAACTTCCCACCACCTCAAACGCTGCCCGCATCCAATCTCTGCATGCAGAAAATGATAGCAAGATCATTCTCCCCACAGCGATAGTGTCCATAGAACACCGAGGGGACTGCTTCAGGCTCAGAGCCTTAGTGGATCAAGGGTCAGAGCGTAGCCTCATCTCGTCGAAAGCTCAAATCAAGCTAGGTCTCCCATATACCCACTCCCTATTTGAAATATCGGGAATGGGAGGCGGCGTAGTACGAACCTCCAACAAGCTATGCTCACTGACCCTAGTCTCAAATGACCACAAGGTGAAAATAAAGGCCCAGGCAATAGTGCTACCGCGGCTTACGAGGCAACTCCCAACAATCAGGCTAAATAACGACCAAATACGTAAATGGTCACACCTCAAGGAGGCAGACCAGAATTCTCAGAATCCCTCCCAAATCGATCTGGTGTTAGGCAGCGATCGAATCCCTCAAAACATGCTAAATGGCATAGAAAAGATCTCGCCCACACTGCTAGCACAAAACACAATATTTGGCTGGATAATAAGTGGCCAAACCCTCGAAAAGGTCGGATCACACTCCCCTCAAGCGTGGAAAGTGACGAATGTCCAGCTGAATGAACAGCTAAGACAATTCTGGGAAATCGAAGAAATACCCAGAGTGCGAGTGGAAACCCCAGAAGATAAAATGTGCGAAGACTTTTATCAAAGCACAACCACTCGCATGGGTGACGGTCGATATATGGTTCGGCTCCCCTTTAAATCAACATTCCCGAACGATATCAACTTAGGGCAATCCCGTACTGCAGCCCTGCGACAGTTCCATTGTGAGGACCTCAAAACCGAGGGTTTTGTACCCTCACAACATATACCTATTTTTCATTTTTTCTTACATACATGTTATACAAGAATTGAATTTAACTCTGAATTTAACATTTATACATTTTTATGACATGAATTATACCTTTATGAATTACACGTCAAAACAAATACATGCGGTCGCATATTGAATTATTATTTACTAAATTGAAGGATAAACCAGACTTGCGCACTTTTGCACGCAAGCACAATATTTACATTTTTCGCCCACATAAATTTCAAATATAGGTCACCCTAACATACACTCAAACATTTGGAAGGAAAGTGGAAATGCACAAAACAAAATTCTGCCGGTCAACCAACCCTTTGCGCATCCAATGCACTCAGCCACAAATACAACATACATAATAATTTGGATAAACAAAGATCAGCAGTAAAAGTCGCCAAACTAAGCGCTGCTACTAATTGGGACTTTTCTCTACATACTTACGTACAAGCATACGACACACCAACGCACGCCCT
Source organism: Eurosta solidaginis (assembly GCF_040869045.1). NCBI lineage: Eukaryota > Metazoa > Arthropoda > Insecta > Diptera > Tephritidae > Eurosta > Eurosta solidaginis. Next base: position 161,908,584 of record NC_090320.1, on the reverse strand, counting down.
AAGCAGAAGCCGAAAGCATCAAACGAGGCCAACGCACCATCAAAACCAAGTGACAGCGAACATACGCATAAACACAAATGATCGAATTCGATAGGTAAAGCAAAGACTGGAAAACACGGCAGGCATACAACAAGCGTACGTACGAGATTTGGCACATTGTTCGCTATGTATATTAGGGCTTCCTAAAATTGGGATATGAAATGCCGGGATAGCGAACCGCCATACATGATCGAAAATATGCATATATGTATATATACCGATGTACCACCATATGTATGATAATGGAAAGAGGGAAAACGCATGTTAGCATGTAAGCGTATGTATGTACCAATAGAATACAGCGAAAGTAGCGTTAAACTAGAATTCGATTTTTGCATTTCCAACTTTTATAATTGTTATTGTAAAATTACTGACTGCCTGCGTGCAGCCCTACATAATTTTATAACTGATGAATTATTACAATGAATTGTTTTTAGGAAATAACTGTCCACCGGCATACAAAATCGTATATAAGGGCGGCAAATTAACTTGTAAGATCAGAAGCTAGGAGATAGGCATACGAGTCAGTGGGCTTCTACCACTGACCAACACGACCTGAAGGTTTCTACTTCATTTCGTGAATTATTTTATATTCAGTAGGAGGTTTCTACTCCAACTGACGGAGAGCTAGCAGAGGGGTTCTACCTCAGCTACTCTTATTTAGACAGGGACAAAGAATAGGTGTAGCTCTTAAGGATATCGATCCCTTTTTAAATAAACTTTATAGCGTTTTCAGAACTCCTTTGTCTATTTATTTTCATCGGAATAGGTTCCCCCACCAAATATAGGAACCCTGGACGGACTGGGCATACCTCAGCAGGAATTAGTCCGTCACATATGGCGCCCGAGCAGGCTTATAAATAAAAACACATATGGCACCCAAGCAGACTTAAGAAAGATCAAGGAAATCAACAAGGCTTTACATAAAGGATATTCAAAGGAAGGTAACAGCGACATACGGAAATAAAGTCAAAACAACGATATACGATGCAACAGCCAGGCACATACGCAACCACTATGGACCGGGTAAGAAAATGGGGTTTGAAATACGACGGGGGCAAGGATCCTCTAGGGTTCATAGAACGCGTGGAAGAACTGGCAGAAGGATACGAAATAAACGTCAACTCGATACCACGAGCATTGCCGGAGCTACTCAAAGACAAAGCGAAATAACAACCGGATTTGGAAAGAGTGGGACTCATTCAAGAAAGATTTCCTAAAATTTTTCCTCAGCTCCAGATATTTTGAACAGTTGGACGACGAGATACGGGCACGCATGCAAAGACCAGGAGAGAAGTTCAAGGATTATGTGCTAGCACTACAAGGGCTGATGCGACATGCCAACTACACCGAAGACAAAAAGCTAAACCGCATATACATGAACTCCTGCAGAGAAATCCAGCTGTATGTTAAAAGAGGCGAGATCAGCAGCCTGGAAGAATTGGTAAGTTTGGTAGAAGATTATGAAAATATTACCCCTGACAGAGATCCGATGCGACCAACGGCAAGACCATTTGTACCAAGGCGCCCAGAAGAACGTTACCAATATATACAGGCAGAGGAGCGGGAACAGCAGACAGAGAAACAACCATCCCAGAAATCAGACCCGGCACCAAGATACATCGATACAAACACGGCGTGTAGACGATGCGGAGGAGGCGGCCATGTTGCATACGGTTGCCGTAGCCCTCGCATCGAATTCTGCTGGACATGCGGAAAAGTAGGCACACTCACACGAAACTGTTGTAGACGAACGCAGGGAAACGGCCCGAGGAGTGGGTTCTCCCCAAACGCAACCTCGGGAAAACTAAACACGTTAAGACATACAAAGGGCCGGATCTTGGCGAATATGACGGTGAATGGCGAAGAGGTAGTAGCAGCAATCGACACAGGGGCGACGCGAAGCTTTGTGAGTGGAACATTGGCAAGAAGGCTGAAGACAGGTATATTCAAGGCGATAGAAACACGAGTGATACTGGGAGATGGCAAACCTAAGACGATCATAGAAGCGGTAGATGTAGAAGTGAGAATGAGTAACCAAGTGCTGCGAAATGAAATGCCAATCCTACCAGGACTAGTCGACGAAGTGTTGCTTGGAACGGATTACCTAGCGAAGGTGAACATGGAGATGAGATGCGGAGAACAAACGCTAACCTTGAACACAAACAATCAGGAGGAGGATGCGGTCACTTGTACAACAATGGTCGAAAGTAGAAATGAAAGTAGTCACAAAGATAACAGCCTAAAAGTTGCGAACACAGACGAGTCGGTGAGTAAATTTCTCAACAAAGAATTACAGATGTTCCAGGAAATGTTAGGTGTATCCAACGTGGCCACGCACAAGATAGTGATGAAAGACGACCGCCCCATAAAACAAAGATATTACCCGAAGAATCCCAAGATGCAAGAGATTATTAATAAGGAAATCGATGAGCTTATCGAGAAAGGTTGCATCGAACCTTCTAGAAGCCCGCACAGCGCACCAATAGTTTTGGCAAGGAAGAAAAATGGTAAATGGAGACTGTGCGTAGATTACCGCCAACTAAATGCAAGGTCAGTACCAGACGCATACCCGTTACCCCGTATCCAAAACATCCTGGATAGATTGAGAAGTGCTCGGTTTATCAGCAGCCTCGATTTAAAAAACGGATATTGGCAAATCACCATGGAAGAAAACAGCAAACAATACACCGCATTCACTGTACCCGGACGTGGGCTATATCAATGGAAAGTAATGCCGTTCGGTCTGCACTCAGCCCCAGCAACTTTCCAGAGGGCACTCGATCACGTTATAGGACCAGAGTTGGAACCTTACGCATTCGCATATCTAGATGACATCATCATTACGAGCAAAACATTGGAAGAACACATAATACACCTGGCGGAAGTATTTCAACGGCTGCGAAGAGCAAACCTTAAGATAAACCCGGAAAAATGTGAGTTTTTTAAGAAACGTTTAAAGTATCTAGGTCATGTCGTTAGCGAGGAAGGCATTCACACGGACCCGGACAAGATAGCAGCCATAAAAGAGTTGACACCGCCAAACAATTTACGCGAACTACGAAGATTCCTAGGAGTGGTATCGTGGTACAGGAGATTCGTCTCAGACTTTTCACAAGTTTCACACCCGTTGACGTCAATGCTAAAGAAAGGAAGGAAGTGGAAGTGGTCGGAAGAGCAGCAGTCGGCATTCGAAGCATTAAAAGCCGCACTCACCCAAGCACCTGTACTAACTTGTCCAGATTTTTCGAAGAAGTTTTGCCTACAGACGGATGCAAGCGATTTTGGCCTCGGAGCAGTGCTCACCCAAGGATCAGGCAGCGAAGAACGAGTGATTGCTTATGCGAGTCGCCGACTTAACAAGGCAGAAACAAATTATACCCCGACAGAGAAAGAATGTTTGGCAATAGTGTGGGCGATAAGGAAGATGAGACCCTACCTAGAGGGATACACGTTCACGGTAATCACAGACCACCTAGCTCTAAAATGGTTAAACGCAATAGACAGTCCGACGGGACGGATTGCTAGATGGGCACTAGAACTCCAACAATACTCATTCGACGTACAGTACTGGAAAGGAAAGCTAAACGTGGTGGCAGATGCACTTTCGAGACAGCCAATGGACGAGCAACTAACTACGTTGACAGTAGAGCAAGGCAAAGACGAGTGCAAGTGGCTAAAAGCGAAGATTGCAGAGGTAAGAAAGGCTCCGGAAAAATTCCCAGACTATGTGATCGAGGACGGAAAGCTCTATAGAGAGTCAAGTTGATGGTGAAGACGCAGTACCGTGGAAGCTATGTGTACCGACCCCACAGAGACGCAGAGTGCTGGCGGAAATTCATGACACACCAAGCGCAGGACACATGGGCGTTCGAAAATCTATTGCACGAGCGACGACACGATTTTACTGGCCCGGAATGTTCAGAGACGTAAGGAAGTACGTACAACAATGTCATGGATGTCAGGTATACAAACCTAGTCAACAACAGGCCGCGGGTAAGATGTTAACTAAAATTCCAGAAGAACCGTGGGCAACAGTGTGTGCAGACTTTGTTGGTCCAATGCCACGCTCAAAACATGGTAATACAATGGCATTAGTTTTCGTTGACAGATTTTCAAAATGGGTGGAGATAATGGCAATTAGAAAGGCAACAACAGAAAGCGTAGTACGAGGATTTAGAGAGAGAATTTTGGCACGATTTGGCATTCCAAAGGTATTAATCACAGACAACGGAGCGCAGTTCGTGAGCAAACGTTTTAAGAAGTATTTGGAGGAGCTTGGCGTAAAACACCAGCTGACAGCACCATACACACCGCAGGAGAATCCGACAGAAAGAGCGAACCGCAACATCAAGAGGATGATAGCACAGTTTTCAGGGAATGAGCAGAGAACATGGGACGAGCTGATACCAGAGATAACACTCGCATTAAACACAAGCGTATGCGAATCGACAGGGTACAGTCCAGCGTATGTAGTACAAGGCAGAGAACCAAGGATTCCCAATAGACTTTACGACGAGCATACATACGGTACAGGTGAGAGAGTAGCTAATCCAACCGAGAAATCAATGAAGATGAAGGAGATATTCGAGATGGTACGACGGAAGCAAGAGCGAGCATCAGCAGAGCAAGCAAAGCATTATAATTTAAGAAGAAGGCAATGGCGACCGGCTATAGGCGACCTAGTGCTGGTAAAGGAGCATCAGCTGTCAAAAGCGGTGGATAACTTTGCAGCCAAACTAGCGCCCAGGTAAAGTGGACCCCATAGGGTAACGAACTTTGTATCACCAGTGATCGTAGAGCTAGACAAAGTTTTCAGAGGAAGGAGGAGGACAGCCCACTTAAGTGAGCTGAAAGCATACCACGCAACCGACGCCGCCGACAACAATGAATCCATAAAGCAAAGGAATGAACAGGGTAACAAGAAGAACGATAGTGAAGATCAAATCCCGTCAACATCGTCCAATCGAACAACAAACAATATCCCCGAGGTACAACAACAGAGAGAGAACAGCGAGGTAGCCATCTGTGGTACGCTCACACGAGTCAGCGAAGAGGCCGAGAGACAACACGAAGAGGACCAAAGTCCGAGCCAACAACTGATAGTATATAAAGACGCTCAAGTGCAAAACAATACGGAGAATCAGGCACGAACATTTCCAGAAAATCAGGTACAGGTCGCTCGAGGAACCCAAGTACAGATCGCCAGAGGACCGATACCTGGAGCAAGATTACACCTAGGAAGACAGTTTGCTATAGCAGCCCTAAATGAACACACACCCAGAGACAACTCCGGAATAACGGATTATTACGTGAGATTCTACTGCAACTCGAATCAAATCGGTAGTAGCGTACACGCCCAACCGCAACAGTATCAAATCATGCACGAAGAAATTTCATTTCAAGAAGTACCCGAACTTCGGATCAACCACTGAAGCGCGGTAAACTCTAACCACAATTACATAATCACATAAATATACCCTGTAACTAGGCTCATGATATACCACATTTTTTTTAAATCCACCATATACGGTGAGAGCACCCTAAGGAAAATCCACCAGTTTTTTATTTACAGTATAGACTGGAGTCACACACCGCCGATGGGAAGGGAAGCAAAACGCCGACAACGAACAACGACAGCGAAGTATTAAGCCGTATGGCCAGCGAGGTCAACGGCAGCCTCAACAAACAACGACGACAGCGAAATATTAAGCCGTATGGACAGTAAGGTCAACGGCAGCCTCAACGACAACAACAACCATGACGACAGCGACGACGAAGGCAGTGTGAGCGAACAATTCTTCCGAGTACGGATCACACGCACCGGCACGGTGACCGTAAGCTTCGCTGCGGTAGGTGAGGGGGGAGTGTGAGGACCCCAAAACCGAAGGTTTTGTACCCTCACAACATATACCTATTTTTAATTTTTTCTTACATACATGTTATACAAGAATTGAATTTAACTCTGAATTTAACATTTATACATTTTTATGACATGAATTATACCTTTATGAATTACACGTCAAAACAAATACATGCGGTCGCATATTGAATTATTATTTACTAAATTGAAGGATAAACCAGACTTGCGCACTTTTGCACGCAAGCACAATATTTACATTTTTCGCCCACATAAATTTCAAATATAGGTCACCCTAACATACACTCAAACATTTGGAAGGAAAGTGGAAATGCACAAAACAAAATTGTGCCGGTCAACCAACCCTTTGCGCATCCAATGCACTCAGCCACAAATACAACATACATAATAATTTGGATAAACAAAGATCAGCAGTAAAAGTCGCCAAACTAAGCGCTGCTACTAATTGGGACTTTTCTCTACATACTTACGTACAAGCATACGACACACCAACGCACGCCCTAAGCAGAAGCCGAAAGCATCAAACGAGGCCAACGCACCATCAAAACCAAGTGACAGCGAACATACGCATAAACACAAATGATCGAATTCGATAGGTAAAGCAAAGACTGGAAAACACGGCAGGCATACAACAAGCGTACGTACGAGATTTGGCACATTGTTCGCTATGTATATTAGGGCTCCCTAAAATTGGGATATGAAATGCCGGGATAGCGAACCGCCATACATGATCGAAAATATGCATATATGTATATATACCGATGCACCACCATATGTATGATAATGGAAAGAGGGAAAACGCATTTTAGCATGTAAGCGTATGTATGTACCAATAGAATACAGCGAAAGTAGCGTTAAACTAGAATTCGATTTTTGCATTTCCAACTTTTATAATTGTTATTGTAAAATGACTGACTGCCTGCGTGCAGCCCTACATAATTTTATAACTGATTAATTATTACAATGAATTGTTTTTAGGAAATAACTGTCCACCGGCGTACAAAATCGTATATAAGGGCGGCAAATTAACTTGTAAGATCAGAAGCTAGGAGATAGGCATACGAGTCAGTGGGCTTCTACCACTGACCAACACGACCTGAAGGTTTCTACTTCATTTCGTGAATTATTTTATATTCAGTAGGAGGTTTCTACTCCAACTGACGGAGAGCTAGCAGAGGGGTTCTACCTCAGCTACTCTTATTTAGACAGGGACAAAGAATAGGTGTAGCTCTTAAGGATATCGATCCCTTTTTAAATAAACTTTATAACGTTTTCAGAACTCCTTTGTCTATTTATTTTCATCGGAATAGGTTCCCCCACCAAATATAGGAACCCTGGACGGACTGGGCATACCTCAGCAGGAATTAGTCCGTCACACCATGGCATGGAACGTACGTAAGGGCGATCTCAAGCAGCAATACGACCAGGTACTCGAAGAATATCTGTCCCTAGGCCACATGGAAGAATGCAGACCCAATGAAATAGAATCCCTGGGTAAATACTGCTCATTCTATCTCCCTCACCATGCAGTCGTAAGGCCAGACAAGAAGACAACAAAAGTCAGAGTTGTATTCAACGCCTCTAAAAAGTCTGGTTCCGGTCACTCCCCCAACGATGTTTTATGGACCGGGCCAACCCGATCTCCGACTTATGTTGCTGAAATAGCGAACATATAAATATGTGTTTAATGGCGACGTCGAGAAAATGTACCGCCAAATTCTCTTGCACCCCGATGACCGAGACTACCAACGGATAATATTCCGAACCCCCGAACACAGTCCAATCAAGGACTACAAGTTGAAATCGGTCACGTTCGGAGTTAACTGCGCGCCTTTCTTGGCTATTCGCACTCTACACGAGCTGTCGAAAGACATAGCCGATTCCCATCCACGCGCAGCCCCAATACTAAAATCCGAGACGTATGTTGATGATATTTTATCTGGCAGTCATGATCTCCAATCAGCCGAGCAATCCCTAATAGAGACTATAGACGCTCTCAATTCAGCCGACTTTCCCATAAAAAAGATCACGGCAAACCATCCATCTCGAGTTCGAAAATACTAGCACCGCCAAGACCCTGGGCATCCAGTGGAACGCCCTAACGGATACATTCTCGTATACCGTCGACTCAAATCCGGCATCACTCTGGTGGAATGGGCCAGAGTGGCTTTCCCGACCCCCCGAGGACTGGCCAACATCAACGGCCAGAAATATTGTACCCCCGTGTGGTATTTAATATATAAATCACTATTTAATAATAAGCACTATTTATTTTTATAAAATATTTTTATTTAACCACTCCTAAAAGTATGTTACAAAACGTTTTTAAATATTTCAACCGAATGAAAATTTTTGAAAGACAATATTTTACAAATGAAAAATAAAAATTAACAAGAACAAAAAAATTCAATTTATTTAAAGTAGGTACATTTAAAGTTGAATATAAATATAACCCTACAATACTCCCCCTTCCGGAGATTTAATGTTAAATAAATTAAAAGTAACTTTCTTTTTTGTTTTTGTGTTAGGTATCTGTATTTTATCAATCATTGCTGGTTTTAAACGATCAATAGGAATAGATTTAATTTCATTGTTTATTTCAATTTTAAAGTTTTTAATATCTTTTTCAATAACTCTATAAGGACCTTCATACGGATGTTGCAAGGAATGTTTGTTTATTACACTACAAAAACAAAATGACAATCTTTTAAATCTTTTGGAACAAAAATACCACTAGAATTTTGATGATGTTCCAAATTTGATTTAAAATTTTTAAAATGTTCACGCAAACTACTTAAAACATCCGTTGAAGTTATATTCTCTGTAGTTGAAACAAATAATTCACCAGGTAATCTTAAATTTTGTCCATAAACCATTTCAGCCGGTGTTGCTGAAATATCTTCTTTAAAAATCGATCGCAAACCCATAAGTACTATTGGTAACTCTTCATACCAATCTCTGGATCCATTCCTAGCCATTATTGAAGATTTAAGCTGTCTATGAAAACGTTCTATCATTCCATTAGCTTGGGGATGATAAGGAGAGGTTGTTATTTGATGACTTCCAAGAAGTTTCGTTAATTCTGAAAACAAGTTTGAAGTAAATTGAGATCCCTGATCTGTTGTTATTTCTAATGGAACTCCAAAACGTGAAATATATTCTTTAAAAAATTTATTTACAACCGTAACTGCAGAAATATCTCTTAGTGCGAATGCCTCTGGCCAACGTGTAAATCTATCAATTATAGGTAATATGTAACGATATCCTTTTGAAACAGGTAAGGGTCCAACAATATCTAAGTGAATGTGTTCAAATCTAGATTTTGTAATTGGAATTTTCATAACTGGAGATTTTGTATGACGATGTACTTTCGATTTTTGACAACTTATACATTCTTTAGACCAAGTATTAATATCTTTATTCATTTTAGGCCAAAAATATTTCTTAACTATCAAACGACGTGTAGCTCTACTACCAGGATGTGAAATCCCATGTAACATATCAAATATTATTTTTCTTAAATTGTTTGGAATGAAAGGCCTAGGATTTTCTCCTGACACTTCGCACCACATATTAAAGTTAAGAACAGGAATTTTTATTACTTTCAAATTTAAAAATGTTTGCTCTGAGGTAAGTTTGCTTAATTCACTGTCTTGTTGTTGTTCACTTTGTAAAATTTTTAAATTAATGTCCGAATTATTAATCGCTTCTACTTCAAACGCACGAGATAATGTATCAGCTACAACATTTTCTTGTCCTTTAATATACCTAATGTCATTCGTAAACTGAGCAATGAATTCCATATGTCTAGTATGTCTTGGACTGCGTTCTGTTTTTGAATTTAAAGCAAATACAAGAGGCTTGTGATCTGTGAAAACTGTAAATTCACGTCCTTCTAGAAGGTAACGAAAATGTTTAATGTTCAAATAAATAGCTAATAGTTCCCTATCAAATGCACTATATTTAATTTCGGATGGAGACAATTTCTTTGAAAAGAATGCAAGTGGTTCTGACTTATTATTAAACGTTTGATGTATGACACCACCTATTGTCGTATTGGATGCATCTACATTTAAAGAAAGTTTTGCATCTTTGTTAAAATGATTTAACAATATCGCAGATGCAAACTTTTCTTTAATGCATTCGAAAGCTTTATTAGATGTATCGTCCCAAATTAAAATCTTGTCTCGCTTCTTATTTGTTCTATTAATTAAATCATAGATAACTGTCGTAAACTCTGCTAATTTTGGTATATATCGATGGTAATAATTAACCATACCAATAAATTTTTGTGCCTGCTTAATAGATTTTGGACGATCAAAATTTCGAATGGCTAAAACTTTTTCTTCTGAGGGTCTAATTCCCGTTTCAGAAATATTATGTCCTAAAAAATCAACATTTGTTACGCCAAAAGTACATTTACTTCGTATTATATTTAAACCGTACTCCGTTAGGCGCTGAAATAGTACGCGAAGATCTTTGAAATGTTGTTCCTCATTTTCGCTTGCCACTAAGAGATCATCAATATATGTAAAAACAAAGTCTAAATCATTAACTACTTCATTAATAAATCGTTGAAAAGTTTGCGCGGAGTTCCTAAGCCCGAAAGGCATTCGTACAAATTCAAACATGCCAAAAGGCGTAGTGATTGCAGTTTTATAGATATCCTCTTCTGCCATTGGAATTTGGTGATAAGTTCTTACCAAATCTAATTTTGAAAATATTTTCTTATTTCTTAGATTCATGTTGAAGTCATGAACATAGGGCAAAGGATAACGATCAGGAACTGTTACGACATTTAATCTTCTAAAATCTCCACAAGGACGCCAGTCATTTAACTCCTTCTTGGGTACAAGATGTAAAGGAGATGCTACTGCTGAATTAGAAGATCTACATATCCCTGTCTTTACTAAAAAATCGAATTCAGTTTTAGCTACTTTGAATTTAATGAGGTCTAAACGTCTTGGTTTAGAAAATGGCAAATTTCCATCAGTGACTAATCTGTGAACTGTTGTATGTCTAACTGGTTGTGAATAATCTGGTTCAGAAAATAAAGAAGGAAATTCTTTTAGTAACTTTGTAAATTTGTTATCAACAGCGAAAACTTTTGGTAGCGAAACATTACAAACACATGAAATTGTGTTAACTGAAAGACTTGTTATCGGATCTACTAAACATTTGCGTTTAACATCAACTAACAGACCATATTTACACAAAAAATCAGCACCGATAATTGGTTTAGCTATATCACCTATTAAAAACGTGAACGGAAATTCGCGACGCAGTCCTAAATTAATATTTAAAAGTTTTTTACCGTATGTCGAAATCGTTGAACCGTTAGATGCAGTTAAAATAATATCTGATGACTTTTTCGAACTTGAAGATTTTGAAACCGGAAGCACTGAAATTTCTGCTCCACTATCTATTAAAAAATTAAGTTTGTTTGTTTTATCAAAAATAAATAAGCGACGTGTAAAGGTGTCTAAATGTCCGTTGTTTGTCGCCGTAACAACGGATAACTTTAGTTTGACGAACTATTATTTTTAAAAGCGCATGGTTGTTCGCACTTCAAAGCCTGATTACCAAACTTATAATGATACCTACAGAGCCAATTTGGGTTGTCACGAGACTTTGATCGATATCTAGAAGGACTTCTAAAACGATTCCTACTAAAAGATCGGGACCTTGAATAATTTTGACTCATCTGATTTTTAATTTCACTGATCTCTAATGACAATTTTTCAACATTTTTGCACATCATGTTAGTTGTTTGAACCAAATTTGAAATAATTGCATTTTCCCTTTTAGAATTTGGAAAATTACTAACTGAGGCTATTTCATTTTTATTATAAACTTCCCAAATATTATCGGCTAATTTAACTAATTCACTTATTTCATTCAAATTCGAACTAGTAAGAATAATACTTAAATTTTTGGGCAACTTCCTTATCCAAAGCTTTTTAAGAATTTCTTTGCTAAAATTGTTTCCAGAGAGTAGCACTAGAGACCGATAAAACTCAGAAGGTTTACAATCTCCCATTTCTGAATCGGATAACACTCGATCTAATTTGGCATTCTCACTTAATGAGTGCCGTTCAATTAAAATTTTCTTTAATACAGAAAATTTGTCATTTTCAGGAGGATTTTGAATAAAATCAAGAATTGTCATTATTACATCCTGTGGAAGTGCAGTTATGATATATTCATATTTTGTCCCTTCCTGAGTAATGTTCTTTCGACTAAATTGCATTTCAGCATTGATGAACCATGCTTCAGGGCAATTAGTCCAAAATTGGGGAAGTTTTACCGATGTAGCAAAAATTTCATTATTTTGATTCACATATGGATTTGGTAAATCATTTTGATAATTTTCATTATCCAAATCAATAAGTGAATCGTTTACTTGATTTCGTGGTGTAGATGTACGTATATTATTTGATGGTGAATGAAACATTGTTAATAGAAATAACTACAAAAATTATATTATAGGAAGAAATAAAAATGTCCGGAAAGGAGCGTTTACAAAACCCAAATTATTAATCTATTTTGATACATATACAGATACATATAAATAATATTAATACTAGATACAGCTCACCAAATATTTGTCGCAATGGTTTTAAAATTGATTGATGAATTTAGACAATGTATTGTGCAATGGCTTTAAAATTGATTGATGAAATTGGACAATGTATTGTGCAATGGCTTTAAAATTGATTGATGAAATTAGACAATGTATTGTGCAATGGCTTTAATTGTTTTGTATTTGTAGCTTTTGTTGTTGTTGCTCTTGCAATGTTTGATTGAAAGGCTGATGTTAATGATGCAGCGTTAATGTCTGAAATAATGACAATCCAAAAATACGACGAAGACGACGTCGTGCAGTTGAAAATAAACTAATTTTATAGAAGTGAATCTAGTTTTTGGACCACCACGTCTACGTCAAATACGCGTTAGAGAGGGCTCTTGTGATGTTCACGATATATTTGGTATATATTTTCAACTTGTTTTTCAGATAATTCTTCGAGTAGTGAGGACACTTCACACTAGTTTAAAGGTACGAATTACAAAACTTTTAGCGAGTTAGAGCTGGACGTTGCAAGATGTTACGCACTTTATTTGAAAGTGAATTTAAATAAATCTCTTCACCGGTCTTTTGTAAATCAATTAAAGTTTGTTCAAGTGCACCACCTTTAACAATTTGTTTAAGAATTTGCTGATAAAAACGTAATAAGTTGGATATAGTAAACAGAACTATGGTATCGTTTTCGGAAGTCAATATGGTTTCCACTCGCATAATATATAACTAGGAAGAGAATAAATCGATTTTTGCTGAACATCAACTGGTGGCGTTATTATTTCATACAGCATACAAGAATTAAAATTTGATTCGTTGTTTTTGAAGGACGGTTTTTATGTTTGGCTGGCTAGATCGCCAATGGTGTATTTAATATATAAATCACTATTTAATAATAAGCACTATTTATTTTTATAAAATATTTTTATTTAACCGCTCCTAAAAGTATGTTACAAAACGTTTTTAAATATTTCAACCGAATGAAAATTTTTGAAAGACAAGATTTTACAATTGAAAAATAAAAATTAACAAGAACAAAAAAATTCAATTTATTTAAAGTAGGTACATTTAAAGTTGAATATAAATATAACCCTACACCCCGAACTTCGCCGAGTCGAATCACTGCATGCAGCGGAAGAGTCAGAAGACTTCCTAGAACGGTTCGCCGCCTATCCCCGCGCCCTACGCGTAACAGCATAGTTGTTGAAATTTATAACTCGGATTAGAAATGCTGTAGGAGGCAATCGTACCCCTAACGATCCCGCCCTCTCTTACGCCGACGTCATGCGCGCGAAAATCCGTCTGCTGAGCTTGACTCAGTCGAGATTCTTCGCTTCCGAAAGAGCCTCCCTCGAAAATTCAAAACCAATCGGAAAGCGAAGTCCCCTACTGGCACTTGACCTCTTCCTGGATACAAACGGGATTCTCTGTGCCAACGGAAGATTAGTAAACGCCGACATGACCTACAATGAGTGTCATCCCATCATTCTCCCCGAAAAGGCGAGATTTACTTCCCTCTACATAAGGTTTCTGCACGAGAGCTTCCTCCATGCGGAAGTCCGCCTCTTGCAACAAGCTATGAGGCAGGAATTCTATACCCCCCTGCTCAAACCTCAGCTGAAAAAATGTATTTTCCTATGTAAAGTCTGCACCATCCATAAGCGACAAACGCAATTCCAAGTAATGGCAGCTTTACCCCCCGAACGATGCACTTTCGCGCCCCCCTTCACTACTACTGGCGTAGACTTCGCCGGTCCGTTCCAAATAAAAGCTTCGATGCTCCGATCACCAACACTCGTAAAAGGCTATGTGGCCGTTTTCGTTTGTTTCACCACCAAAGCCATCCATTTGGAATTGTGTTCGGATCTAACCAGTAAGGCTTTCCTCGCTGCCTTCGTTGTAGGGCGTCGAGGGTACCCGAAACAAATGATGAGCGACAACGGCACAACATTCATTGGTGCTAAGCGAGCTACCGAAGTAGAGTTCGTCACCTTCCTCAACGAAGTCTCGACAGATATTGTCCAAAAGTATGCGCCACAAGGCATCGATTGGAAATATATACCCCCCGGTGCACCCCACATGGGCGGATTATGGGAATCTACCGTCAAAAGCTTTAAAACCCATCTTAAAAGGGTCGCCGGAACACACAACTTCACCTTTGAAGAATTCTCGACTCTATTAATTCGTATCGAGGCCGTTCTCAATTCTCGTCCTATCTCCCCGCTTTCTCAGGACCCAGCGGATCTCACCGCCCTCACACCAGGCCACTTTCTCCGAGGCGCACCCCTTCTCGCCATCCCCGAGCCGAACTATCAACACCTCTCTATGAACAACCGTTGGGAACGGTTGAAAGTTTTACAGCACCAATTCAGCAAACGCTGGAAGAATGACTATCTCATGGAGTTACACAAGCGTTATCGATGGCAAACCGCTCACCCTCCCCATAGAATCGGCGATCTAGTCGTCATCAAGGAAGACAACCTACCCCCTACCGAATGGCGCTTGGACGCGTGGAAGACACCCATCTAGGAAGAGACGGCCATATCCGAGTATTCGACGTACGCACGCAAAACGGTGTGCTCACCTGGCCTATCACAAAATTGTGTTTCCTGCCACCAGCGGAACTTGATTCAGCCCCGCATGGTTCCCTAGAATCTCCCGAACCAACTACAGTGCACTAAGATTACCTATCGACACCATCTCAGAGCATAACTGAATCATCCCGTCTCTCTCACAGGCAGTCCCTAACCTGGCGTTTCCTCTCAGACATACCACTAATACGTATTCATATTATCTTTCACAGATGGATTGTCAGCGCCCTCCGGTTCCCGAACCACGCCGCTCGCTTGAATCGCGAGTCGTAGTGCCCGCAGCCCCGCCACGACACACCAATACCGCGATGGCCGACTACCGGAAATGCCGATTGTGTATGCGGCATCACGCCCTCTTGAGGTGCCCTGCCTTCTTGGCCATGCAGCCGCAACAACGCGCATTAATCGCTAGGGCACATCAATATTGCACCAACTGCCTGGCGCTGTCCCATCGCACCCACGAGTGCACCTCCACCGAACGCTGCCGGGTCTACGGGCATCCCCATCATACCCTACAGTTCGGGCTCTGACCGAGCTGCAGCATACGTTAGGCGCTTAGTACGCCTAGGCGGGCCAGGATGTTTACGCGGCGTAGGCTGCCACCCGCCCCATCTCCCTCTTGTACGTACGTATATCCATGAATTTATATATATTCCGTATCTTGTATTGTATTCGATCTATTGAATTGTATTTTTTATATGGAAGTATCCCTAGAATAAATTTATTGTATCTACCCTTAAATTCCCTATTGGGAATCCTCATGGCCGTGTGGCAGCCTCCACCGCGCAAAATCCACCAAATCAAATTCGCCGCAAGTACAGGATGGCGATCTGGCATGATCGCCATCTGTCAGAAAACCACCACCTTTTGGTTATCAAAATTTTTATTATTGCTATTGTCGTTTTTTGCAAGTTCTACAGAAGTTTTTTTACGAATCAAGAAAAAATCATCGAATTTCTCCCTCGTTTGTGCGGCATCCATATTAACTATTAAATTATACTCAGAATTACTCAGTCAAGTAATTTACGCGCGAATCAAACCCGTTTTTGCTAAAGTGGAAATACCGAGCATAGTGCGCTTGTAAGCCGTGCTCTGCAAAATATTCTAAAAATTATACTATTCTAAAATACATATCGCTCCGAAAAATACATTATTCTAAAATACCTAGTATTTCTAAATCACATGTTATCATTACAAATCGTTACCGAATAAGTGTGAAAATTCATCGCAAATTTGGTTACATAAAAGTGGTTGTTTTATATTGTTGAAGCAATCTGCTGGAATTTCTATTTGGGTTTGGGTGCTCAAGCATATACGTTTCGCAATTTCATTGGAACCACCAGGAACTCGAAAGCGAGAAAGAGCCAGATCCCTGATGGGGGATATCGAGTGCATGAAGAAAGTCAGCACATCACTTGGAAAAGAAGCTCAAAGAGAAAACGGCGTAAGTAAAGGCGTTTGGCTGCTGATGCACACCCGGATTTAATACCAGCAACGTCTTATGTTTCAATGTTAGTGCTGTGACGACGGAGCTGCTTGGACATATCCTAACCTCCCGCACGAAGTCGGAGCAGAATCTGCCACCACCGCATTGCCGCAGCAGAAATCTCGGGACAACAGGTGAGTGCTGTATTACCTCTCAGTCATCTAAAGACATTTTGTCTCTATATTAATTTGTGTGCCATGTAGATTTGTTTTTGTAAAATTCTTCTTCGTTGCGAGGCTTTTTAAGCTCGGGCATATTTATGTATGTTTTGTTTAATGGTGTGTTCAGTTTATACTTATATTTAAGAACTCATGAGCTTAACACCGGCTTATAATAATTGAAATTCACTTATTATGTTTTTCTAAGAGAAACTGAAAAGAAAGAAACATTTACTGGCATATTGCGATGGACCCATTTCGAAAACCGCCAACATAATCATCATCAGGCAATTTTGTAATGTTATCAAAGATTTCACCGGGATTCGAACCGTGAATCACATGAAGAAACTGCAGTAGCCTTTAACAACTAGGCCATGGTGCTTGTATTTGTCTTCATGCTTAATTCAGTTTTTCTCATTTCTACACTAACAACACAATTGAAACATTTTGTCTCTATATTAATTTGTGTGCCATGTAGATTTGTTTTTGTAAAGTCCTTCTTCGTTGCGAATGAGAAGCTTTGTAAACTCGGTCT
Source organism: Eurosta solidaginis (assembly GCF_040869045.1). Lineage (NCBI taxonomy): Eukaryota > Metazoa > Arthropoda > Insecta > Diptera > Tephritidae > Eurosta > Eurosta solidaginis. Next base: position 161,891,317 of record NC_090320.1, on the reverse strand, counting down.
CAGTTGTACATATTTATGTATGTTTTGTTTAATGGTGTGTTCAGTTTATACTTATATTTAAGAATTCCTGAGCTTAACACCGGCTTATAATAATTGAATTTCAATTATTATGTTTTTCTAAGAGAAACTGAAAAGAAAGAAACATTTACTGCCATATTGCGATGGACCCATTTCGAAAACCGCCAACGTAATCATCATCAGGCAATTTTATAATGTTATCAAAGGTTTCACCGGGATTCGAACCGTGAATAACATGGTGAAACTGCAGTAGCCTTTAACCACTAGGCCATCCTGCTGGTATTTGTTTTCATACTTAATTCAGTTTTTCTCATTTCTACACTAACAACACAATTGAGACATTTTGTCTCTATATTAATTTGTGTGTCATGTAGATTTGTTTTTGTAAACTTCTTCTTCGTTGCGAGTGAGAAGCTTTGTAAACTCGGGCTCAGTTGTATATATTTATGTATGTTTTGTTTAATGGTGTGTTCAGTTTATACTTATATTTAAGAATTCATGAGATTAACATCGGCTTATAATAATTGAATTTCAATAATTTTGTTTTTCTAAGAGAAACTGAAAAGAAAGAAACATTTACTGGCATATTGCGATGGACCCATTTCGAAAACCGCCAACGTAATCATCATCAGGCAATTTTGTAATGTCATCAAAAGTTTCACCGGGATTCGAACCGTGAATCACATGGTGAAACTGCAGTACCCTTTAACCACTAGGCCATCGTGCTGATATTGGTTTTCATGTTTAATTCAGTTTTTCTCATTTCTACACTAACAACACAATTGAGATTTTTTTTTGTCTCTATATTAATTTGTGTGTCATGTAGATTTGTTTTTGTAAACTTCTTCTTCGTTGCTAGTGAGAAGCTTTGTAAACTCGGGCTCAGTTGTATATATTTATGTATGTTTTGTTTAATGGTGTGTTCAGTTTATACTTATATTTAAGAATTCATGAGCTTAACGCCGGCTTATAATAATTGAATTTCAATTATTATGTTTTTCTAAGAAACTGAAAAGAAAGAAACATTTACTGGCATATTGCGATGGACCCATTTCGAAAACCGCTAACGTAATCATCATCAGGCAATTTTGTAATGTTATCAAAGGTTTCACCGGGATTCGAACCGTGAATTACATGGTGAAACTGCAATAGCCTTTAACAACTAGGCCATCGTGCTTGTATTTGTTTTCATGCTTAATTCAGTTTTTCTCATTTCTACACTAACAACACAATTGAAACATTTTGTCTCTATATTAATTTGTGTGCCATGTAGATTTGTTTTTGTAAAGTTCTTTTTCGTTGCGAATGAGAAGCTTTGTAAACTCGGACTCAGTTGTACATATTTATGTATGTTTTGTTTAATGGTGTGTTCAGTTTATACTTATATTTAAGAATTCATGAGCTTAACGCCGGCTTATAATAATTGAATTTCAATTATTATGTTTTTCTAAGAAACTGAAAAGAAAGAAACATTTACTGGCATATTGCGATGGACCCATTTCGAAAACCGCTAACGTAATCATCATCAGGCAATTTTGTAATGTTATCAAAGGTTTCACCGGGATTCGAGCCATGAGTCACATGGTGAAACTGCAGTAGCCTTTAACCACTAGGCCATCCTGCTGGTATTTGTTTTCATGCTTAATTCAGTTTTTCTCATTTCTACACACACAACACAGTTGAGACATTTTGTCTCTATATTAATTTGTGTGCCATGTAGATTTGTTTTTGTAAAGTTCTACTTCGTTGCGAATGAGAAGCTTTGTAAACTCGGGCTAAGTTCTGCATATTTATGTATGTTTTGTTTAATGGTGTGTTCAGTTTATACTTATATTTAAGAATTCATGAGCATAACACCGACTTATAATAATTGAATTTCAATAATTTTGTTTTTCTAAGAGAAACTGAAAAGAAAGAAACATTTACTGGCATATTGCGATGGACCCATTTCGAAAACCGCCAACGTAATCATCATCAGGCAATTTTGTAATGTTATCAAAAGTTTCACCGGGATTCGAACCGTGAATCACATGGTGAAACTGCAGTACCCTTTAACCACTAGGCCATCGTGCTGATATTGGTTTTCATGCTTAATTCAGTTTTTCTCATTTCTACACTAACAACACAATTGAGACATTTTGTCCCTATATTAATTTGTGTGCCATGTAGATTTGTTTTTGTAAAGATCTTTTTCGTTGCGAATGAGAAGCTTTGTAAACTCGGACTCAGTTGTACATATTTATGTATGTTTTGTTTAATGGTGTGTTCAGTTTATACTTATATTTAAGAATTCATGAGCTTAACGCCGGCTTATAATAATTGAATTTCAATTATTATGTTTTTCTAAGAAACTGAAAAGAAAGAAACATTTACTGGCATATTGCGATGGACCCATTTCGAAAACCGCTAACGTAATCATCATCAGGCAATTTTGTAATGTTATCAAAGGTTTCACCGGGATTCGAGCCATGAGTCACATGGTGAAACTGCAGTAGCCTTTAACCACTAGGCCATCCTGCTGGTATTTGTTTTCATGCTTAATTCAGTTTTTCTCATTTCTACACACACAACACAGTTGAGACATTTTGTCTCTATATTAATTTGTGTGCCATGTAGATTTGTTTTTGTAAAGTTCTATTTCGTTGCGAATGAGAAGCTTTGTAAACTCGGGCTAAGTTCTGCATATTTATGTATGTTTTGTTTAATGGTGTGTTCAGTTTATACTTATATTTAAGAATTCATGAGCATAACACCGGCTTATAATAATTGAATTTCAATTTTTATGTTTTTCTAAGAGAAACTGAAAAGAAAGAAACATTTACTGGCATATTGCGATGGACCCATTTCGAAAACCGCCAACGTAATCATCACCAGGCAATTTTGTAATGTTATCAAAGGTTTCACCGGGATTCGAACCGTGAATCACATGGTGAAACTGCAGTAGCCTTTAACCACTAGGCCATCCTGCTGGTATTTGTTTTCATGCTTTATTAAGTTTTTCTCATTTCTACACTAACAACACAATTGAAACATTTTGTCTCTATATTAATTTGTGTGCCGTGTAGATTTGTTTTTGTAAAGTTCTTCTTCTTTGTGAATGAGAGGCTTTGTAAACTCGGGCTCAGCTGTACATATATATGTATATTTTGTTTAATGGTGTGTTCAGTTTATACTTATATTTAAGAATTGATGAACTTAACACCGGGTTATTATAATTGAATTTCAATTATTATGTTTTTCTAAGAGAAACTGAAAAGAAAGAAACATTTACCGGTATATTGCGATGGACCCATTTCAAAAACCGCCAACGTAATCATCATCAGGCAATTGTAATGTTATCAAAGGTTTCACCGGGATTCGAACCGTGAATCACATGAAGAAACTGCAGTAGCCTTTAACCACTAGGCCATCCTGCTGGTATTTGTTTTCATGCTTAATCCAGTTTTTCTCATTTCTACACTAACAACACAATTGAGACATTTTGACTCTATATTAATTTGTGTGCCATGTAGATTTGTTTTTGTAAAGTTCTTCTTCGTTGCGAATGAGAAGCTTTGTAAACTCGGGCACAGTTGTACATATTTATGTATGTTTTGTTTAACGGTGTGTTCAGTTTATACTTATATTTAAGAATTGATGAACTTAACACCGGGTTATTATAATTGAATTTCAATTATTATGTTTTTCTAAGAGAAACTGAAAAGAAAGAAACATTTACTGGCATATTGCGATGGACCCATTTCGAAAACCACTAACGTAATCATCATCAGGCAATTTTGTAATGTTATCAAAGGTTTCACCGGGATTCGAACCGTGAATCACATGGTGAAACTGCAGTAGCCTTTAACCACTAGGCCATCCTGCTGGTATTTGTTTTCATGCTTAATTCAGTTTTTCTCATTTCTACACTAACAACACAATTGAGACATTTTGTCTCTATATTAATTTGTGTGTCATGTAGATTTGTTTTTGTAAAGTTCTTCTTCGTTGCGAATGAGAAGGTTTGTAAACTCGGGCTAGTTGTACATATTTATGTAGGTTTTGTTTAATGGTGTGCTCAGTTTATACTTATATTTAAGAATTCATGAGCTTAGCACCGGCTTCTAATAATTGAATTTCAATTATTATGTTTTTCTAAGAGAAACTGAAAAGAAAGAAACATTTACTGGCATATTGCGATGGACCCGTTTCGAAAACCGCCAACGTAATCATCATCAGGCAATTTTGTAATGTTATCAATGGTTTCACCGGGATTCGAACCGTGAATCACATGGTGAAACTGCAGTAGCCTTTAACCACTAGGCCATCCTGCTGGTATTTGTTTTCATGCTTAATTCAGTTTTTCTCGTTTCTACACTAACAACACATTTGAGACATTTTGTCTCTATATTAATTTGTGTGCCATGTAGATTTGTTTTTGTAAAGTTCTTCTTCGTTGCGAATGAGAAGCTTTGTAAACTCGGGCTCGGTTGTACATATTAGGTATGTTTTGTTTAATGGTGTGTTCAGTTTATACTTATATTTAAGAATTCATGAGCTTAACACCGGCTTATAATAATTGAATTTCAATTATTATGTTTTTCTAAGAGAAACTGAAAAGAAAGAAACATTTACTGGCATATTGCGATGGACCCATTTCGAAAACCGCCAACGTAATCATCACCAGGCAATTTTGTAATGTTATCAAAGGTTTCACCGGGATTCGAACCGTGAATCACATTGTGAAACTGCAGTAGCCTTTAACCACTAGGCCATCCTGCTGGTATTTGTTTTCATGCTTAATTAAGTTTTTCTAATTTCTACACTAACAATACAATTGAGACATTTTGTCTCTATATTAGTTTGTGTGCCATGTAGATTTGTTTTTGTAAAGTTCTTCTTCTTTGCGAATGAGATGCTATGTAAACTCGGGCTCAGCTGTACATATTTATGTATATTTTTTTTAATGGTGTGTTCAGTTTATACTTATATTTAAGAATTCATGAGCTTAACACCGGCTTATAATAATTGAATTTCAATTATTATGTTTTTCTAAGAGAAACTGAAAAGAAAGAAACATTTACTGGCATATTGCGATGGACCCATTTCGAAAACCGCCAACGTAATCATCATCAGGCAATTTTGTAATGTTATCAAAAGTTTCACCGGAATTCGAACCGTGAATCACATGGTGAAACTGCAGTAACCTTTAACAACTAGGCCATCGTGCTTGTATTTGTTTTCATGCTTAATTCAGTTTTTCTCATTTCTACACTAACAACACAATTGAAACATTTTGTCTCTATATTAATTTGTGTGCCATGTAGATTTGTTTTTGTAAAGTCCTTCTTCGTTGCGAATGAGAAGCTTTGTAAACTCGGGCTCAGTTGTACATATTTATGTATGTTTTGTTTAATGGTGTGTTCAGTTTATACTTATATTTAAGAATTCATGAGCTTAACACCGGCTTATAATAATTGAATTTCAGTTATTATGTTTTCTAAGAGAAACTGAAAAGAAAGAAACATTTACTGGCATATTGCGATGGACCTATTTCGAAAACCGCCATCGTAATCATCATCAGGCAATTTTGTAATGTTATCAAAGGTTTCACCGGGATTCGAACCGTGAATCACATGGTGAAACTGCAGTAGCCTTTAACCACTAGGCCACCTTGCTGGTATTTGTTTTCATGCTTAATTCAGTTTTTCTCATTTCTACACTAACAACACAATTAAGACATTGTGTCTCTATATTAATTTGTGTGCCATGTAGATTTGTTTTTGTAAAGTTCTTCTTCGTTGCGAGGCTTTTTAAGCTCGGGCATATTTATGTATGTTTTGTTTAATGGTGTGTTCAGTTTATACTTATATTTAAGAATTCATGAGCTTAACACCGGCTTATAATAATTGAATTTCAATTATTATGTTTTTCTAAGAGAAACTGAAAAGAAAGAAACATTTACTGGCATATTGCGATGGACCCATTTCGAAAACCGCCAACGTAATCATCATCAGGCAGTTTTGTAATGTTATCAAAGGTTTCACCGGGATTCGAACCGTGAATCACATGGTGAAACTGCAGTAGCCTTTAACCACTAGGCCATCCTGCTGGTATTTGTTTTCATGCTTAATTCAGTTTTTCTCATTTCTACACTAACAACACAATTGAGACATTTTGTCCCTATATTAGTTTGTGTGCCATGTAGATTTGTTTTTGTAAAGTTCTTCTTCGTTGCGAATGAGAAGCTTTGTAAACTCGGGCTCAGTTGTACATATTTATGTATGTTTTGTTTAATGGTGTGTTCAGTTTATACTTATATTTAAGAATTCATGAGCTTAACACCGGCTTATAATAATTGAATTTCAATTATTATGTTTTTCTAAGAGAAACTGAAAAGAAAGAAACATTTACTGGCATATTGCGATGGACCCATTTCGAAAACCGCCAACGTAATCATCATCAGGCAATTTTGTAATGTTATCAAAGGTTTTACCGGGATTCGAGCCGTGAGTCACATGGGGAAACTGCAGCAGCCTTTAACCACTAGGCCATCCTGCTGGTATTTGTTTTCATGCTTAATTCAGTTTTTCTCCTTTCTACACTAACAACACAATTGAGACATTTTGTCTCTATATTAATTTGTGTGCCATGTAGATTTGTTATTGTAAAGTTCTTCTTCGTTGCGAATGAGAAGCTTTGTAAACTCGGGCTCAGTTGTACATATTTATGTATGTTTTGTTTAATGGTGTGTTCAGTTTATACTTATATTTAAGAACTCATGAGCTTAACACCGGCGTATAACAATTGAATTTCAATTATTATGTTTTTCTAAGAGAAACTGAAAAGAAAGAAACATTTACTGGCATATTGCGATGAACCCATTTCGAAAACCGCCAACGTAATCATCATCAGGCAATTTTGTAATGTTATCAAAGGTTTCACCGGGATTCGAACCGTGAATCACATGGTGAAACTGCAGTAGCCTTTAACCACTAGGCCATCCTGTTGGTATTTGTTTTCATGCTTAATTTAGTTTTTCTCATTTCTACACTAACAACACAATTGAGACATTTTGTCTCTATATTAATTTGTGTGCCATGTAGATTTGTTTTTGTAAAGTTCTTCTTCGTTGCTAATGAGGAGCTTTGTAAACTCGGGCTCAGTTGTACATATTTATGTATGTTTTGTTTAATGGTGTGTTCAGTTTATACTTATATTTAAGAAAAACATAATAATTGAAATTCAATTATTATAAGCCGGTTTTAAGCTCATGAATTCTTAAATATAAGTATAAACTGAACACACCATTAAACAAAACATATATAACATTACAAAATTGCCTGATGATGATTACGTTGGTGGTTTTCGAAATGGTCCATCGCAATATGCCAATATTGTTCGTATTTGATGTGGACTGGCTATTACAGCTGAAATGGCACGCGTATCTTCCCAATGCTTATCATCCTCCAATAAATTTAATTGTTGACATGCTTCACGATATGTAGCGCACAATTCACCATTAATTGTTCTTGAAGCTTGGAGTGATGTTGGGCCACGAACATTAATTAACAACAATCGCAAGTAAAAACATTCATCATTATTTGGATGAAGTGAATAAATGCGTCCTAATGCATCTGTTGAGAACACATTAGGATGACTTTGAACTGGCTTTCCTTGTTTTCGCCTTTGAAATTTTTTCCTGGATTTAACCCATGATCGTCCGATTGAAATAAATGAAAAAAGGCAGTCAAAGTTGTAGACGGTGCACTTGTTGCGCTGTCTTTCGTGCATTGGGAATGAAAAAATTCGCCATATCGCTTCGTTACTGCTTATATAACGCCCCATTTGATATCTTTTAATCTCGTCGTTGTCATTTTGGACTGCACCGAATACAGCCGTATCGCTTCGTTTATTTACATATTTGCAAATGTATTTAATTGATTTAACGGAATTACAGTATTCCACGTTAAATGCGCTTCGATGTTTTGGACAACAATGGACAATATGGAACAATCCAACGATTGTAAACTTCAACATTTTGATTTCCCATCTTAATTATCGTTGATTTCCCATTGTCAACAGTAGATCGACGACGATATGCCGGATATCCATCGCCACCTGTGACCGTATCCGAAATTAATGCTCGTGGATATCGCTTCGAACATTTCCCATCAATCATGCACGGAGAGTTCACATTCAATGCACCGCAAGGTCCATGTATCATAATTTTTGTGACGACTTCGAACAAATCTGGATCAATCGTTTTATCCGGTATTTCAGTTGATATCACACTATAAATTTGATCTGGTGTAATTTTATCAACCAACCAAATCAAAAGGTGTGTGTGCGGTAATCCCCGCTTTTGACATTCAACGGAATACATATAACACCGCACCTCTCCAAACACTCTATGTTTGTCATATCAAACCCATAAGTGATTTTAGTTTTAGTTTGAAAATACGTGCATTAATATCGTACCGATCAATTGGGGATTGGCCAGGAAACAAATGGTCTTTGATTTTCTCCATTGCGGATTGCATGTAAAAGTAATAAACAGATCCATCCGTCCATAAGCGCGAGCATACGCCATGGTATTCATGCATGTGTTGCGGGCTACCAGTATATTTTGCTGGTAATATGATCATTCTACCGATGTCATTCACATTTCCATCGTTATTCACTGCATCCCGTTAGTGAATGTATTCCTCGGACCGTAACTTAGTCTGATTGAATTTGATATAGTTTAATCGCTCGGTCTCAATTTTTGCATACATATCCGCGGCAAAGCAGTGGAACAATCTGCATTTCAGATTTTGAGGTTCTTCATTTGCACGAATTATTAATCGATATGAATAATAATTCATAGGGCTCTCTTTTTTATTCGACGTTTCGATAATGATATAGATAATGATTTCGATATTGATACCGACAACTCTTTCGATAACGATAGCGATTTCGATATCGATAATGACTTCGATATCGATAACGATTTCGATATCTATCACGGTTTCGATACCGATAATGACTTCGATAACGATTTCGAAACCGATTTCGATATCTATCACGGTTTCGATACTGATAACGATTTCGATATCGATCACGATTTCGATATCGATGACGATTTCGATATCGATCACGATTTCGATATCGATGACGATTTCGATATCGATGACGATTTCGATATCGATGACGATTTCGATATCGATAACGATTTCGATTTCGGTAACCATAACCGGAAACGCAGTAGAAGTAACCGAAATCGAAGCCGGGCAGAAACTGGAACCGGAACTGGAACTATAATCAGAATCGAATTGATCCGATATCGGTACTGAAGCCAAGCCGAAACTGTGCCCGAAGGAATGGTACCTCGACAGAATCCTATGTTTACACATCAAACTTCACGAGTACTTGGTACTCACGCCTTTTTTTCAGTTACCTGTAGCTGGGTTTATCATTTTTATATTTAAATGATAGCCATCTTCGACTTCGCAAAATAATATTGGATATTGTAAAGCATTGTAGCAATGATGCGTTTCAGACACACGTGTTAGCTCGTTTGTTCTACGATGAAGCACAATATCACGCTTTTGAAAATCTTGGCCAACAATTACAATTGCAACATCGTCGATAGTGGGAGCATTGAATCGTCTAGAGTGCTCGCCTACAGGTACTTTGCATGGACGAATCACAATTTTATGGTTGTCTGATGGCATTCGATCCATCACTGTTTTGAACAATCGAACCAATGAATTATTGCATGGAAAATTCTCTCAGATCTCCAACTATTGCTCGTCGAGCATTAGCGCCAATTGTACAGCGTCGATCAATTTCATCTTCGGTTTTACCAATAAAATAAATTTGTAAGAACTGATAATTTACATCCGCGAATGGTAATAAAGATCCGGCTTGATGGTAAATTTGTCCTTTAATCTGTGTGGAAGAATTGGCAAAGTTATAAATTTCGCAAACTTCCGTATTATAAGGACAAATTACCTTGAATGTTGGCATGAAATTATCTGTGATTATTTTCGAAGCACCAAACGATGTCATTTGAAAACAGTAATTATACGTTCGAATTTTGTCCAAAAAATGCCTTGATAATGGTGTTGTTCCCGATAACAATGCACGTAATGGTTCAGGGGGAAGTTTTAATTCTGGTAGTTTAACTTTTCCACCGCAACAACAAAGACCATCGGTTTAATTTGGAAATTTCAATGCCTTACAATGTTCGCAAACTTTAGTCATGGTTCCAATTACAACGGAATTGTGCAAACTATAGTTATACAAATGATTATATGCAAACGCTGCTCTGTTGAGATTTTGTACAATTGACCTCTGTCTACTAATACGCTGATTCATGTACGTATTTTGTTGACCTTGCACTGCACGGTTTCTTCTCATTCTATCACGATCATTATTATTACTTGTTTCCCGTTCTTCATTCGATCGAGCAGAACGTGATCTGGCCATACGTTGTCTATTTTGCTCATTATGCTGACTTCATTGCTCTGCATTCTCTTCATTTGTTCTTGCAGCTTCATTACGTGTTTTGCGCGATTTACGGCCAAGATCAGATCGTTTCGGCATTTTTAAAAATCGTTAAAAACCACACTTTTCAAACAGTGTACAAACCTCTGCGTTTATGTTTACTCTCCGTCGAAAAACATTTGCAACTTATGCGTCAGTTGCCCACGAACGTACGTAGAAAAAACGTGTCAGTTGACACGACCTATCTTATGAGTGTGCAATTTTGATTTTTTCCATAAGAACTTGTGTTTTTGTTTACATTGCACACTCATAAAAGAGGTCGTGTCAGCTGACACATTTTTTCTACGTATGTTCGTGTGTAACTGACGCATTAGCATGACTATCAACACCGACATGTTTCAAATACCTTCGCACACACAGCGCTGGAATAAAAGTTCTATTGACATTTGGGCACATTTGAAAGAAATGAATGAAAAATAATATGAATCATTACGTTTTTATTTTTTTTTCGTTAGATAATTATATCAAATAATTTATTTCGAACTTCTACTGAAATGTTGCAAAAAATCAAAACAAAACTGAATTATTTTTTTGTGTTCATTTGGTCCATATGTTCCATGAAAAGTTGATATGGTAAATAATATGCAGGATCTGATACAAACAAATTTCCGTGGACCATTATAGTGACAAAATTATCGATCACCAATTCCAACAGGATTTCAAAATCAGGGTTGGAATGAGTTGTTGTGTGGTATCCTTCTGAAAAAATTTGAAATAAAAAAAAAATAAATCTAAAAATTAAAATTCTAACTTTTTCTTGTGTATGTTCTATTATCTTTGAATTTTTCTAATGAAGCACCGTTCATTCCAAATTTTCCAAGTATTTTTTATCATTTCGGGGTTCTTTTCTTTTTCGTTCGATTCCAACATTTCTTCATAGCCGAAAACATCGTTTGCAAACTCATTAATTTCCATATAGGATTGGTCAAGGGAAGCATCGCGCAATTGAATTAAAACATTATTTTCATTCGAATCATCGATTTCTGGCTGAGTTTCAATGTCCGGTTCATTTCAAATTTCTGTATTCGACTCTTTATGTGCCTTATTTGCGACAGCAGCCAAATTGTCATCGATTTTCGATTCCTCAAATACGCTTACACCTTCGGATTGTGTTTTCGTTTCGTAATGAACAATTTCCGTCTTTGACTCGTTGTTCGTTGAATTTTCATCTTGAACAACAATGACATTGTCAACACACTTGTTGCCCTCACAAATGAACTGCACACAAAACACAAATCACCCATTCAGCATTTAGATGATAAAATTTTCAATTTCCCTACATATAAATACAATTTGATTACTCTTCCTGACTAAATAATGAGTTATCATACTATTGAACAAAAGAAATAATCAAATATGAATACGTTTGGTGATCAAAAACTGAAAAGCATTTTTCGATCACTTTTTGGAATCATTTTTAAGTCCTTTTATGATAAAATTTTAATATTTCATAAAAACCAACAAAAAAAAATAATCAAATATGTTTACCTTTGATGATCAAAAACTGAATATAGTTTTTCAATCACATTTTGGAATCATATTTGAATTAAATGTGTTTACTTTAGGTGATCAAAAATTTATAATAATTTTTCAATCAGCTTTCTGAATGTTTTCTGACTATATTTGTTGACTGAATAATGAGTTTTATACTTGTTAAAACTTTACTTTTAATTAGAAATCTTATTTTTTTCACATACACACGTTTTTTCAATCATGAAGTTCAGAAAAAATATGTATATACAATTTTTATTATTAAGACATTCTTCAAGACAATGTAATGAAAATGCTGCTCGTGCCCGAAGATTTCCCCAACCATTTCTCCACCTTCGGCTTCCCAGAAAATACATAATAGTTGGACAATACAAAAGGTGTGAGCTATTTGAATAGGTAAGTGAAACCCTCTTGACATATGTACCTGGATATGTCTTCAACAGCCCGTGCCGTATCGTATTTTAAGATATTGACGATCATACCTGATGTTGGATGTTGTAGTCGCAGGTATATATAGGTCAAGGTTGTTTGCGAGTGACCTGTGGTTCAAATAGCTCACTTCCGCATGCTTTCTTCCCCTGATGAAATAAGATTATTATGTAGTATCTATTTAGAATGAGATATGAAGAATAAATGCATCATAATCGCATTCAAAAATGATTCAAAAATGTCAACGAAAACAATTGAAATATGTTCACGAATATGATCAGAAAATGACTCTGAAATGTAGTCAAATATTACTCTAAAACAATTAAAGGTCAATTTTACAATGATATCAAATATGAATAAAAAGCTTTTCGAAATATGAATCATAAATGATTATTCAAGAATAATTACATTTATGGTACATGTTTCTCACGACGATACGTTAATTTTCGAACAGAAAATGCTTTTAAATTTGAACGTTTTTAATCATCTTGGGGTATGATATTTGAATATTTTTAAAATTTTCAAAAAATGCTGGCTGGGCAGTAGTTCGGCGTTCGCGTATGTGTACTGAAGCATTTCTCTTCATAAAGAGTGTACAAATCTCTGTGTTTATGTTGACCCACATCTGAAAAAAATTGGCTCACATTCAGTGTTCGGACTTGAAAATTTTGATTAGTGGTAGATTTTCCAAAAAATAGTGGTAGATTTGAGAAAAAAGTTGTAGATTTCGGTTATGTTTTAAATATCTTGATATAATGAATAATAAACACTTTTTTCAATATATATAAAGGTAGGTGTACGTTGCCGTTTCCGTTGAAACACTTCGAAATATTATCGATAAAGAAAATATCAAGATAAATTGTATCTCGTTTTTAACCGAAACGAAAAGCTTTCGTTGACGTTAAAAACGTTAACAAAAACGTGATACTTTATGTTTGAATTGTGCTGGCAATGCTATAGCCATGGTGAAGCCGTAAGGTGGTAACAACGAGCGCACATACACACACAAACTCCATGTAATTTGTTTGTCTAATTCGTTGGTGGTAATGTCAAAAATACTCTGAGAAATGTTCGTACTGTCAAAATTCATGAGAAAAGTTGCAATCAGCTTGGCTAATACTTTCACCTTTAATGACTCCGCCATCAATCAGCTTTGCCAGCATAGTTTGAAATTAATAATCAACATAAACGATTTGATTTCGTTTTGATATGGCAGAAAACGAAACGAAATCATTTCGTTAATTTGACGTTCTTAACGTTAATAAACGAAACGAAATGACTTTGTTTCGTTTATTAACGTTAATTATCGTAACGAAATGATATCGGTTCGTTGGTTAAGCATGCCTGGATTTTCTTCCCGAATAATTGCGGAAAAAATAAGGTTTCTTCAGAAAAGAACACACTTCCGAACACTGCACACAATTGAACTGCTTAAAAATTAACGGAACATAAGCGTCGTTTGTATAACAAATACAAAGCAGTAGAAATGTTCAGCCAGCAACGAAATGTGACGTACGTTTGTGTATGTGTACTGAAGCGTCTCTCATAAACAGTGTACAAACCTCGTTGTTTATTTTTACTCTCCTTCGAAAAAAAATTTGCAACTTAGCAGCACAACACAAATCGAAAGATTCGTATATTTATTCAAAAAATGTTGTACACATGAAATGATCTCGAGACGCTCGTCAGCCAAAAAAAAATTATCACTCATCAGCACACCTTCCTTTTGATACCCATATTGAAGTATTCATAAACAGCTTCCATTTGATACGGTTAATGTAAAAACACATCCTAAGGTTATTCCGATCCATGCTTTGGGCAATATCTCGAAGCCCTAGTCACCCAGATGTATGAAAATTACCCTCTGCTAAAGAACTCATGAACAGCTTTCATTTGATATCTTTATTGTATAAACACATTCTAGGGGTATCTGGGTCCACGTTTTGGCCTATATCTCGAGACTCTAGGCACCCAGGGGTAAGAAAAATTATCATGTACTAAAGCACTCATCAAAAGCTTTCATTAGATATTCATATTATATAAACACAATCTTGGGGTACCCTGGTCCACACTTAGGCCTATATCTCGAGACCCTAGTCACCTAGGGGTACGAAAAGTACGAAAAGTACCCCATATTATCAAGACCCTAGAAATTAAAAAATTTTTTTTTGCTAAAAACCTTCCCCTATTTGATGCCTAGAATATGAAAAAAGAACGAATAAAATTGGCCTCGTATCGGCCCCAAAACATGTACAGGAACGAACATCATTTCATTTTTATATACATATATCGACTAGCGTACCCTCGCCCGCCTCGCTAGGCGATAAATTCAATGATTTGCTGAAAGAGAAGAAAATTAATACGAAACAAAGCAAATTCTTTGATACAATTTCATTCGAACTTTAATGTAACACTTTTTGGTAGACAACGTTTTTGGTTTTTCCATCTTTCGCGTAAATGAATAATGACGATGGTTTGCCTACTCGTGAGCAAGCTACATACAATTGTCAATGAGAAACAAGTAAGGACGGTACTGTCTTCGGCTGTGCCGAAGACTTCATACCTTTCATGAATGGGGCTGAACAATATTCTTATCCCCTTCGTAATCACCGAATAATCGGATGTATAAGATAAGAAATAGATAGTGATCAGATCTACATACCTAAACGATTTTCAAGATAAATATAAAATAAAAAATAGGTAGGTACTTTGTGTGAGGATGCAAAGTTTCAGGTTTTTTGTGGTCCGCGTGTAAAAACTATGACTACGAATCACGTATTTCAACAATATATGAAACTAACGTAACTATTTGATGAAATTTGATGAATTTTGAAGCTTCTAGCCATAAAAAAGGGCAAAAAAATAAAGTTTATATGGGGTATATAATATATATACCACCGATCTCTAATTTTTTTTCAGACAACAATATATGCTATACACGTAAGCATCTGGTGAAATTTGAAGCTTCTAGCTGTTAAAATGGGGAAGAAATTGCGCAAAGTTTCTTATCTGAACAATCGGTTGTATGAGATATATACTATGTATACCACCGATCTCAACGATTTTTTCAGACATCAATATATGCTATAGACGTAAGCGTTTGGTGAAATTTGAAGCTTGTAGCTGTTAAAATGGGGCCGAAATCGCAAAAAATGTATATATATACTATATATACCATCATATATATATTATATATATCACCGATCTCTATGATTTTCTCAGACAACAATGTATACTATACACGTAAGCATCTGGTGAAATTTGAAGCTTCTAGCTGTTAAAATGGGGAAGAAATTGCGCAAAGTTTCTTATCTGAGCAATCGGTTGTATGAGATATATACTATATATACCACCGGTCTCTATGATTTTTTTCAGACAACAATATATGCTATACACGCAATCATTTGGTGAAATTTGAACTATCTAAACGATTTTTAAGATAAACATAAAATAAAAAATAGTTAGGTACTTTGTGTGAGGATGCAAAATTTCAGGTTTTTTGTGGTCTGCGTGTAAAAACTATGACTACGAATCACGTATTTCAACAATATATGACGTAAACGTAACTATTTGATGAAATTTGATGAATTTCGAAGCTTCTAGCCGTAAAACAGGGCAAAAATGACAGTTTATATGAAGTATATAATATATATACCACCGATCTCTATGATTTATTCAGACAAAAATATATACTATATACGTAAGCATTTGGTGAAACTTGAAGCGTATAGCTGTTAAAACGGGGCAGAAATTTCGCAAAGTTTCTTATATGAACAATCGGTTGTATGAGACATATACTATGTATACCACCAATCTCAGCGATTTTTTCAGACATCAATATATGCTATACACGTAAGCGTTTGGTGAAATTTGAAGCTTCTAGCTGTTAAAATCGGGCCGAAATCGCAAAAAATGTATATATATACTATATACCAACATATATATATTATATATATCACCGATCTCTATGGTTTTTTCATATATACTATATACGTAAGCAATTGGTGAAATTTGAAGCTTATAGCTGTTAAAATGGGGTAGAAATTGCGAAAAGTTTCTTATCTGATGATGTCTATGATTTTTTCAAACAACAATATATGCTATATACGTAAGCATTCGGTGAAATTTGAAGCTTCTAGCTGTTAAGCTAAAATTGCGAAAATATATATATACTATATATACCACCATATATATACTATATATACCACCGATCTTTATGATGTTTTCAGACAACAATATATGCTATATACTTAAGCATTCGATGAAATTTGAAGCCTCTAGCTCTTAAAATAGGGCAGTAATTGTGACAAGTTTCTTATCTGAACAATCGGTTGCGGGGGATATATACTATATATACGACCGATCTCATCAATTTTTTCAGGCAACAATATGTGCAATATACGAAAGTATATGGTGAAGTTTGAAGCTTCAATCTGTTAAATTGAGTAAGATATGACAAAAATCCTCTTTTTCTAAAAAATCGGTTGTATGGAGGATATATGCTATAGTGGTCCGATCCGGCCGGTTCCGACAAATGTCTAATCGGACACCCAAATACACCGGCTCACCAAATTTTATCAAGATATCTCAAAAATTGAGGGACTAGTTTGCATACAAACAAACAGACGGACAGACGGACATGGCTAAATCAACTCAGCACTTCATCCTGATTATTTCGGTATACTTAATGGTGGGTCTATCTATTTTCCTTTAAGGACTTACAATTTTGGGTTTCGTGACGAAATTAATATACCATTTCATTTTCATGAAAGGTATAAAAATAGGTAGGTACTTTGTGTGAGGATGCAAAATTTCTGGTTTTTTGTGGTCTGCGTGTAAAAACTATGACTACGAATCACGTATTTCAACAATATATGACGTCAACGTAACTATTTGATGAAATTTGATGAATTTTGAAGCTTCTAGCCGTAAAAAGGGGGCAAAAATTAGAGTTTATATGAGGTATATAATATATATACCACCGATCTCTATGATTTTTTCAAACAACAATATATGCTATATACGTAAGCATTCGTTGAAATTTGAAGCCTATAGCTCTTAAAATAGGGCAGTAATTGTGACAAGTTTCTTATCTGAACAATCGGTTGCGGGGGATATATACTATATATACGACCGATCTCATCAATTTTTTCAGGCAACAATATGTGCAATATACGAAAGTATATGGTGAAGTTTGAAGCTTCAATCTGTTAAATTGAGTAAGATATGACAAAAATCCTCTTTTTCTAAAAAATCGGTTGTATGGAGGATATATGCTATAGTGGTCCGATCCGGCCGGTTCCGACAAATGTCTAATCGGACACCCAAATACACCGGCTCACCAAATTTTATCAAGATATCTCAAAAATTGAGGGACTAGTTTGCATACAAACAAACAGACGGACAGACGGACATGGCTAAATCAACTCAGCACTTCATCCTGATTATTTCGGTATACTTAATGGTGGGTCTATCTATTTTCCTTTAAGGACTTACAATTTTGGGTTTCGTGACGAAATTAATATACCATTTCATTTTCATGAAAGGTATAAAAATAGGTAGGTACTTTGTGTGAGGATGCAAAATTTCTGGTTTTTTGTGGTCTGCGTGTAAAAACTATGACTACGAATCACGTATTTCAACAATATATGACGTCAACGTAACTATTTGATGAAATTTGATGAATTTTGAAGCTTCTAGCCGTAAAAAGGGGGCAAAAATTAGAGTTTATATGAGGTATATAATATATATACCACCGATCTCTATGATTTTTTCAGACATCAATATATGCTATACACGTAAGCGTTTGGTGAAATTTGAAGCTTCTAGCTGTTAAAATCGGGCCGAAATCGCAAAAAATGTATATATATACTATATACCAACATATATATATTATATATATCACCGATCTCTATGGTTTTTTCATATATACTATATACGTAAGCAATTGGTGAAATTTGAAGCTTATAGCTGTTAAAATGGGGTAGAAATTGCGAAAAGTTTCTTATCTGATGATGTCTATGATTTTTTCAAACAACAATATATGCTATATACGTAAGCATTCGGTGAAATTTGAAGCTTCTAGCTGTTAAGCTAAAATTGCGAAAATATATATATACTATATATACCACCATATATATACTATATATACCACCGATCTTTATGATGTTTTCAGACAACAATATATGCTATATACTTAAGCATTCGATGAAATTTGAAGCCTCTAGCTCTTAAAATAGGGCAGTAATTGTGACAAGTTTCTTATCTGAACAATCGGTTGCGGGGGATATATACTATATATACGACCGATCTCATCAATTTTTTCAGGCAACAATATGTGCAATATACGAAAGTATATGGTGAAGTTTGAAGCTTCAATCTGTTAAATTGAGTAAGATATGACAAAAATCCTCTTTTTCTAAAAAATCGGTTGTATGGAGGATATATGCTATAGTGGTCCGATCCGGCCGGTTCCGACAAATGTCTAATCGGACACCCAAATACACCGGCTCACCAAATTTTATCAAGATATCTCAAAAATTGAGGGACTAGTTTGCATACAAACAAACAGACGGACAGACGGACATGGCTAAATCAACTCAGCACTTCATCCTGATTATTTCGGTATACTTAATGGTGGGTCTATCTATTTTCCTTTAAGGACTTACAATTTTGGGTTTCGTGACGAAATTAATATACCATTTCATTTTCATGAAAGGTATAAAAATAGGTAGGTACTTTGTGTGAGGATGCAAAATTTCTGGTTTTTTGTGGTCTGCGTGTAAAAACTATGACTACGAATCACGTATTTCAACAATATATGACGTAAACGTAACTATTTGATGAAATTTGATGAATTTTGAAGCTTCTATATAATACCACCGATCTCTATGATTTTTTCAGACAACAATATATGCTATATACATAAGCATTTGGTCAAATTTGAAGCTTCTAGCTGTTAAAACGGGGCAGAAATCGCAAAAAATGTATACATGTACTATATATATATACTATATATACCATCATATATATATCAACGATCTCTATGATTTTTTCACACAACAATATATGCTATATACGTAAGCAATCGGTGAGATTTGAAGCTTCTAGCTATTAAAATGGGGCTCAAATTGCAATAATATATATATATACTATATATACCACCATATATATACTATATATACCACCGATCTTTATGATTTTTTCAGACAACGATATATGCTATATACGTAAGCATTCGTTGAAATTTGAAGCATCTAGCTCTTAAAATAGGGCAGTAATTGCGAAAAGTTTCTTATATAAACAATCGGTTGTGGGGGATATATACTATATATACGACCGATCTCATCAATTTTTTCAGGCAACAATATGTGCAATATACGAAAGTATATGGTGAAGTTTGAAGCTTCAATCTGTTAAATTGAGTAAGATATGACAAAAATCCTCTTTTTCTAAAAAGTCGGTTGTATAGAGGATATATGCTATAGTGGTCCGATCCGGCCGGTTCTGACAAATGTCTAATCGTACACCCAAATACACCGGCTCACCAAGTTTTATCAAGATATCTCAAAAATTGAGGGACTAGTTTGCATACAAACAGACAGACGGACATGGCTAAATCAACTCAGCTCTTCATCCTGATTATTTCGGTATACTTAATGGTGGGTCTATCTATTTTCCTTACAATTTTGGGTTTCGACGAAATTAATATACCATTTCATTTTCATGAAAGGTATAAAAATAGGTAGGTACTTTGTGGGCTGGCACAAATCCTTGGGCTGAACCCTCCCAGAGGGTGCCGGCTGGTAATATGCGCAACAGTTTCCCCTTCCAGGGGAGTGCTAGCTAAATTTAGGAATCATCTCCATTTGTGCCCCAGCTCCTTAATAGCTTAGGCATATGGAAATGGTTTTTAAACGTGGCCTCAAGGTGGGAACTGGACCACGCCCAGTTGAAAAGGTGGTCCGCCCCTAATCCAGGGTGTTATTCGATTCCGTGCCCATTGGATGGTTTGCAGTCAGGGGCATCCGACTGTATTCTTACGGAGCCTCCCGGATACCGGTCCACATCCGGGAGTAACGGCGATTTGCTGCGGTATGGGGCTCTACCGCAGTCGACCACATTGCTTCCCCTATCCCTTAACTTCAGGCTGCCGAACGGTCTCACCTTAGTAGGCAGCTAACGAACAAGATGTAAAATGAGCAACAAAAACCTGGCCTCGGATCCCTGCACGGGTAAAGATGCCGCCCTTGGACTAGGCATTAGAAAAGTCCACAATTCGTTGGGAAGCGCACAGACGGCGCCGACCAGGCCTCCACGGCAACAAAAAAATCTTCGGCCACCTGTGCAAGCTAGCGGAAGGACTAAACCCCTTGAGGGCAAGTCCAATTCCGCAGCAGCCGGCAAAGCTAGCCCCAAAGAGGGAAAGCAACGTCCGACTGAGCAAGCACAGGAGGCCCGTCCCACGCCCGTACCGGGCACCTCTTGTCAGCAGGTGGCTGGTAACAGCACTAAATCCTCAACGGACAAAAGTACTGCCTCCAACGCTGCAAAGCTACCTCGCAAGCCGGCTGAACCCCTTGAGGGTTCCAAGGCAAATAAGCGAATCCCGACTTCGGTCCGCAACCAGCGGAACATTCGCAATGCCGTCAAAATCGTTGAGAAACTTAGCAACTCTCCCAGCGACAAGTTGAGGGCAGACCAAAAAAGTTCTCTTGCCTGGGCCAGGAAGATTATTGCTGCCAAGAAGAGCAGCAACAACAACCCCATCCCCCTTCCTCTTCTGCCACCAAACTACCTTCTGACCCGAAGATGCCGGCCCTTAAGAGACAAAGGTCTATGGGAAATGCCTCGAGCGATCCCAAAAGGCACCGGCCTTCGACCTCTACTCCCCCTGCCTTGACCAAAATCTTCAGCGAGGCGGCTAAGGCCAACTTTACGCTGGCGGTTTTGAACCGCGGTCACCCGGATGGGAACATGACCCCGGATAACTGGAAGGATGTCCTTAACGGCCTTCTCAAGACCTTTAAGGACATCATGACCAAGTATCCGGGCCGGCTCCCACTATCCGTGATGCCGGCTGGTACCAGGGTAGGGTCAAGCTTGTTTCCTGCGCCGATGAGCGCTCGTGCAAGCTCTACAAACTCGCCATAGCTTCGCTAGGACAGCTGTGGCCTGGGGCCAGGTTGGATGCGGTCGGTGTGGAAGAAATTCCGAACAGACCGAGAGCTTGGGCCTGGGTCCCAGACGGCATAGCGGATCCTGGCCAGATCTTGGATACCATCGCCGAGTCGAATCAGGGGCTACCTTCGAGCGATTGCAGGATAGTCCGGGTCGGCGAGCAAGGGCGAAGCAGCGTTATGTTGGCTTCATCATAAACGAGGCTTCTCTCCCTTGGCTTGACGAATGTGGTGGAGTATTAAGCTACTGCTTCTACTCCATCACGTTGAAAATTCGAAGGGATGGTACGAAGGAGGAAACACCGGACGAGGGTGAGCCTGTACCTCAGGGCGAGGGGTCAGACAGAAACACCCCAAGTGGATCTGCTGCCCATGGCACTGGGGAAGGGACCGCCACTACGCCGGAGGATCTGGTGATTGGGGATACCGCCTCGAGCGAATGCGCAACCGCACAATGAATCTCACGGACCCATGCAACACCTTGAGTGGACATGGGGCCGATATCGAACTGGCACGCAGCACTCCGGATGCCGAGAGCGATACACTCTCGGTATCTGAGTTTGCGGGCCAGTTCTTTACGGGCATGGACGAGCAGCTTCTGCTGGAATCCGACCCGTCGGATGCCGAATTCGACGATACTATCGTAGAGGAGGCATCCGACGATGCGGATCAGCAAAGGATGGATGTCGATGCCGCAAACGAACCGTAACGGGCGCGCAGGTACTACAGATAAACCTGCACCATTCTAAGGCAGCCTCGGCTGCCCTAATCTTACGCCTCAGCACAACGTATGAGGACGTCGTTCTAGTCCAGGAGCCTTGGGTCGTTGGCAGCAATGTCTGTGGACTCTTTTCTAAGGAATACCGGCTGGTGACACAGCCCGTGACAGGTAGAATCAGATCTTGTATTCTAGTAAAGAAAAATCTAGTATTTATTTTACTATCTCTTTTTAGCGACAAGGACTTTACCTGTATTAGCCTCGAGCTACAGGGGCAAACAATCTGGCTGATGTCCGCATATCTCTCGCACGATCGCCCAACTTCTGTGCAGGACCAGCTCTGCAAAGCGGTACGGGAGGCCCACAGTAAAGGGTTCCCGATAATAATTGGGGCCGATGCCAATGCACATCACACTGCTTGGGGCTCTACCGACATTAACAGTAGGGGTGAGTCTCTTTTTGATTCTATTATAAGTAACAATCTAAGTATATGCAACTCTGGAGACAAACCAACTTTCGTCACCTCAAACAGGAAGGAGGTTCTAGATGTTACTCTAGCTTCTGGGGCATTCTCTAACCTTGTCAAAAATTGGAGAGTTTCCAACGAAAACTCCTACTCTGATCATAGGTATATCATTTTCACTCTGCTCTTGCATACACGGCCTAGGGTGGCTTACAGGAATAGGAGACGTATGGACTGGAACCTTTATAAAAAAGTCCTATCCTCTACTCTCCTAAAGAACGCTTCTCACGGTAGGCCGAGCCTACCGCTAACAACTGATGAAGCGCCTCCTTTAGACACAACATTTGCTTCTCTCGGTGAGCTAGACTCATCGTCAAAGATAGAAGAAGCAGTAGATCTTATCACCAAATCTTGTAACGCTGCCTTCACAGTAGCCTGCCCGGAGATTAAGGTGAGGGGTAAAAAGAAACCCTATTGGTGGAACCAAGAAATCTCCGAGCAGAGGAAAAACAGCAGAAAACTCTTTAACGAGGCTAAGCGCACGGCAATCTGGTCCCGTTATAGGGACGCCTTAAAATCTTTTAAGAAGTTAATCTAGAAGGCCAAAAGGGACTCCTGGAAGAACTTCACCAATGACATCGAAGAAGTCTCAGAGGCCAATCGCCTACGAAAGGTCCTCTCCATAAACCCCATACCTCCAAGCTGCATTCGCACCACGAGCGGAGAAAGGGCCACTTCTAGTACGGAAATTCTCGAAACCCTGATCAGCACTCACTTTCTCAACCATACATCTTGAACACGCAATCTAACCCAGGGCCATTTCAACCCCTGGACCACGTTGTAAACGAAAAAGGAGTTATCTGGGCAACCAAGTCCTTTAAACCCTTCAAATCTCCGGGAACGGATGGAATATTTCCCGCTGAATTGCAAGCTGCAAGCGATCTTATAAGCCCGCTGCTAGCTAAAATCTACAAGGCTTGCTCAACCTGGACTATATCCCCACGGAATGGACCAAGACATAGGTAGTCTTCATACCCAAAGGAGGCAGGATATCGGGGAACAGTCCAATGGATTTCAGACCAATAAGTCTGACCTCCTTCCTCCTAAAAGTTCTAGAACGATTGCTGGACGCCTACATTAGACGATCGGCAAATAAGGCTCTAACCTCCAACAACCAACACGCCTACTCTAAGGGCAAATCCGTAGAGACAGCTCTACATGCTATTCTCAACATAGAAGGAGCCTTCAACAACGTTCTCCCAGCAGTGGCCACAAAATCTCTACGTTCAATAGGGGTGGAAGATCCTCTTGTGAAATTCGTCGAGCTCCTTCTAAACAAGAGCATCATTATCTCTGAGCTGGGCAGCTCATCGTTATTAAGGTATACCAACAGAGGAACCCCCCAGGGGCCGTTCTTTCTCCTTTACTATGGAACCTGACGGTGAACGCTCTGTTATCTATACTACAGCCCACCGGATGCCAAGTCATTGCATATGCCGACGATATAGCCTTGACAGTTACCGGCAAACACCTTCCGGTGCTTGGCGAACTCTTGCAAAATGCTCTTAATCTAACAAACACTTGGTCTATGGAATGCGGACTCAGCATCAGCAGTGAAAAAACTGAGATGGTACTTTTTACCCGCGAACACAGTATACCGGAATTTACCCTCCCGTCCCTAAACGGGCAGGAAATCAAACTCTCTACCGAGGTTAAATATCTCGGAGTTATTCAAGACAGGAAGCTTAACTGGAAGCGAAATGTGGAGGAACGATCCAGGAAAGCCACAATGGCTCTCTACGCTTGTAAGTCGGCAATCGGAAAAAGGTCGGGTCTCCAGCCACGCATAGTCCATTGGATCTATACGGCAGTGGTGAGACCCATACTCTTCTACGCCGTCACCGTATGGTGGACGGCACTCGATATCGAATCTAACAAGAGTAAAGTAACGAGAGTGCAGAGGATGGCGGCAATGCTCACCAGCGGTGCCCTTCCCTCCACTCCCACCAAAGCTCTTGAAACCATATTATTCCTTCTCTCAACTGATCTATATGGTAGATACTGTGCCTTCTGCAACGCGGCAAGGCTCAACGCTACCGAACCATGGAGGGACTGCAGGTTTGGTCACACCCGGATGCTGAAGCAAGTCCCAGAAACCTTCTTGAAATTGGACCATACAACATCGCCCCCTTGCTGGGACAACAAATTTTCCAAAAGAATCCCAGAGAGGAACGAGTGGGCAAACGGCGTGGAGCCGGGATCACACGAAATCTCCGTTTTTACAGATGGCTCTAAACTAAACAACCGAGTCGGCAGCGGGATATTCTCGGAGAAGCTCAATCTAAGCGAGAGCTTTGGCCTACCTGATCACTGCAGTGTTTTTCAGGCTGAACTCATAGCTATCTGGGAAGCAGCCCGCTATCTTGCTAACCTGCAGGTAACCAATTCTATTTCAATTTTCTCTGACAGCCAAGCTGCCATAAAAGCCCTGCAATGCAGTAACACCTCGTCACTAGTGGCATTGAAGTGCAGAGAAACCCTCAACAAACTAGCTGAAAATTGCAACCTAAGCATAATATGGGTTCCTGGCCACTGTGACATCTCAGGAAACTGCGCCGCGGATGAGCTAGCTAGTGATTGCACCAACTTGCAAACAACAACGTCCGCTGGTTTGGCCATCCCTCCTCTAAACACTTGCAAATACCACCTGCGATCTCTTTTCACGGATCAGGCAAACGCCAGATGGGCGAGGGAACCTACATGTAGTATATCCAAGCAAATCTGGCCTAAGATGGATGAAAAGAGATCGCGATCGGTGATATTGTTAAACCGTATCTCTATAAGCCCACTAGTGGGCCCTCTTACAGGTCACTGTCTCATGGGCACTCACGGTGCCTATATGGGCCTGCAGACAAATGACTTCTGCCGCAGCTGTAGGGACGAGGAGGAGATAGAAAGCGTTGAGCACTATCTGTGCCACTGTCCCGCACTGTCAGAAACCAGGTACCAATGCCTCCACAGACACTCTTTTGGGTGCCTTGCGGAGCTTGAATCTATAAACCCAAACGACATCTTGCGTTTCTTTAGGCAAACGCGTTGGTTTATCCTCACTGGGGTCTAAACTTGCTTCTTCTTCGAAAGTAGGGTAATAGGAAATAGGGGCCCCCCGCGTGGTAGCACAACGGGCCACAATGGCCTACGTGAGTCTCCGCTCGGACAGCGGAGGCAGGCACTCTAACGTAACCTAACCTAGGTACTTTGTGTGAGGATGCAAAATTTCAGGTTTTTTGTAGTCTGCGTGTAAAAGCTATGACTACGAATCACGTATTTCAACAATATATGCCGTAAACGTAACTATTTGATGAAATTTGATGAATTTTGAAGCTTCTAGCCGTAAAAACGGGGCAAAAATAAGAGTTTATATGAAGTATATAATATATATACCATCGATCTCTATGATTTTTTCAGACAACAATATATGCTATATACGTAAGCATTTGGTGAAATTTGAAGCTTCTAGCTGTTAAAACGGGGCAGAAATTTCGCAGTTTCTAATCTGAACAATCGGTTGTATGAGATATATACTATGTATACCACCGATCTCAACGATTTTTTCAGACATCAATATATGCTATACACGTAAGCGTTTGGTGCAATTTGAAGCTTCTAGCTGTTAAAATGGGGCCGAAATCGCAAAAAATTTATATATATGCTATATATATATACTATATATACCATCATATATATATCACCGATCTCTATGATTTTTTCACGCAACAATATATGCTATATACGTAAGCAATCGTTGAAATTTGAAGCTTATAGCTGTTAAAATCAGAGCAGATCAAGATACCGTTTCAAGGTACAATTGTACCGAAAGGTGTACCTAAAACACATCAAAATCAAACTATAGAGAATAAAAATGTGGACAAAAATATGGATAGTGGCATAGACAATAACAACAAAAATACTAAAGATTAGTTGAATAAAGATTTTGTGGAAAATGCAAGTGTAACAGAGGGTACTGTACCGAATGTACAGCTAGCCGTAACTGTTGAAGATTCTAATATGCAAAATATAGGGATGAAATTGTGAAAAGTTTCTTATCTGAACAATCGGTTGCATGAGATATATACTATATATACAACCGATCTCTATGATTTTTTCAAACAACAATATATGCTATATACGTAAGCATTCGGTGAAATTTGAAGCTTCTAGCTGTTAAAATGGAGCTAAAATTGCGAAAATATATATATACACCCTATATATATACTATATATACCACCATATATATACTATATATACCACCGATCTTTATGATTTTTACAGACAACAATATATGCTATATACGTAAGCATTCATTGAAATTTGAAGCCTCTAGCTCTTAAAATAGGGCAGTAATTGCGAAAAGTTTCTTATCTGAACAATCGGTTGTGGGGGATATATACTATGTATACGACCGATCTCATCAATTTTTTCAGGCAACAATATGTGCAATATATGAAAGTATAAGGTGAAGTTTGAAGCCTCAACCTGTTAAATTGAGTAAGATGTGACAAAAATCCTCTTTTTCTAAAAAATCGGTTGTATGGAGGATATATGCTATAGTGGTCCGATCCGGCCGGTTCCGACAAATATCTAATCGGACACCCAAATACACCGGCTCACCAAATCTTATCAAGATATCTCAAAAATTGAGGGACTAGTTTCCATACAAACAGACAGACGGACAGACGGACATGGCTAAATCAAATCAGCTCTTCATCCTGATTATTTCGGTATACTTAATGGTGGGTCTATCTATTTTCCTTTAAGGACTTACAATTTTGGGTTTCGTGACGAAATTAATATACCATTTCATTTTCATGAAAGGTATAAAAATTGGGTATTCTAAATTAATACCGCACATTTGTAAAGACTGTCCTTGCGCCTTATTAATTGTCATAGCGAAGGCAAGGCGAATAGGGAACTGCAAACGTTTGAAATCGAATGGTAAATCCGTCAGAATCAGTAGAATTCTAGGTATAAAAACGTCTTCTCCTTTGTACTTCCCTTTCAAAATTGTTGCTTCGATAACGTTACCCATTAGCTTCTTCACAGCGAGTTTGGTACCTCTGCAAAGTGTTGGCACATTAATGTTGCACAGCACAATAATCGGTGCTCCAATTTTTAATCGTAAATTATGAGATGGTAGGCCCGGCAAATCGAGTGAGTTTAAGAATTCAGTTTGATAATTTACGACATCATCTTGATCAGTAATAGTGTCCATTGACTTATATGCAACTATGTCACTAGGTATTTGATCCAGAATAGCTGCATTTATATCATTGAGACCTTATTTTTCCCTCCTAAAATTGCTCTTTCACTGAGCCAATCATAGTTTTTGTAATATTGAACTATGTTTGGAAATACACTCTGTATCAATGCCTCTTTAGACTGTCCAAAAGTGCAGAAATTGTTAGGCAATTTAATCATTCCTGTTGGATCGACAGACATTTGGCCATTTCCGATTTTCAGTAATTGCTGTGAAAATTCAGCTGCCGACGGATCGTTTTGTAGTGAACACGTACGTTTGTAGTAAGTGTAAGCGTGTTTACACGTCTCCATAAAAACGACTATTTTAAACATGCATTGATTTCATCTGCAGCCGTGGATTTTGGGATCACAGGTAATATTTGCCTAAAATCTCCAGCCAATAAAATCATGGCACCTCCAAAGACTGTTTGGCTTCCTCGTATCTTTCAAAGTAATATCAAGTGCTTCCAATGATTTTTTGTGTGCCATAGTACACTCGTCCCATACGATGAGCTTACGTACTTTAAGAACTTTTTCCATTCAAGATGTTTTCGAACTATTACATGTTGGTGTGTCGTTTACCTGCATATTCAAAGGCAACTTTAATTCAGAATGTGCTGTGCGACCGCCTGTCAGTAATGTAGCCGCAATTCCGGAAGAAGCGAGTGCCAATGTATCGTTATTATCTGATCGAATTGTTGCTAATATCAATGAAATCAAAAAGGTCTTTCTTGTTCCCCAGGAGCATCTAAGAAAACAATCCACCAGTTCCATGTCTAACATTATTCATTATTGTATCATAAACATGTTGCTGTTGATCATTCAATTTCGTTAAATTTGATGTTACAAATGTGTTTAGTTCACTACAATCATAATGATATTCACGCTCCAGTTCTCGATTGAACATAATATGCATTGGACGATTTGCTGCTGGCATGCCCGATTTGTTTGGCATCAACAAACAAATGTCGTCAATCCTTACCAATGCTTCATTATAAATTTCCGATGTGAATTCCAACTCATAATTTGCAGTATTTCGATGCATTTGGTTTAAAATATCATCTGCCATATAATCTTTGAAATAATTCCATAATTCCAATGGATTAGATGGGGAGCCATTGCAATTATTATCGAAAATAATGTTCATATTTGATGTGGACTGGCTATTACAGCTGAAATGTCAAGGGTATCTGCCCAATGCTTATCATCCTCCAACAAATTTAATTGTTGACATGCTTCAAGATATGTAGCGCACAATTCACCATTAATTGTTCTTAAAGCTTGGAATGATGTTGGGCCACGAACATTAATTAACACCAATCGCAAGTAAAAACATTCAGCATTATTTGGATGAACTGCATAAATGCGTCCTTAGTGCATCTGTTGACAACACAATAGGATGACCTTGAACTGGGTTTCCTTGTTTTCGCATTTGAAATGTTTTCCTGGATTTACACCATGTGAAATATTGTGGCACTTCTGCATATAGCAATGTGATTGCAAAATTGTCCGATTGACATAAATGAAAAAAGGCAGTCAAAGTTGTAGACGGTGCACTTGTTGCTTTAAGCGCTGCATTTTCAGGAGTAAAATAAACGGGTTGGCCAATTTCAAGGTGAACCGCTAAATGAACGACTGTTGGATGTCTTTTGTGTCTTGGGAATGAAAAAATTCGTTACTGCTTATATAACGCCCCATTTGATATTTTTTAATCTAGTCGTCGTCATTTTGGACTGCATCGAATACAGCCATATCGCTTCCTTTATTTATATATTTGCAAATGTATTTAATTGATTTAACTGAATTACAGTATTCCAAGTTTATATGCGCTTTGAATGTTTTGCACAACAATGGACAATATGGAACAATCCAACGATTGTCAACTTGAACATTTTGATTTCCCATCTTAATTATCATTGATTTACCATTGTCAACAGTAGATCGACGGCGATATGCCGGATATCCATCGTCACCTGAGACCGTATTCGAAATTAATGCTCGTGGGTATCGCTTCGAACATTTTCCATCAATCATGTATGGAGAGTTCACATGCAATGCAAGGTCCATGTATCACAGTTTTTGTGACGACTTCGAACAAATCTGGATCAATCGTTTGATCCGGTATTTCAGCTGATATCACACTATCAATTTGATCCGGTGTAATTTTATCAACCAACCAAATCAAAGTGTGTTCATGTGGTAATCCCCGCTTTTGCCATTCAACGGAATACATATAACAACGCACCTCTCCAAACAATCTATGTTTGACAATAAAGTCCTTAAGTGATTTTAGTTTGAAAATACGTGCAGTTATGTCGTGTCGATCAATTGGGGATTGGTCAGGAAACAAATGGTCTTTGATTTCACTCTATTGCGGATTGCATGTAAAAGTAATAAACAGATTCGGCCGTCCATAAGCGCGAACATACGCCATGGCATCCTCTGCATATTCATGCATGTGTCGCGTGCTACTAGTATATGTTGCTGGTAATATGATCATTCTACCGATGTCATTCACATTTCCATCGTTATTCACTGCATCCCGTAAGTATTCCTCGGACCGTAACTTAGTGTGATTGAATTTGATATAGTTTAATCGCTCGGTCTCAATTTTTGCATACATATCCACGGCAAATCGGTGGAACAATCTTCTGCATTTCAGATTTTGAGGTTCTTCATTTTCACGAATCATTAATCGATATGAATAATAATTCATAGGGCTAACTTTTTTATTCGTTTCTGCGCCTGAATTAAAAAAATCACATTTGTGAGATTATTATTATCATATGTGAATATTTGTGATGTGTAAACATCTTTGCTCGCGGTATGGGGGAATTTTGAATGTAAGATGTAAGATGTAAGATATAAGATGTAAGATGTAAGGTATGGGTGGGTATGGGTATGTATATGGAGGATGGTATGGATATGGGGGATATATGATGTAAGATGTAAGAAAAAAATTTTACCGGTTTTCTAAGTGCATCGTTAAGTTCACGTAAAGTTATCTAAGCACCCTCGTAAGGATTGACTTACACTTCTCTGAATAATTGTGGAAAAAAAAAGGTTTCTTCAGAAAACTTCTATAAAAATCTACTACCTATTTTTAAGTTGGCGTGGTAGAAGAAGTAGAACTTATATTTCAGGAAAAAAGGTGGTAGATCTACCAATTTAGTGGTAGAAGTCCGAAAACTGCTCAGAGTTGAACTGCATACAAATTAACGGAAAATAAGCGTCGGTTGTATACAAATACAAAGCAGTAGAAATGTTCAGCCAACAACGTAATGTTACATACGTTTGTGTATGTGTGCTGAAGCATCTCTCATAAACAGTGTACAAACATCGTTGTTTATTTTTACTCTCCTTCGAAAAAAATTGCAACTTAGCAGCACGACACAAATCAAAAAATTCGTATATTTATTCAAAAAGTGTTGTACACATGAAATGATCTCGAGACGTTCGTCACTGAGAGAATAATTACCACTCCTCAGCACAGCTTCCTTTTGATACCCATATTGAAGTACTCATTAACAGCTTCCATTTGTTACCCATATTGAAGAACTCATTAACAGCTTCCATTTGACACCCATAATGTAAAAACACATCCTCAGGTAATTCCGATCCACGTTTTGGGCAATATCTCGAGACCCTAGTCACCCAGATGTATGAAAATTACCCTCTGCTAAAGAACTCAGTAACAGCTTTCATTTGATATCCATATTGTATAAACAAATTCTAGGGGTATCTGGGTCCACGTTTTGGCATATATCTCGAGATCCTAGTCACCCAGGGGTACGAAAAACTGTCATATACTAAAGCACTCATCAACGGCTTTCATTTGATAACCATATTGTCACGGATATTAGCATCACTAAGCTATACCATCACTAAAGCGATGCTAAGGCATGCTAAGCGATATTTACGTCAATAATCAAATCATGTATACACATATATAAGGCAGCCGAGAGATGTCACACACAGATGCATTTACTTATACGCCTATGTGTGCGCGAGAGACTGTAAACTACAAACATTCACATCAATAATTCAATCATTATGTATCTACATAAACGAATAAATAATTGCGTCTACATATATGTACCATGTACGTATACGAGCAGCGGAGAGTCAATGCACTAACACATGCATATATCTGAGAAGTTTGAGAGCTACTGGACTAGTAGATTCTGGAAGCGCCTAATAGATGTATAAAATTGTGCAATTTTAGTTATAGCTGAGAAGTTTGAGAGCTCATGGACAATGCTAGTAGATTCTAGAAAAATGCGAACGAGGAAACCAAAGAGGCGACAGATGTAGAGGCGCAGTAATTCAGTTTGATTTGAGTTGTCAAGCAGTTACGTCTAAGACGATATCTAGCGAGCAATAGCAGTATTATTTTGAAAGTCAGTTTCATTTAAGCTATCAGTTCGGTTATTAAGCTATTCGTTGCACAGTTTGAGTGTTATTGTGAAGTATTTTAATAAAGGCCATTTTTCCATTATTCAATATTGGAGTTATTTATTCAACAGTTTAGCGATACGAACCTAGCAAAAGAGCACATAAGAGGATTTGCAGCAAATTCGTTACAATTGGTGTCAGAAGAGGAATTGTTGAATAAATTCCAGAGGACAACAAGGACATGGCAAAGTTCAGTGAATTGAAGATCCAGCAACTAAAGAAGGAGTTGGAGAGCCGTGGATTGAATACAAGCGGCGTTAAACTTTAACTTCAGGCACGGCTACGAAAGGCAATGGAAGCAGAAGGAATTGATGTGGAAGAGTATGTCTTTCATCTTGATGGCGAGGAGACAACAAAAATTGAAGAGAAAAACGAAACATTGCAGACAGTTACCAGCACAGACTTGAACATGATATTGGCTGCAATATCTGCACAAACATCGACAGTAGCATCAATGTCGTCGCAAATGTCAGAAATGTCGTCACAAATGGCATCACAATTGGAATCGCAGGAGACACGCATAACATCCAAGATGGAAACACAGCTCGAACAACAGAAGACATATATCGCATCCCAACTGGAATCACAGGAGGCACGTATTTCAGGAATGGCGTCGCAAGTGTCATCTCAACTGCAAGACCAAAAGACATATATGGCATCTCAATTGGAAGCGCAAGAGGCACGTATATCTGAAATGTCGGCAGAAATTTTGGAACAGGTATCATCAAAACTGGAAGCGCATGATGCAAAAATGGCTCAATTTCAGGCAGAAGTAGATGATTTAAAAGGTCGTATGGAGCAGTTACAACTAAATCGCCAAGCTGTTTCAGCGAGTAATCCAAAGGTAAAGACACCATCCTTTGACGGTTCTGTTTCTTTTCAGGTCTTTAAGCTACAGTTTGAGAAGACCGCAGCAGTGAACCAATGGAATGCTGAAGATAAAGTGGCTGCTCTATTCGTAGCATTGAAGGGACCAGCAGCCGAAATCCTGCAGACGATTACCGAAGGAGAGCGGAACAACTATGAAGCATTGATGGTCGCTGTCGAGAGACGTTATGGAAGCGAGCATAGAAAACAGATATACCAAATTGAGTTGCAAAACCGTTACCAAAAAGCAAACGAGACGTTACAGGAGTTTGCTTCGGATGTTGAAAGATTGGCTCATCTTGCAAATGCGGACGCACCCGTGGAATACACAGAAAAGGTAAAGATTCAGAGCTTTATTAACGGCATACGGGACGTCGAAACGAAGCGAGCCACATACGCGAACCCAAAGTCAATATTTGCTGAAACGGTATCCCATGCACTGACTCAGGAAACAGCGTCACTTTTGAGTAAGCCCGCTCATCGCGTGGAAGTGGAAAGGCCCGATTGGGTAGACACAATTTTGGAAGCACTGAAGAGATTACAAAAAAATAATGCCGGAGTTATGAAGTGTTTCAAGTGCGGTAACCCAAGTCACATTGCACGTCATTGCAGAACCGGTCATGGTAGTTCCAACTTGGCTGGTCGTAAACGCAAAGCTGGAGGAGATAAACAAGAGCGAGTCAAATGTAAAAATCGAGGACTTGCCCCAGCTATGGAATGTCGTGTGATACCTATCTCGCAAACTGGAAGGAAATCGAGCAGTCTTACCGTCAAAGGAAATGTGGTTGGCAAGGAGCGTGTACTGACTGTAGATACGGGCGCATCTCATTCATTGATCCGATCTGATTTGGTCAACAGGAAAGTAAAGCCAAGACCTGGAGCAAGATTGCGTACGATTACTGGCGAGTATAACCAAGTCCAGGGAGAAGTGGTATGTGAGGTCTTAATTGGGGAGGTCACGGTTCTACACAAATTCGTTGTGGCGAAGACCGTTGAAGAAGTCATATTGGGAGTGGACTTAATGGTTGACAACGACATCAAGATCGATATGCAGAGAAGGATGATGCGTTATGAGAACCAGGATATACTACTTAACTTCAAGTTGGAGATCGGGTTCAACAGTAAACGAGTAATGGTGGAGAAGACTCGACAAAGGCCATGAAAGTCAAAAGAAAAGGTTGATGGATCGAATGTGCCAGATAAACCGAAATTAAAAGTACCTGCGAGAAAAAGACCGGCATCGACAAAACCTAATGGACGCAGAAAGAATTTTTCAGATGGAGAATGCAAAGGTGGTTTCAAGCCAGCGCGCACTACTGTTGTGAAACGTCCGGACGATAATGATGATGCAAAGTCAATCCGTCAAGCGCAAGCTCTGCGAAGTAGTTCATTGGTCAAACAACAGAGTGCGAGGGAACGACTAAGGATAATGAGTAGTAAGATCAAACGCAGGCTGGCGCAAATCCTTGGGCTGAACCCTCCCAGAGGGTGCCGGCTGGTAATATGCACAACAGTTTCCCCTTCCAGGGGAGTGCTAGCTAAGTTTAGAAATTATCTCCATTTGTGCCCCAGCTCCTTAATAGCTTAGGCTTATGGAAATGGTTTTTAAACGTGGCCTCAAGGTGGGAACTGGACCGCGCCCAGTTGAAAAGGTGGTCCGCCCCTAATCCAGGGTGTTATGCGATTCCGTGCCCATTGGATGGTTTGCAGTCAGGGGCATCCGACTGTATTCTTACGGAGCCTCCCGGATACCGGTCCACCTCCGGGAGTAACGGCGACTTGCTGCGGTATGGGGCTCTACCGCAGTCGACCGCATTGTTTCCCCTATCCCTTTAACTTCAGGCTGCCGAACGGTCTCACCTTAGTGATGGGGAAAAGATGCCGCCCTAGGACTAGGCATTAAAAAAGTCCACAATTCGTCGGGAACCGCACTGACGGTGCCGACCAGGCCTTCACGGCAACAAAAAAATCTTCGGCCAACTGTGCAAGCTAGCGGAAGAACTAAACCCCTTGAGGGCAAATCCAATTCCGCAGCAGCCGGCAAAGCTAGCCCCAAAGAGGGAAAGCAATGTCCGACTGAGCAAGCACAGGAGGCCCGTCCCACGCCCGTACCGGGCACCTCTTGTCAGCAGGTGGCTGGTAACAGCACTAAATCCTCCACGGACAAAAGTACTGCCTCCACCGCTGCAAAGTTACCTCGCAAGCCGGCTGAACCCCTTGAGGGTTCCAAGGCAAATAAGCGAATCCCGACTTCGGTCCGCAACCAGCGCAACATTCGCAATGCCGTCAAAATCGTTGAGAAACTTGGCAACTCTCCCAGCGACAAGTTGACGGCAGAGCAAAAAAGTTCTCTGGCCTGGGCCAGGAAGATTATTGCTGCCAAGAAGAGCAGCAACAACAACCCCACCCCTTCCTCTTCTGCCACCAAACAAACTTCTGACCCGAAGATGCCGGCCCTTAAGAGACAAAGGTCTATGGGAAATGCCTCGAGCGATCCCAAAAGGCACCGGCCTTCGGCCTCTACTGCCCCTGCCCTGACCAAAACCTTCAGCGAGGCGGCTAAGGCCAACTTTACGCTGGCGGTTTTGAACCGCGGTCACCCGGATGGGAACATGACCCCGGATAACTGGAAGGATGTCCTTAACGGCATTCTCAAGATCTTTAAGGACATCATGACCAAGCATCCGGGGCCGGCTCCCACTATCCGTGATGCCGGCTGGTACCAGGGTAGGGTCAAGCTTGTTTTCTGCACAGCTGTGGCCGGGGACAGGTTGGATGCGGTCGGTGTGGAAGAAATTCCGAACAGACCGAGAGCCTGGGCCTGGGTCCCAGACGGCATAGCGGATCCTGGCGAGATCCTTGATACCATCGCGGAGTCGAATCCGGGGCTGCCTTCGAGCGATTGGAGGATAGTCCGGGTCGGCGAGACAAGGGCGAAGCAGCGTTATGTTGGTTTCATCATAAACGAGGCTTCTCTCCCTTGGCTTGACGAATGTGGTGGAGTATTAAGCTACGGCTTCTACTCCATCACGTTTAAAATTCGACGGTATGGTGCGAAGGAGGAAACACCGGACGAGGGTGAGCCTGTACCGCAGGGCGAGGGGTCAGACAGAAACACCCTGAGTGGATCTGCTGCCCATGGCACTGCGGAAGGGACCGCCACCGCTCCGGAGGATCTGGTGATCGGGGATACCGCCTCGAGCGAACCCGCAATCGCCACATTGAATCTCACGGTCCCACACCTTGAGTGGACATGGGGCCGATATCGAACTGGCACGCAGCACTCCGGATGCCGAGAGCGATACACTCTCGGTATCTGAGTTTGCGGGCCAGTTCTTTACGGGCATGGACGAACAGCTTCTGCTGGAATCCGACCCGTCGGATGCCGAATTCGACGATACTATCGTAGAGGAGGCATCCGACGATGCGGATCAGCAGAGGATGGACGTCGATGCCACAAACGAAACTTAACGGGCGCGCAGGGACTACAGATAAACCTGCACCATTCTAAGGCAGCCTCGGATGCCCTAATATTACGCCTCAGCACTACGTATGAGGACGTCGTTCTAGTCCAGGAGCCTTGGGTCGTTGGCAGCAAGGTCTGTGGACTCTTTTCTAAGGACTACCGGCTGGTGACACCGCCCGTGACAGGTAGAATCAGATCTTGTATTCTAGTAAAGAAAAATCTAGTATTTATTTTACTATCTCTTTTTAGCGACGAGGACTTTACCTGTATTAGCCTCGAGCTACAGGGGCAAACAATCTGGCTGATGTCCGCATATATATCGCACGATCGCCCAACTTCTGTGCAGGACCGGCTCTGCAAAGCGATACGGGAGGCCCACAATAAAGGGTTCCCGATAATAATTGGGGCCGATGCCAATGCACATCACACAGCTTGGGGCTCTACCGACATTAACAGTAGGGGTGAGTCTCTTTTTGATTCTATTATAAGTAACAATCTAAGTATATGCAACTCTGGAGACAAACCAACTTTCATCACCTCAAAAAGGAAGGAGGTTCTAGATGTTACTCTAGTTTCTGGGGCATTCTCTGACCTTGTCAAAAATTGGAGAGTTTCCAACGAAAACTCCTACTCTGATCATATGTATATCATTTTCACTCTGCTCTTGCGTACACCGCCTAGGGTGGCTTACAGGAATAGGAGACGTACGGACTGGAACCTTTATAAAAAGTCCTATCCTCTACTCTCCTAAAGAACGCTTCTCACGGTAGGCCGAGCCTACCGCTAACAACTGATGAAGCGCCTCCTTTAGACACAACATTTGCTTCTCTCGGTGAGCTAGACTCATCGTCAAAAATAGAAGAAGCAGTAGATCTTATCACCAAATCTTGTAACGCTGCCTTCACAGTAGCCTGCCCGGAGATTAAGGTGAGGGGAAAGAAGAAACCCTATTGGTGGAACCAAGAAATCTCCGAGCAGAGGAAAAAAGCAGAAAACTCTTTAACGAGGCTAAGCGCACGGGAATCTGGTCCCATTATAGGGACGCCTTAAAATCTTATAAGAAGTTAATCCAGAAGGCCAAAAGGGACTCCTGGAAGAACTTCACTAATGACATCGAAGAAGTCTCAGAGGCTAATCGCCTACGAAAGGTCCTCTCCAAAAACCCCATACCTCCAAACTGCATTCGCACAACGAGCGGAGAATGGGCCACTTCTAGTACGGAAATTCTCGAAACCCTGATCAGCACTCACTTTCCGTGCTGCAGTTCTCAACCATACATCTTAAACACCCAATCTAACCCAGGGCCATTTCAACCCCTGGACCACATTGTAAGTGAAAAAGAAGTTATTTGGGCAATCAAGTCCTTTAAACCCTTCAAATCTCCCGGAAACGGATGGAATATTTCCCGCTGAATTGCAAGCTGCAAGCGATGTTATAAGCCCGCTGCTAGCTAAAATCTACAAGTCTTGCCTCAACCTGGTCTATATCCCCACGGAATGGACCAAGGCAAAGGTAGTCTTCATACCCAAAGGTCGCAGGATATCGGGCAACAGTCCAAAGGATTTCAGACCAATAAGTCTAACCTCCTTCCTCCTAAAAGTTCTAGAACGATTGCTGGACGCCTATATTAGACGATCGGCAAATAAGGCACTCATCTCCAACAACCAACACGC
The DNA here is from genome assembly GCF_040869045.1 of Eurosta solidaginis. Taxonomy (NCBI): domain Eukaryota; kingdom Metazoa; phylum Arthropoda; class Insecta; order Diptera; family Tephritidae; genus Eurosta; species Eurosta solidaginis. Next base: position 161,852,730 of record NC_090320.1, on the reverse strand, counting down.
CTACTCTAAGGGCAAATCCGTAGAGACAGCTCTACATGCTATCACTACTAAGATAGAGAAGGGTCTTGCCTTTAAAGAATTTACGCTGGGTATCTTTCTCGACATAGAAGGAGCCTTCAACAACGTTCTCCCAGCAGCGGTCACAAAATCTCTACGTTCTTTAGGGGTGGAAGAGCCTCTTGTGAAGTTCGTCGAGCTCCTTCTAAACAAGAGAATCATTATCTCTGAGCTGGGCAGCTCATCGTTAATAAGGTATACCAACAGAGGAACCCCCCAGGGGGCGTTCTTTCTCCTCTACTATGGAACCTGACGGTGAACGCTCTGTTATCTATACTACGGCCCACCGGATGCCAAGTCATTGCATATGGCGACGACATAGCCTTGACAGTTACCGGCAAACACCTTCCGGTGCTTGGCGAACTCCTGCAAAATGCTCTTAATCTAACAAACACATGGTCTATGGAATGCGGACTCAGCATCAGCAGTGAAAAAACTGAGATGGTGCTTTTTACCCGCAAACGCAGTATACCGGAATTTACCCTCCCATCCCTAAACGGGAAGGAAATCAAACTCTCTACCGAGGTTAAATATCTCGGAGTTATTCTAGACAGGAAGCTTGACTGGAAGCGAAATGTGGAGGAACGATCCAGGAAAGCCACAATGGCTCTCTACGCTTGTAAGTCGGCATTCGGAAAAAGGTGGGGTCTCCAGCCACGCAAAGTCCATTGGATCTATACGGCAGTGGTGAGACCCATACTCTTCTACGCCGTCACCGTATGGTGGACGGCACTCGATATCGAATCTAACAGGAGTAAAGTAACGAGAGTGCAGAGGATGGCGGCAATGCTCACCAGCGGTGCCCTTCCCTCCACTCCCACCAAAGCTCTTGAAACCATATTATTCCTTCTCCCAACTGATCTATATGGCAGATACTGTGCCTCCTGCAACGCGGCGAGGCTCAACGCTATCGAACCATGGAGGGATTGCAGGTTTGGTCACACCCGGATCCTGAAGCAAGTCCCTGAAACCTTCTTGAAATTGGACCATACAACATCGCCCCCTTGCTGGGACAACAAATTTTCCACAAGAATCCCAGAGAGGAACGAGTGGGCAAACGGCGTAGAGCCGGGATCACACGAAATCTCCGTTTTTACAGATGGCTCTAAACTAAACAACAGAGTCGGCAGCGGGATATTCTCGGAGAAGCTCAATCTAAGCGAGAGCTTTCGCCTACCTGATCACTGCAGTGTTTTTCAGGCTGAACTCATAGCTATCTGGGAAGCAGCCCGCTATCTGGCTAACCTACAGCTAACCAATTCTATTTCAATTTTCTCTGACAGCCAAGCTGCCATAAAATCCCTGCAATGCAGTAACACCTCGTCACTAGTGGCATTGAAGTGCAGAGAAACCCTCAACAAACTAGCTGAAAATTGCAACCTAAGCATAATATGGGTTCCTGGCCACTGTGACATCTCAGGAAACTGCGCTGCGGATGAGCTAGCTAGGGAAGGCACCAACTTGCAAACAACAACCTCCGCTGATTGGGCTAGCCCTCCTCTAAACACTTGCAAATACCACCTGCGATCTCTTTTCACGGATCAGGCAAACGCCAGATGGGCGAGGGAACCTACATGTAGTATATCCAAGCAAATCTGGCCTAAGCTGGATGAAAAGAGATCGCGATCGGTGATATTATTAAACCGTATCTCTATAAGCCCACTAGTGGGCCTTCTTACAGGTCACTGCCTCATGGGCACTCACGGTGCCTATATGGGCCTGCAGACAAATGACTTCTGCCGCAGCTGCAGGGACGAGGAGGAGATAGAAAGCGTTGAGCACTATCTGTGCCACTCTCCCGCACTGTCAAAAACCAGGTACCAATGCCTCCACAGACACTCTTTTGGGTGCCTTCCGGAGCTTGAATCTATAAACCCAAACGATATCTTGCGTTTCATTAGGCAAACGCGCTGGTTTGGCCTCACTGGGGTCTAAACTCTCCTCTTCTTCGAAAGTAGGGTAATAGGAAATAGGGGCCCCCTGCGTGGTAGCACAACGGGCCACAACGGCCTACGTTAGTCTCCGCTCGGACAGCGGAGGCAGCCACTCTAACCTAACCTAACCTAAGATCAAACGCAGGTACAATGAGAACAATAATTCGGAAGGGTTCTTGGAGGGAGATTTGGTACTGTTAAACAACCCTCACCGGCGGAAAGGTGTTCCGGCCAATTTTCGGTGCATTTAGGAAGGCCCGTACAAGGTTGTGAAGAAGATCAGTAATTCCATCTACCGCATACAAACCATTGGGAAACCACGAAATAGAAAGGTGGTTCATTTGGAGATGCTAGCGGCGTTTAGATCGAGAGATTTGTCTGATCGGGACGATCAGACTTAGGTGGAGGGCAGTGTCACGGATATTAGCATCACTAAGCTATAACATCTCTAAAGCGATGCTAAGGCATGCTAAGCGATATTTACGTCAATAATCAAATCATGTATACACATATATAAGGCAGCCGATAGATGTCACACACAGATGCATTTACTTATACGCCTATGTGTGCGCGAGAGACTGTAAACTACAAACATTCACATCAATAATTCAATCATTATGTATCTACATAAACGAATAAATAATTGCGTCTACATATATGTACCATGTACGTATACGAGCACCGAAGAGTCAATACACTAACACATGCTACTGGACTAGTAGATTCTGGAAGCGCCTAAAAGATGTATAAAATTGTGCAATTTTAGTTATAGCTGAGAAGTTTGAGAGCTCATGGACAATGCTAGTAGATTCTAGAAAAATGCGAACGAGGAAACCAAAGAGTATAAAAGGCGACAGATGTAGAGGCGCTGTAATTCAGTTTGATTTTAGTTGTCAAGCAGTTACGACTAAGACGATATCTAGCGAGCAATAGCAGTATTAATTTGAAAGTCGGTTTCATTTAAGCTATCAGTTTGGTTATTAAGCTATTCGTTGCACAGTTTGAGTGTTATTGTGAAGTATTTTAATAAAGGCCATTTTTCCATTATTCAATATTGGAGTTATTTATTCAACAGTTTAGCGATACGAACCTAGCAAAAGGGCAAATAAGAGGATTTTCAGCAAATTCGTTACAATATTGTATAAGCACATTCTTGGGGTACCCGCGTCCACACTTTGGCCTATATCTCGAGACCCTCGTCACCTAGGGGTACGAAAAGTACCCCACATTAACGTACTCATCAGAAGCTTCCATTTGATACCCATATTATACAATCACATCGTAGGGTTATTCGGGTCCACGTTTTGACCTATATCTCAAGACCCTAGACATATTTTTTTATTTTTTGCTAAAAACCTTGGCCTCGTATCGGCCCCAAAACATGGACAGGAACGAACATCATTTCATTTTTATATTTATAAATAAAATAAAATAAAATTAAATAAAGAAGAAAATTTTTTCTAGATAATAATAATAATAATACCCAACGGATTAATACCCTCCAAAGCCCGCCCGACCGGCGCGAGGGGCACATCCGCATGACGCACGGATTTTTTATTGCCGAGTCGTTAATAGGCGGAGGTTTGTTACGCGTCGATATCTAAAACTGCTCAGCTACAGAATAAAAATCATCAGCTGAGTATTATACATAACATTTAGCAATTACATAACAGTTAGAAATTATACATATACATGTTAAATAAGTCAACATTTTTAATTTATTTGATTTGTTTTTTTTTTTGTTTTTCTTAAGAGTTAAGATAGGATAAGGCAGTTTTCTTTATGGTAAAAAGTGAATCCGTTATATCAAATGAATTAGAGTGTGTGTTAAAATTATGACACAAACACCGAAAAGGTTCATTTGATTCGAAATTAGTTCTACACTGCCTCAAAAGAAGAGGTTTGTAATGTCTCGACACCCGTGATGGGACGTTAAAATTTACTTCGTTCAAAAGAATTGGACTAGAAATCAGTCCATTCAGGAGTTTAGCCATAAATATAACGCCTAGCATTTCTCTACGACTTGCAAGAGTTGGAAGATTGATAAGCTTCAACCGACTAGTATAAGGTGGAAGATTATACGCAGAGTCCCACTGAAAATTCCTTAAAGAGAAAAGTAGAAATTGCTTTTGTATTGACTCAACTCTATCTGCATGAACTCGATATTGTGGATTCCAGACTATTGATGCGTATTCTAGTATCCGTCTAACTAAAGTGATGAAAAGAGCTTTAGTTACATAAGGGTCACTAAATTCTTTGGACCACCGTTTCACGAATGAAAGAACACCTCTAACCTTATTGACAGTAGCATTAATATGAAGGTTGAAACTAAGTTTAGCATCTATCGTGACTCCCAAGTCCTCAAAATAGTTTACTGATAGCAGACAAAAATTATTAATTACGTAAGAGGCTGCATGAGATAGGCACATGAATTTGCATTTATTGAGGTTCAGCGGCATTGAATTTACATTGCACCAAGTAACTATGCAGTTTAGATCCGCTTGGAGCAAGGGACGTTCTTCGATAGACGCACAAGACCTAAAAAGTTTTACATCATCAGCATACATTAAGATTTTGGAATATTTTATAGTGGTACAGATATCATTAATAAATAGCAAGAACAGAATTGGACCAAGGTGGCTGCCTTGTGGGACGCCAGTCTTGTAGACTTTGATAAGTTTCTATATCACCTTTTTTTGGCCATTTTGTTTAGTTTAGTTTGCTTTTGTTTTAATTTTAATATAATTGATTTGGTTTTTTCCGGAAGTGGGAAATTTTTTTGTGGAAGCGTCTAATGTTTAGACATACATATGTAGCGAATTCGTAAGCGTGAAAAAGGGGTCTATCTTACGTATTATCGCTCATTTGAAACATTTTCTTGTCAGACATTTATCGTCGATCGCCAAGAAGTAACTAACTCGGTACGTTTTGCAGTTTCTAAGGTGATATTTCAAAAACTAAAGAATGCTTTAACAGAATTTGTTCCTCCAGGTTAGATACATATTAAGACCATAAATAACTGTTACGTTTTGAATTTCTTTTCATGTCATTAACTTTTGAGCTGTTTTTTTTTATTTTCTTTATAAAAACACATATTGTGGTGAATAGTCCAAATAAAGATTTTTTGCAAATATTAAAAATTTTGAGAAAAACCCAAAATTTTTTTCTAATCTATTAATTCGCAAAAACATACTTCCACAGTCTTTTTAAGGGGCACGAATTCATTGCATTTTCGAATTACTTGAGTTTCTAGAGGCGTTTTTCGCCTGGAAAATGGCTTCCTAGGCTTCTGCCGAAATATTTGAATCTGCTGTACCAATATCATTTTTCCAAAATGTAGCAACCTAGCATTTAGTATTAAATAAGAACACACTAATTATATATATATATTTCACTGGTACTTTAATATGTGTCTTTCGCACACGCACTCCAAACAGTACAATACCATACAATACAATCCAATACAATACAATACAATACAATATACAATATTACAACATATTATATTCCACAACAGGGTTACCATGAATATTAGTTTTGCTCCGATACCCGTCTCCACATCCCTCCCTTATTTTGCAGCTTCAAATAAAGCTTAGGTTGAGTATCTGGTCTCTCAGCTTCGCAGTGAGGTTCGAACCTAAATTTTCCGTTTCGGTACAATTAGACTGAAGTGTTGCACGAGGTGGTGACGTCGAGTTTGAGTTTATTGGAAGATCAGTTTCGAGCGATGTTTCTGGAGGTAGTGTCGAAGAATCAGTTTCATCAACTGCAGTGAAAGCAATTGGTACTTTTTTACGTGACTTATATTTCTGCGAACGGGTTTCTCACCGCTCCTTATGATGATTTTTGAATCTCTTGAATATAATTACGTTTATTGCTGTGTGCTATTTTCAAACGCTTCACCAGTGACCGGCTCATATTTTCCACTTCTCCATTGGCTTGGGGCCAATAGGGCGGTGTCGTTATCAAAGCGATGTTGTTGTCCTTGCAAAAAATTTTGAACTCACTGCTCACAAACTGTCTTCCATTGTCTGCTCGAATGGATGTAGGTATACCAAGCCGACAAAAGATTTCATTCAAGACGTTGATAATAGCTTCTGAAGTGATTTTACGCAAAAATTTTACTTCCTGGTAACGAGAATAATAGTCGATAAGCACAAATATATAATCATTGTTAGGCAACAGCCCAGCAGGTCCATGGCCACACATTGCCAGGGACCATTCGGGAACGCATGCCTGTTCATCGGGGTAGGGTTATTAGGTTTTGAGACCACCAAACAATCCCGGCAGTTCTTCACAAAAGTTTCCACTTCTCTGTCAACGAACGGCCACCAGACCTTGGCTCTTACTCTCCGTTTCATAGCAGATTCGCCTGGATGACCCTCATGTGCTAGTTCTAACAATCTCGGCCGAAGAACCTTTGGAATAACTATTCGAGTCCCGCGTAATATTATATCACCAACAGCCAGCAGTTCCTGGCGGAAAGGGTAAAAACTACTTTTTGAGTCCATTGGCCAGGAATCGTATTTAATGTATTCGAATGTAGCTCTTATTTCTTCATCTTTGGCACTCCTCTTGGCAATTTCGGAGATAGTGAGGGAAGACGGAGTTGAATGCGATATTATATGAAATATATTTTGTTCACCGTTATCATCAAAACTGCTTGTGTTCTCAATTGTGCAAAGCCTCGAAATGAAATCCGCAATGTTTTCTTTCCCCGCACGACAAATTACTTAAAATTTGTAAGATTGCAGCCTCAGAAGCCACCTTTCTATCCTAGCCGGAGGTTTGGACGTAGGCTTAAAAATGGCTTCTAGCGGTTTATGATCAGTGATAAGCTCAACTTCTAGACCAGTTAAATAATAATAGAATCTCTCCACCGCCCATACAAGAGCTAAACTTTCATTCTCCGTTTGGGAGTACCTCTTCTCCACATCTGAAAGACTTTTGCTGGCGAATGAGATTACCTGTGGATCATCACTTAAGTCAAACTGAATGAGGACAGCTCCTAAAGCTACGGGACTCGCATCCGCTATCAGCCTAGTCTTACGTTTTGGATTGAAATACGACGGTTTTGGTATGCTGTAAAGAAGCGTCTTTAATTTCTGGAAGGAAGCCTGTTGTTTTGTTACAGTTAGTTTTCAGTATGCTTCTCAATGGTTCAGTTATATCAGCCATGTCTGGGATAAATTTGCCAAAATACGTGACTAGGCCCAGGAAACTCCTAATATCTTCCTTGCTATTTGGTGCTCTAAAGCTTTGAATTGTTTTTATTTTCTCTGGGTCTGGTAATATACCCTCATCGGACAAGGTATGTCCCAGGAACTTTAATTCTTTTGCTCGCCATACACATTTTTCATGACTTAATAAAACGCAATTATTTTTAAAAATTTCTAGAACTTTTCCCAGAGCCTAATCATGTTCCGTTTCCGTGTCCCCGAAAACTATAACATCATCGATATAATTTAGACAGTTTTTACAAGGAGATAATAGTCCTTCTAAAACTCGTTGGAACAATTCTGGGGCTGAGTTAATACCGAACATTAATCTTTTATATCGGAAAAGACCTTTGTGCGTAATGAACGTGGTAATTTCTCTTGAGGATTCATCCAATTCGAGCTGGTGATACGCCCATTTCAAGTCGAGTCGTGAAAATAATTTTGCGCCCCTTAATTTAGTCATAAACGTGTCAAACGTTGGCAATGGGTAATTTTTCCTAAGAACCGCTTGGTTCGCCCTGCGCATATCGACGCACGTACGCTTTTCCCCATTTTCCTTAAAGACAATCACAATTGGTGAGATACAAGGACTTGGTCCCACCACTGGCTCAATGATGTCCTGTTTAAGTGCTTCATTTAATTTTCGTTCAAACTTCTCCTCCAGAGCAATGGGTATTCGCCGCATAGGCTGTTGTATGGGTTTCACTGAAAGGTCTATTGATAAGGTTATTTTGATATCCTTAATTTTGGGAAATGGGTTTACAGTTTCAATACTATTCACGTTTCGACCTAGTTTTAGAACGTGCAATTTTATTGCTGTCTAACGACCTAAAAGGGATTGTGTCGCGTTCTCAATTACATAAAATGTTGCAATTAATTCTTTATCGCCCCCAATAGTTATCGGTGCTTCAAAGACGAAAAGGACTTTGAGGAGCTGACTCGCAGCATATGCTTTGAACTGATTCGCTGATTGTGTACGAACGTTAAATAAAACAGCCTTTTTCTCGTTTAACTCAATCCGTTTGTCATGGCTGAGCAGGTTGAAACGCGATCCTGAGTCAATCACCATAGAAATGGCATGCCCCCCAATGCAGCATTCAATAAATTCATCTTCTTGGCCGTAACAATTTACTTTAAAACGCCCCGTATCAGCAAACTTATTTTCCATAAAATCTGTTTCTTCGTCAATGTATTTTACCGTGGAAGATTTGAAACGACGCTTTTTTGGACTGCCACGCTCATATTCCCCCGGCTTACGCTTTTGGCCCTTTGTCATACACTTCCTAGCGAAATGGCCTATCAGACCGCATTTATTGCATTTCGATTTTCGCGCCGGGCAACTATCATCGTAGTATTTGTGTCCCAACCTACCGCATCTGCCACATTCACTGGAACTATCTTTTTCTTGTCGGTTTTTCAACGATATCTTGTTGACAGTCTCACCATCTGGTTTTGCCACCATACTTTGCGACTGCTTGTTAATTTGTTCGTGCACTTGGCACGAGTTAGTGACAGTCTCACTTGCTATCTTTTTAGTATATACATATATAAAAACATACATAAAACACACACTAATAGATATATGTATAAATGTATATATATATATATATATATATATATATGTTAACATGGCATATGTTAACAATTGCTACAACAATAAATGATTAATAAGCAATAATAAATGCAGGTAAAGCGGATATGCAACTCTTGTTGCACAATATTTCACATAAAAGCTCAAGAAGCAATGTCAGCAAAATTAGCTTGAATTTATTTAGAGCGGAAGTTCAATACTTTCCCACAAAATTGCCATACGCGACGTCAGCAAATTAAAGCTCCAATTCATTTAAACAGGAAGCCCAACACGCGCAACTAAAGTTGGCTAATTCGCGGAATAGCAAAACGCAGCAGCGACGCCAGCAGAGTCGGCCAATTAATTAAGCTTAGTTATAAGTTAATAATTTTTGTAAAGTTAGTTCTACTTTTGATGTGACTCAATAAAGGTCGTAAAGACCCTAAAATATATATTTTTGGAATTCTTAATAAAAGAATCCTTAACTGGCGCCCAACGTGGGGCCTACGGTTGTTCGCGGGATGCAAAAAGTAGTGGTTAACATCCTTTAGATTCCGTTCCGAAAAACATTAAAAAAAAAAAAAACCGTGTGAAATCGCGCGATTAAAAAAGCGTGCAATATTCGAGTGGAATACTTTAAGAAAAGGAAAAACGAAAGAAGCAACGAAATCAGCAACCGAGGCCAGAGAATAGGAGCAGCGTATATCGGACCCCCAGTAGACCGACCAAGGACAAAAAGGAGACGCCCAGTCGTCAGCCGGTATGCGAAGGACCTTCCCCAAAATAATGGAGAAGCTAGCAATGTAAGTTAAGTTTAGAAGTAAGAAAGTGGAAGAAATTTGTGAAATAAAAATTTTTAATATTAAAAGTAGATGAATAGTAGATTACTAAGGAAATCGTTTGAAAAGTGAAGTTGAAAAAAAAATCTTATTTTGAAGTTAAAAGTAAAATGAAAAATTAATTTGAGAAATTTTATTGGAGAAACGAAAAAATTGCAAAGCAAAATCTGCGAAAAAGGATTCGCCTTAGAATTAAAATTTTAGGAATAGTAACAAGCCTCCATTGAGAGCTAGATTGATAAAAAGTAAAATAAAAGAGTGATGAATTAACCCTTTGTGAATAATTAGTGACAACACCGAGAAAATTTTATGATAAAAGTGAATCAATTACCAAAATTTAAATAACTAAATTTATCACTTCTTGTGAAAAACTTAAAGAAAGGTTTTATACTTTAGATTTTCAATTGGTTCGGTTCATTGAATTTTACTATTAATAAAAGAAATTAATTATATCAAATAAATTTAACAGTTGAAATGAATCCAAACAACCACGTTCGTCCACCAATCTTGAACGCACCCCAAGCTCCAGCTGCACCTTCTGTTCAGCAAGCTCCTCGTAACCCCAATGCGTTTTCAATGGAAGAACTTACAAATATTATCTCAGGACTAGTCACCAATATCCTGAAAACCGAGGGACGGAACCTAGTTCAAGCCGCCCTAAATCCTAACGCGAATTTTTCGAACTTTACGGACATTACAATCGATACAAATTTAACCGGTAATGTTTCCGAACTAGACAAAATTCCGGATGTCGTAAGATGTCTTCGGGAAACCTCTGGAAACCCAGGAGAATTCACGTCTTGGAGGAAAAGTGTGGACAGTATCCTCCAAATATACGAGCCTCAAAGAGGAACTCCCAAATACTATGGGATACTTAATGTCATACGAAATAAAATTGTGGGCAACGCCGATGTCTCCCTGGAGTCGTACAACACTCCATTAGACTGGCAGGCCATATCAAAATGCCTGACACTCCATTACGCGGACAAGCGCGACCTTGGTACCCTCGAGTACCAAATGACTTCACTCGTACAGGGTAACCATACGATCCAAGAGTTTTACTAACGGGTATACTCTCATTTGTCCTTAATATTAAATAAACTAGGCTGCATGGAAGTCGGCACAGAAGCCATGCACCTACTAACCCGCACTTATAGGGATAAAGCCCTAGACAATTTTGCCCGTGGCCTCAAAGGAGATCTCCCCAGACTCCTAGGAATGAGAGAACCGGCGGACCTCCCTCAGGCACTCCACCTGTGCCTTAAACTAGAAAATCAGAATTTCAGGTCACATTATGCTCTAAGCAATAATGGCCAAGGTAGAAAGCCGCAGGAATTTCGACCACCTTTGCCTCCTAGAAGGCTAAATAATGAATTCTACCCAGAAATGGCATACATGCCTCAACCCAGGTTGTACGCAACCAACCCATACCAACCACCACAGGTAAGTGGTCAAGGCCAACGTCCACAACCAGCTAATCATTATGGTCAGCAACCAAACTATCCACCACCGAGGCCCTTTCAGAAGCCTCAGCCACGTCCAGAACCCATGGATATAGACCAGTCGCTAAGAACGCGAAACATAAATTATTTGAATAGGCCGCGTCCTAGTGACCCCAACTAACAAAAGACCTCCTACCGGAAACCCTCCAGCACCAGTTCCCCCAAACAAAATCCAAAGGAACTTCCATATAGATGCCGACCAGCCTGAGGAATATTCCCCTACCATGACAAATGACGATCAGACAAACGCAGATTATTACAACGACGAAACTTATACCACTCCTGACAACTGCGAGGAACAACACAAGGACAATTACCTAGACACAACAGACCTACATTTTTTAGGATGAACCACTCTTCGCTGCCTTACTTCCCGTGCAAACTGAAGAGTGGAGAAACTGTAAAAATTTTTAATAGATATAGGATCTACAAAAAACTATATACAGACCTCCATTGTTCCCAATCCAATCAGAAACGACAAAATTTTTTTTGCAAAATCAATAGCGGGAGACATCGAAATCAAAGAACACACCTATCTCAATCTTTTTAACGCCGATAACAAATTGAAGTTTTACCTTCTCCCCACATTAAAATCCTTACATGGTATCCTTGGAAACGACAGCCTCAAGGAACTCGAAGCTGTGATCCACGTCAAGGATGAATTTATGGAAATAAAAGGAAACATAAGAATTAGGATAAAACAGTTAGCTTCGGGATCAATTAACAAAATTGACCTTAAGGAAAACAACATGTCACCAAGTCAGAAAAGTAAAATCAATAATCTAGTAGAAAACTTTTCTAGTCTCTTCGCGGAACCCAACGATAAACTTACATACACCACTAAAGTCGTAGGCGAAATCAGAACCAATAAAGATACTCCTGTTTATACACGATACTATCCCTACCCCATGTCGCTTAAAAGCGAAGTTGAATCCCAAATAAACAAAATGCTAGACGACGGCATTATTCGACCATCAAGGTCACCTTACAACTCACCCGTTTGGGTGGTAGCGAAAAAGCCTGACTCCCAAGGCAACAAGCAGTATCGAGTCGTTATCGACTATCGCAAACTTAGCGCGATTACTGTAGCAGACCGCTACCCAATACCTCAGATAAATGAAGTATTGTCTCAGCTCGGGAAAAATAAATTTTTTTCCGTGTTAGACCTAAAAAGCGGATTTCATCAAATCCCGTTCAAGGAATCCGATATTGAGAAAACGGCTTTCTCAATCAATAATGGCAAGTACGAGTTCACGAGATTGCCATTCGGACTCAAAAATGCCCCGTCAATATTCCAGCGAACCCTAGATGACATTCTTCGTCATCACATCGGCAAACTATGCTACGTCTATATCGATGACATAGTCGTCTTCAGCAACTCTGAAGAAGAGCACGCTCTCCACTTACAGCGAATTTGTAAAACTCTAGAAGACTCTAACATGAAGATCCAACTCGATAAATGCCATTTTTTCAAGGACTCTGTAGAGTTCCTAGGATTCATTATTTCCTCAAGAGGAATTACAAAAAACCCCGCAAAGGTTGAAGCAATATCAAAAATACCTTACCCAAAAACCATTAAGCAACTTCGCTCATTCTTAGGCCTTTCCGGCTACTACCGCCGCTTCATTAAAGATTACGCCATGTTGGCTAAGACCCTAACGATACTCTTAAGAGGGGAAGAAGGGAGTATATCCAAAAGCAAATCAGCTAAAATAAATATCGAACTAAACGAAGAAGGAAAAGATGCTTTCAATAAAATAAAAAATCCCTTATGTCTGACGATGTTATACTCGCATACCCCGACTTCAGCAAAGATTTCCATTTAACAACCGATGCCTCTAATTATGCGATTGGTGCAGTCCTTTCTCAGGATAAAAAACCCATCGCATTCATTTCAAGAACACTCAACAAAACAGAAGAAGCCTATGCTACAAACGAGAAAGAGTTTTTAGCTATAATATAGGCCCTAAACAATTTCAGGAACTATCTTTACGGCTCAGCAAAAGTAAAAATATTTACAGATCATCAACCCGTTACCCAGGCTCTTAGCAATAAAAACAACAACTCTAAAATGAAACGCTGGAAATCCATTTTAGAGGAATATAATCATGAACTCCACTTCAAACCTGGAACAACTAACGTTGTAGCTGACGCCCTTTCAAGAATGCCACCTGAACCAATTAATTCCTTATCCTCAACTCAACATAGTGACGAGAGTTCATCGGATAATTTAATTCCCCACGTCGAAATCCCAATAAATATTTTCAAAAATCGGCTATTTCTAAAAGTAGCTGAAACTTCAACGTACCAATTTAAAATAATATTTCCCACTTACCACAGGCACATTTTAGAGGAACCCGACTATAGCCCAGAAATTTTGATAGACCGCCTTAAAAGATACCTCAACCCCTCCGTAGTTAACTGTATAAAAACAGAAGAATATACCCAATCCACTTTATCAACTATAAGATCAGGTTTACACAACTGCAAGTCCAGGACGTGACAGACGAACAACAACAGGAAAAAATCATAATCAAACCCCACAAAAGAGCTCACAGAAATTGTCGAGAAAATAAAATTCAAATTCTCGAAAATTTCTACTTCCCATCTATGACTACAAAAATTAAAAGAATAATTCAACAATGTTCAACCTGTAAAGAAAATAAATATGATAGACACCCCAGTAAACCAAAATTAGGAGAAACTCCCATACCTCAATTCCCAGGACAAATTTTGCACATCGACATTTACATGACCGACCGAAACATAGTCCTGACAGCAATAGACAAATTTTCAAAATATGCTCAAACCAAAATACTTAAATCCAGAGCAATAGAACACGTTAAGGAACCTCTCCGTGAAATACTTCTTCAATTTGGCGTACCCGAATATGTCATAATAGATAACGAAACATCCCTGAACTTGGCTTCCATAAGATTTTTAATGGAGGACACTTTAAACATACAAGTTTTCAAAACACCGCCTTATACCAGTTCCGTTAACGGTCAAGTGGAACGATTCCACTCGACCCTCACAGAAATAATGCGTTGCTTAAAAGCAGAACGCACCTTCTCTTCATTCGCCGAACTTCTCGACAACTCTGTCTACGAATATAATTATACAATTCACTCAGCAACAAAAAAGAAACCAATAGAGGTGTTTTTCGGGAGAACAGTCTCTACTGACCCAAGCCAATTCGAAAGAGCGAGGGAAGAAAACATCTCCGAGTTAAGAAATAAACAGCTTAAAGATCTTTCTTATCATAATAAAACCCGACATCCCATAAAGATTTTTCACCCAGGAGAAACCGTATATGTGAAAACCAATAAACGGCTAGGTACGAAAATTTCCCCCAAGTTTAGAAAAGAAGTAGTAAAGGAAGACAGAAACTCAACCATTTTAACAGAAACAAGAAAAGTTGTCCATAAAAGTAATATTAGAAATTAAAGATTTACCCTTTCATTTTCAGACTCCTGTTAATTTACTGTGCCACTGTGACAGTAGACATTTACGACTATACGAACTCGCAACTAGTGACGATTAATGACGGACTAGTAAAATACAGAACGGTGCCTTTAGGCTTATACATATAATTGACCTCAACAAGTACGAACAATTTTTGACAGACATGTACAAATTTACCTAAGGATAATATCCTGTATCCCACCTTAATACACGAGCTAACCCAATCCCTCCAGATATTAGACACGATCAAACCAATTGAAAAGAAACAAAAGAGATCTATAAACATTTTAGGGACGGCATGGAAATGCATCGCCGGAAGCCCAGATCATGAAGATCTTGAAGTAATAACAAATAATCTTAACGAAATTAACAATAATAATAATAAACAAGTAATTATAAATGAACTTTTCAATGAAAAAATTAATAATATTACAAATATAGTAAATAATCTCTTTAATAACATAAGGAAAGATATTTATGTAGAAAACGAAACAATAACCAACTTGCAAAATAGAATAAGATTAATTAAGGAAGAATTGACGAATATTAAATACGCCATACAGTGGGCGAAAAAAAACATATTGAATACACTATTGTTAAATAAAATTGAAATTGAAATTGCTATGGAAAAACTCGAAGATGAGAAAATACCCTTTAAAAATGCGAAAGAGGCACTAAAAATTGCCAATATAAATGTTATTAGTCAAAATATGACAATTTTTTACTTGGTAAAAATACCACTAGTTATTAAAGAAAATTTTCAAAAAATTATTTTAAGACCTGTTGTAAAAGCAGACAACACTATAATTGATATAGAATTTGAAAAAATATTAAGAGGAAAAAAAGAAATTTACGGAATAAAAAAACTTTGCGATAGCTATAAGAAAATAGAAATTTGTAGACAGAATCATTTAGTTGACATAAGTAATCAAACTTGTATGCCTAGGATAATAAGTAGTCTTAATTCAACTTGCACTAAAAGCAACGGCCACCACATTCCCCAAATCGAAGAAATAAAGACCGGTATATTACCCCTTAATGGCTTTAAAGGACAGATATTCACAGATGGCGAGCTTAAGAATATATCAGGAACACAACTTATCAACTTTCATAATTCAACGCTGAAAATTAATAGTCAAACGTACATTAACTATGACATAGTACCATTTCCCGCTATCCCAGCAGTCCTGCAACCTCCACCAATCGAAAAGAATCGAATTGAGTTACTCTCCCTCAAGGCTCTAAAAGAGTTACACATAGAGAATATACGCAGAATAAATCTCCTTAAAGTAGCAACGATATCCAACAGCTCACTTTCAATTGGAGCAGTTGTGACTACGTTAATCATCATAATAATTTTTTGCAAATTCTGGAAGAAGTCCAAAAACAGGATAATAATTTCATAAAATCTTGACATTAACCAGATACCTGCACCAAGCATCACTCTAGGTGAGATTAAAGATATTTCAAACGAGCAGCCCACATACATAAATTTTAATAACTTACCTTATTTTTGACAACGCTCGTGACGAACGTTTTTCAGAGGGGAAGTGTTAACACGGCATATGTTAACAATTGCTACAACAATAAATGATTAATAAGCAATAATAAATGCAGGTAAAGCGGATATGCAACTCTTGTTGCACAATATTTCACATAAAAGCTCAAGAAGCAATGTCAGCAAAATTAGCTTGAATTTATTTAGAGCGGAAGTTCAATACTTTCCCGCAAAACTGCCAGACGCGACGTCAGCAAATTAAAGCTCCAATTCATTTAAACAGGAAGCCCAACACGCGCAACTAAAGTTGGCTAATTCGCGGAATAGCAAAACGCAGCAGCGACGCCAGCGGAGTCGGCCAATTAATTAAGCTTAGTTATAAGTTAATAATTTTTGTAAAGTTAGTTCTACTTTTGATGTGACTCAATAAAGGTCGTAAAGACCCTAAAATATATTTTTTTGGAATTCTTAATAAAAGAATCCTTAACTTATATATATGTGTGTAACTGCAACGATGCAGATAATACTTAATAAGAATGGCTACACAAGTAAAATGTATTTTAAGGTAAACAACTATTAAAACAAATCTTTGTACTTTGTAAACACATACCTACATATGTCCTTTTTATTGTTCACACACAAAAACCCTCGATAGCATGGTAATAACCTAAACAAGCATATTCTTTGTTCTTCGCATAAAATAAAACATTAAAATATTATACAGAAACATGTTAACAGTTTAGAGTAACAAATAAAGTATTTTCAAGGACAACTTTATCACAATACAAATACCATTTAGAAATAGTATAAATAGATGTATGATTTGAAATGTAAATATAGTTCTGAAAATAAACGAAACTGAAAAGAGCTCTTGCTCGTAAATATATATTTTATTTCAATTCGTACTCGGACTCGTAACTGGGGGCTCAACCGTTTTTAAGCCACTTTTATAATCATATGTGAAAATTATAAAAGAAAACTAATTCCACGGGAAATAAGATTTCCAGTACTAACGTTTGAAAAAAGTGCATAAATAATTAACGAAAAACTCGAACAAAGTGAAAAAATTAAGTTGAAACAACAAAAAACTGGCATAGCGAAAAAAGCGACAACACATTTTTGATCCAACACGGTTATCAGACGCAGAAATGAGTGCACAGGAGATAGCAAACCTGAGGGCACTAGTAGCTGCCATAACAACAACCCAAACTGAAAACCAAGAGAGGATTAAGTCTCTCGAATTCAGCAGAAAACCTAACGCCACAGTCACAGAGCAACACCAGGACTTCACGCCAAATATCACCGATGCGTCACAAATAAACTTGTAGATTTTCAAGGCGTTACCAATTTTCACTGGGGACAAAAACCAGTACAGGTCATGGAGAAAACGTGCTTAGACACATATGGAGAATATAAAAAACTATGCTGCAACACCCACATACTACACGGCACTCTCGATAGTACATGCTAAAATCCAAGGAGAGGCGGCCGATATCTTAATTAACCATAATGAATGCGTGGGACATATATATAAATAACGGTAATTTCTAACTTGGAAACATATTTATATGTTGTACAAAGGAGATAGCCCTATTATCCTCTATGGTTCGTATAGTACTTTTTACTTAGCAGCATTCATTAGAGATGCCAAATACAATTTATATTATCCAGTAACCCTATACATTTTTATGATGGCCTGGTGAATCGGGCTCTTTTTCAAATTTTCTGCCTTCCTCTGTAGCTTATAAAAAGAAACTTGTTATTGATTTTTTATTGATTTTCAACCACCAAAGCAGAAAAAATACAAAAATAAATAGATATCATGGAGTCGACGCGGTAGTCGAACTCAGAATTTATAAAAGTTGTGCGCGCAGCATAAGGCGCTTAACCATAAATCATATGATTTCAAAAATAAGATGGTTGGGGCGTTAGGGAGGAGGAAGGAAAAATAAAATTGTATGCAGATGAGGAAAATGACAAGACAATATGGAAATAAGGAAATTCGATATGAATAAAATTGTATCAGATTGTATGCAAATGAGTAAGACGGTAAAATGAATTGTCTTTAGGTGAGGAAGATGACAATATGGAAATTCGATATTCGAAAGTTAGTTGAAGATGGGGAATTTGTGGTAATATTATTCGAGGAAATATGTTGTTCTCTTTTTCTGATGGCCTGGTAAAATCGGCACCTTCCTGATTCATGTAAAATGGATGGGACGAATCAATATATAAATAATAAAACAACGAGCGGCATTTGAACTACAAGTTGGAAACTACAAGTTGGAAAAAGAAAAAATAAATTGATACAAGTGCTTTACACCTGCACAGTGCTTTACACCTGTACATTGAATAATTGCCTCCTAAGACCTTACTTAATGGGGCAAGTCTATTTACAATGAATCATCATAATTTATTTACAAAAAATCAGAGAATTAAAATTTCCAATACATTTGCTCTGATCAGAGAATTTTTTGGTAACAGACGAACAGAGAAAATCGTTAAGAGAATTTTCTGTTACGTCTTGCACTCTGTTAAGTTAACATGAATTTGGGGAATAGTGGTGAAGTGCAAGACGTGTCACATGCAAATGGATCGTAAGCAGTGGATGCCAAAAGAACTCCTTCTCATTGTGTTTAAATTCTCTGTTACAACATACTATATTCCACACCAGGGTTACCATGAATATTAGTTTTGCTCCGATACAGGTCTCCACACAAAATATCCTATCGAATTAGTTATTTTCGTTATAAAAAAATCTATCTTTCTTGACACTTTAGTAACTTCTATTCCCGTTAAAAAAGCTTCCATATGCTGTGTCGCTTTGGTATCTAAATGTTGTTTCGATATGGGGGAAAGTTGATTAGAATTCGGAACAACGGCGATATCTCCGGCGATCATTTCAATTCTTCAGAAATGTCGTATAGAATAATTTACCTGTGCGATAGAAAATGCTGACAGTGAGTCCCAACTGTAGCAAATCAGTGAGGGAGAAAAAGGTAGTGAGTTATTGTGTATTGTCCTGTTCACGACTAAGACAAATGTACCGTCCCTTAACTTACCGAGGCTAAACAGCACGACGTTAAACCTACCTTCTGAAACCAAATATCTTGGCATTATACTAGGTTCCAAATTAAGCTGGAGAAGAAACGGTGATATGAGATCAAAGAAAGCTCTAGCAGCATACTACACCTGCAAAAGGACTTTTGGGTGGAACTAGGGACTGGCACCACATGTCATTCATGGCATGTACAGCATAGTCATTCGACCGATACTAACATATGGAGCTCTGGTCTGGTGGAAGGCGCTAGACAAAAAGAGTAATCAACAGAGGATCGGGAAGGTACATAGGTTGGCATGTCTGGGAATGTCAGGCGCCGTGAGCAGTGCTCCTCAGGAAGCGCTAAATTTAATATTTCACATGACGCCTCTACAAGTCTTCGTGCAGGGATTAGCCGCTAGAGGAGCCGTACGACTAAGATAATCCAACATATGGAAATCAGCAAGCACGGACACGCGACGATATTCTGGACGATACGACGAAGGGGCAATTGAGCGGAATAAAAACCGACCTAACATCCAAAACAGACCACATCACAGGGGTTTGGGCTTCCAGGTTCAGAACATACGATATCCTTCAAGGGAGGAATGGGAAGTAGGCCTAGACCACGGCAGGACCATCACAATATACACCGACGGCTCGAAAATGGAAAAGGGAACTGGAGCTGGGATGTACTCAACACATCTATAGTTAAGCCAATCATTCCGACTTCCTGACACATGCAGTGTATTCCAGGCCGATGTCTATGCCATAGACAGAGCAGCTAGGCTGCTTCAAGATAGTATGGTCTCCGACACCGACGTAATAATCTTTGTTGACAGCCAAGCCGGCTTAAGAGAATTAGATTCCAACATGATTAAATCGGATATCGTGAGGAGATGTAGAGCCTCGCTGGCTTCTACAAGTCAACTCAATGCCTTTACTGGGTTCCTGGGCACAGCGGTATTGAAGGGAATGAACTTGCAGATGAGATGGCTAGGAAAGATTCCGGTTTGGACAAAATTGAGGGGGACAGCTCCGTCCGACCACCGCCGAGTTATCTCCTGGGGAGAATCGAGGAAGATGAGAACAGGGCTATCTCAAAGGCGAAATCTCAAGGTCCTTATGGTCGCACTGAACAAATCCGCGGTGAGGGTATTTACGGGTGTCATCACAAGTCATTGTGCTAACTCACCAATGCTCCGACGGTGGCGAATACCAACTAGCTCCCTATGCAGAAGCTGTAATGACGAGGAGGAAGAGGAGTCGATCCACCACTTTCTCTGCCGATGTCCAGGGCTTCATTGCTCATTTGAAACATTTTCTTGTCAGAATTGTTTTGATAATTTTATCGTCCATCGCCAAGAAGTAACAAACTCGGTAAGTTTTGCAGTTTCTAAGGTGATTTAAACATATTTCACAAACAAAAGAATGCTTTAACAGAATTTGTTCCTCCTGGTTAGATACATATTAAGGCCATAAATAACTGTTACGTTTGATTTTCTTTTCATATCAATAACTTTTGAGCTGTTTTTTTATTTTCTGACCTTTAATAAACACTTATTGTGATGAATGGCCCAAATAAAGATTTTTTGCAAATATTAAAAATGTTGGGAAAAACCCAAAACTTTTTTCTAATATATTAATTCGCAAGAACATACTTCCACAGTCTTTTTAAGGGGCATGAATTCATTGCATTTTCGAATTACTTGAGTTTTTAGAGGCGTTTTTCGCCTGGAAAATGGCTTCCAAGGCTTCTGCCGAAATATTTGAATCTGCTTTTTTAAATGCTTTTATAATTAGCTTCAACTTATTTGTAATCCCGCCAGGGTCATATCTAGACCCTTCCGGGATTTTTTCAGGATGGTCTTCGGCATCCATCCGGGATCCCGTCGGGGTCATTTCAGAACCTTTCCGGACTATTTCGGGATCACTTTGGGACCTTTCCGGGATCATTTAAGGACCCTTCGAAACCGGTTATGAGATTTTATGGCCATGGATTTGCAGCAAATTATTCGTAATTAAAATTCGGTATGTTTTATCTTTAATATCTAACACAGCCTTTTCGTTTTCTTTTTGAGTTTTTTAAATGAATCCTGTAACGAACTCTTGTAATTATAGTTACTCTTTTTATAGTATTTTAATCAACTAAATACCCGAAGAAGCACCACTCTTTTCATTTAAAAAATATCTTTTTTTAGCTAATTGTAGTTTTTTCACTCCTTTGTTCTATGTATAGTAGTTCCTTCACCCCTGTCATCTTAATTAATTTAACTTAAAACAAAATGTATTTTTTTAATTCAAAAAACTGTATTGTACGTAAGCGTGCCTTACAAGTTATCAGGTCATTTAGTACTTTTTTACTCACACGTAACAAAAAAAAAAAAAAAGTGATACTCACATCACTAGTCTGATGCTAAGTCAATGAAGCCACAACAGCAACAAAGCTGGCAGTCACTTGTATCTACATAATACATAAACGAATCAATCATTATATCTACACATATGCACGTACACGCAGAGGAGAGAGACGCACAAACACATGCATATATCTTAGCTAAGATGCTCGCAAAAGTAGGCAATAATTTGTGCAAGTATCACTCACATATACACGCGCATATGAGAACCTATAAACGTTGTTATAGCTGGTAATTTTATAGCTGGTAACTAACTAGTAAGGTCTGGAAATAGAAACGCCTAGAAATGTGGCAACGGGGAAACCAAACAGTATAAAAGCAGCACCAGCTGAGGCACGATGAATCAGTTTGATTTAAGAACGCTATTTGTCGAGAAGTAGTAGTGTTATTGTGAAGTACTTAAGTAAAGGCCATTTTGCATTATTGAATAGTGGAGTTATTTGTTCAACAGTTTAGTGATTCGAACGTTTGTAGAAGGTTGCAAATAAGAGGAATTTCCCTAAATTCGTTACAATATTATAAATGTGAAAGTTTGGATGTTTGTATGTCCAGACGTTTGCCTTTATGCCTCAATCAAGCAAGAACGGGTGGGCGGATTTGGATGAAATTTGGCACACGTACAGCCAATAGTCTAGAAGGATCTACTAGCCCCCTAGGAACAGTTATAATTCAATTATTATATTTTTTCGTCTTTGTGACTGAATCACGCCAGAACCGCTACACGGATTTTGATGAAATTTGGGACGCAGACAATAGTCTACTAGCGAAATTTTTTTCGAACGTGGAAAGGTGGGTGGGGGTCCACGACCCCTTCGAAAAATTACTTTTTAATAATTTTTACATATTTTAACTTTACCTTTACTGACCTTCACCAATATTACAACTCAATAGGTCATATAAGTCGAGGGCTTACAAAATGAGTAGTGACACCCTCCGTCCCCTCCCCCTTCTCGCCCCTCTGATGTAAAATCTATAAATTGTTATAACTCAATATAAATGTTCGCCTAAATCAATAAATTTTGGTATCTGGCTCATACAGATCGAGATCTAAACAATTTTGGAAAAACGATCGGTGGTGCTCTCCTTCTCCTCCCGCCACCCGCCCTCCAGCAATTGTTTTTATTAGCACGCTTTTATTAGCTTTACATGTATGTTCCTTTGTAACTCTTCATTCGCTCCAACGCGCCTGCTGTCTTATTAACATGGTTTTATAGCTAGCTTCACCTTATTTGTAATCCCGTTAAGGTCATATCGATACTCTTCCGGGATCATTTCTGGATGGTTTTCGGGATCCGTCCGGGATCCCGCCGGTGTCATTACGGGAGTTTTTCGGGACTATTTCGCGATCATTTGGGGACCCTTCCGGCATCATTTCTGGATAGGCTTCGGGATCCCTCCGGCATCCCGTCGGGGTAATTTCGGGATCATTTGCGTACCTTTGAGAGATACATTCTTGATGGTTTCCGGGATCATTACGGAACTTTTTCGGGGTAATTTTGGGTGCCTTCCGGCATCGTTTCTGGATCTAATCTTATCTAATATCTAACATATTGTAACGAATTTACTTGCAATCCTTTTATTTGCAACCCTCTGCTAAGTTCGAATCACTAAACTGTTGAATAAATAACTCCAATGTGTGATAATGCAAAATGGCCTTTATTAAAGTACTTCACAATGACACTCAAACTGTGCAACGAATAGCTTGCTTAATAACCAAATTGCTTGATAGCTCAAATGAAACTCTACTATTCAAAATAATACTGCTCTTGCTCGCTAGATAGCGTCTTAGTCAAAACTGCTTGACAACTCAAATCAAACTGAATTCCAGCGCCTTTACAATTGCCGCCTTTTATACTCTTTGATTTCAACTTTCGCATCTTCTAGGCGCTTCCAGAATCTACTAGTCCAGTAACTCTCAAACTTCTCAGCTGTAACTACAATTGCACAATTTTATAGTTTTTCTCATTGCATACTTATAGGAGTATCTCAGATATATGCATGTGTTTGTGCATTGACTCTCCGCTGCTCGTATACGTACATGGTACATATGTGTAGACGCAATTATTGTTTCGTTTATGTAGATACATAATAACTGATCTATGGATATGAATTCGCGTCACTGCTTAGCATCTGCTTAGAGACAGCAGCACCCCTTAATTTTGCTAATATTCGTAACAATATATTATAAATGGGAAAGTTTGGATGTTTGTATGTCCAGACGTTTGTCTTTGTGCCTCAATCACGCAAGAACGGCTGGACGGATTTGGATGAAATTTCGCACACGTAGAGCCAATAGTCTAGAAGGATCTACTAGCTACATGTTTTTGAAAGGGGGGGGAGGCCTCCGCCCCCTAGGAACAGTTAAAATTTAATAACTATATTTTTTCTTCTTTGTGACGGAATCACGCCGGAACGGCTACACGGATTTTGATGAAATTTGGGACGCAGACAATAGTCTACTAGTGAAATTTTTTTCGAACATAGAAAGGGGTTCGGGGTCCCACGATAATTTTTCACATTATAACTTTACCTTTACTGACCTTCACCAACCATTGCAATTCAATAGGTCAAATAAGTCGAGGGCTTACAAAATGAGCAGTGACAGCCTCCGTCCCCCTCCCCCTTCTCTCTCCCTCCGGTGTAAAATCTATAAATTGTTATAACTCAATATAAATT
Organism: Eurosta solidaginis; assembly: GCF_040869045.1. NCBI lineage: Eukaryota > Metazoa > Arthropoda > Insecta > Diptera > Tephritidae > Eurosta > Eurosta solidaginis. The sequence goes on along the minus strand of NC_090320.1, from coordinate 161,828,513 downwards.
TTCTTCTAAATCAATAGTTTTTGGTATCTGGCATATACAGATCGCGATCTAAACAATTTTTGAGAAACAATCAATGGTCCTCTCCTCCTCCTCCCGCCATCCCCCCCTTCAACTGTTTTTATTAGCACGCTTTTAATAGCTTTACCTGTATGTTTCTATGTAACTCATCATTCGCTCCAACGCGCCTGCTGCCTTATTAACATGGTTTTATAATTAGCTTCACTTTAATTCTAATCCCGTTATTGTCATATCGAGACCCTTCCGGGTTCATTTCGGGACTTTTTCGGGACTATTTCGGGATCATTTGGGGTACCTTCCGACATCATTTCTAGATGGTTTTCGAGATCCGTCCGGGATCTCGACGGGGTCATTTCGGGACTTTTTCTCGATTGATACGGGATTATTTTAAGACCCTTTCGGGATAATTTCTGGATGGTTTTCGGGATCCCGTCAGGGTCATTTCGGGACTATTAGGGGAACATTTGGGGATCTTTCCTGCATAATTTCTGTATAATTTTCGGGATCCGTTCGGGATCATTTGGGGTATTTTCCGGCATCATTTCTGTATGGTTTTCGGGGTCCGTCCGGGATCCCGTCGTGGTCATTTCGTGACTTTTTCGGGACTAATACGGGATCATTTTGGGACCCTTGCGGAATATTTTCTGGATAGTTTTCGGAATCCGACCGGGTCAGTTCGGGATTTTTTCGGGACTGTTTCGGGATCATTTGGGGACCCTTCAGGGATAATTTCTTGACGGTTTACGGAATCCCGTCGGGGTCATTTCATTACTTTTTCTGTATTATTTCAGGATCATTTGGAGAGTTTGCCGGCATCAATTCTGCATGGCTTTCGGGATAAATCTGGGAATCGGGATCATTTGTGGACTCTTTAAGGATCATACCTGGATGGTTTCTGGTATCTGTCCGGGATTATTTCGGGATAATTTGGGGATCCTTTCGGGATCATTTCTGGATGGTTTTCAGCATCCGTCCGGGATCCCGACGATGTAATATCGTGACTTTTTCTGGACTATTTCAAGATCATTTGGGGACCCTTCTGAGATCATTTCAGGATCCGTCCGAGATCCCGTCAGGGCCATTTCGGAACATTTTTGGCACTATTCCAGGATAATTCGAGCATCCTTCCTGTATCATTTCTGGATCGCTTTCGAGATCCCGTCAGGGTTATTTCGGGATTATTCCGGGAAATTTTGGTGACCCGTCCGGGATCCCGTGAGGGTTACTTCGGAACTATTTCGGTATCATTTGGGGCTCTTCCGGTATAACTTCTGGACGATTTTCGGGATCCGTCCTGGATCCCGTCGGAGTTATTTCGGGACTATTCCGGGTTTATTTGGGGATCCTTCCGGGATAATTTCTGTATTATTTTCGTGATCTGCCCGGTTTTCCGTTGGAGTTTTTTCGGGACTTTTTCCGGACTATCTCGGGATTATTTGCGGACCCTTCAGAGACCAATTCTGGATGGTGTTCGGGATCCGTCCAGGATCCTGTCAGGGCCCGTTAGGGTAATTTCGGGACTTTTTCGGGATGATTTTGGGACCCTTCCGGCATCATTTCTGGATGATTTTCGCGATTTGTCCGGGATCCCGCCAGGGTCTTTTAGGAACTCTTTCGGGATCCCTTCAGAGTGGTTTTCGGGATCCGTCTCCGGTCATTTCGTGGCTTTTTCTAGATAATTTCGGGATTTGGGGACCTTGATCTTGGACTTGATCAGGTTATCATCTCATTTAGTTCTTTTTTTTACTCTATTACATAAATAAAACACATTAGACAGAAAAAAAATTTAAACAGATAACTCGATAAGCAGGCTAACCCATATATTTCATTTTCTCCTTGCGGACGGGGCCGCGGGTAAAGGCTAGTATATATTATAAATGGGAAAGTTTGGATGTCCAGACGTTTGTCTTTGTGCCTCAATCGCGCAAGAACGGCTGGACTGATTTGGATGAAATTTGACACATATATAGCCCATAGTCCAGAAGGATCTACTAGCTATATATTTTTCGAAAGGGGTGAGGTCCCCGCCCCCTAGGAACAGTTATAATTTGATTATTATATTTTTTTGTTTTTGTGACTGAATCACGCCAGAACGGCTAAACGGATCTTGATGAAATTTGGGACACAGATAATAGTCTACTAGCGAAATTTTTTTCGAACATGTAAAGGTCCCATGACCCTTCGAATAATTATTTTTAATACTTTTTACACATTATAACTTTACGTATACTGGCCTTCACCAATATTACAGAATCAATGGATCAAATAAGTCGAGGGCTTACAAAGTGAGCAGTGACACCCTCCATCCCCCTTCCCCTCCCCCTCCTTTCTATCCTCCTCTGGGGTAAAATACATTAATTGTTATACCTCAATATAAATTTTATCTTAAATCAATAGTTTTTGGTATCTGGCACATACAGATCGAGATCTAAACACTTTTGGAAAAACGATCAGTGGTCCTCCCTTCTCCTCCCGCCATCCGCGTTCCATCAATTGTTGATATTAGCACGATTTTATTAGCTTTATCCATATGTTTCTTTGTAACTCTTCATTCGCTCCAACGCGCCTGCTGCCTTATTAACATGGTTTTATAACTAGCTTCACCTTATTTGTAATCCCGTTAGGGTCATATCGAGACCCTTCCGGGATCATTTCTGGATTGTTTTCGGGATCCGTCCGGGTCCAGCCGGGGTAATTTCGGGACTTTTTCGGGACTATTTCGGGATCATTTCGGGACCCTTCCGGGATCATTCCTGTATAGTTTTTGAGATCCGTCCGGTATCCCGTCGGGGTTATTTTGGCACATTTTCGGGATCATTCATTCGCTCCAACGCGCCTGCTGCCTTATTAACATGGTTTTATAATTAGCTTAACCTTAATTGTAATCTCGTTAGGGTCATATCAAGACCCTTCTGGGATAATTTCTGGATGGTTTTCGTGGTCCGTCCAGGATGCCGCCGGGGTCATTTCGGGACTTTTTCGGGACTATTTCGCGATCATTTGGGGATCCTTGCGGCATCATTTCTGTATGGGTTTCTGGATCCGTCCGGCATCAAGTCGGGATATTTTCGGGATCATTTGTGCACCTTTGAGAGATAAATTCTTGGTGGTTTTCAGGATTATAACGGGACTTTTTCGGGGTAATTTTGCGTCCCATCATTTCTGGATGGTTTTCGGGATCCGTCAGGGGTCATTTCGGGACTATTAGAGGATCATTTGAGGACCTTTCCTGCATCATTTCTGGATAGTTTTCGGGATCCGTCCCGGATCCCGTCGGAGTAATTTCGCGACTTTTTCGGGATCATTTAGGACGCCTTCCGGCATAATATCTGGATGGTTTTCGGGATCTGTAAGGAATCCCGTCGGCGTCATTTTTGGGCTTTTTCGGGCTAATACGGGATCATTTGGGGAGCCCTTCGGCATAATTTCTGGAAGGTTTTCGGGATCCGTACGGGATCGCGTCAGGGTCATTTCGGGACTTTTTCGGGATAATTTTAGAATGGTTTTCAGGATTCGTCCGGGATCCTGTCAGGGTAATTTGCGGACTTTTCCGAGACTATTTCGGGATCATTTTGGGACCCTTCCAAGATCATTTCTGGATGGATTTCGGGATCTGTCCTGGATCCCGTCAGGGTCATTTAGGGATCCGTTCCAGATCCCGTCAGGGACTTCTTCGGGACTATTTAGGGATCATTTCTGAATGGTTTTCGGGATCCTTTAAAAGGGGTTGGGGGTCCAACGACCCCTTCCAAAAATTACTTTTTAATAATTTTTACACATTATAACTTTACCTTTACTGACCTTCACCAAAATTACAAACTAAATAGGTCAAATAAGTCGAGAGCTTACAAAATGAGCAGTGACACTCTCCGTCCCCCTCCCCTCCCTTTCTCTCCCCCTCTGGTTTGAAATCTATTAATTGTTATAACTCAATATAAATGTTCTCCTAAATCAATAATTTTTGGTATCTGGCTCATACAGATCGAGATCTAAACAATTTTGGAAAAACGACCGGTGGTGCTCCCCGTCTCCTACTGCTATCCGCCCTCCTTCAGTTGTTTTTATTAGCTTTACCTGGATGTTTGTTTGTAACTTTTCATTCGCTCCAACGCGCCTGCTGCCTTATTAACATGGTTTTATAACTAGCTTCACCTTATTTGTAATCCCGTTAGGGTCATATCGAGACCCTTCCGGGGTCATTTCGGGACTTTTTCGGGACTATTTCGGGATCATTTCTGAATAGTTTTCGGGATCCGTCCGGGATTCCGTCGGGGTTATTTTGGTACATTTTCGGGACTATTCCGTGATCATTTCGGGACTATTTCGCGATCATTTGGGGACCCTTCCGGCATAATTTCTGGCTGGTTTTCGGGACCCGTCCGGCATTCCGTCGGGGTATTTTCGGGACCATTTGCGTACCTTTGAGAGATAAATTCTTGATGTTTTCCGGGATCATTACGGGACCTTTTTAGGGTCATTTTGGGTCTTTTTGGGTTCATTTGGGTTCCCTTCCAGCCCCATTTCTGGATAGTTTTCAGGATCCGTCCGGGATCCCGAAGGGGGCATTTCGGTACTTTTTCGCGACTAATACGGGATCATTGGGGTCCGGGATCTCGTGTTGTTGTTGTTGTTGTTGTTGTAGCGATTAGTTACTCCCCGAAGGCATTGGGGAGTGTTATCGATGTGATGGTCCTTTGTCGGATACAGATCCGATACGCTCCGGTAACACAGCAACATTAAAGGGCTGGCCCGACCATCTCGGGAACGATTTATATGGCCACATTAAACCTTCAGGCCATCCCTCCCTCCCCACCCCTAAGTTCCATGAGGAGCTTGGGGTCGCCAGAGCCTCGTCTGTTAGTGAAACGGGATTCGCCGCTCGAAGGTGAGGTTGACAATTGGGTTGGAGAAGCTATATATTGCGCTACACAACCCCTTGAATCCCTCCGGGATCTCGTCGGGGTCATTTATGGAATTTTTCTCGACTAATCCGGGATCATTAGGGTATCCTTTCGGTATCATTTCTGTATGGTTTTCAGGATCCGTCCGGGATCCCGTCAGGGTCATTTCGGGACTATTAAGGGATTATTTGGTGTACCTTCCGGCATCATATCTGGATAGTTTTCGGGATCCGTCCGGGATTCCGTCGGGGTCATTTCGGGACTTTTTCTTAACTAATACGAGATCATTTGGGGACCCTTTCGGCATCACTTCTGAATGGTTTGCGGGATCCGTCCGGGATCCCGTCAGGGTCATTTCAGGACCATTAGGGGATAATTTGAGGACCTTTCCGGCATCATACCTGGATGGTTTTCGGTTTACGTCCGGGAACCCGTCGGGATCATTTCGCGAATTTTTTGGGATCATTTGGGGTGCCCATCTGCATAATTTCTGGAAGGTTTTCGGGGTTCGTCCGGGATCCCGCGCGGTAATTTCAGGACTTTTTCGGTATCATTTGGGGTACCATCCGGCATCATTTCTAGATGGTTTTCGCGACTAACCCTTTCGGCATCCCATCAGTGTCTTTTCGGGACTATTAGGGAATCATTTGGGGACCTTTCCGGCAACATTCCTGAATAGTTTTCGGCATCTGTACGAAAACCCATTGAGGTAATTTCGGGACTTTTTCGGGACTATTTCGGGATCATTTGGGGACCCTTTAGGGGTCATTTCATGACTTTTTCTGTATTATTTCGGGATCATTTGGGGACCCTTCCGGCATCATTTCTTGATGGTTTGCCGGATCCATCAGGGTCAATTCGGAACCAATTTGGGATCATTTGGGGACCCTTCCGAGGTCATTTCTGGATCCGTCCCTGATGCCGTAGGAGTAATTTCCAGATTTTTTTGATACTTTTTCGGGATAGTTTTGGCACCCGTCCGGGATCATTTCTGGATCCGTGCGGGATCCCATCGGGGTCATTTCCGGACAATTTCGGGATTATTTTGGGACCCTTCCGGAATCATTTCTGTATGATTTTCGCGATCCGTCGTGGATCCCCTCGGGGTCATTCGGAACTTTTTCTGGATTATGTCGGAATAATTTAGGAACCCTTCCTGGATATTTTTCGGATGGTTTTTTAGATCCGTCCGGGAGCCCGTCAGGGTTATTTCGGAACTATTTCGGGATCATTTTGGTACCCTTCAGGAATCATTTCTGTGTGGTTCTCTGGATAAGTCTAGAATCGTGTCGTTGTCATTTCGGGTTTTTTGGGACTATTCCGGGAACTTTTGGAGACCCTTCCGGGGCATTTCTGGAAGGTTTTCGGGATCTGTCCGCGATAGCGTCGGGGTCATTTCGTGGCTTTTTCTGGATAATTTCGGGATCATTTGGGGATCCCATCAGGTTATCAGCTCATTTAGTTCTTTTTTTTTATTCAATTACAAAAATAAAATGCATTAGACAGACAACAAAATTTTAAACAGATAACTTGATAATCAGGCTAACGTGAATAGCCCATATATTTCACTTTCTCCTTGCGGACGGGGCCGCGGTTAAAGCTAGTATATTATAAATGGGAAAGTTTGGTTGTTTGGATATCCAGACGTTTGTCTTTGTGCCTCAATCACATAAGAACGGCTGGATGGATTTGAATGAAATTTGGCACACGTATAGCCAATAGTCTGGAAGGATCTATTAGCTGTATGTTTTTGAAAAGGGGGGAGGTCCCCGCCCCCTAGGAACAGTTATAATTTAATTATTATATTTTTTCCTCTTTGTGACTGAATCACGCCATAACGGCTACACAAATTTTGATGAAATTCGGGACACAGACAACAGTCTACTAGCGACAACAGTCTACCACGACCCCTTCGAAAAATTACTTTTTAATAATTTTTATACATTATGACTTTACCTTCACTGACCCTCACCAATATTACAACTCAAGAGGTCAAATAAGTCGAGGACTTACAAAATGAGTAGTGATACCTTCCGTCCCCCTCCCACCTTCGCTCCTTCTCTGGAGTAAAATCTATAAATTGTTATAACTCAATATAAATGTTCTCCTAAATCAATAATTTTGGGTATCTGGCTCATACAGATCGAGATCTAAACAATTTTGGAAAGACGATCGGTGGTCTCCTCCCGCTCTCAGTCTCCTCCCGCCACCCGCCCTCTTTCAATTTTTTTTATTAGCACGCTTTTATTAGCTTTACCTGTATGTTTCTTTGTAACTTTTACTCGCTCCAACGCGCCTGCTGCCTTATTAACATGTTTTTGTAGTTGGCTTCACCTTATTTTTAATACCGTTAGGTTCATATCGAGACTCTTCCGGGATCATTTCTGGATGGTTTTCGGGATCCGTTCGGGATCCCGTCGGGGTTAATTTGGGACATTTTCGGCACTATTTCGCGATCATTTGGGGACCCTTTCGGCATTATTTCTGGATGGGTTTCGGGATCCGTCCGGCATCCCGTTGGGGTATTTTCGGAATCATTTGCGTACCTTTGAGAGATAAATTCTTGACGGTTTCCGGGATCATTACGGGACTATTTCGGGCTCATTTTGGGTACCTTCCGGCATCATTTCTGGATGGTTTTCGAAATCCGTCCGGGATCCCCTCGGGGTTATTTCAGGACCTTTTCGGGATCATTCGGGGTCCCTTCCGGCGTCATTTTTGGATGGTTTTCGGGATTCGACCGGGATCCCGTCAGGGTCATTTCGGGACTTTTTCTCGACTAATACGGGATCATTTGGGGACCCTTTCGACATCATTTCTGGATGCCATTCGGGATCCGTCCGGGATCCCGTCAGGGTCATTTCGGGACTATTAGGGGATCATTTCAGGACCTTTCCGGCATCATTTCTAGAAAGTTTTCGGGATCCGTCCGGGATCCGGACGGGGTCATTGCGAGACTATTTCGGGATCATTTGGGGTACCTACCGGCATCATTTCTGGATGGTTTTCGGTATCCGTCCGGAATCCCGTCGGGGTCATTTCGGGACTTTTTTGGGATCATTTGAGGTCCCTTCGGGCATCATTTCTGGATGGTTTTCGGGATTCCACCAGGATCCCGTCAGGGCCATTTCGGGACTTTTTCTCGACTAATACGGAATGATTAAGTGACCCTTTCGGTATCATTTCTGGATGACTTACGGGATCTGTCCGGGATATCGTCAGAGTAATTTCGGGATCATTTGGGGATCCTTTCGGAATCATTTCTGGATAGTTTTCGGGATTCGTCCGGGATGCCGACGGGGTCATTTCGGCACTTTTTCGGGACTTTTTCGGGATCATTTTGAGACACTGCCGTCATCATTTCTGAATGGGTTTCGGGATCCGTTCGATATCTCGTCCGGGTAATTTCGGGAATTTATATGGACTATTTCGGGATCATTTGCGTACCCTTCAGGGATCTGTTTAGGCAGGTTGCCTAACTTTTCCGCATCTGATTGCGATCCCCCCAATGCAACTCTGCAAATCGATACTCGATACTCGACTTAATTTATAACCACCCACATCATCACGCTCATGCATGTGTATGTGTGCTTTTTGTCAGCACCCATGCATATCCATGTCGGGGTTGATGTGTGGGAGCCTTTCCCCTCCAAAACGGATGATTTTGCGGGTCAACGGTTGTAGCTTGCTATACAACGGGTCTCTTTGGATTTCAACAGCCGTACCATACGCATCTGCCGCCAGCGATCTCTGCCGTTTTGATCACAATAAATTCAGGTAATATTGTACCCAAATTATTTTACTTTTTCTAATAAAGTTCACCCATTATAACGAGGAAAATCCTCTTGTGTTTTCTTTTATTTCATTGGAGTGAACTGTCACCCGAGACCGACCCTTGTGCGCCTACCCACTGCCGGTTTACGACGCACTCAGGCCGAACATTTGGTCCTATCTCACCAGGAATTTGAAATACAGCACCTAAATTACAGTCCACAACATGAGATCATAGCTGACCGCGCAAAAATTGCCGTTTATCAAAGAAATTGTCACAAAAATTTATCCGGAAAAAGATTTGCCGCAACCAACAAAAAGTCTATTATTTCATACCAGCGTGCAAAAACACTGAGAGATCAGGCCATCTTGCCACATCAGCGCCAGTATAAGAATCACCAAAAAGCTCAAAGTAAGTGCAATTTTTCTTGCCACATTTTTTTTGGTTAAAAATAATAAATAAAAAAGTGCGAAAAATCGATTTAAAGTGCCATACGTGATTGTAATTAACCGCGAAAAGTGTGAAAAAACTGTGTAGTGCCAAAAAGGAAAATACGCGCAAACGCCTTGCATGAACGTCGTTTAAGATTCCTTGTGACTATCGGTCTGTCCCCCCGCCGGCGGTAAGGCTCTCCGGACACAGCACAAGGAAGAGGTGCACATAACCTCACACTCATAATAAAATCTCACGCCATATGGCTGTGGAAATTTTCATTTTTTTCAAGCACTTAAACTTTCAGTAATTCAATCGACACAATTTTTTACAACAGTTTTCACTGAGTTTTTACACTTTTCGGCGAGTGGCCCCCTTTATTTCCGACAAAGACACTGTTGTTGTTTCCCCTTCTTCCTGCTTTTTCGGTAGGAAATAGCTGCAGTGACAGAAAAAATAAACAAATTAAAAGTAAGAAATCAATTTTGCGTAATTTTAATAGTTGTTGGTTGGGTGATTCGCTCAGGTTTTCAAGTTTTATATCCCTTGGTTAATTCGCTCTCCACTTTTCAACCATGAACATGGACTCTTAAATTAGATTGGCCGGTCGAATAATCGAATTCGAGGCCGATTTTAATGATATCAATGCGGCTCTGCACACTGTACACACTCTTGCAATACAGCAAAAAGAGTTGCAAGCTAAGTGCGAAAAAGCAGAGAGGGCCTAGAGGAGTTGCTTGGCTCTGACACGCTCGACGCAAAGAAAATTGCAGCGGTCAAGATCAAACATAAAGCTGAAAATGCCGTATCCTTGCGATGCATGTCGAACATGGCTGAGCTTCAAGCCAAATTGAAGCAGGAAAGAGATAATCAGGTTCGACCTGAAGGAGAACGCGCGCGCGAACATAGTATCCGCCTGCCAGCTTGCGATACTGAGGTATTCAAGGGCGACTACCTATCTTGGTCAACGTTTCGTGACCTTTTCACGGCCATCTACAAAAACAACAGTTGCCTAAGCCCGATAGAAAAGTTGTTCCACCTCAATCAAAAAACTCAAGGTGAGGCAAAGGACATCGTCAGAAATGTCCTTTGACAAATGAAGGCTTCGAAACAGCCTGGAAAAAACTATGTGAGAGATACGAGATTAAGAGGATTCTCGTGAACTCACAACTACAAATTTTATTTAATCTAAAAAAGATAGATAGCGAGTGCGACAGCTCAATCAAAACCTTACAGCGCTACATAAATAATTGTTTAGCATCCTTAAAAACACATCAGATTGACGTTTCAAATTGGGATGCGATTATTACTTATTTATGTTCGACAAAATTACCTGAGAATACGTTGGCTCTATGGGAGCAGAGCAGTGACCACAAAACGGACATATCCAAGTGGGAGGATATGGACAAATTCTTGTCAAATCGTTTTCATACACTTGAAACCGTGTCTGGTTTTACAGGGAATGCCACTTCTAAAGTACAAAAGTCAAACACGTCGCGCCAGTCGACAGAAACCCCTACAAAAGGACTTGCTGCTTCAGCCTGACTACACCCGTACTAGTTCTAGCGAAACTCACTGGGAATCTTCCATCCTGCCATATCCACGCAATGACTATGCAGGCATTCCCAGACTTGGTTCTGGCAGACAAGAGGTTCTACGTCAATGAAGACATATATCCCCAAATTATAATGAGCGGTATAAAAAAGAATGGGCTAAACACACTCTTAGCTCAAGAGACAGTATTCGGTTGGATACTGACCGGTCGTATCGAATCACCGAATCTAACGAAGAGCATTATGACTTTCTACAACGAGGTTGCGTTAGACAACCAACTCAAAGCTTTCTGGGGGGTAGAAAATGTACCAAGAAATAAAATATTAAATGAAGATGAGAGGTATTGCGAAAAATTATTTAAAGAAACAACGAAACGTGATGAAGATGGAAGATACACCGTATCACTACCATTCAGGCAGGATTACCCTAATGACATTAATTTAGGACCGTCCCTGAAACGCGCATGCTGTCAATTCTTCCGGAATGAGGGGCGGCTAATAAAAAACCCAGATTTAGGTAAAGAATATGTTCGAGTGCTGTCAGAATATGAAACGCTCGGACATATGGGAAAATTAAAAAAGAATATCATATCCGACGATTCGGATCATTACTTCCTGCCCTACCACGCCGTTATTAAAGCGGAAAGTACCATTACAAAGGTACGCGTAGTATTTAATGCCTCGAGCCCTACGGCCAACGGCAATAGCCTAAACGATATTCTCCTACCCAGTTCTACAAGCCGATCTACACATCCTTATCTTACGATGGAGACTATTCCGCTTCGTATTCAATAGCGACATGGAAAAGATGTATAGACAGATTTGGGTGAACGAAAATCACACCAAATTTCAACGTATTGTGCATCGCACTTCCACGAATGACCCTATTAGTCTTTAAGAATTAAAGACGGTTACCTTCGGAGTGAATTGCGCTCCATATCTCGCGATAAGAACGCTCCTACAACTGGCTGACGACGTAGCAGATTCACACCCTACAGCGGTTAGCATACTAAGAGAGAATATGTACGTAGATGATGTTTTATCTGGAGGACACACAATAGCGTCAACCCTCAAAGCAAGAAACGAGATTCGCGAAGCCTTACACTCAGCTGGCTTCCCATTACGCAAGTGGACTTCCAAATGTAAGAAAATTCTAAAGGACATCCCCAAAACGGATTTGCTCAGCGAGGATTTCTTAGCGTTCGAAGAAGCTAGTTCGGTAAAAGCCCTGGGAATACGATGGAACCTTCACTCAGACGTATTTTATTTCAAAGCAGGAACCCTAGAAAATGGCGAAAACATCACCAAACGAGCAGTACTATCCGCTATAGCCAAACTTTTCGACCCTTTAGGCTGGCTTGCGCCAATGGTCATTGTGGCAAAAATACTCATGCAGAATATTTGGTTAGAAGGCACCGCTTGCGACGACCCAGTATTGATCAGTACGCTGGAAAAATGGAAAACCTTCACCAACCAATACCATGAGATCGATAAAATAAGGATACCTAGATGGGTCAACTTTTCTCCAGGAACCGACATCGAGATCCATGGATTTTGTGACGCATCCGAGAAGGCTTACGCAGCAGCCGTTTACATGCGCGTGAAAACGGACAACGACATCTGGACAAACCTGCTGCTAGCAAAAATCCGAGTAGCCCCGGTGAAAACCCTGTCTCTTCCACGATTGGAACTTTGCGGAGCCGTGCTGTTAGCGGAAATAGCCGAATCAATTTTCAGGAACCTTAAATTGGGACCAGTGAGAGTTAACCTGTGGACGGATTCAACGATCGTCCTCGCATGGATAAGGAAACCGCCTTGTTCCTGGTCCACTTTCGTCGCACATCGGATCACCAAGATCATCGACATGGTCGGAAATAAGGACTAGTTGCACGCAAATTCAGAATCAAACCCAGCAGATTTAGGTAGCAGAGGATTACCTGCGTCTGAGTTGGTCAACAGTTCGTTGTGGTGGCAGGGACCTTCTTGGCTGCAAGAAGACACTTCGCAATGGCCAGCACAAGAAAGTGACTACATTACCTCCGTAGAGGAAAAGAAAGCGAAGACCTGCGCAACAACAACAGTAAATACGACCGATGTTCTCCAACGCTTTTCAGACCTACCTAGGGCTTTACGGGTGCTCTCATACGTTATGAGGTTCTACCGAAGAACTCACCCCGAATCAAGAAATTCTTTCCATGTCATGTCGCACCTAATCTCCTCTGACGAAGTCAAGGCCACTACACGGCTATTAAATAAAATTTATCAGAAACAAAGGGCGGAAAACTAATTGCAGGGAAAAGTGCAATACTCTCACTTAATCCCTACCTAGACCAACATGGCATCATTCGGGTAGGAGGGCGACTCGGGGCGTCAAAAGGACTTCGTTTTTAATGAACGCCACCCAGTCCTCCTCCCATACAACTGCCGGTTATCCCGTCTGACAGTCCTAATGTTTCATCAACAAAGTCTGCATTGGGAAAACCAACTCATGTTACGTCTGATACGCACCCAATACTGGATACCTAACATCAAAACCATGATTAGGGCAACCATTCATAATTGCAAAGATTGCACTATACACCGAAAGCGTGCTCAGATCAAACTTATGGGTATTCTCCCTCGCGAACGCACGACCTTCAGCCGTGCATTCACGAATACTGAAGTCGACTTCGCTGGACCCTTCGACATCAAAAGTTACCGCGGTAGAGGGTGTCGACTAACCAAATGCTATGTCTGCCTTTTCGTGTGTTTTTCCACACGAGCGATTCATCTGGAAGCCACTAGTGACCTCAGCACTGCCGCATTCCTGGCAGGTTTCGATAAGTTTGTTGCTCGGCGAGGATGTCCAAAGAACATCTACTCCGACAACGGAACTAACTTTGTCGGAGCCTCCAGAGCTCTCCGCTCGGAACTCAAAGCTTTCGTGGCGGACGCTCGCAACCAAACTCTATCCAGGTACAGTCACCAAAACCTGACTTGGCATTTCATACCACCAGGAGCTCCTCACATGGGTGGGCTATGTGAGGCAGGGGTCAAAAGCTTCAAGAACCACTTCAAAAAGATCGCTTTGGATCACAAATTTACCCTTGAAGAGTTCAGCACCCTGCTTTGTCGAATAGAGTCCTGTCTCAATTCTAGACCGTAAAGCCCCACCCCCAACGAGCCATCTAACTTGGAGCCACTTACGCCAGGACATTTCCTCGTTGGAGGGCACCTATTAGCACCACCCGAGATCGACTTCAACGAGAATCGCGCTTCACTCGTCAATCGATGGGAGAAACTTAAGGCGCTGCATCAAACCTTCTGCAAACGGTGGAAGACTGAGTATCTCACCGAATTGAGAAGCGCGTTAAGTGGAAGCATCCACAATCAAATCTCAAACCAGGGGACCTAGTCGTCATTAAGGAGGATAATCTACCCCCCAACGAATGGAGACTAGGTAGGATAACCAATCTTCACTATGGCCCCGATAACCGAGTTCGAGTCGTCGAACTGGATACGGCAAGGAGACAAACCACTAGACCAATTACGAAATTGGGACTCCTTCCGCCCCACGACAAGGAGGATTAAACGTAAGGGGCCAAATTCCGCTTTACAAAACCCCAAAAAACCAAAATTCTATTTCCCGCGAATCCCTAAAATCAGAGGCCCACGGTTGGTGATAGTATGCAAAGCATATTAAGGAACCCGCGTCTCCGTGTCTCTCTATCCCTAAGCCTGCGTTTCTCCCGAGCCATATATTATAATCAACCCCCCGGTCTCGTGATGGTGCGAGTCTACCGGAGGGGAATTCTACAACGAACTACGCGATGGCAATGGGGAAAGGGAGCGCGGGACATAAAGACGCGTTCAACCACGCACAGTGATGCCCCGCTATCCCTAAGCTTGTGTCTCTCCCGAGGCCCTAATTATACTCAACCCCCCGGTCTCGTGATGGTGCGAGTATATCGGAGGGCGATCCTACATCTTCTTTCTTTTATTCTCTACCCCCGGTCTCGTGCCGAGTCTACCGGGGGGAATCCTAAACCTGACTACTGGTGGGCAATGGGGAAAGGGAGCGAGACGCACGAAGACGCGGGAGAGCTTACCAAAAGCTTGCAAACAAAAAACATTTTTTTTCTATGTGCTTTAACAATACTAACCGAGGGCCCCCTGAACAGAAAACCCCACAAGTCACTCGCACACCCAGAGCGAGGACCAGCAAATCAACCCAAGTTCACTCGCTCACCCACAGCGAGGATCACAGAGCACCTACGCACTCGGCCAAATGCCCGAGGCCAACAAACCCCATAACACAGCTCTCGTTCACCCCGAACGAGGCTAACAAACAACCCTAACGCAGATAGACTATCTGCCATAGAGTACAATTAAATTATCAATTACACCCCCCAAAAGCCATCGAAGCCGTGTCACATTGACACAGATACCTAACAATTCTACACCAAGAAGAAAAACTCATAGTCGAACTTTTCCTCAGTCAAATCTGAGCTGCATCACGCTGGAACCCGCTTTGAAAAAATCCAAATTTTTTTTGTGATTTCTATAACTACAAACGATGCAATTGATTGTAGTGAAGTTCATTTTTTTGTAGTTCTTATAGTTACTCCGAAAATATAATACATTGTGCGGAAACCAAGCAATTTAAGCAGATTTGGTTTTTTTCTTTTTGAAATACGTTTTAAATCGTTTGTAGTTTTTCATACGAAAAATAAATTTTTTTTTGGTCCACAGGTTTCGGAGATATCGCTAACGCATCTCAAAAAAACCAAGAACGCAGCAATTTGGAAGCACTAAAAGTACTTTTCCTATAACTACAAACGATGAAATTGATTGTAGTGAAATTCATTTTTTTGTAGTTTTTATAGTTACTCCGAAAATATAATACATTGTGCGGAAACCAAGCAATTTAAGGAAATTTGGGTTTTTTCTTTTTGAAATACGTTTTAAATCGTTTGTAGTTTTTCATACGAAAAAAAATTTTTTTTTTGGTCGACAGGTTTCGGAGATATCGCTAACGCATCTCAAAAAAACCAAGAACGCAGCAATTTGGAAGCACTAAGAGTACTTTTCCTATAACTACAAACGATGAAATTGATTGTAGTGAAATTCATTTTTTTGTAGTTTTTATAGTTACTCCGAAAATATAATACTTTGTGCGGAAACCAAGCAATTTAAGTAAATTTGGTTTTTTTGTTTTTGAAATACGTTTTAAATCATTTGTAGTTTTTCATACGAAAAAAAATTTTTTTTTTGGTCCACAGGTTTCGGAGATATCGCTAACGCATCTCAAAAAAACCAAGAACGCAGCAATTTGGAAGCACTAAAAGTACTTTTCCTATAACTACAAACGATGAAATTGATTGTAGTGAAATTCATTTTTTTGTAGTTCTTATAGTTACTCCGAAAATATAATACATTCTGCGGAAACCAAGCAATTTAAGTAAATTTGGTTTTTTTGTTTTTGAAATACGTTTTAAATCGTTTGTAGTTTTTCATAGGAAAAAAAATTTTTTTTTTGGTCCACAGGTTTCGGAGATATCGCTAACGCATCTCAAAAAAACCAAGAACGCAGCAATTTGGAAGCACTAAAAGTACTTTTCCTATAACTACAAACGATGAAATTGATTGTAGTAAAATTCATTTTTTTGTAGTTCTTATAGTTACTCCGAAAATATAATACATTGTGCGGAAACCAAGCAATTTAAGTAAATTTGGGTTTTTTCTTTTTGAAATACGTTTTAAATCGTTTGTAGTTTTTCATACGAAAAAAAATTTTTTTTTTTGGTCCACAGGTTTCGGAGATATCGCTAACGCATCTCAAAAAAACCAAGAACGCAGCAATTTGGAAGCACTAAAAGTACTTTTCCTATAACTACAAACGATGAAATTGATTGTAGTAAAATTCATTTTTTTGTAGTTCTTATAGTTACTCCGAAAATATAATATATTGTGCGGAAACCAAGCAATTTAAGTAAATTGTGGTTTTTTCTTTTTGAAATACGTTTTAAATCGTTTGTAGTTTTTCATACGAAAAAAAATTTTTTTTTTGGTCGACAGGTTTCGGAGATATCGCTAACGCATCTCAAAAAACCAAGAACGCAGCAATTTGGAAGCACTAAAAGTACTTTTCCTATAACTACAAACGATGAAATTGATTGTAGTGAAATTCATTTTTTTGTAGTTTTTATAGTTACTCCGAAAATATAATACATTGTGCGGAAACCAAGCACTTTAAGGAAATTTGGGTTTTTTTCTTTTTGAAATACGTTTTAAATCGTTTGTAGTTTTTCATACGAAAAAAAAATTTTTTTTTTTGGTAGACAGGTTTCGAAGATATCGCTAACGCATCTCAAAAAAACCAAGAACGCAGCAATTTGGAAGCACTAAAAGTACTTTTCCTATAACTACAAACGATGAAATTGATTGTAGTAAAATTCATTTTTTTGTAGTTTTTATAGTTACTCCGAAAATATAATACATTGTGCGGAAACCAAGCAATTTAAGTAAATTTGGGTTTTTTCTTTTTGAAATACGTTTTAAATCGTTTGTAGTTTTTCATACGAAAAAAAATTTTTTTTTGGTCCACAGGTTTCGGAGATATCGCTAACGCATCTCAAAAAAACCAAGAACGCAGCAATTTGGAAGCACTAAAAGTACTTTTTCTATAACTACAAACGATGAAATTGATTGTAGTAAAATTCATTTTTTTTGTAGTTCTTATAGTTACTCCGAAAATATAATATATTGTGCGGAAACCAAGCAATTTAAGTAAATTTGGGTTTTTTCTTTTTGAAATACGTTTTAAATCGTTTGTAGTTTTTCATACGAAAAATAAATTTTTTTTGGTCCACAGGTTTCGGAGATATCGCTAACGCATCTTAAAAAAACCAAGAACGCAGCAATTTGGAAGCACTAAAAGTACTTTTCCTATAACTACAAACGATGAAATTGATTGTAGTGAAATTCATTTTTTTGTAGTTTTTATAGTTACTCCGAAAATATAATACATTGAGCGGAAACCAAGCAATTTAAGTAAATTTGGTTTTTTTGTTTTTGAAATATGTTTTAAATCGTTTGTAGTTTTTCATGCGAAAAAAAATTTTTTTTTTGGTCCACAGGTTTCGGAGATATCGCTAACGCATCTCAAAAAAACCAAGAACGCAGCAATTTGGAAGCACTAAAAGTACTTTTCTTATAACTACAAACGATGAAATTGATTGTAGTGAAATTCATTTTTTTGTAGTTCTTATAGTTACTCCGAAAATATAATACATTGTGCGGAAACCAAGCAATTTAAGTAAATTTGGTTTTTTTGTTTTTGAAATACGTTTTAAATCGTTTGTAGTTTTTCATAGGAAAAAAAATTTTTTTTTTGGTCCACAGGTTTCGGAGATATCGCTAACGCATCTCAAAAAAAACAAGAACGCAGCTATTTGGAAGCACTAAAAGTACTTTTCCTATAACTACAAACGATGAAATTGATTGTAGTAAAATTCATTTTTTGTAGTTCTTATAGTTACTCCGAAAATATAATACATTGTGCGGAAACCAAGCAATTTAAGTAAATTTGGGTTTTTTCTTTTTGAAATACGTTTTAAATCGTTTGTAGTTTTTCATACGAAAAAAAATTTTTTTTTTGGTCCACAGGTTTCGGAGATATCGCTAACGCATCTCAAAAAAACCAAGAACGCAGCAATTTGGAAGCACCAAAAGTACTTTTCCTATAACTACAAACGATGAAATTGATTGTAGTGAAATTCATTTTTTTGTAGTTCTTATAGTTACTCCGAAAATGTAATACATTGTGCGGAAACCAAGCAATTTAAGTAAATTTGGTTTTTTTGTTTTTGAAATACGTTTTAAATCGTTTGTAGTTTTTCATAGGAAAAAAAATTTTTTTTTTGGTCCACAGGTTTCGGAGATATCGCTAACGCATCTCAAAAAAACCAAGAACGCAGCTATTTGGAAGCACTAAAAGTACTTTTCCTATAACTACAAACGATGAAATTGATTGTAGTAAAATTCATTTTTTGTAGTTCTTATAGTTACTCCGAAAATATAATACATTGTGCGGAAACCAAGCAATTTAAGTAAATTTGGGTTTTTTCTTTTTGAAATACGTTTTAAATCGTTTGTAGTTTTTCATACGAAAAATAAATTTTTTTTTGGTCCACAGGTTTCGGAGATATCGCTAACGCATCTCAAAAAAACCAAGAACGCAGCAATTTGGAAGCACTAAAAGTACTTTTCCTATAACTACAAACGATGAAATTGATTGTAGTAAAATTCATTTTTTTGTAGTTCTTACAGTTACTCCGAAAATATAATACATTGTGCGGAAACCAAGCAATTTAAGTAAATTTGGTTTTTTTGTTTTTGAAATACGTTTTAAATCGTTTGTAGTTTTTCATAGGAAAAAAAATTTTTTTTTGGTCCATAGGTTTCGGAGATATCGCTAACGCATCTCAAAAAAACCAAGAACGCAGCAATTTGGAAGCACTAAAAGTATTTTTCCTATAACTACAAACGATGAAATTGATTGTAGGGAAATTCATTTTTTTGTAGTTCTTATAGTGTTTGGAATACCCAACCGGGTGTATTCGAATTTCCCAATTTTGCAATGTATTATATTTTCGTAGTAACTATAAGAACTACAAAAAAATGAATTTCACTACAATCAATTTCATCGTTTGTAGTTATAGGAAAAGTACTTTTAGTGCTTCCAAATTGCTGCGTTCTAAAAGTACTTTTTCTATAACTACAAACGATGAAATTGATTGTAGTAAAATTCATTTTTTTGTAGTTCTTATAGTTACTCCGAAAATATAATATATTGTGCGGAAACCAAGCAATTTAAGTAAATTTGGGTTTTTTCTTTTTGAAATACGTTTTAAATCGTTTGTAGTTTTTCATACGAAAAATAAATTTTTTTTTTGTCCACAGGTTTCGGAGATATCGCTAACGCATCTTAAAAAAACCAAGAACGCAGCAATTTGGAAGCACTAAAAGTACTTTTCCTATAACTACAAACGATGAAATTGATTGTAGTGAAATTCATTTTTTTGTAGTTTTTATAGTTACTCCGAAAATATAATACATTGAGCGGAAACCAAGCAATTTAAGTAAATTTGGTTTTTTTGTTTTTGAAATATGTTTTAAATCGTTTGTAGTTTTTCATGCGAAAAAAAATTTTTTTTTTGGTCCACAGGTTTCGGAGATATCGCTAACGCATCTCAAAAAAACCAAGAACGCAGCAATTTGGAAGCACTAAAAGTACTTTTCTTATAACTACAAACGATGAAATTGATTGTAGTGAAATTCATTTTTTTGTAGTTCTTATAGTTACTCCGAAAATATAATACATTGTGCGGAAACCAAGCAATTTAAGTAAATTTGGTTTTTTTGTTTTTGAAATACGTTTTAAATCGTTTGTAGTTTTTCATAGGAAAAAAAATTTTTTTTTTGGTCCACAGGTTTCGGAGATATCGCTAACGCATCTCAAAAAAAACAAGAACGCAGCTATTTGGAAGCACTAAAAGTACTTTTCCTATAACTACAAACGATGAAATTGATTGTAGTAAAATTCATTTTTTGTAGTTCTTATAGTTACTCCGAAAATATAATACATTGTGCGGAAACCAAGCAATTTAAGTAAATTTGGGTTTTTTCTTTTTGAAATACGTTTTAAATCGTTTGTAGTTTTTCATACGAAAAAAAATTTTTTTTTTGGTCCACAGGTTTCGGAGATATCGCTAACGCATCTCAAAAAAACCAAGAACGCAGCAATTTGGAAGCACCAAAAGTACTTTTCCTATAACTACAAATGATGAAATTGATTGTAGTGAAATTCATTTTTTTGTAGTTCTTATAGTTACTCCGAAAATATAATACATTGTGCGGAAACCAAGCAATTTAAGTAAATTTGGTTTTTTGTTTTTGAAATACGTTTTAAATCGTATGTAGTTTTTCATAGGAAAAAAAATTTTTTTTTTGGTCCACAGGTTTCGGAGATATCGCTAACGCATCTCAAAAAAACCAAGAACGCAGCTATTTGGAAGCACTAAAAGTACTTTTCCTATAACTACAAACGATGAAATTGATTGTAGTAAAATTCATTTTTTGTAGTTCTTATAGTTACTCCGAAAATATAATACATTGTGCGGAAACCAAGCAATTTAAGTAAATTTGGGTTTTTTCTTTTTGAAATACGTTTTAAATCGTTTGTAGTTTTTCATACGAAAAATAAATTTTTTTTTGGTCCACAGGTTTCGGAGATATCGCTAACGCATCTCAAAAAAACCAAGAACGCAGCAATTTGGAAGCACTAAAAGTACTTTTCCTATAACTACAAACGATGAAATTGATTGTAGTAAAATTCATTTTTTTGTAGTTCTTACAGTTACTCCGAAAATATAATACATTGTGCGGAAACCAAGCAATTTAAGTAAATTTGGTTTTTTTGTTTTTGAAATACATTTTAAATCGTTTGTAGTTTTTCATAGGAAAAAAAATTTTTTTTTGGTCCATAGGTTTCGGAGATATCGCTAACGCATCTCAAAAAAACCAAGAACGCAGCAATTTGGAAGCACTAAAAGTACTTTTCCTATAACTACAAACGATGAAATTGATTGTAGTGAAATTCATTTTTTTGTAGTTCTTATAGTGTTTGGAATACCCAACCGGGTGTATTCGAATTTCCCAATTTTGCAATGTATTATATTTTCGTAGTAACTATAAGAACTACAAAAAAATGAATTTCACTACAATCAATTTCATCGTTTGTAGTTATAGGAAAAGTACTTTTAGTGCTTCCAAATAGCTGCGTTCTTGGTTTTTTGAGATGCGTTAGCGATATCTCCGAAACCTGTCGACCAAAAAAAAAATTTTTTTTCCTATGAAAACTACAAACGATTTAAAACGTATTTCAAAAAGAAAAAACCCAAATTTCCTTAAATTGCTTGGTTTCCGCACAATGTATTATATTTTCGGAGTAACTATAAAAACTACAAAAAAATGAATTTCACTACAATCAATTTCATCGTTTTTAGTTATAGGAAAAGTACTTTTAGTGCTTCCAAATTGCTGCGTTCTTGGTTTTTTTGAGATGCGTTAGCGATATCTCCGAAACCTGTGGACCAAAAAAAAAAATTGTTTTCCTATGAAAAACTACAAACGATTTAAAACGTATTTCAGAAAGAAAAAACCCAAATTTGCTTAAATTGCTTGGTTTCCGCACAATGTATTATATTTTCGGAGTAACTATAAGAACTACAAAAAAATGAATTTCACTACAATCAATTTCATCATTTGTAGTTATAGGAAAAGTACTTCTAGTGCTTCCAAATTGCTGCGTTCTTGGTTTTTTTGAGATGCGTTAGCGATATCTCCGAAACCTGTGGACCAAGAAAAAAAATTTTTTTTCCTATGAAAAACTACAAACGATTTAAAACGTATTTCAAAAACAAAAAAACCAAATTTACTTAAATTGCTTGGTTTCCGCACAATGTATTATATTTTCGGAGTAACTATAAGAACTAAAAAAAAATGAATTTCACTACAATCAATTTCATCGTTTGTAGTTATAGGAAAAGTACTTTTAGTGCTTCCAAATTGCTGCGTTCTTGGTTTTTTTGAGATGCGTTAGCGATATCTCCGAAACCTGTGGACCAAAAAAAATTTTTTTTTCGTATGAAAAACTACAAACGATTTAAAACGTATTTCAAAAACAAAAAAATCAAATTTACTTAAATTGCTTGGTTTCCGCACAATGTATTACATTTTCGGAGTAACTATAAAAACTACAAAAAAATGAATTTCACTACAATCAATTTCATCGTTTGTAGTTATAGGAAAAGTACTTTAAGTGCTTCCAAATTGCTGCGTTCTTGGTTTTTTTGAGATGCGTTAGCGATATCTCCGAAACCTGTGGACCAAAAAAAAAATTTTTTTTCGTATGAAAAACTACAAACGATTTAAAACGTATTTCAAAAAGAAAAAACCCAAATTTCCTTAAATTGCTTGGTTTCCGCACAATGTATTATATTTTCGGAGTAACTATAAGAACTACAAAAAAATGAATTTCACTACAATCAATTTCATCGTTTGTAGTTATAGGAAAAGTACTTTTAGTGCTTCCAAATTGCTGCGTTCTTGGTTTTTTTGAGATGCGTTAGCGATATCTCCGAAACCTGTGGACCAAAAAAAATTTATTTTTCGTATGAAAACTACAAACGATTTAAAACGTATTTCAGAAAGAAAAAACCCAAATTTGCTTAAATTGCTTGGTTTCCGCACGATGTATTATATTTTCGGAGTAACTATAAAAACTACAAAAAAATGAATTTCACTACAATCAATTTCATCGTTTGTAGTTATAGGAAAAGTACTTTTAGTGCTTCCAAATTGCTGCGTTCTTGGTTTTTTTGAGATGCGTTAGCGATATCTCCGAAACCTGTGGACCAAAAGAAAAATTTTTTTCGTATGAAAAACTACAAACGATTTAAAACGTATTTCAAAAAGAAAAAAACCAAATTTACTTAAATTGCTTGGTTTCCGCACAATGTATTATATTTTCGGAGTAACTATAAAAACTACAAAAAAATGAATTTCACTACAATCAATTTCATCGTTTGTAGTTATAGGAAAAGTACTTTTAGTGCTTCCAAATTGCTGAGTTCTTGGTTTTTTTGAGATGCGTTAGCGATATCTCCGAAACCTGTGGACCAAAAAAAAAATTTTTTTTCGTATGAAAAACTACAAACGATTTAAAACGTATTTCAAAAAGAAAAAAAACAAATTTACTTAAATTGCTTGGTTTCCGCAGAATGTATTATATTTTCGGAGTAACTATAAAAACTACAAAAAAATGAATTTCACTACAATTAATTTCATCATTTGTAGTTTGATAAGCCAAGTCAAAGAGCACTTGACTAGCATCAATTCCACCCTTAAATACGTATGTGCATATGTACACAGAAGCCTATGCCTGTCGATCAGCTTTTGAGCATTGTATCATTGAATATATATGTATGAAAATATGAACCAAATTAGAAATGTACATACATACATATTCAATAATACTCCAAAGTAAAGGCAGATATAAAAAAAACTTGCCGCTTGCTACGTTCTAAAGCGACCAAAGACTTTTTGTAAATCCGCGTATACAGATATATATATATACATATGAATGCTCGTAGCAATTAGCCAACGAAATACAATAGGCACGAGCCAAATTATGTATCGTCGGTGGTTAAAAGTGTTGCCGTTTGCAGCTTTAATCAACTGACAGCTAAAGGGGGAATTTATTATTAATACTAAAATAAAGGAATTTATTGCTCTTTTGCGACATAATGTTATTTTTCTTGGCAAAATTACTTTAATCATTTCGCCCCTCCCATTTATTACTATATTTATCTATGAAAATAGTGTAAAATTCTTACTTTGTACTGACATGTGATAACCAAGTCAGCATATACAATATGACGTCACAGTGCGAATTCGGGCCAGAAACGGGTAAAACTCGACTTTTATGTATTAACTGCAACACAGCTGCTGAAAACTTGGTTGTTCGACTGCGCGAACAATTTTTCGACAGAATAAGATCAGGTTTTTCAAATAGCAAATTAAAATTTCCATAAGCTCTGCCAACTCGGCAATTCGGCATATTGGAAAATTATTTGCAAAAATGTATATGAACAATGCATGAAAATATTTAGATTATATTGCTAATACGTTACTGGGCATTTATTGGGCAATATACTCGCATCTTCATTTGCATTTCTTACTACCATATTATTACTTCGATTAGGGCATATAAATAGTTTGGTATTATTTCATAGGAAAAGTGCCTAGTTATGGAAGTAGTTATGCGCGTTATAATGAAAGCCCTCAATATGCATCGAAGTAGGTATTTATAAAATCACAAACATTTTTCTTTTGACGATTTTATCAAATGCCATATTGCCAAATTGCATCACCAATTTGGACAACTTAAGAAGAAGCATTATGAATGAAAAAGAGGAAGCTAGTTTTCAGGATTTTGTGATTTACATTTGAACATACATATGTATGTATGTACACATGCTTGTGCGTAAGAATAATTATTGTTGGAAGTGGTTGGTTGAATAGAAGTTTTTTTTTTTTTTTGAACATGTGAATATACAAACATACATATGTTAGCTTATGCTTGGATATATTGGTATCAATGAGGTGGGTGTGAAGTGGAGTGAAGTGGGGTGTTGGTTGATCTTTAGTTTAAGAATATACATATGTATGTGTTTGCATATATATCTAAGTTTGTTTATATGCTACGATCGTCATAGCAGATACATTACCATGTTCATACATTTCTTAGCTTACATATGAGCATACATACATATGTATGTACGTACATTTGCTTGAGCGTAAGAATAATTTTTGTTAGAAGGGGTATGCTGAAATGAAGTTTGTTTTATTTTTGAACATATGAATTGTAAGCAACAATATTTACTTGCACATTCAAAAACTTTAATATGCTTGTAATTTAAATCGAGAGAATTATACAAAGAACCAATTTGCTGTGCAAAAATCATTGTTTGGAATACCCAACCGGGTGTATTCGAATTTCCCAATTTTGCAATGTATTATATTTTCGTAGTAACTATAAGAACTACAAAAAAATGAATTTCACTACAATCAATTTCATCGTTTGTAGTTATAGGAAAAGTACTTTTAGTGCTTCCAAATTGCTGCGTTCTTGGTTTTTTTGAGATGCGTTAGCGATATCTCCGAAACCTGTGGACCAAAAAAAATTTTTTTTTCGTATGAAAAACTACAAACGATTTAAAACGTATTTCAAAAACAAAAAACCCAAATTTACTTAAATTGCTTGGTTTCCGCACAATGTATTATATTTTCGGAGTAACTATAAGAACTACAAAAAAATGAATTTCACTACAATCAATTTCATCGTTTGTAGTTATAGGAAAAGTACTTTTAGTGCTTCCAAATTGCTGCGTTCTTGGTTTTTTTGAAATGCGTTAGCGATATCTCCGAAACCTGTGGACCAAAAAAAATTTATTTTTCGTATGAAAAACTACAAACGATTTAAAACGTATTTCAGAAAGAAAAAACCCAAATTTGCTTAAATTGCTTGGTTTCCGCACAATGTATTATATTTTCGGAGTAACTATAAGATTTACAAAAAAATGAATTTCACTACAATCAATTTCATCGTTTGTAGTTATAGGAAAAGTACTTTTAGTGCTTCCAAATTGCTGCGTTCTTGGTTTTTTTGAGATGCGTTAGCGATATCTCCGAAACCTGTCTACCAAAAAAAAAAATTTTTTTTCGTATGAAAAACTACAAACGATTTAAAACGTATTTCAAAAAGAAAAAACCCAAATTTCCTTAAATTGCTTGGTTTCCGCACAATGTATTATATTTTCGGAGTAACTATAAAAACTACAAAAAAATGAATTTCACTACAATCAATTTCATCGTTTGTAGTTATAGGAAAAGTACTTTTAGTGCTTCCAAATTGCTGCGTTCTTGGTTTTTTTGAGATGCGTTAGCGATATCTCCGAAACCTGTCGACCAAAAGAAAAATTTTTTTTCGTATGAAAAACTACAAACGATTTAAAACGTATTTCAAAAAGAAAAAACCCAAATTTACTTAAATTGCTTGGTTTCCGCACAATGTATTATATTTTCGGAGTAACTATAAGAACTACAAAAAAATGAATTTTACTACAATCAATTTCATCGTTTGTAGTTATAGGAAAAGTACTTTTAGTGCTTCCAAATTGCTGCGTTCTTGGTTTTCTTGAGATGCGTTAGCGATATCTCCGAAACCTGTGGACCAAAAAAAAAATTTTTTTCCCTATGAAAAACTAAAAACGATTTAAAACGTATTTGAAAAACAAAAAAAACCAAATTTACTTAAATTGCTTGGTTTCCGCACAATGTATTATATTTTCGGAGTAACTATAAGAACTACAAAAAAATGAATTTCACTACAATCAATTTCATCGTTTGTAGTTATAGGAAAAGTACTTTTAGTGCTTCCAAATTGCTGCGTTCTTGGTTTTTTTGAGATGCGTTAGCGATATCTCCGAAACCTGTGGACCAAAAAAAAATTTTTTTTCGTATGAAAAACTACAAAGGATTTAAAACGTATTTCAAAAACAAAAAAACCAAATTTACTTAAAGTGCTTGGTTTCCGCACAATGTATTATATTTTCGGAGTAACTATAAAAACTACAAAAAAATGAATTTCACTACAATCAATTTCATCGTTTGTAGTTATAGGAAAAGTACTTTTAGTGCTTCCAAATTGCTGCGTTCTTGGTTTTTTTGAGATGCGTTAGCGATATCTCCGAAACCTGTCGACCAAAAAAAAAATTTTTTTTCGTATGAAAAACTACAAACGATTTAAAACGTATTTCAAAAAGAAAAAACCCAAATTTCCTTAAATTGCTTGGTTTCCGCACAATGTTTTATATTTTCGGAGTAACTATAAAAACTACAAAAAAATGAATTTCACTACAATCAATTTCATCGTTTGTAGTTATAGGAAAAGTACTTTTAGTGCTTCCAAATTGCTGCGTTCTTGGTTTTTTTGAGATGCGTTAGCGATATCTCCGAAACCTGTGGACCAAAAAAAAATTTATTTTTCGTATGAAAAACTACAAACGATTTAAAACGTATTTCAGAAAGAAAAAACCCAAATTTGCTTAAATTGCTTGGTTTCCGCACAATGTATTATATTTTCGGAGTAACTATAAAAACTACAAAAAAATGAATTTCACTACAATCAATTTCATCGTTTGTAGTTATAGGAAAAGTACTTTTAGTGCTTCCAAATTGCTGCGTTCTTGGTTTTTTTGAGATGCGTTAGCGATATCTCCGAAACCTGTGGACCAAAAAAAAAATTTTTTTTCGTATGAAAAACTACAAACGATTTAAAACGTATTTCAAAAAGAAAAAACCCAAATTTCCTTAAATTGCTTGGTTTCCGCACAATGTATTATATTTTCGGAGTAACTATAAAAACTACAAAAAAATGAATTTCACTACAATCAATTCCATCGTTTGTAGTTATAGGAAAAGTACTTTTAGTGCTTCCAAATTGCTGCATTCTTGGTTTTTTTGAGATGCGTTAGCGATATCTCCGAAACCTGTGGACCAAAAAAAAAATTTTTTTTCGTATGAAAAACTACAAACGATTTAAAACGTATTTTAAAAAGAAAAAACCCAAATTTACTTAAATTGCTTGGTTTCCGCACAATGTATTATATTTTCGGAGTAACTATAAGAACTACAAAAAAATGAATTTCACTACAATCAATTTCATCGTTTGTAGTTATAGGAAAAGTACTTTTAGTGCTTCCAAATTGCTGCGTTCTTGGTTTTTTTGAGATGCGTTAGCGATATCTCCGAAACCTGTGGACCAAAAAAAAATTTTTTTTCCTATGAAAAACTACAAACGATTTAAAACGTATTTCAAAAACAAAAAAACCAAATTTACTTAAATTGCTTGGTTTCCGCACAATGTATTATATTTTCGGAGTAACTATAAGAACTACAAAAAAATGAATTTCACTACAATCAATTTCATCGTTTGTAGTTATAGGAAAAGTACTTTTAGTGCTTCCAAATTGCTGCGTTCTTGGTTTTTTTGAGATGCGTTAGCGATATCTCCGAAACCTGTCGACCAAAAAAAAAATTTTTTTTCGTATGAAAAACTACAAACGATTTAAAACGTATTTCAAAAAGAAAAAACCCAAATTTCCTTAAATTGCTTGGTTTCCGCACAATGTATTATATTTTCCGAGTAACTATAAAAACTACAAAAAAATGAATTTCACTACAATCAATTTCATCGTTTGTAGTTATAGGAAAAGTACTTTTAGTGCTTCCAAATTGCTGCGTTCTTGGTTTTTTTGAGATGCGTTAGCGATATCTCCGAAACCTGTGGACCAAAAAAAAATTTATTTTTCGTATGAAAAACTACAAACGATTTAAAACGTATTTCAAAAAGAAAAAAACCAAATCTGCTTAAATTGCTTGGTTTCCGCACAATGTATTATATTTTCGGAGTAACTATAAGAACTACAAAAAATGAACTTCACTACAATCAATTGCATCGTTTGTAGTTATAGAAATCACAAAAAAAATTTGGATTTTTTCAAAGCGGGTTCCAGCGTGATGCAGCTTCAAATCTGGGCTAATAATTTAACGAGAAAATAATCAAAGCCTTTAAATAAAAGTATTGATTTATTTTCATTCAAGTGGTTTAATCATTCATGAAACTCTAAGTAAACATAAACTAAAATAAATAATTTCAAAAACAGATCTATTAAGAAAAGGATTAAAAATTAGATGATGATTTACGTTTCACAAAATGTTTTAATTATTATTAATATCATTTTTTGATTGACTGGTTTATAGAATGACAAATTAATTGCCTCGAAATAAATCAACACATATACATAATCGCCACAAACAGTGGTGTTGATTATTTTCTAATAAAGGTCTGATAAAACAACACAATATGTTAGTAATACCAATGTCACGCAGAGTTTATTGAAATAATTAGAAAACTTTTTTCTTCTTTATTATTGAACAGTTTTTCAGTCTACTTTAACTGAATTTTAAATTGGGCTTAACTGGGCTTAACCGGGCAAGCGGCCAGGGTAAAACTAGTTACAGCCATTTACGTTCCGTTGCAATGACGTCCAATATACCCAACAGGTATTTGGGCCTAAGTTCCATTATTTATTTATTTATTATTTAAAGTCGACGACAAACTATGGTCGACTGCATAATATAAAAGATATATAAATATACAACTCAAAAGATAAAATTTAAGATATATCGAGCTTTCAACAATGTTATATTACAAACAAAGAAATATTAATGAACATTACTATTTAATTTCAGAATATAATAATAATAAGAAATATGAGCAGAAATAAGATCTTATGCTGAAATCTTATACTGGCGGAATGCATCAGATTCCGCTCAGCATGACTTCGGAATGCAGTGGATTCCAATCTCCCTGTTGGAATGCAACAAGATTCCAATCAGCATGACATGGGAATCCGGCAGTGCTAAGAGTAGTGTAATGAGGATACGCCATCACAAGGCATAAAAAAGTAACATGACCTGTGTTGTTGGAATGCACCGGATTCCAATTAGAGCTCATATTGTTAACTAGCATTCTTCTCAAATATGACGCTGCTTCGAAACAATGACTCAACTTGAGAATCATAGCAGAAAATGGAATTTTTTATAAAATTAAAAATGCTGTTACTTAAGCTGAGAAAAAAAGGTAGTTCCCAACTTGTACTGAAGTGTACTTCTCTGATTGCACTCCAATGTAATGTTCCAATACTACCTTATTTTCACGAAAATAAAATAAAAAATTTATAGTTTATTTTTTTAACTTTTAACACTTCACTTCTATTCCCAATTCTCCCAATAAGCCGCTATTGGCTTGGATGGTACCACCTTGGAGAAGACTTTTTTTTAATCCACCTCAACTCGATACATAATGTAGAATGTCAACTGAAGATATTTATTGGATAGTCATATGAGAACTGTACATTTCTAAAGATCTCTGAAAGGGTGGAGAATGCCCTTGGATATCAACTCGAGAACTATACTTTTTACGGCCCCATCAATTCACACAAACACATTTTTCTTTTAGAAAACATTAGTCAGAACACTTTTGTTAGAAAGTCAAAACTCAATGTTCAGCTGGAGGCGAGGCGTATTGAAAACGCAAGGAAAGATACAAAGACCAGCGTTTGTCTAATGTTGTCTTCATTCGAAAAAGATAAACGCGAAAAACGATTTAATTAATGTCACGCTTGCCTTTGCACACATTTTAAAATTTTAGATTGTTACGTTTTCGTTATACATAATACCAGGTCGAATCCATACCTAAAAGTCACAAATGAAATAAAATAAAGAAAAATATGAGCGGCAACAACCACGCACCTACCATAGAGCTCCTAAATTCTCTCTCCCAGCGCCAGCAAGAAGCCGTTCGTCCATCGCAGGTTCATCAGCGTTGGGATCAACGAATTGGATACGTGCATAGCATGTTACCATATTTATTATAATTACTGGTCCCCATTCGTCAACATCTACAAGCAGGTTCCAAAGTTTACGGTAGTTTTGTGTATGAGATCAACGCGCTCTGGGCAAACCTCATCGAATGCCATCACTGCCGAACCCACAACTAGTGTTGTACGATCTGATAACAACTTTTCAATCACCTTCACCAACTCATATTTTTGCTCAGCAGCAAGCGAATACTATTTGGTACAGCATGCGCTGTTGTCTTCCTCACACATGGACTCATGTCCGTAGCACTATCACGTATAGCCAGCATAACAATCGGAACAATCATGCTAACACGTATAGATGAGAAAACACGCAATGCAGATGCACGTATCAATTGATTTGGATCGTTCAGTGTACGTTGAAATGTCGATATAGATAGCAAAGCTAAATCTTGTTGTTCGTCAGCATAACGCACTAAGTATACCTAAACCCATTGTTTCACCTCAATATTTTTGGAAACCACATTCTCCAAAACAGCCGGAAATCAAGTGCTTGCAGCCCGTCCACGAGCTATCACGCCAATAACACGTTTCAGCGCTTCCAATTCAAGACCATCCTTATTGCTGTCTAACATTTGCTTGAGGTCATCATATTTACGTCCATCGGTTTGGAAGAATGCACCACTTGCTGGGTCGGCGCCAAACTCAACATCGAACCCTGGGGACTAGATGAAGATGAGGAATAGGAGGCGCTGTTTTGTTGCATAGTGATGCTAGTACTGCTGCTGATGCTTCGGCTAACGCAAGCACTTCCGAACAGACTGACAGGCGAGGCGGAAAAGATCATCCACACCGCTCTAGCTCCATCGACAAAAGATGTGCGTATAAAGGGTTCTCAATATTTGGGGGCGTGTGCACTGGGTGCATGGAAAACCCAAAACGTTCAATATTATCGCGAGAATGAGCTAATTGTCTCACATTTATTGATTGTTCGCACTTCTTAGAAGTTTGTCTGCATTTTGAAACCTTTATTTCCTCACAAATAACCAAAATTTACAAATAAAACAAAAGCCGTCTCATTTTATCGCACTGTTTCTTCAATGCAACATTGATGGCGTTTATTACCAGTCCTCGTCACTACTACTACAGCAGCAACCAATGAAGATAAAAGGTCAGGGCTTAGATACACCACTAACAAAAACTGCACGAACAGGCGGATATTGATGTCATGAGAGCTAATGCTGGTGGTGGAGCTGTTGCCTTTGGGGAATCAGGGAGGGATTTTAATATACCAGATGTGCCTTCTCTGACACCATACCCACTACGGACCTCCACTCAAAATAATACAAATAAAATGACACCTAAACAAGTTCAAGCACCTGGCACCGTCACAAAATGGCGTAAATGTATCACACCCATCCGTACATACTCACGTCATGCATTAAATGTTCCAGCCTTACCCGCTAATGCCCGTGTAAAGAAGTTACGCCAAAAGACAAAATCATTGCCATCCGCCACCCTCGGTGCTAAGGGACATGTAGGGTTGAATCGAAAAGGCAGATCTCCTCCAGGCATGCAATGTGATAGCGTTGGGAGAATGCCTGACTTTGCCTTCGCATCGTTTCAATTAGTTTTTCTGATTGCTCCCTGGTATGTATTGATTGTATTTCAGTGTTTGCTTTGTGCTTTGCATGAAAATGTAAATTTTCGTAAGAAAAGCATTCCAAATGCGCGATGGACCATTCTTAAATTTTTCTTGTATATAAATCTCTGGCGATGCATCCATGCCGAGTGGATAGAGCTTATAGTTTTGATGTCACACAGCAATTTGGCAATAGGATGCCAATATAGTCCAAATTGTTTACATAAACTGATTAAGCATGAAATATTTATCCAGTCGCTTATTCGCGGAATTGTTTATAAAGAAACTTTACGTTTTGCAACGTAAAAAAATAAGAAAAAAAATTTAATTAAATAAAATAAATAAAATATGACAATGAAAGTAAATATAAAATCTAACCTACGATATACTTACCGCGTGCGTTTTTCAATGGAAATGTAATTTTTTTTCCACGTCACGTACCGGTTTGCTATTCCACCACAGCAATCACTACACACAATGAAACGAGAAACGGCAGAGGTGCCACGTTACCTAGCGCGACCACCAAATGGTCCGTTTCTAGACGCCTCTGTCAATGTCCAAGCACTCCTTTTCCTTTATATAGGACGACCACGATGGTCCACACCACACCTTAAACCAGCACACCCCCCCCCCCCCCCCCCCCCCCAATAAATAAAATAAATTCTTTAAAGGTCAATTCATTTTTAATATTCAATCTGAGAAAAGGAACCCAAACAAAGTAATTCATATATGTTCTTGTCTCCACATCTCACTGACACTATTGGTGATGAATCCGCTTTCTGTGTAGGGAGAGCGACGCTGATGAAGTGTACTTTTTTGGGCACTCCCAGCACCGATAGGGAAAAAATCTCATATGCCCATTCAAGTGGGTCACTAGGCATGCAAACGACGATAGCGCTCGGTTGCACACGCGGCAGTTGAACATACCACACGGAGGTGATCCGGGTGGCCGCCGGAACCACAATACGCCCTCATAGCTGGCGTAAAACTGGCCACACCAGGCAATGGTGTTCCCGCGCATTTTTACAACTATCGGCGTCAGCAGAGCACGGAGGATACAGGGGTTCACGCGCCGCAACCCCTCTGCCACCGCCTGCTGCACAAGCTCCTCCGACGCGTGACAAATGAAGGACCCCCTCCGCCGCTCCGGATATTGCACATCCGCCACCACCTGGATGGGCTCCGCGTCCTCAGCCTCCACCGTCACTAAAATAAACTGCATTGGCTCCATTTGACACTGAAAAGAACGAAAAAAAAAGAAAAGAACCATTAGGACAAATACTCAAAGGCCTTATAAGTATCTCATACTTACGTCGTCCCACGGTGGTTGTTGCTTAAATATTGACAACGAAGTAGAACCACAACCTTCCAGTAACGGGTCCTTAAAGTCCCGGTTACGCGTCTATAGCTTCAAGGAACCAGGGCTGCCATAAACCCTTATAAGTACACATCACCCATACTTTTTGCGTGTATAATCCATAAAAACCATAATTTTCCACGAGATGGCAACCCACGGCACAACACCGACAGCTTCATTAGTGCTGTCATATTAAGAAAAAAAAAAAAGCGGATACCGATAACTACACAAAAGCAGTACCGAAAACCGCAAAACATCAAAATCAGCACTGACGTGTTTTTGTCGAATAGGGGCATCTAATGCAGTACCAACCAGTCATACACAACAAAGGAATTCAAAAAAAAAGGAAAGCAAAACAAAAACAAACCTCTCCTTGTACAAAAAATTTAAAATTTTTTTACAAAGAAATTTTTCTTTTTGTTTTTTAGGTCTTTTAATAAGACTAACCGGGCCCCCTGAATTCTGGATGGTTTTCGGGATCCGTCGGGGTTATTTCGGGACTTTTTCGGGATAATTTGAGGTTCCTTCCGGCATCATATCTGGATGGTTTTCGGGATCCGTCCGTGATCCAGTCGGGGCCATTTTGGGACTTTTTCGGGATCATTTGGGGTCCCTTCCGGCATCATTTCTGGATGGATTTCGGAATTCGTCCGGGATCCCGTCGGGGTAATTTCAGGACTTTTTCAGGATCATTTGGGGTACCTTCCGGCGTCATTTCTAGATGGTTGTCGGGATCTCGGAATTCCGTCAGGGTCATTTCGGTACTATTTGGGGAGCATTTGGGAACCTTTCTGGCATCATTTCTGGATCCGACGGATCCCGGAGGTTCATTTCGGGAATTTTTTGGGATCATTTGGGGTCCCTTCCGCCATCATTTCTGGATGGTTTGGGGATCCGTCCTGGATTCAGTCGGGGTCATTTCGGGACTATTTCGAGATCATTTAGGGTATTGCCGGCATCATTTCTAGATGGTTTTCGGGATCCGTCCGGGATCCCGTCGGGTTTATTTTGGGACTTTTTCGGGACTACTCCGGGATCATTTGGCGATCCTTCCGGGATCATTTCGGGACTATTTCGCTATTATTTGGGGACCCTTCCGTCATCATTTCTGGATGGGTTTCTCGACTAATACTTATGATTAGGTGACCCTTTCTGTATCATTTCTGGATGGCTTACGGGATCTGTCCGGGATCCCGTCAGAGTAATTTCGGGACTATTAGGGGATTATTTGGTGTACCTTCCGGCATCATTTCCAGATGGTTTTCGGGATCCGTCCGGGATTCCGTCGGGGTAATTTCGGGACTATTTCGGGATCATTTGCGGACCCTTTCGGTATCATTTCTGGATGGCTTTCGGAATCCGTCCGGGATCCCGTCAGGGTTATTTCGGGACTTTTTCTCGACTAATACGGAATGATTAGGTGACCCTTTCGGTATCATTTCTGGATGGCTTACGGGATCCGTCCGGGATCCCGTCAGAGTAATTTCGGGAGTATTAGGGGATTATTTGGTGTACCTTCCGGCAACATTTCTAGATGGTTTTCGGGATCCGTCCGGGATTCCGTCGGGGTAATTTCGGGACTTTTTCGGGATCATTTGGGAACCCTTTCTGAATCATTTCTGGATGGCTTTCGGGATCCGTCAGGGTAATTTCGGGACTATTAGGGGATTATTTGGTGTACCTTCCGGCATCATTTCCAGATGGTTTTCGGGATCCGTCCGGGATTCCGTCGGGTAATTTCGGGACTATTTCGGGATCATTTGCGGACCCTTTCGGTATCATTTCTAGATGGTTTTCGGGATCCGTCCGGGATCCCGTCAGGTTAATTTCGGGACTTTTTCTCGACTAATAC